>NC_089828.1:2117892-2717892 GCF_035046505.1 Tiliqua scincoides | reverse complement strand
TAGATACACAGCTCATGTAGCTTCATATAGAAATGGGCTATGTCAGATGCAAGGGAGGGCACCAGGATGCAGGTCTCCTGTTATCTGGTGTGCTCCCTGGGGCATTTGGTGGGCCGCTGTGAGATACAGGAAGCTGGACTAGATGGGCCTATGGCCTGATCCAGTGTGCTGTTCTTATGTTCTTATATAGAACTATAGTAGAGTGCCAACTTTTGACTTTAAAAATTCTGGTACCTGGATGTATATGGACTCATGAAGCTGTTCTATACTGGGTCAGAGCAGTTGGTCCAGTGTTGCCAACTCTTCAGGGACTCTTTCACAGTCCTGCTAGGACAGGGTGACCAGATGTCAAAATAAAAAAAAGAGGCATCCCAAAACGTAGACAGCCTAGAAAAAAGGTAGGACAGGACTAAATAAAAGCTAAAAACACTCATATTGATTAAATTAAACACTATATTGCTTATTATTAAATTTAAAACTATATTGCATGTAGTTTATTACGTATAATTTATTAATTACACGAAGGCTATGCACTGCCTCCAGGGGCCCGCTCACAGGGAAAAGGAGGACATTTAAGTTCTTTTCCAGAACACGAGGCTAAAAAAGAGGACATGTCCTGGAAAAAGAGGGCGCCTGGTCACCCTCTGCTAGGAGGAGAGAGATTGAACCTTGGACTAACCGTGTCAAGCATGTGCTGTGTCACTGAATTACAGGCTCAGTTGGGGGTTTGAGCTTTTGGTTTGATCCAGCTGTACTCTACTTATATCATTATGATCCTTTTCCCCCCCTTCCAGGCTCATCTTGACATCCTGGAACAAACCAGGAACACAAAGAAAATCTACTTTCGGAGGCAGACCCTGTGCCGGACTCTGGGGGGGAACGCTTGCCCTCTGCTCACGATCACGGCCATGCCTGAGACAGAAAGCAGCGATGACTGGGAAGAGTTCTGTAAGTCGCTGGTACTTTCTGAGCTTGTTTGTTTCTTTATGTTTGCCATTCTGTCTGGAAGACTTGAAGCGAGTAACGATGTGTGTGGCTCAAATGACCTGGGGCCAGAATATTTCAAGAACCACCCCCTGCCTTACTCAGAATTATCTTCCAGTTCAAAGTTCCTGTTTCAGGTCCTTCCACTACCATATGTACAATAGGTGGGAACCCAAAAAAGGACCTTTTCAGTTGTGGCACCCCAAGAGAGTTCTGCCTGGCCTTAGAATTCTATTATCTCACTTTATCAGCATCATACAGACACTGCTGATTGGTTGAATGGAATAGCGACCTCATCCTGTTCATTGGGTGATCTTGATTGACTGGTAACTAATTCAGGAAGCATTGTCTTCGCTCTCCTGATGCTTTCCCCACTTCTTGCCATCCCATTCAGCGCTGTGTGCTTTCCACATAGAGGGTGGTGCATGTCAGGTTTCTAGATCGCATGAAATTTTTATGTCTTTATTATATTTCCCTTGAGGATAAAAACCCTCTGAAGGATGGCTTACAAACTGCTAGAATAAACATGGAACACACAAAAATTCATTCAAGCAACCTCACCAGTATGAAACAATACAAAAGACTGTTTTAACAGGATAGAGTTGAAAAGGCTAGGGCAAGTAAAATGATTTTCATTTGGGGTTGAAAGGAGAAAGGGTGAGTTTCCTTGGGGAGAATATTCTATAAGTGGGGTTGCGCCGCGAGGGAGGCTGAGTCATGCCATCAGAGAAAAGGATGCAAAACAACACTAGACTGCGTTAGTTGGCAACCTTCAGTCTCGAAAGACTATGATATCGCGCTCTGAAAGGTGGTTCTGGAACAGCGTCTAGTATGGCTGAAAAGGCCGATTCGGGAGTGACAATCCCTTCCACACTGGGAGCAAGTGCAGTCTGTCCCTGGCCTGTCTCCCTGGCTATGAGCCTTCCTTCTTTGCCTCTTAGCCTCAGACTGTTGGCCAAGTGTCTCTTCAAATTGGGAAAGGCCATGTTGCACAGCCTGCCTCCAAGCGGGCCGCTCAGAGGCCAGGGTTTCCCACTTGTTGAGGTCCACTCCTAAGGCCTTCAGATCCCTCTTGCAGATGTCCTTGTATCGCAGCTGTGGTCTACCCGTAGGGCGCTTTCCTTGCACGAGTTCTCCATAGAGGAGATCCTTTGGGATCCAGCCATCATCCATTCTCACGACATGACCGAGCCAACGCAGGCGTCTCTGTTTCAGTAGTGCATACATGCTAGGGATTCCAGCACATTCCAGGACTGTGTTGTTTGGAACTTTGTTCTGCCAGGTGATGCCGAGAATACGTTGGAGGCAGCGCATGTGGAAAGCATTCAGTTTCCTCTCCTGTTGTGAGTGAAGAGTCCATGACTCGCTGCAGTACAGAAGTGTACTCAGGACGCAAGCTCTGTAGACCTGGATCTTGGTATGTTCCGTCAGCTTCTTGTTGGACCAGACTCTCTTTGTGAGTCTGGAAAACGTGGTAGCTGCTTTACCGATGTGTTTGTTTAGCTTGGTATCGAGAGAAAGAGTGTCAGAGATCGTTGAGCCAAGGTACACAAAGTCATGGACAACCTCCAGTTCATGCGCAGAGATTGTAATGCAGGGAGGTGAGTCCACATCCTGAACCATGACCTGAGAGCTGCAATATAAACTCATTTAAACTTCGCTGAGCAGTATGACTTGAAATAGCTTATGTGATGGTTGTTGCAGGGAAAGATTAGCTGGTACCTGCTTCTTTGTGAAGGTACCACATGCCCTGGGGTAATGATCACAACAGGGCTGTTGTGAAGGATCCATTTGTTTTATTAGGTGGATTGGCATAAAGAGACAGTGCCATGTTGTGGGCTGCAGGCCTGCCTGCGGGCATGGCTGAAAGAATAATGCACGTATTTCTTTCATTGAAGCAGCTGGGTTAATTGTAGCTTTGGGGAGTTGCACTGAGATGCATTCCTTTCCCCCCCTCCCATCCTTGATTCCTTGGCATTGTTTTGATCAACATCTATAGTTTGGTTCCTCTGGCTCTGTTTTGACAACTTCTCTAGTGCCACGGACAGGGACGCTGGCTTAAGGAGCCCGCTTTGTCACCTTTCCAGATGGGCAGATGGCCCAGCTTTGAGAGAACACAATTAACACAGCCATTTGAGGCCTTGATGACACAGGCCCAGGAGTGCTTGGCTCCCTGGGAGAAACTTACACTGCAACCAGTGTGCATATGAGCTATGGTTTGGGCAGGGATGTCAAGTCTGAGCCCACAGAAGCGTGAAGAAGAACTGTGGACAGAGTTTTGATTCTCAGTGACTTTAGTTGGGCTTTGAGCCATGCTGGTTTCCAAGGAAAGCTGACTTTTTTTGGGATTTTACTTCTTTTTCAACTTCTCTTCTAGAACAGTGTTTCTCAACCTTTTTCCTCCGTTGTACCACTTCACGTGGTCCACCTATCTGAATTACCACCAGAAGTAACTGGCGATGACATCATTGCCAGTTACTTCTGGGTTGGGAGGCCAGATGCAACATGACAGACACCAGTAAGAGGCTCAGGGTGGGCTGGAGGGTTTTTTTGAGCATGGAAAAGCATGCTTTGGAGCCTCCCACTGCTGTTTGTTGAGTCATGTTCCTGGTCTTACTGCTGGGTGGCAGGTGTTCAGGGATCCCATGAGTACTACCGGATACCACCTCAAGTACCACTGGTGGTACCCATAGCACAGGTTCAGAAACACTGTTCTAGGAGAGTGCTGTTTTCTTCCAGGGCATGTACAATGTTGCTTGTTTCACAAAGCTCAGTACCTGGTTCATTTGTCCATGGTTTAATAAAGCAGTATGCTCTTTTGTGCATTTCAGAAACAAAGAGAGTCAGTGGGAGGATTATGGGATCCTGGTGGGGTAAATTACTCTTGTTGGCAAGGATGGTGAGGGACAGAAAGGGGCAAGTCATAAAATGTCCTAAAGCCTGTCCTAGAATAGCAACTTGCAAAATTTGACTCATCTATTTTATTCAGCATAAACTTTGTTAAAATAATTTTTTTTTTGCAGTATGAAACATGACGACAATCCTATTTATTAAAAATCTGCTGTTCAGTTTTTCAAGGAAGAAAGACCATAACTTAAGGCAACTACAAACAAACTGACACAATAATCAAAGCAAAAAAAAAAAAAAATCAAATTTTCTCCATCAGTGTTGATTCTGTAAACTGGGGATAAAGAGTGAAAATTATGATTGTACTCGCTTTTGAAGATATTTAAATCCTGTGCATCATTTTAAAACAAGCATTTCTATTGATGTGCTTCTGTTTTAGATTCTGATGTATCTAAAATTGTTTCTTCTCAAACGACGTTATAGCTGTGTGCTAATGTTTAAATAATGCCATTCATATATTGAACTTGAAGAAGTTCTGAAATTTCTGTGGCACAAGCACCTCAAATGCATGCCCCATTTCTATGGTGTTGCCAGGGGCCTGCGAAGTCAAACCTCCTCCCCATTGGAGTTCAGTTTGGGGATCCATGCAGAATACTGGTTGCCAGTCTTCTGACGGACCACGGACCAGAAGTTGGTGATATAGTCAAATCAAACAAGAGGTCAAGGACCAAACACAGCAACCAAAACTGCAAAGAGGCAGGTGATATACCTCAGTTCAGACAGTCAGGTCACAAGGGTTCTGGAAGGCGAGAGTTCAGCGGGAAAGCAGTGGTGAGGCTGCAGCAGTAGTATACTGTGGCTCAGTCCTTTGGCCATAGTTATGTAAGGCCAGCAGAGCCCCTTTCAGCTCCCCTGATCTGTCAAAGTTCACAAGCTGCAGTAACCCTGCCATTCATTATTAGGTTGCCACTGTGGATCAACAAGAATCAGGCTCACAGTTTCTTAGGCAACAATCCTCTACACCATTGGTTCCAAATCTCCTGTCCCTTTAAGACAGGATTGGGACCTGACAGAGGACCTGTAAGTGAGGGTGCCTGTCACTTCCAGGTTCTTCCTGCTGCCTCTGTTGAACATCTGAAAGAATGTGGGTAAGTAAGAAGCCCTGTAAAAACCCCTTTCTTATCTTCCTGTAGTGGGTGGCAGTGGGGAGAACTCAGAAATGACAGACACTGTCAACCTACATGTCTCTGCCAGGTTGCCACCCCCCTTAAGGGGAAAAGGATGATTCAAACACCATACCTGGGGGAATCACGACCCCCAGGTTGGAAACCACTGCTATACAAACTTACCTGGAAGTAAGTCCAACTGAACTCAGTGGGACTTACTTCTGAGTAGATATGCATAGGGTTGTGCTGTCAAGGAGTGGCACCTCAGCAAATTCTTGGCCCTACTGCCAGGTTCCCCAGACTGCGCCCGCCAGTGTCTTAGAGACGACCCGGTGACATTTCTGTAACAGCTCCTCTTGAGCTTGTTGCAATTCTCCCCTGGCTCCAACAATAATTGCTTATTACTCATCAGTAGCAGAACACAGGAGAACGAGGACTAGAGAGCCATCCCAGTGTTCATCTTCTATGCATGACTATATTGAGGCCTGAATGTTTTATACATCCCAACACCCCGGCCCTTTTCTAATTCTGGAGATAGGAATCGGCTAGTCAAGCTATACGAAACTGCTTATTAAAATGTCGCTCTGTCCTCAGAAGAGTGTTACTGAGAAGAGAAACCTCATACAATTCATTGAGCCTCTCATCTCTCAAACTCCTCTTCCAACGATGCTACCTTGTCTCACAGCCCCACTGCCATGCCTGCTCCTTCATTCTGCAGTCTGGATGTTAAGCAAGATGCTGTGACCGGCTCTTGCATTGTCAGTCGTAATCAGGATTCTGCCTGGGACCAACTCTGCGGTGATGAGTGTAACGCTTGATTGTGTGTGATGTTCAAACTGCAGCTTACAGCTTAGTAACGGCACCGATGGGAGAAATTAAACTGTCACGGAGCCAGGCACTTAATGCCCAAGTTAAGCAAAGACAGTGAAGTGGATGCAGTGGGAGTCTGTGGGGTCCAAGGAGAGCTCTGAGCCAAAATGACTCATCATGTTCTTATCTACATTTTTGGCCCTGCTGCCAGTCTGCTCCCTTGTCACCTCTATCTCCTCCCCCCACCCCCCGCTTGCCTCTTCATGCAAAGCATGTTTGCTTACTCAATTCCATTGTCCTCATTTGCCCAGGCTTTCTATGCAGAAGGGTTCAGGTTCAATTACTGATGGTCTGATTCAGCCAAAGGAAGCTTCCTATACCAGTGGCATAGCTAGAGGGGGTGCAAAGCACTAAGTTTTGCAGGGAGCCTCACTGTAGTGTGCAGGGGTCCCTTCCCCTCCCCTTTGGAGCCATTCCAGGCATACATCTTTGTTTTGCTCCCACCACCTGGAATGGCTCTGAAGGGAAGAGGGAGAAGCCCCTTGCATGCTGCAGTGAGGCTCCCTGTAAAACTTAGTGCTTTGCACCCCCTCTAGCTATGCCACTATTCCCGTGCTCATAAATAGAGGAGTGCAGCTCAGCGGTTCAGCCCCTGCCTTGCATGCAGCCTTTCCCAGATCCAGTCGTCAGCATCTGCAGGTAGGGGTGGGAATGACCCTTCTCTCAAACCCTGAATTGTGACCAGTGAGGGTCAATCATGTTAAACTAGAGAGAGGGCATTTTGCTGCCCTGAAGCAGATCTTTTTCTTGTCCATGGGCTCAGCATCCAGTGATTTCATTATCCATGGATGCTGAGCTAGCAGGTGCCTCCTCACTGGACTTCCTGGATGTGACTGGAACTGCCTTCTGGTCATGTCTGGGAGGTACTACTGGTTGTGTCTGTGAGGTTCTATGAGGCCCTCTGCACAGATTTGATTATCCACAGAATTGGGTATCTTCAGGGAGTCCTGAAACAGATCCCTTGTAGACATAGAGGGCCCACTGTGCAATCACAGCCCAAGCAAGGTCCCATTTTGCCTAGATGCCCATAAAAAGTGATTGGACAGATTTCTGGAGGAAAAGTCCATCACAGGTTACAAGCCGTGATGGGTCTGTGCAACCTCCTGATTTGAGAAGTGGGCTGCCTCAGAATGCCAGATGCAAGGGAAGGCACCAGGAATCAGGTCTCTTGTGGTTTTGTATGCTCCCTGCGACATCTGGTGGGCCACTGTGAGACACAGGAAGCTGGACTAGATGGTCCTTTGGCTCGGTCGAGCAGGGTACTTCTTATGTTCTTATCCAGTGGGGACCTCTGTATATTCTTATGGTGTAAACGTGAGGCCATGCTAACAGCTCTGATGCCTCCATCAGCATCATCTCATGATACTCTCAGACCAAGCACGTGGGGCAGGTCTCCTGCAGTGGAACTCAGCGAGGGAATCTGGCAGAACTTTTGCGAGCTGCCACTGTTGGGGATTCCTTCTTTCCAAAAGTGGGGGCTGTTTCCTTTCAGAACTGTCCCTAAAGAAAACAGCAAAAGAAGAGCTTGGAGTGGAGAATGGCAAGAAATGGCTACAGTTGACGGGTGCTGTGAACTAATGAACGTGTGGAAAAATGTACACAGTTTAATTAAGCACATTGATTAAATCAGGATGATTCAAACAGCTTAGCTCTCCAATCAGCTTAATCTCATTAAATGTAATTCAGGCCTCAATAATAGATTAATAATGCATTATAGTTTATGAATTATTGATTCCCGAGTTATTATAACTATGTCTGTTTCCCACGTGAGGGGCTTGGCTGCATGTTAGTTACGAAGGGCTTGTGCTTCCTCCCCCCTGCAATAAGTTTTCTGAGGAACAGATTCAGTATCTGATAGCCAAACAGGAACTTAATTAGATTACAGGCTTGTTGGAGAGGTTCTGTCCCAAAGGAGCCTGCCCTCCTCAGCTGGAATCTGAAACGAGGGGGAAAGTCACAGCGGTCACCTTGGGCTGGTGCTCAAGTTTTGAAAAGTGACATTCAAAGAGAGTGTCATGATGGCCAAGTGTCCAACCTATCCTTCTTCTAGTCCAGGGGTACCCAAACCCCGGCCCCGAGGGCCAATTGCGGCCCTCAGGGACTCACACTCTGGTCCGCGGGGAGCCCCCAGTCTCCAATGAGCATCTGGCCCTCCGGAGACTTACTGGAGCTCACGCTGGCCTGACACAACTGCTCTCAGTGTGAAGTGACTGTTTGACCTCTCGCATGAGCTGTGGGACAAGGGTTCTCTCCACTGCTTGCTGTTTCACATCTGTGATGTAGCAGTGGCAGAGAAGGAAAGGCTAACCTTGCTTTGTGCAAGGATTTTTATAGGCCTTGAGCTACTGCAAGACCTTCATTCATTCATACAAGTTCCATCTCTAATATATTCATTTATGCAAATTTATTCAAATTTGAAATGTAAATAAATTCGGCCCCCGACGCTGTGTCAGAGAGATTAATAATAATAATAATAATAATAATAATAATAATAATAAAACTTTATTTTTATCCCGCCCTTCTCCCTAACGGGACCCAGGGCGGCTAACAACATATTAAAAAAAACAATAGATTTTAAAAACATTAATACAAGCAGATAAAAACATTTAAAAACACACTACAGGGCCATAAAAACAGTAGTCAGATTAAAAGAGTAAAAGAGCAGATCACCGAGGAATCAAGCCTGTAAAACTAAAAGATGTATAAAAAAGTTAAGAAGGCCAGAAATCAGAAGGCTTGTTTAAACAACAGTGTTTTCAGGCCTCGCCGAAAGCTCTCAAGAGAGGGAGCCATTCTCAAGTCAAGGGGAAGGGAGTTCCATAATGTTGGTGCCACTACCGAGAAGGCCCTATTTCTTGCAGCCGCCCCTTGGACCTCCTTGGGTGGTGGCACTTGCAAAAAGGCCTTCTCTGATGACCTGAGAGGACGAGCCGGATTGTATGGGAGTAGGCGGTCTCTAAGATATCCTGGCCCAGAGTAGTATAGGGCTTTAAAGGTCAAAACCAGCACCTTGAATTGGGCCCGGAAACGAATGGGCAGCCAATGTAGCCCCCCGGAGAAGCGGGCTAACAGAGTCAAACCGCCTGGCTCCGGTGACCACACGGGCCGCCGCATTCTGTACTAATTGTAGTTTCTGAACCGTCTTCAGGGGCAGCCCCACATAGTTACAGTAATCTAACCTCGATGTCACCGTGGCATGGATCACCGTGGCCAGGTCTGCACGATCCAAGTAAGGTCGCAGCTGGTACGATGATGTGAGATGATGTGGCCCTCCTGCCAAAAAGTTTGGACACCCCGTTCTAGTCTTTCCTATGTCACGTTGTTCCTTAGAACAAGGATCTTGTTGTGAACGCAGGACTTGCAGGGTGTTCCAGAAGGAGGGAAAAGGAAAAGGACACCTCTGCCCCATATCCTTGAGGCCTTCTCCTGCTTTGCTACACACTGCTTGAGGGCCATTTTGGAAGCTGGCTATAAACAAGAAGGTGATGGCCGTTCTGAGAAGTGTAAGAGGTGTACTATATAAGCTGTTAAAAGGCTTGAGTGGGCTAATTCCCTCTGTCCCACTGCCCCCCCCCCATTTTAATCCACACACGTGCCTGTGTTGTTCAGGTGCCTGTTTTAACCAGCTGACACTTTTGCTCAAAATGGTTGGTTGGCAACCTTCAGTCTCAAAAGACTATGGTATAAGCCTACAGCACTCAGTATTCCCAGGTGGTCTCCCATCCAAGTACTAACCAGGCCTGACCCTGCTTAGCTTCCAAGATCAGACGAGATTGGGCATGTGCAGGGTAACAGAGCCCGGAGCATTCCATAGGTCCTGGAAGCTCAGGGAGCTGCTTTAAACAGACACAGAGAGACTGATCGACTTCTCCATACCTAGGGAGGCTCCTTATTAAGTAGAAATCACCACCTTATTTTAGAACTGATTCCTCTCCCCCCAGTGGAGGGTTCTGTCTTTTAACTGGGAAAAGTTGCTGCCAGCAGTTCTGAATGCTCCTCTTGTAAGCATTGTTTTCTCTTCCAGTGTGAACTGGGGCATTACTCTGGGAGAGAAAATGGCACTCCACAGGAACCAGCAGCCAGAAAGACAAGAGGAGTGTTCACTGCTATTGCCGCCACCCTCACAGGAAGCAGCTTTTTCTAGTTAAAAGATATAATCTACTGCCATCCTCATAAGCCCTACCAATGTCTCCCGAAGATCATGCTGATTTCACAGAACTATTCTTTTTTTTTTTTTGGGGGGGGGGGTGTCTCCTGAAGACAGTCCCTGAAAATCTGTGGAAGTGCATTGACGTCCATTTTCCTGCTTCAAAGGATCCCCCCCCCATAAGCAGGTAAAGCCAGATCTGTGAAAGCTACAAGGAGTTACGATTCCTGTACAATGAAGGGGGGGAGGGTTGCGAGAGAAAGAGTGTGTATTTTAGAGGAAAGCTCGTGACACTAACTGACTGCTTCTTGCTGACCGCTTGACAAAGTTTAGTTAACCACAACCAGACACTTGCTGACAAGAAAGTCTGCAAAGCTTTGCAAAGGTGCTAAAATTAAATGAAAAAGTTAGCAAAAAACCGCAAGCCGAATGTCACAATGAATAGGGAGAGGCCAAAAGGTGACAAGGTTTGAGTAGGAAAAATACCAAGAAGTCTTCTGTTTTCCCCACCTAACTCTTTGTGTGAAGCGTATAAATATGGACCACATCAGCCAGCCAAGGTCCCCAGATTTCAGCTTGTCTCCTGGGATCTGCTTGCATGCAATACTTAATAAAAGAATCCTCTGAACCAATAGTTCTCACACATTTAGCACTGGGACCCTCTTTTTAGAATGAGAATTGTCAGGACCCACCGGAAGTGATGTCATGACTATATAAGTGACATCATCGGGCAGGAATAGTTTTAATAATCCTAGGCTGCAATCCTACCCACACTTACCCAGGAGCAGGTTCCATTTGCTATCATATACGCAATAACCTGTTAAAAGAACAGGTCTGTAACATTTCCCCAAATGCAGTCACATGCCATGGTAGCATCAAGTCTAATATATTAAAAATAAAATATTGAAATGAATGGGGATCCACCTGAAATTGGCTTGCGACCCACCTAGTGGGTCCCGACCCACAGTTTGAGAAACACTGCTCTGAACCTTCCACATCTAGTGTTGCTTATTGACTCAGTGGCGCTGGACCAAAACCCACACCTGTCTGCCAACTGGCACTGCCCCTTGGGGGTCGTGGTACGACAGCATGATCAAAACAAAACCAAACCCACAAAAATCACTCCAGCTTGACTTGAGTTTGGTTCCGCTGTG
Source organism: Tiliqua scincoides (assembly GCF_035046505.1). Lineage (NCBI taxonomy): Eukaryota > Metazoa > Chordata > Lepidosauria > Squamata > Scincidae > Tiliqua > Tiliqua scincoides. The sequence goes on along the minus strand of NC_089828.1, from coordinate 2,706,724 downwards.
TCACACCTGCACTGGTAGGCACTCAACCTCCTAAGTCCGCTATTAGGGAGAAGGATACCCAGGCTGCACTGCGGCCTGTCTGGTGCTGAGCGATGATTTGCTAGCCTGCTTCTCGGAGTGGGTGGGAATCCATCTCCTTTCCCTGGCAGAGATGCCTTCAAATAGCCTGCACATGCTGTGTTTCCAATCACCAATGTTTGTCTGGTAGAGCGATGAAATACGGCACTCAGGAGGCAGTGGACTCCTTCTCCACCCTTCTAAATGGCAAAAGAGTGCCTTGAGCTACTGCTAGACCTCTTCTCTCAGGCTCCGACTGTGACACAGACTAAAAAAAAAAACTATATTTCACCAAGCGTTCAGTTCCCCCAGGTTCGGTAGTAAATTCCAGTCACTCTCTCGGTGCTGGAGGGGCGTACTTGAAAAGGTCAGATGTGGTCGTCTGTAAAGGAGACAGCGAGGCCTTCTAGCAGGACTTATGAGAGTCTTTCTGTGCCAGGAGAGAGTCTTATCGGAAGAGGGTATTTTTTTAGCGTTGAGTTTCCCAAACTTTGTTGACCGTGATCCTAAATACAGTTTTTCTCTCAATCTGGTGACCTGCGGAGTTGGTACATGTTCATAAAAATCTGCAATGAATTTGGGTAATTAGTAACCTAAAATGAAAATTACCAGTTTTTTTCCCCCCAGTGTCTTGGGCAAGTGTTCAGGAAATGGAGTCCACCCCTTCCAGGCACAAGTCTTGAAAAGGGCTAAGGCAAGAATGACCCAAGTCAGTCTGTCACCCAAGCTGGAGTCAGATTCCACTGCTGCCTACCCTTACTAGTGTAGCTAGTGTGCACCACTAAGAGGATACTGAAAGCAGAACTGTGGCAGACTGCCCTGCTGCCCGGGGCAGTGACAACATAATGTCACTGCCTTGGGACCTGGGGACAGTGATGTCACAACGGGTTCTTCCCAGAGGATGGAGCACTTGTTGCAGTTGTTTTGTGTGCCCTGTTCCTTCTCCATAGAGGCAGGGAGCCTCCAGAGGAGAAGGAGTGGGACATGCAAAGCCGACAGTGCTTTGTCTTCCAGGGAGAACCTGGAAGTGACTGCCTTGTGGAGCACTTCTGGGTTCTCCTTGGAGGAGGTGCTGGCAGCTTTGAGTGCCCCACTCCTCCTAAGGAGGCCAGGCATACGAAACCACCAGCACCACCTCCATAACTAGGGCAGAGCCTGGGGCAGTCATACATCCCGCTTGGTGGAGTGCCTGGAGCAGGTGCCCCTCAGGCTTCACCCTAGTTATGGCTCTTTCTGGGAATGGATTCTTCTTGCTCTCAGCATCTTTCCTTCAGCATGTGGTTGGTCTGTGGAACTCCTTGCCACAGGATTGTTGTTGAACTACAACTAGGGAGACCTGGGTTCATGTTGTCACTCAACCACGAAGCTCAGGGAGTGATCTTGGGCCCGTCAGAGTCTCTCAGCCTAACCTACCTCACAGGGTTGTGGTAAATTGAGAGAACCATGTATGCCTACCTGAACACCTTCAAAAAAAGGTCAAGATAAAAAATGTGCACAGTCACACTAGCCTACCATACAGGTCCATTGTAAAGGTGGTCTTTCTTATGTTCTTATGGTCATTCTTCAAGCTCCCTGTAGAGTTCCTCAGGGATTTTGCCCGAGCAGCAGCCTCAATATTCAGTCTGAATATAGTTTTCAGCAAAAGCGTAGTGGGAACTTGATAACCTTAATGGGTGCATATGTTATCAGCTTTTCCTTTGGTCTGGAACATTTTTTCCCCAGCAGCAATCTTCATGCAACTTATCCCCGGAGCAGCCTCAAAAGTGTCTGTCTGAGAATGAGTGCTTTCTGTCTCTTTTTATTCTAGTCACAATAAAGCACTTCTCACCTGGAAAAAAAAAAAAAAAAAGCCTGGATATTCATCACTCACCACAGCATTATTACATTCCTTTTGTAGTATTATTGGAACATGCACACAGGGTGAATAGACAAGGGAGGAAAATGAATGGGATGCTCAGCCATTTTTTCCTAATAACCAAATAATGGCTCTGCTTTTTTTGCCACCACTAATAGCGGTTACAGGATTCTCCTTTTTCCTTCCCACCTAATCCTTCCTGAGACAACAAAAACATTCATGCCAGATGAATCGTAAAACAGTGGAAGCTGGATTTAGATATTGGTGTCTTTGTTACTGGAGCAAATTATGCCCTGCAAGTCAACCAGGCAATTCAGAGTTAGAATATAAGAAGAGCCCTACTGGACCAGAACGAACGTTCATCAGATCCAACATCCTGTTTTCCGCAATGGCTGTTCAGATAGGATAACTAAGTAGAACCTCTGTGTTCAGGGGCAGTATACCTGGGAGTATACCCAATGCCAGAGATTAGAGAGCCCTTGATTGGACACATCAAGGTTGTTCCTATGACACCCACAACTAGAAAGTCCCTGAACTGGCCAGCAGAAATATGCAGACCACAGGTTATCACTCTTTTAAGGAATGGGTGGAATTTATGTATTGAGACTGGCAGGTCTGGCCTTAGGAGCTGTGAGGCCCAATGCACAGAGCCCCCTTACTCACCCCCACAGAGCCCCCTTACTCACCAGAATGAGCAGTGGCAGTGAGGCACCTAGCAGTGGCATCACTACCAACAGTTTCCGGGGGGGAGGGGAATCAGTGGCATTACTAGGGCATCATCACCATGATGGACTTCCTCCCATGCAGTGGGTGGGGCAATGACCTGGGTGGTGGGTGTGGTGATGTACCGTTGCCCCGCCACGCTGGTTTTTTGGCTATACCTTTTGATAGAACACAGATATTTCAGTGTGGTTTTTTTCATTGCATTCTGCTGTAAATTACACATTGAATGGTATATAACATGATGATATTGTTCCTACAAACCGCTATTTTAGCTATTTTGGTCACTAGTGGTGTCACCCCCCCCCCCAGAGTGTCACCTTACTAACATCTTATTGGTTCCATGCTGTGTCATAATAATATCTCATGACTCTTCAAACAATCAGTCTCATGAGTGCATTTTGAATTAAGGAAATGTACTTTTTAGTCACATAAGAAAGTTGCATTTTTGTTTTCTTTTTGGGGGGGCATAACTTTTTATAGTGGAGATATTTCACGCTGTTTTTTATTGCATTCTACTGTAAATTGTGCATTGAATGGTATATAATGTGATGTATTATTCCTACAAACCGCAATTTTAGCAATTTTGATCACTAGTGCACATCACCCCCCCCCCCCCGTGCGTGTCACCTGGTGCGGCCCGTGCCCCTCACATCCCCTGCATCGCTCTAGCGACACTTCTGGGGGAAATTTCAAATCAATTGGACCCAGGGCTGGCAGGAGGGAAGGTTGTCTAGTGGCAATGGTCTGCTCTCTATGCTCTCCTTGCAATGCCTCACCATGGAAGACTCCATGCCTCAGCTTTAGCTACAGAGCATGGTGTCAACTGCGGAAGCTCCACTAACTGCCCCAGTGTGGGACCCCTCCAGGCACGGGGCCCAATTTGGCCCAATTTGTCAAATTGCTCTCAGGCTGGCCCTGGAGACTGTAATGCCCCCATTTGGCAACTCATGGTTAACAATAGAGGCTAGTGGTGTGACTTTTGGTGAGGTTCATGAGTAGGCTGAGACATCTGAATAACAGGCTACATACAATACATTACCCCATGGTGAAGAGCTTCTTTAGATTAAGAGGAAAAGATTTCTGGAGTAGCATGGGGTGCTTTGTCAAGGGTGGAAACAAAATTTGGGATTGAACGATTTGTAGTTCACCAAAGACGGTGCTTAAATATGTAGTTAGGTGATCAGGATCCTTTGCTTTTCTTTCAGTTCTGTTCCGTCCATCCCCATCCCTAAATTTATGCTAATGAACTCTGCATAATTGGTTTGAGTTTCAGAACTGACAGGGCTCATTCTGGATCTTAACTCCCTTTTTCAACAGCCGAACTTTCTCCATAGCACTTGCAAAACAATATCTATCAAATCACTAGTGCATTTAGAATTTAATTTGCTCTATCAGTTGCAATTGTCATGCTACTTAGTTGTAGGGGGAAAATGTAATTTCCTCGAGGCTGCATAATTCTTTTTACAAGGCTTCCCCCCCCTCCCCGCTTTTCCCTTCACTGAATTCGCTTAACAGGCTGCTGTGGAAGGGGAATCTGGGCTAGACAGAGGTCCGGTTCAACGTCTATTGAAATATCTTTTTCTAAAGATAGAAAAAGCCACATCCCCACTTTCCTACCCAACTTTCTGACCTACCCAGCATGGTGTTGCATTTTGATGTGGCCAGGAAATGGAAGTCAGAACGGGGTTCTGTTGACAGGAGCATGGCTAATCCTTAATGGCTGGGGTCAACAGGGCCGGAGGGCAGATTTAACCCTTGTTCCAGGGGTACGCACCCCTTTGTTTTCAACAGTGTGTTTCTGCAATGGTGCTTTTGTTGTAAGGACTGCCTGTCCTTTTCAGAGCTCAAAGCATAGTGCTGGTTATTAGCTTTGAAGCTCGAAGTAGCTGCTCTCAGAAAAGTGTGCAATGGCCCAACCCAACAGCATCCCACTGCCCCCAGATGGCAGCACGACTGGTAGACTGGAGTGGGGGGCAATTCGTGGTGGGGAGGACAGGGGGAGTAACTGGGCAGGGAGGGGGAGGAACTAGAGCCGTGTTGAGGGCAGGAGGGAATCGATCAGGCAACAGTGATTTTCACTGAACCCTATCCCCCATTTTGCAACCCAACGTCCTAGCTCTCCTCAGACTCATGCCAGCAAAATGGCTGGTGCAGGTCCGAGGAGACCCACAGATGGTCGGTCACCCTACCAGGAGGTATTTTTTCTTACCTAATAATAATAATAACAGGTATTTATATACTGCCTTTCTTGGTCTTTATTCAAGACTTTATTCAAGGCGGTTTACATAGGCAGGCTTTATTAAATCCCTATTAAATAGGGATTTTTACAATTTCAAAGAAGGTTCTTTCTTTCAAGAATGACTACATTCAAGGTGTTTCACTCTGATCTGGTTTCACATTCTGGCCTCCATCCTCCCACGCTCAGAGCAGATGGAATAACTCGGCTTCAGCTTATCAGCTGCTCCAAGGTCGCACGGTGCTGGTGGCCTCAAACTGGTGACCTTGTGGATGTTATCTTCAGGCAGACGGAGGCTCTACCCTCTAGACCTTACCTACTGCAGGCTGTCCAATTTCCTCCTCCGCCAAAGCATTTAGCACATGTTCTGTTGGTGAGGTTGAATGCTGTAGCTTGGCAGGGGATAGGATTGGGCTGTAAGTCTCATTGAACTTCAGAGTAGACATGTATAGGATTGCACTATTGGAGCAACATCCTCTCTCATACTATTCTGACATGGAAGTCTTCTTCTAGAGATTGTTTTTGCGTGTGCGTGGGAGAAGCTGCAGTCACATGACTTTCCCACTTTCAGATCAAAGTGGTGACCCCACCCTTAATTTACTGCCTCAGTGAGACCTGGACCTGAGGCTAAAGTGAGATGATCAGGTCTGGGGGCCAGCTCTGAAGTCACATCCTTCGCTTCAACAGGAACAAAACCTGCTCCTTACTTGGCCAAGAGTCCTGATGTTGGGGGGTGGGGAGTAACGTAGCAGTAGGTATTGCAGGTACCTCAATGCACCATGTAAGTGCCCCGCCCCCAAGCCACTGGAGCCGTTCTGGGCAGCAACGGCAAGTGCCACTTACATGGCGCATTGCAGCACATGCAATACTTACCGTGATTCCTCCCCTGTAGCTGTGCTTCTGGGGGGAGCGATCGCAGTGAGTCAACCAGTGTTGCTGCAAGGTCAAGCAGGACATGACTAAGGGAGACATTTTGAAGCTGAGCTGGGGAAAGTGCATTTTGTCAGGCCGGAGATGAAGACTGCCTGCGAATGCCTTTGTGCAAATCCCGGCCCTTGGCAGCCTGAGCCGCTTAGCTCTGTTTCACACATCAGGTCATGTCTTGCCTGTCACGGCTCCCTGATGCCAGGGTCCTTCTTTGCTCACAGCTCTGTCGAAGCAGAAAAAGAACAGAAGGCACAATAACACCGAACAATGAAACCGACTCCTGGAGAGTCAGCAACGCTTTTTCAGACGACAGAAAGGGCTCTGGAAGCTTCATTTTCCATATGTTCAAATGCTATGCATGATAACCGAGGACCAAACTATAGGTTCTGTGTTTGTTTCCTCTCAGTACCAAAAGGATACCTATTGGAGCCCCCTGAGAACTAGTGCATAAGGAGGTGCCCCCCCCCACTTTGCCTCAGATGAAGACCGCCGTCCCTCACATGGCTGCTATTTTGTTGAAGAGAAAAAAGCTTCCATAGGCAAGTGTTGAAGCCTTTTCAAAGACTATTGAAGCCTTTTTAGGGCTGTGGGGGCAGAGCTGTAACTAGGGCAGAGCCTGAGGGGCACTTGCCCCAAACAGGGGCACATGACTGCCCCTCCAGGCTACACCCTAGGTACAGAGGAGGTGCTGGCAGCTTTGCGTACCAGAGGGAGCCTTAATAGGAGAAGGAATGGAGCATGGGGAGCCGCCACAGCAAGTACTCCCTCCTCCCAAGCGGTGCAAGGTAGTCATTTCCAGGTTCTCTCTGGAGGAGGGGTTGTTGTTCACAGTGTTGACTGGGATGCTCCACAGGAGGAAGAATGGAGCACACAAAGCTGGTATAGCAATCACCTCCTCCTCTGGGGAGAACCTGGAAGTGACATCATGACGTCACATGGCATTGTGACATCACTGCTCTGGGTGCCAGGGTAGTGTGTGACAGCCCTGCATGGGGGAGACAAAGCCTAAAAGCCCCCCCCCCTCCACCACACCCCGGTCCTAATCTAAAAGAGGACTGATCCAGATGCTATAACAAAGGAGATGTTGAAGCACTAAGCACATGCACTTTCCGTATAGCTGGGCATTTAAGGAGGACTCCATACAGACAGGTAGTGTGTCTCTGAATACCTGAAGCTGGGGGCAAACAACAAGCGGTCTTGCCCTTGGGGATGCATGAGAACTGTGGACCTTTAATAATGCAAAAACTACCAGTGACCTGAAGACCCTGCAATGGCGCCTTTGCCATGAGCCAGCCCCTGAGTCCATCTGCAGCCCCTTCTACCCACTTCCTCTGGGAGGAGGATTCTAGAAAAGGGGTGTCAAACACAAGGCCTGTAGGGTGGATACAACCCACAGAAGTTCTTTACTTGGTCCATATGGCAGTTTGGTTCTCCCAGCTCTGCCCTTTCAGCAGCGCTGCTTCTGCTGAGGCTCTGGGAAGGAGCAAAGGAAGGAGGCCTCACATGGGGAATGGGGAAAGGAGCTGACTTAGAGGGCTGAGAGAGGGGGATGCTGCTGAGGTGCAATTATCATGTGGGCTGCTCTTTCGGTAGCGCTGCTTCTGCCAAGGCATCACTTCACAGGGCACCTCTCAGCTGCTGAGCTGTGAAGTGATACCTCAACAGAAGTAGCACTGCTGAAAGGGCAGCCTCAATTGGACTCTCCCATTTCTTGAAAATATGATCAAGCTTTGCACATTTTCTCTCCTGCCATTTGCAACTAATGAGTTCCTACGAGAGAAGAAAGTGCATTATTTTGGGCCAATATCTGCTTAATGACATCATGTCCTGCTTAATGATGTCATTCTGGCCTTCAGCAGGCACCTATGAGTACTGTTTGACCCAGCATATAAAATGAGTTTGCCACCCCTGTTCTAGAACCTGGCTTATCACATTGACTGCCATTAGGAGTTGCTTTGGGAGCCAGCCAGGGCAGAAAATCAGATTGGAAATGAATTATGGTTATTATCAGTGGAACCACAGTGTCTCCTCTCCAGTATGAACTTTACTGAGGAGTTTATGAACTGGTAAGATGTCGGCATACAATATCTTTTATTGTTATTATTAAGAATAATTGCAAATTAATTAAGTGGATATCACCATGTTATTGCCTGCCTCCTAAACCTTCAAGCCGTGGAACAGAAACTCCTTTTTGGGCGCAATCCTTACCCTTTATGTCAGTGCTCTCCAGCACTGGCATAAGGGCAATGCAGCTCCGAGGTAAGGGAACAAACGATCCTTTACTTTGAGGAGGTCTCTGTGAGTGACACCCAACTGCAGGATGCAGCACACGTCCCATTGGCACTGCTATGCCAGTGCGGGAAAGCACTGACATAAGGGGTTAGAATTGCGCCCTTTATCTGTTAGATTCCAAGGAGGCCAATATTCCTGGACCTCCTATTTACATATTCATATTTGTTGTAATGAACCTATAGAACTGAACTCCAGTCCAAATTCTATCCCAAAGAAAACTGGATTCTGTGGCTTTATAATTACGGGAACCTGAGCAGAATTTCTTTCTTTGCAGAATCTGTTCTCCTTTAGCTAGTTATAGGAAAGGCCAAGGAGGCATTGGTGGGTTCAGAAGCTCCTGTTTCCAAAGACTGGAGATTTTATTCTAGATGTTCTCATGCTTTTGAGATTTCAAAGCCTTTGCCGACACATTTCCAAGCATATCCGCACAGCCGTCAGGCTTGGAAACGTTTAAAAATGAACATGGATTCTTAGGAAGATGAAATCTCGTTTCTGGGAGTGCAGCCTGTGCACTGCCTTGTAGGTTTCTTCTTGCCATTTGTCTCTCAAATTGGCAGCCCTCCTGTCCCTCCCAGACTCCCATTCCAAACCGTTCTACTCTTCTGACCCACCGCAAAAATCATTCTGGAGCTGCATTTAAACCAGATCCAAAGGAGCAGGTGATGAAGACTGGAATGCCACCTGCAAGGGGGTGCTGTACAGTTACCTACCTTGAGAAGAGCGTTGGATTAGATGACCTCTAAGATCCTTCCACATTTAACGTTCTGTGATTCTTTGAGATAAGCAAGATCATAAAATGTAATTGCGTTTCATGAGGACTGTAGACACAGAAATGTATTTGGCATTTTATTGGTTCTTCGCCCTGTCACTTCAATTACACTTTTTTTTTTAAGCAGCTTGCAGTCTGTGGCAGGATAGAAGTCATGAACCTCATGAGTAGAGTGCTGGGATAAAAAGCTTTCTTGGGGGCAAAGAAGGGAAATAAATGAGCTTTGCAGAGGGTGAGATCCATCCATTCTGTTATGACAATATGATTTACAAGGGTACACTTTTATTTAAATCAGCAATGCTTCTTGTAAAAGCATTTCTGATCGTTCGCTGACATAAATATGAAAAAAGGGATTACAGAAATAGCACTGCGTGGATACAAACGGCTTTCCGGCCAGCAGGAGGTAGGATTTAGTGTTCGCTTGTTTCCTTATGCTGTGCCAAGCTGCCAGACCGAAGCAGATGCCTTTGTGTAATTTCCAACCCCCCAAAAAACAATAAGGATGGCAAAACTGCCAGGTTGGGTCTTGGCCTCTCCTACAAGCCAATCAAGAAAATTTAGTATCTTCAAAAAAAAACAAAAAACCAGTTCCAAAAAGGACACAGAACAAGTCAACCATCATAATCAACCTACAGTAAGTTGGTCAGATAAAAGATATATTCTAGTCTTGGCAAAGGAGTCTTCTAGCTGTCAGAGATTAATTGCTTTGGGAGCACAGAGTCTATTGCTTTGTGTGTCGTCAAGTGTTACCCTGCATTGGTAGATAGTCCTATAAATGGGCATAGGGAATGTCTGAGATCTGGCCCAGGGCTCCAGTCATCTGGCGTGCCTGACACAGACAAGCTCCCGGCCAGTGGGCTTTCCCATGGCGGCAGTTACAGAGATGCAGGGCCTCCCTGCCTTGCCAGCAGGGCTGGCCCTAAGGAGGGCATGCCGGGCCCAAAGCCTGCTTGCCCCTGTGGTCTGCCTGCCCGAGGAATGTAGATGGCTGGGTGATGGCGCACCAGGTGGTGGGGCCACTGGTTCTGCTGCGACTTCCCTCAAGGATGCAGGCACCCTGCCCCAAACTCCTTGATTGCAGGTGGGCCGATCACCCTGCAATCAAGGGAGGAGTCTGGGTAGGCAACTGGTCCGAAACAAGGGGAGTAGAGCTGCTGTGCTGTGACCAGGCACCTGGCAGAAATGGCAAGTGCTCACAGAATCAGGGAAGTGGGAGGCTGTCGGCCTGGGCTGCTGCTGTTCGGCTGGGAGGAAGGCGTGGAGCAAGAGGGCTGGGATGCTCCATATAACCCCAGGCTTAACTGGTGCTGAGGGCAGTCTGGAAGAGGCTGGCTAGCAGGTAGGGTGCTGGCCAGCCACTGTAGCTGAACAAGTCTGCTGGGAGGGAGGAGGACCAGTAGGTGATGGAACCCCCTCCCCCTGCCTATCTCCGAGGCTGCCGGACCCCTTGCCAGGCTGGAGGGAGGTTGGCTCCAGCGGCAACCTCTTGTGACCCCCCAGTATTGGTTGCCCTGGGGGTAGTCGTCCCTCCCCCGGCAGCACCAACAGGGAAAATTATGAACAGTGAAGTCAAAAGGCGTTCAAATTCAAGCTCGCCTGCTGTATCCTGCGGGGGAGTTTCAGGTCCTGAAGTTCTCTTCCAAGTAAAAGAATGTTTGTTCCATTGCCCAGCAGTAAGCTCACCACCTGAACGGGCCTAACTGGACATGCACCGGCTCTATAGCTGGTGCAAGTCCGAGTAGACCTGGGAAGGCAGATCGAGGCTAGGAAGGAGGGTAGGATGTCTGCAGTGCAGCTGCTGCCCATACCACCCTCTTCCTCACCTTGATCTGCCCCCTCCCTTATCTCCACCTTGTTTCTTTCCTTCCCCCTTCCCCTCACTTACTTACTGGCACTGGGGGATATGGACAGTGTGCTGGCATGTGGACTCAGCTGCTCACAATGGCGTATTGCACTTTGCAGAAGTGGTATGCTGGTTCCAGCAGGATAAGGCCCTATTAGGATTGGGCTATAATCAAGTGGATTTTTAATACACGGTGTCAGGGGTCGAGCCCTTGTCCGATCCCTGCCTTACCTGGCTGCAGGCCAGGGGCAGGACTGCCTGGCCATAGAGCCACCACCACTTCTCCAGCTGACCAGGAAAGACGTAGGGCAGCTGGGTGGGAGAGACCCTCCCCCTAGGGCTCTCCGAACCGGAGCAGTGAGCAGGGCCGGGTCACCAATAACCACCAAAGAGGAGGGAAGCAGGCCAGGGTCAGGGCCCCTTTAAGACTAGAGAGGGAGGAAGGGGAGGAGCCGAGGGTGTGGCTGGGGAGGATAAAAGCAGGGAGGCCTGTGATGACAGGTAGTTCTGGAGAGGGAAGGCAGGAGGCTGGAGCCCCTGCCTGAAGACCAAGGGCCTCAGGTCCTGCCTCCAGGGAGGAGGACAAGGGTGTCGTGAACCCCCTTCCCCTTGGCTTGGTCTGAGGCTTCCCCTGCAAGGAATCCCAGGGAGGTGGACACCCCACCCAGGGGTCCCATGAGACCATCCAGCCGAACCTCGGCACCCCGCCAGATGATGCCCTGAGATCCCCCTTTTAGGGGCACCCCTCACACACGGATTTGACTCAACATGAATGGCCGCTGCAAATGAGAATGAATGTGCTGATCCCTGGAGAAGGGGAAAAATGCACCCCTTTAAAAATGCTTTTCTTACTGTTGTAGAGATTTTTATCTTAACATGATGAGAAGGGCCCTTTAAATTAAACAGTCCTTTACAATAGTTAGAGAGAGGGCAGCCAGCTGACAATTCATCAATCATTCTCTCTCCAAGTGACCCCCTCCCGTCTCCCTGAACAGTGAAAGAAAGATAATTCTTTCTAAGGGCCTGGAGAGAGACTGTTTGTTGGATGACTCTTAATGACTCTATCTTAACATCACAAAGGTCTGCAAGGCTGTTTTTAAAACACCTGAGCAAAGGGACTGTGTTTTTTTTAATTGATTTGCATTAGTTCGATTTTTGCCATTCATGTGAGTTCTGAGAACAGAACCCTCTCGAATAATGAGACTCAACCTGTACTTATTCATTTTAACTTCACATCCTTTGACATCCGAAGCGGTGTGAAGCAGGGCTGTGTTCTTGCACCAACCTTGTTTGGGATTTTCTTCGCTGTCCTGCTGAAGCAGGCCTTTGGAACTGCAACAGAAGGCATCTATCTCCGGACCAGATCAGATGGAAAGCTCTTCAACCTCTCCAGACTGAGAGCAAAGTCCAAAGTCCAGCTGAAATGTCTTCGTGACTTCCTCTTTGCCGACGATGCAGCTGTCACTACCCACTCTGCCAAAGATCTCCAGCAGCTCATGGATCGTTTTAGCAAGGGCTGCCAAGATTTTGGACTGACGATCAGCCTTAAGAAAACACAGGTCATGGTTCAGGATGTGGACTCACCTCCCTGCATTACAATCTCTGCGCATGAACTGGAGGTTGTCCATGACTTTGTGTACTTTGGCTCAACGATTTCCGACACTCTTTCTCTCGATACTGAGCTAAACAAACGCATCGGTAAAGCAGCTACCACGTTTTCCAGACTCACAAAGAGAGTCTGGTCCAACAAGAAGCTGACAGAACATACCAAGATCCAGGTCTACAGAGCTTGCGTCCTGAGTACACTTCTGTACTGCAGCGAGTCATGGACTCTCCGCTCACAACAGGAGAGGAAACTGAACGCTTTCCACATGCGCTGCCTCCGACGCATTCTCGGCATCACCTGGCAGGACAAAGTTCCTAACAACACAGTCCTGGAACGTGCTGGAATCCCTAGCATGTATGCACTGCTGAAACAGAGACGCCTGTGTTGGCTCGGTCATGTCATGAGAATAGATGATGGCCGGATCCCAAAGGATCTCCTCTATGGAGAACTTGTGCAAGGAAAGCGCCCTACAGGTAGACCACAGCTGCGATACAAGGACATCTGCAAGAGGGATCTGAAGGCCTTAGGAGTTGACCTCAATAGGTGGGAAACCCTGGCCTCTGAGCGGCCCGCTTGGAGGCAGGCTGTGCAGCATGGCCTTTCCCAGTTTGAAGAGACACTTTGCCAGCAGTCTGAGGCAAAGAGGCAAAGAAGGAAGGCCCATAGCCAGGGAGACAGACCAGGGACAGACTGCACTTGCTCCCGGTGTGGAAGGGATTGTCACTCCCGGATTGGCCTTTTCAGCCACACTAGACGCTGTGCCAGAACCACTTTTCAGAGCGCGATACCATAGTCTTTCAAGACTGAAGGTTGCCAATATAATACAACATAATCAATTGGCCAGGCTCAAAAGCAAGATTGTTGGTCAAGGAGCCCCTGCATGCCCAACAAGTAGTCAGGGCGGCTTTCCCAAGAAATCAGCATGTGTATGAGTTGAAAGCCTCTCAACATGAAGCCCATTTGAGGAGGAACAAACAGTGGCATAGCCAGAGGGGGTGCAAAGCACTAAGTTTTGCAGGGAGCTTCACCACAGCGTGCAAGCGGCCTCATCCCCTCCCCTTCAAAGCCATTCCGGGTGGGAGAGCAAAATGGAAGAGAATGCTTCCTTTTTGCTCCCCTGGCCTGGAATGGCTCTGAAGGGGAAGGGGAGAGGCCGCTTGCATGCCACTGTGAGGCTTCCTGAAGAACTCAGAGCTTTGCACCCTCTCTAGCTACGCCACTGGGAACAAAAAATTCCAACTTGGCTCTCGAAAGGTGGCCAGCTAGCCTAAGACTGTTATCCTGAGTGGGAAGAACATAAGAACAGCCCCACTGGATCAGGCCATAGGCCCATCTAGTCCAGCCTCCTGTATCTCACAGCTGCCCACTAAATGCCCCAGGGAGCACACCAGACAACAAGAGACCTGCATCCTGGTGCCCTCCCTTGCATCTGATGTAGCCCATTTCTAAAATCAGGAGGTTGCACATATACATCATGGCTTGTAACCCGTGATGTATTTTCCTCCAGAAATTTGTCCAATCCCCTTTTAAAGGCATCGAGGCCCGATGCCATCGCCTCATCCTGTGGCAAGGAGTTCCACAGACCAACTACAGAAGGGGTTCTTGCAGTCGGGATGTGCAATACAATCTTGCAGCCCTATTGTCTGTCTCTGTCCTTAAGTTGCTTCCCTCCAATAACATGACTCTTTTTCTGCTTTGCCTTACATGAAGAGAAAGGGATGCAGACAGCCTCCCCATCTATTCCTTGGGGGATGGACAGCGGTCTAGAGCGACAAGATACATAATAAATGAAAGCAGCAAGCACATCAAATTGCATTGAGTTATTACCAAAACTGATAAACAAGGTTCAGGTTTTGTTTTGTTTAAAAAAAAACAACAAAAAACAACTCATCTCTGTTTTTCTTTAACACATATATAGCTGGTGATTTTCAGCCTATCTGAGTATACCCATCATTTATCTAGCCTTTCCCTTGAATGGAGGAGCTCAGTTTGACGCCAATATTAGGAGCAGACTATTTGTGCTGTTGGAGCTGCATAAGATATTAACTCTTGGTCTTTGATAGGCATTGTGACATCAATAGAATTAAGAAGAATCGGGGCAAGTGTGATGGAACAGTATATCTTAGCGTTTTTTCCTATTACGATCTCTAGTGTTTCCCAAAGGGTTTGCTTTTCTGCCCACCTGTGATAGCCTGTTCTCCTTCAATGGCATCCATATTTTGTGAATCTTTCTCTTTTGAGTTTTTCATGTTCTCAGTCCCTAGAGCGTTTTGGACAAGCTCTTGCTTTCCAGTGTCCATCTCAAATATCAAAGGCGTAGACAGGAAGGATGAAAAGAAAACATAGTTCATCCAAAATGGCCTGATTGATCCCCAAGACGTAAGTGCAGGTCCACTCAGAGGGATTTGTCTGATGGGTTCTCTCTCCCCCCCCCCCCCCGCAACAGCACACCACCACCAAGTCTGGGATTCTGCACTTTTTAACATTCTCAAATTGGATTGCTTTATGCGAATGAAACAGATGCTCACAAACTGAGTGCCACTGAAAGTTTCATGTCGGACCACTAGGTGGGGACAGAGAGCCACACACTCCGTGCACAGCAGATGCATTGCAACTCAATCTGTTACTGGCTAGTTATAGGGCTGGTAGGTCTACTGGCAGATACACTTGGCACGCTGTAAAGTCACAGTCTTTGAAATCCTAGAGCTCCTTCATGGAATACCTCGGCTGCTCTGCTCAAAGCAGGACTTAGATGAGGCAGCATTATTCTCATGTTCATCCACCTCCTTTTTGAAGGGCACAGGTGGTGTGAGCAGGGACAGCCCGTGTCAGTAGTTCCTGTTCTTGGGGAAGGTTGCATGGTCCAGGGTCATTAGTGCCTATAAATGCATCTGGGCTGGGAGGTTTTGCTTTTTAGTCCTGGGTCCCGAAGATCAGTTGCTGGAACTGAGCAAGTAGGAGTACAGCAGGCAGAAGCTTCTACTCTGTGAATCAAGAAGCGGTGCAGTCCTGGCTTCTTGGACCTACCCTGGGTCTAGGCAATCCAGAGGCTGTGGATTGATTATATGTCACTGCAGTGATGCTGCGCATGCCTCTATTCCTTTCTGAACCTGAAGGGAACTGAGGACAGGCAGCTTGGACTAGGCTCTGACTAGGTGACTAGGTGAGGAAGAGGTATAGATCCATTAACAAACAGCACCTACTTCATTTGCTATCAAGTTAGCTGCACAGTCATGCCAGAGAGCAAACTCAAACTAAGAGGATGGAGGTCCACCAGTTTTGAGCCCGCTGGAAGCTTAAGTAGCCCTGCAGTGCAAGTAGGGTGTGCCAAGATGCTTCCCTGCTGCCTCCTCCAGAACATTAATCTAGTGTTTCTCACGCTGCGGGGACACACTAGGTGGGTCGTGAGCCAATTTCAGGTGGGTCGCATAGCTCAGCCACCATTGAAAAGACAGAGCTGAAAATACAAGTACAGAGCTGCTGGGCAGGGCAGGCTCCAAGTGTGAGAGAGGCCTGGTGCTTTGCTCTGAATAGGTGGGAAGATAGGGTGCTGGGAAGGGGGGAGGGCTGTGTGGTTGGAGAAGGATCCAGATCTGCATTCTGCTTTGGCTTCTGAACTGGAATGTTTGAATTCCAAGCTATGCAAAATGAGAGCAGGAGCGTGCTGTGTAATGGGAACTCGGGTTGATCACAGCTTAGGTTTGAAGCCTAAATGGATGATGTCACATTCGGCCATGACATGACTTTCAGGTTAATGACATCACTTCTGGTGGGCCCCAACAGATTGTCAAAAGTGGGTGCTAAAACATTTGAGAATCTCTGCATTAATAAGGCGCAATCCTAACTGTGCCCTATGCTGACCCAAGTCCCTTGGGCCGGCCTGGGAGGGTCGCAAACATGCCGTAAAGCACATTTGCACCTCCTCGGGAGGAAGCCAGGCTGGCGCTCCAAGAAGCGCCGGCCTGCGGAGGCTGACAGAAGCCTCCACACCAGCTTCCCCCCAGCTCCTTGCGTTGGCTCGGATGAGGGAGGGAGGGCAATGGGCGGCCCCAGGGGCGGGCTGGTGGGGAGTGGGAGGCGGGGCTGGGATCCAGCAGTTATGCTGGATCCCAACCCCCTGTTCCCAGGGAGAATGGAGCGACTTTAAGCCATTCCACTCTCCTCGGACTTGCGCCACCAAGTCCGAGGAGACCCATTGTGGCCAGCAGCCCTTACCCAGGGGTAAGGGGAAATGTTTCCCCTTGCCTTGGCTAAGCCGCTGCTGGCTACAATCCTGCGCTGGATACAGCACAAGCCTCCTGGCTTGCCTGTTCTAGCGCAAGTTAGGATTGCACCCAAAGGGCCCAATCCAGACCTGAACTTGGGTTGACACAAGTCCCTTGCACTGGCCTGGGAGTGTTGCAAAAGTGCCATAAAGTACCTTTGCGCCACTCAAAGGGGAGATAGGCCAGCGCAGCCTCTCTGTGCTAACGCAGGCCCTGGGGAAAGGGTGAGTTGCGTTGGCTGAGCTTGGCTGATACAGGGGTCTCTGGGGGGCATGAGGAGGATGGGGAGGAGGCAGGAGAGAAGTATTTCTGGGTGGGGAGGGTAGGCAGTGGGCATTCCTGGGGGCAGGCAGGCAGGGAGCAAGAGGCGGGGCCAGGGTCCTGCAGTTATGCTGGATTCTGACCCCGTTCCTGGGCAGCACGACACAGCTCCAGGCTGCTCGGATCTGCGCCACCTTGTCAGGTGGCACAGATCAGAGTAGATTCATTGAGGCCACTGTAATGCGACATGGGGTAAAGTGAAAGTTTTCCCCTTGCCTTGGGCTGCCCTGCTTTTGGCCCCAAACTTGTGCTGGATGCATTGCACGGCTGCTGGCCTGCCTACTTCCAGTGCAAGTTAGGTTTGCACCCTAAGAAGAATCAAAAGAATAACTAAGGGCAGTGGTCTCCTTGTCCTCGGGGGTTCCTCCTTCTCCATGGAAGTCTTGACTGCTTTCCTTGATAGTTCCAGAATCCAGCCTTTTTCATCCTCAGGGTCTTCAGATTGCTCCTCTGGCTGGTGATGGTGGGAAGGAGGGAATTATTCTGAGGCATTATCCCCCCCCCTCCACCACCTTGCAATCTGTTGCTCAGACCCTGTGTAAATGGGTGCTAACACCATTTGATTGGTTCATCCCAAACAGAGGGATCGCCTCCCTGCCTCCCCACCACAGCAAATGTGCTCTCAAGCGTACTCCTCAGTTCCGCTGAACAATCTGTACGGCTCACCCAGGCCAGGCTCCGATTTCAAAACATACCACAGGAGGGTCAGAGAGAGATGTGAAATGCCTAAGAGCGCTCCAAATTGCTTCTTGCTTCCGAACAAATTCAGGCTTTGAAGTAGATATCATGGCAACTGTGTGTGATGGATATTCCTGCCCTCTGACTCCAATCTAACACTGCCTGAATTTACTGGGATGGCATCAGTGTTAGGAAATGACAACAGCATTGCAATTGGGGGGGGGGGGAGGAGAAGATGGAGGAGTACTGCCGAGAGTAATCCTCTACTGTCAGTCTCAGCAGTGCTGCTGGGTGTTGAGATCCTGTTGCCTTTTCTCCCCAAGATTCTGGCTGAGATACCTCAAAAGAGAGTTATGGGGGTGATCTATTTCTGATGCAGTCTTTTGCATGCTTACTTGGAAGTAACTCCCACTGAGTTTAATAGAGCCCATTCCTATGGGCTCTATTGTGTCGACCCAGAAATAAGCCTCATTGTGTTCAGTTGGACTTCCTCCCAGGAAAGCGTGTTTTGGATTTCAGCCCAGGAAAATGCATCTAGGGTTGCAACCTTATAGCTCACTTTCCAGCCTGCCTCATTCGAAGGGGCTTTGGCCAGCTAGCAACTTCCAAGTCATAACAAAGTGGAATTGGGCAAAGCAAAATATCCACATGTTATTACAGTGGCCCCTGTATCCGTGGATCCTGTATCCGTGGTTTCACGTATCCGCAGGTACGGGTGGCTGTCCTCCATGCCCCCCTACCCTCTGGAGGCTGCGCCTCTCTTGCCTTTGGGGGGGGGGGCTTCTGAACCCCACAGAGGCCACAGGCCGATGTCCTCGCCTTAAAACGTCCTTTTTGGCTGAAAAATGTCACTTCCTTTTTTTGGTTGAAAACCGGAGCTCTCCTCGCCTCCGGAGGGTCCAGTTCCAGGCCGTGGGAATGGGCATTTGTGGGGATGGTCCATCAAGGTGGAAGCACTTCATGTAATAACAGTCTGTACTGGCATGCCCGCTTATCAGCTGGGTTTCGGCTAACACCTCCAGCTTTTGGCTTTTAACAGTAGCCTGCCTGGTGTCTCAGCAACAATGAACATGATGGCCATTCCTCGAGGGGGGGGGGAGGTGCTACTTCTACACATCTTTTGGAGGTTATAGAATTCTTATAGAATTCTTTGAAAAGGTCAACAGGCATGTGGATGCGGGAGAACCCGTGGACATTATATATCTGGACTTTCAGAAGGCGTTTGACACAGTCCCTCACCAAAGGCTACTGAAAAAACTCCACAGTCAGGGAATTAGAGGACAGGTCCTCTCGTGGATTGAGAACTGGTTGGAGGCCAGGAAGCAGAGAGTGGGTGTCAATGGGCAATTTTCACAATGGAGAGAGGTGAAAAGCGGTGTGCCCCAAGGATCTGTCCTGGGACCGGTGCTTTTCAACCTCTTCATAAATGACCTGGAGACAGGGTTGAGCAGTGAAGTGGCTAAGTTTGCAGACGACACCAAACTTTTCCGAGTGGTAAAGACCAGAAGTGATGGTGAGGAGCTCCAGAAGGATCTCTCCAGACTGGCAGAATGGGCAGCAAAATGGCAGATGCGCTTCAATGTCAGTAAGTGTAAAGTCATGCACATTGGGGCAAAAAATCAAAACTTTAGATATAGGCTGATGGGTTCTGAGCTGTCTGTGACAGATCAGGAGAGAGATCTTGGGGTGGTGGTGGACAGGTCGATGAAAGTGTCGACCCAATGTGCGGCAGCAGTGAAGAAGGCCAATTCTATGCTTGGGATCATTAGGAAGGGTATTGAGAACAAAACGGTTAGTATTATAATGCCGTTGTACAAATCTATGGTAAGGCCACACCTGGAGTATTGTGTCCAGTTCTGGTCGCCGCATCTCAAAAAAGACATAGTGGAAATGGAAAAGGTGCAAAAGAGAGCGACTAAGATGATTACGGGGCTGGGGCACCTTCCTTATGAGGAAAGGCTACGGCGTTTGGGCCTCTTCAGCCTAGAAAAGAGACGCCTGAGGGGGGACATGATTGAGACATACAAAATTATGCAGGGGATGGACAGAGTGGATAGGGAGATGCTCTTTACACTCTCACATAACACCAGAACCAGGGGACATTCACTAAAATTGAGTGTTGGGCGGGTTAGGACAGACAAAAGAAAATATTTCTTTACTCAGCGTGTGGTCGGTCTGTGGAACTCCTTGCCACAGGATGTGGTGATGGCGTCTGGCCTGGATGCCTTTAAAAGGGGATTGGACAAGTTTCTGGAGGAAAAATCCATTATGGGGTACAAGCCATGATGTGTATGCGCAACCTCCTGATTTTAGAAATGGGTTATGTCAGAAGGCCAGATGCAGGGGAGGGCACCAGGATGAGGTCTCTTGTTATCTGGTGTGCTCCCTGGGGCATTTGGTGGGCCGCTGTGAGATACAGGAAGCTGGACTAGATGGGCCTATGGCCTGATCCAGTGGGGCTGTTCTTATGTTCTTAACTACAATTCCCAGGAGGCCTTGCAGGTCTCTTGTTATCTGGTGCGCTCCCTGGGGCATTTGGTGGGCCGCTGTGAGATTCAGGAAGCTGGACTAGATGGGCCTATGGCCTGATCCAGTGGGGCTGTTCTTATGTTCTTAACTACAATTCCCAGGAAGCCTTGCAGGTCTCTTGTTATCTGGTGTGCTCCCTGGGGCATTTGGTGGGCCGCTGTGAGATACAGGAAGCTGGACTAGGTGGGCCTATGGCCTGCTCCAGTGGGGCTGTTCTTATATTCTTAACTACAATTCCCAGGAGGCCTTGCAGGTCTCTTGTTATCTGGTGCGCTCCCTGGGGCATTTGGTGGGCCTCTGTGAGATTCAGGAAGCTGGACTAGATGGGCCTATGGCCTGATCCAGTGGGGCTGTTCTTATGTTCTTAACTACAATTCCCAGGAAGCCTTGCAGGTCTCTTGTTATCTGGTGCGCTCCCTGGGGCATTTGGTGGGCCGCTGTGAGATTCAGGAAGCTGGACTAGATGGGCCTATGGCCTGATCCAGTGGGGCTGTTCTTATGTTCTTAACTACAATTCCCAGGAAGCCTTGCAGGTCTCTTGTGATCTGGTGTGCTCCCTGGGGCATTTGGTGGGCCGCTGTGAGATGCAGGAAGCTGGACTAGATGGGCCTATGGCCTGATCCAGTGGGGCTGTTCTTATGTTCTTAACTACAATTCCCAGGAAGCCTTGCAGGTCTCTTGTTATCTGGTGCGCTCCCTGAGGCATTTGGTGGGCCGCTGTGAGATTCAGGAAGCTGGACTAGATGGGCCTATGGCCTGATCCAGTGGGGCTGTTCTTATGTTCTTAACTACAATTCCCAGGAAGCCTTGCAGGTCTCTTGTGATCTGGTGTGCTCCCTGGGGCATTTGGTGGGCCGCTGTGAGATGCAGGAAGCTGGACTAGATGGGCCTATGGCCTGATCCAGTGGGGCTGTTCTTATATTCTTAACTACAATTCGCAGGAGGCCTTGCAGGTCTCTTGTGATCTGGTGTGCTCCCTGGGGCATTTGGTGGGCCGCTGTGAGATGCAGGAAGCTGGACTAGATGGGCCTATGGCCTGATCCAGTGGGGCTGTTCTTATATTCTTAACTACAATTCCCAGGAAGCCTTGCAGGTCTCTTGTGATCTGGTGCGCTCCCTGGGGCATTTGGTGGGCCGCTGTGAGATTCAGGAAGCTGGACTAGATGGGCCTATGGCCTGATCCAGTGGGGCTGTTCTTATGTTCTTAACTACAATTCCCAGGAAGCCTTGCAGGTCTCTTGTGATCTGGTGTGCTCCCTGGGGCATTTGGTGGGCCGCTGTGAGATGCAGGAAGCTGGACTAGATGGGCCTATGGCCTGATCCAGTGGGGTGTTCTTATATTCTTAACTACAATTCCCAGGAGGCCTTGCAGGTCTCTTGTTATCTGGTGTGCTCCCTGGGGCATTTGGTGGGCCGCTGTGAGATGCAGGAAGCTGGACTAGATGGGCCTATGGCCTGATCCAGTGGGGCTGTTCTTATGTTCTTAACTACAATTCCCAGGAAGCCTTGCAGGTCTCTTGTTATCTGGTGTGCTCCCTGGGGCATTTGGTGGGCCGCTGTGAGATACAGGAAGCTGGACTAGGTGGGCCTATGGCCTGTTCCAGTGGGGCTGTTCTTATGTTCTTATGTTCTTATGAGGTGTCCTTCCTTTTGAACATGAAGAGTGTTTAGCTCAGCAATTTTCAACCACCACGTCCAGTCATTGGGTCATTGGGAGATGTGAGCCCCCCCCCCATTGTCAATGCAGTGTGCCTTATCTTGTCAAAAAACCGATGGTGTGCCTTGACAGTTTTAGCCCCTTGTAAGTGTGCCATGAGATGAAAAAGGACACATATGTAACACATGAACATTAACCCATTTTTGCCTGGCCCACAGGTATACACATTTGATCCCTGTTGTGTATCTGCTATGTTGGGCAGAAATGCTTTGAAAAGGCACCCCACATTGCCTCATTAGCAGTCTTTATTGCCTTTATTAGCATAAAGCATAACATTGAAAAAGTTACCTGTTGAATTTCTGCCTGTTTTTAGGACCTGTGCCAGGAAAGACAGAGACAGGCAGGCACCCCTCCTCCTTCCACTCTTCTTGGCTGGCATCTGCTCATGGTCCTGTGTTATATTCTGGGCATGTCAGAACATAATGCAGTGTAACAAGATGTGATGTGTTGGATGAGACTTTATGTAGCGGAAAAAGGCGTCTGTGCTTCCCCCCCCCTTTTTATTATTTACATTCCCAGAGAAGGTTATGTGCCACATGAGGTTTCTGCAGAGATAAATAGCTAACCTGAGCTCTCTGGCAGTTTCCCCAGAATCCAATAAGGGCTCCGCTCAGAGCAGTCACCTAATGCTTTTAAAGAGCTGGCCTTCGAGGACAGCCTTGAAGCGCCTTTGCCCATTAGGAAACCTTGTGCAACTTGCATATATTTCACAAGGCAGCTGGACGGGAGCCAGGAGTTTGTGTCGGCACCCATGAATTACTGGGCTGCAGCGTGGCCGGCTCTCATCAACAGGCCTGTCCTTTTGCTTGAGGTTTTGAGTACTGAGCATGATCCAGCCTGAGGGGCTGTTTACACATGGCCGTGCATCACTTGATTTCGGGGCACTAGGGATGAACAGACAGTGGCTCTTGTATGAACCTACTTCTACCGTGTAATACGCAAAGTCATTATACATCTATGCAGCACCACTGTAGCGTGGCACTGACATTTTGGAAAACTGACATTTGAATTGAATTTCAGGCAAGGTTGTACAGGGGGAGGCAGGGATGGCTGAGCCTCACCTGTCATACTCCAAGGGAAGTAGCCCTGGCCTCCCCTGTGAGTGCCTGCATGCTCCACCCATTTTCTGAGTAGTTGCAGGATCAGAGGGGAGGCTGAGCTCTCACCTGCCTCAGCGCTCATCTCTCCCTGTATAGAGACTAGAGCTGCGGCAACAAGAGCTAGTGCAGGGACTGTGGCTTCTGGGTGGCCCCCACAGTGCCTTGCCTCAGGAGGGTTTTTCACCCCACAGCCCTTTGATGTATCACATCATGGAGACACTCTGTACAGACCACGACTGAATCAGAGGAGACATAATCATTTCTTCAGCCAGTGTCCACCTCTGGCCTCCATGAACAAAATAGGGCCATGTAATTAACATGCTGCATTTCCTGCAGGTGATGAAGACATAAGAATTGTAGTTATCAGTTGGGGTTGGGGGAGAGAGTATGGGCTTTGTGCTATTTACAGTTGTCCATTAGGTGCCCTCTGGAGTCCAATTGCCAGCCACAACTGCACAGTACTATAAGTTTCACTCCACAATGAGTCCTCAGAACGGCCCTAAATCATGGCAATGGTGGAACAAAAGAGAGATGGGGAGAGGGAATGGAAGCCGCCAATGAAATTCGTAGGAAATAGGAAACATGTCACTCAATATCATTGCAAAGAATAGATGTTTCTGGTGCTTGGAGCAGGCTGCCTGATGGAGATTGGGCTGCCGACAGCTCAGGCCTTTGCAGCTTGTCACCCACCAAAAGTAGCTAATCAGTTGTGTACTGCCAGGTACTGGTCAGCCTCCTTGGGCAAATCCTACCACTGAGAAGGCACAGCCAGACCAGCGACTCATTTTGAGTGCATACTCTCCAACTTATCACCGATTAACTTAGAGACAGTGTTCTTGGCATCCTTCAGTCTCGGAAGACTATGGTATCGCGCTCTGAATGGTGGTTCTGGAACACAGTGTCCTCTCCAGTGTGCAAAGCCTGGGTAAAGCAGATATAGAGGATAGACTGTTTCCCATGCAGCAAATCCCCCCTCTCCACGTCGCTGAAATGGTCCAAAGGAAAGGCAGAAGCCAGCTTTTGGTTCCAGCTGCGTCGCAGGAGTTGCCAGAACGTGACTGTGTTCAGCCATGAACTGCCTCAGGGACTCCGGCTCCGGATTTTGCCTCGAGGTTGACTCCTGAAGCCTTTTCCATAACTGGTTGTAGCCACAAGGCAGTGGAGGTTTGGGGTCAGAGTTTTCCTTCTCTCAGATGAGCTGCCTTCCCAGGCTAACAAGTCCCATCTACCCAGTGGCTGTTTAGTCACCTCTTACGACAAGTACAGCCAAACTGAGGGCCTATTCTTATCCAATCTAGCAGCACAGAGTGGTAGAACTCCCCAGCCCCGCATCCTGGGGCAAAGGTCTGCGATGGCGCCCCCACACAGGATGCCACCACCCCCCACATGCAAATCTCCCCCCCTCCACTTACCTGGAGTGCATGGTGCCTCGCGGACGCCAGGATGCATCGGGGAAGTCTCCTGAAGGTTCCTCGATGCTTTAAACTGTGCTTCTGGAAAATCAGAAGCACAGTTTCCAACCCCGTCGGGAGTCTCAGAGAGGCTTCCATGGGGTCCAGAAACTGTGTGAGGCTCTGCACTGGGGCATTCGCCCCATCAAATGAATGGGAGGTCTGCCACTGACAGCACAATCCTATTCTTGTCTACCCAGAAGTAATTCCCATTATAGTCAATCAGGATTATTCCCAGGTACGTGTGCTTAGAAGTGTGCAACTGCCCTAGGCTGGAATCCTGTGCATGCTTATGAGGGCATGCATTGAACTGAATAGGATTTACTTCTGAGTAGGCATGTCTAACCTTGTGCTAGTACTCTCATACCAAGGTTTACCTTCTAGGTTGTTCCTCCATTACAAGTACTCCATCTGCTGTATATACTGGATCCCTGAGTTACAAACATCTGCCTTACGGATGGCCACGTCAACACTTTTGGGCTGGCCAGTTCGTCTATTCTGGTGTTTTGCACAGATGTGAGAGCACTGAGCTGGTAAGAGCTGGCTGTTCCGACAAACTTCCAGAATGGAACCTGGACATAACTTGAGGACTTAGTACACTGTATGTTTTCACCTTTCTGGTAGCCCGCACTGCACAGTTATAAAAGGAAAAGCGTGTTTTGGTTGAAGGTATGCTAGATAATAATGTGATTGTCTTACAATCTGTTCTTGACAGAGCTCCACTAGTGCATCAAATACCATGGCATCTCAGTGTCCAGTGCAGGAACTGGAACGTAAAGAGTTCTATAAACTCTTGTAAAGAAACATTTAACGGCATCCTCAAAAGGCCAACATCAATAGTCAGTTCAGAGAATCTGAACTGTTGGAGGAGGGGCTTTGTAGACCACCTAGCCCAACCCCTTGTTCAGTGCAGGAAATCCAGAACTAGAGTACCCCTATTAGTTGGAAATCCAACTTCTACGTACTAGAAGACCTCTAGCTGAGGAGAGACCAACACTCCCTAGATAATTAGCTATGTTATTGAGTTGCTGCTACCCTAAAGAAGGTTTTCTTGATGCTCAACTGTTATCTGTACTCTTGTAACTGCATCTTATTAGATCTAGCCCTTTCCTCTGAGGTAGAAGATCTCATGTCTCTTCTATGTTACTTCCCTTTGGGTATCTGAAGATTGCATTCAGTCTTCTCTTTGCTAGCCAAACATGCCCAGTTTGTTTCACCTTTCCTCACAGTCCATGTTTTCCAGATCCTTGACCATCTTCAATACTCCCCTCTGAACCACTTCCAGTTTGTCTACTTCCTTCTAAAAACATGATGCCAAGGACTGGACATACTATTCCAGATGGGGTATTCTTCCTCTGTCCTTCCTTGGGACATATCTGAACTTTTCCTATCAAGTCACTGAATGTTGCTTTCCCCATTTCCAGGGATGGACCGCAGCTCAGATGACTCGGACTCAGGTCATGAAAACTTGAGTTTTTTG
Organism: Tiliqua scincoides; assembly: GCF_035046505.1. Classification (NCBI taxonomy): domain Eukaryota; kingdom Metazoa; phylum Chordata; class Lepidosauria; order Squamata; family Scincidae; genus Tiliqua; species Tiliqua scincoides. The sequence goes on along the minus strand of NC_089828.1, from coordinate 2,680,875 downwards.
TGACTCATACAGACTCGAGTCACATGTGGGACTCGGGGGGGGGGTTTACCCTAAAAATGAAAAGACTCAAATAGACTTGAGTCAAGACTTGCTTTTGTGTGTGCTTGAGACTCTGTTTTGTGTGTGTGCTTGCTTGGTTTTTTGGGGTTTTTTTACCGCTTCCATGACTTGACTCTCTTTTCAAAAAGACTCAGACTCAAACTCTGGATGAGTTGCAAGGGCCACCATTATGACTCATGGGTGACTCAAGTCAAGGGGGTGAAGACTCGGGATTTGAGATTCAGTGCTGTGGCTCCAGCACATCCCTGCCTCTTTCAGAAGTAACCTGACAAAGCCATCTCAGAACCAGCCTGGTGCCATCAGTGGCGGTTTTCTGCAGAATGGAAACGGTCTCTTCATTGAGCGTCACACCAAATTATATAATTGTCAGGTTGGCTGACAGAAAGGGATCAAGCCTGTCAACACTCATCATTTTCAGGAAGATTTTTCATTCTCCTTCCTGCTTTACTGACAAGATTTGAAAGGGACTTGGATTCAGAAATGGCTGTTTAGGAGTCTTCGTTACCTGAACCCGAGAGACCCTGAAATGAAGCATGCAGCCTTGAGTAATAGTGTTTAAAATCAGGCAGTCAATAAGGGGCAGAGCACAGTACTTTCTTAGTAGGGGATGGCACTAAAGCTCTGGTTCAATCAGCCAGTCTTAAGGAGCCTCCTTCCAGCATGTGCCCTGCCCCAGTGTTAAATACGGAACCTTCAATTTAACAGAGTTCAGAAACAACTGACTTTTTCTGCTCCGCTAACAACTCATCCTATATTTTTTACACATGAACATCTCCATTCACTTCAATGCAATTGGATTTAATAGACTTTCAGCACTAATGGATGTTCCTTCCTCCCCCAATAGACTGTTAAATTGAGAGTTCACTTAGGGTGCAGTCCTAACCCCTTATGTCAGTGCTTTCCAGCACTGGCATAGCGGTGCCAATGGGATGTGTGCTGTACCCTGCAGTTGGGTGTCACTCACGGAGGCCTCCTCAAAGTAAGGGAATATTTGTTGCCTTACTTCCGAGCTGCACTGCCCTTATGTCAATGCTGGAAAGCACTGACATAAGGGGTTAGGACTGTGCCCTTAGTAGCATATATTGTATTTCATAAGAACATAAGAAAATAAGAAGAGCTTTTCCAGGCCAAAGGCTCATGTAGTCCAACTTCCTGTATCTCACATCTGGCCTACCCATGCCTCAGGGAGCACACAAGACAACAAGAGACCTGCGTCCTGCTGCACTCCCTTGCACCTGACCTCCTACTTCTAAAACCAGGAGGCTGCACATACCCATCACGGTTTGTGACCTGTGAAAGACTTTTCCTCCAGAAATCTGTAACTTCATTGCCCAGGCAACCATGCTGCTGCCAGTTTTGCCTGGTGTATCTTTGGTGGGGTGCCACTGCCGATCAGGTTTGCTTTCTGTCAGGGTGGTTGGGAACAAGAGGTCTATGGGTACATATTAAGCAGAGTTATATAGCAGGTGATCCTTCTCTTGGTTGTTCCCCATCAACCCCTGCTAGTTCGCTGCTTACAATCAAAAAGACACAGGGGCAGTAAAAGGGTTTCAAAGAAAAAAAAAAAACTTTACTGATGGTTCAAAAGCATGTACATCTCTGTTGATAGTTAAGGTCCTAGATGTGGAACAGGGAATCCTTAAACTATTCCCTTTGCATGGGTGCGTGAGATCTCTTGGCATGGCCAGAGCTCATGGAGAGGGGCCTTGCACATCACGAGATCAACATAAAAACATAAGAACAGCCCCACTGGATCAGGCCATAGGCCCATCTAGTCCAGCTTCCTGTATCTCACAGCGGCCCACCAAATGCCCCAGGGAGCACACCAGATAACAAGAGACCTCATCCTGGTGCCCTCCCTTGCATCTGGCATAGCCCATTTCTAAAATCAGGAGGTTGTACATACAAATCATAGCTTGTAACCCGTAATGGGTTTTTCTTCCAGAAACTTGTCCAATCCCTTTTAAAGGCGTGTATGCCAGACGCCATCACCACATCCTGTGGCAAGGAGTTCCACAGACCAACAACATGCTGAATAAAGAAATATTTTATTTTGTCTGTTACTCTCCCAACACTCAATTTTAGTGGATGTCCCCTGGTTCTGGTGTTATGTGAGAGTGTAAAGAGCATCTCCCTATCCACTCTGTCCATCCCCTGCATAATTTTGCATGTCTCAATCATGTCCCCCCTCAGGCGTCTCCTTTCTAGGCTGAAGAGGCTCAAACGCTGTAGCCTTTCCTCATAAGCAAGGTGCCCCAGCCCCGTAATCAGCTTAGTCGCTCTCTTTTGCACCTTTTCCATTTCCACTATGTCTTTTTTGAGATGCGGCGACCAGAACTGGACACAATACTCCAGGTGTGGCCTTGCCATAGATTTGTACAACGGCATTATAATACTAGCCGTTTTGTTCTCAATACCCTTCCTAATGATCCCAAGCATAGAATTGGCCTTCTTCACTGCCACCGCACATTGGGTCGACACTTTCATCGCCCTGTCCACCACCACCCCAAGATCTCTCTCCTGATCTGTCACAGACAGCTCAGAATCCATCAGCCTTTATGTGAAGTTTTGATTTTTTGCCCCAATGTGCCTGACTTTGGGAGAGACAGGAGACAACGAGAGAGAGAGAGAGAGAGAGAGAGAGAGAGAGAGAGAGAGAGAGAGCATAAAGTGAAGGCATAAGCCAGGTAGCCTCCAGGTCACCTGCCTCCTGGACAGTACACTGCCCCCTAGTGGCCAGCAGGTAGTGCTGAACTGGAGTAGGCAAAGCCACCTTCACGCAGTGGCATCTCTAGTGGTGTGTGGAAGGTGCAGGCCTCACTGGGCGACGTACTCAGAGGGGTGAGAACACTACTAGCCAAAATTTTCAAAATCTTGGTATTTTCAAACAATGCCATAATTTTATATATCGTTTGATGTGTGCTTGCATGAGTAATGCAATGAAACAAACTGCTTTGAAATATCTCTTTTCTATCCATAGCCAAAAAAACCAGCGGGGTGGGGCAATGGTGCATCATCATGCCCACCACCTGGGGCGTTGCCTCGCCTACCACATGGGAGGAGGTCTATCATGGGAGCATCATGCTGGCCTCCCACACCGGGTGCTGCAAACCCTGGTGACACCACTGCCTCCAGCCACTGGGCTTTTCAGAATGGGTGAACTCCCTGGAAATATTGGTTAATGAATGGCTTGCCAATGCATCTAGCAAACAGTCCTGAGGTTGTGTGTGAGTATTATAATAAAACAGGTGTGTATTTTTAGGTGAGCGTCCTTATGTGGTGCTGATGGCGCGGGTCCACCCTGGGGAAAGCAATGCCAGCTGGGTAATGAAGGGGACCCTGGAGTTCCTCCTGAGCAGCGACCCCATTGCAGACCTCCTGAGGCAGTGCTTTATCTTCAAGATCGTCCCCATGCTGAATCCAGATGGAGTCATCAATGGAAAGTGAGTACTGTACTGTGAACAGATTCACAGTTATTGGAAGGCAGAAGAGATGGACAAAATAACTGTGCTTCTCTTCTATCCAAATGTTGTTCAGTGCCTCTGATTTCCATTCCACTCTCTTCTGCTAAAATTCCTATTTTCCCTCCAGGTACCACACTTGTGCTATTGTTTAATTTAATTATTATTTATTTAATAATGTCCCCTGCTGTTATTTCCTTGTAGTTGCAACCTGAACAGCTCGTGTGATAATACATAGCAAAGCAAGGTACACACATAAATATATTTTGCTCCATAAAAGTACAGAATGTGCATAATCCACAGACGCAGAATTCCTTAATGCCCCTTGAGGGCAGTGAGGTTGCCACACTGAAATATGCTGATGAAAGTTGTGAATTTTGGTAGAGCAATGACACTTGGAAATAAGGGAGCGTTCTTAATAACACGGAGTCTATTATGTTCCAAAATAAAACATCACTGGCTATCCCTAATCAAGCTTTATTTTGAGCTGATTTGATGTATCTGGCTGAAAGGGGAATGTGACTTGTTCATAAGCCCTGACAGTCATTGGCTGTGTTTATATGATGTCAGAGAATGTTCAGAAGAAGGCCCAGTCACAGAGGACTGAAAATCAATGGACTGGTTGTGTTGGAAACGGAATGGCTGAGAGCAAAGCCTTGCAGATGGGGCTATGAACAGTTGAGGGGAAACCTGAAAGAGGAGAGTCTGGGGAATATGATTCACATAGCAGATAGAGAGAGAGAGACAAGGTTGCATGCCACAGTGGATATCGGGAGACAGAGGCTTGAGAGGTAGGGATTCTATGTTGGGAAGAGTCCAAGAGGAAGGAAAGAGATGGGAAACAAAACCCAAAAGGGACTAGAGACAGCAAGAGCAAGAGCTATACCATTGAAGGTACAGAGAGGCAGCCAGAACAGTGCGTTCCAGACCAGCAGCTAGGACATCAGCCTAGCAGTTGAACTTGTTTAGCTTTCAATGCCTTCTCTGCACCCATCTCCACCAAGAAATCTGTATTTTACAATCTGGGAATACCGTTCAGTTTGCTGGGTGGACAAAGAATGACTGACTCTTGGTCCTAAATGGATATCTGACTGAGCAGCATCATACACTGGTGTTACGCATCATACACTCGCAAAGCCAAGGCAGAGGCACAGGTCATCTGCAGGCCACTGGAACAGATCATTGTTCAAACCAGCAAGCAAGGAAGCCTGACCTTGAAACCTATATAAGGGCCAAGGATTGTCAGCTGACCTGCTCCATGCCAGGAGCAGGCAGACAGTAGATCAGAATCTACTGGTAGATCTTTGGGGTGTTTGGAGTAGGTTGGCAGAAGTTTCAGGCTTCCATCACTTTAGCAATAGTAGGTCAAATTGCTATTATCTGGTATGACTGGTCTTGCTCTGTCTGATTGCTCCTTTCTTAGCCTCACCTAGAATTGGTTAACCACAGTTAGGAGATTTGACGGGTACTGCTGCTGAAATTTTAAGTTCTTCTCATTTGGATAGATGGCTCAGCTGTTGAGCAAATGCATAAACAAACAAATGGGTAATTTCAAATCAACAGCAGCTGGCCAGAATCATGCATCTCTGATTCTCTACTTTAGCAGGAACATTCAGTGGCTTGCATACAGAGATGGGCTGTAGGCATAGAGCCAGGTTGCTGCCCTGCCTGGTTTGCCTGCCCTCACTAAGCCTCTGAACAAGCTGAAATCTCACCTTTCAATGACTGCCTCAGAAACCTATCCAGTTTTTCCATACTGAAACCAAAATGTGACCTTCAGTTTTATTTAAATATTTGCACCATGATTCTAGGACTGGATTCCTCTCAGTTCAAGGACAAGGGAGAGGGCCCAGGGGAAAAGAGACTGAGTAAGGCAAATTCCTTCAGAGCAGGCTCCAGTCTTTTCCAGCCTGCCTGAATTCCTTTTATGATGGAAACCCCAGGAGCTAGACCCACCTCCCATTCTGACTATTGCATGTTCTCTACTTTTCTCCATAGATCCCGAGGACACCCTTGAGGGCCCTCTACAATAGCTAACACCCCCACCCCACCCCGCACCATCACAATCAGCCCTTTAACAGTTGGGTGAGGGCCATTTAAGATTTAAGGCTTTATGGAGGGAAGTAGTGGAGCCAACCTCCCTAAGTAGCTGGCACACACCTAAAGATCTTCAGTAAGCTCCAGATCCTTGCCAGAGCAATATCTGAGTGCTTCTGATTACTAAATTCAACTGTATGCTTTTGTTTCCCTTTGAAACTGTCTGAAGCAGCCAGAGCTTTACATCTGGTTGAGAATCTTCCTCAGATAATCAACCTTACCTTCTACCATGCTAGGAACAAGACAAGCTGCTGATCTCACATGACATTTAAAGTCAATTTTGTACCCCTGTCCAGCTGCACCCCAGAACAGTTTATTGCCCCACCCTCACTATGCCATTTCAGTTATCAATATGATACTTCTTGGACCTCAACAGTTGGGAAACCTTGACTTCTGAGTGTCCCGCTTGGAGGCAGGCTGTGCAGCATGGCCTCTTCCAGTTTGAAGAGACACTTGGGCAGAGGCAAAGAAGGAAGGCCCGTAGCCAGGGAGACACACCAGGGACAGGCTACATTTGCTCCCAGTGTGGAAGGGATTGTCACTCCCGAATTGGCCTTTTCAGCCACACTCGACGCTGTTCCAGAGCGCGATACCATAGTCTTCCGAGACTGCAGGATGCCAATGAAGTATGATACTTCTCCACCTTTGTGTTTAGTAAGGAAGGCTGTTCACTGATTGATGCTTTTGGGGTAAATTGACTGCCTACCTTTTAACCAATTAATCAGTTAGTTAGCCAATTAACATAAATATTATAGCAGTTTAGTACAAGTGACATTGGGAGTGCATTTAATGAAGACAACAGTTCCTCTTGACTGATTAACACAGAAAAAATCATTTGTTGTTTAGCAAATTATCTTAAAACATACTGCTTGAGTCAAGAGAGGCCTATCATTTACAGTGACAACATCAGTACTGAAAAGCTTTTCAAGGGGGGAAAGCTGGAATAATATCCAGTCAAAAAAAGAAATACACATTTTTTTTTTAATTGGCCCATTCATGAGTATCTTGATCAGTCTACTTTTGAATCTGATTTTAGGTTGAAATGCTATGCATAATTGCTTGGGAGTATGCCCCATTAAACTCCATGTGGCTTACATCTGAGTAAATGTAATTAGGATCACACGGCTTCCAAAATTTCATGGGGAAAACTTGGAAAATCTAAACCTTTTTGACAAGGGTGGGACATTCCAAGGGAAATTGTGGGAGGAAAACAGTGGTTAGGTTGTCAGGTCAGATGCATTTAAAAAGCTGAAATTTCCGAGACGGGGTCTGGTGATGTCATAAGGTGGGATTTGGTGAGGTCCCAAAACAGCCAACTCTTGAAAAATGGGGTGTGGGAGGAATCTGGTATAGGGGCAGATTCCAGCAGTAAAGGATGGAGTCTAGTGGTAGCACAAAAATTACCTGAGATTAACCTCTGCTGCCTGAGACAAAAAAGCAAAAATCAGGAGAAACAGTGTATTTGGGGGAGGGGACTGGATACCCTAATTGTGGTCCCCAGACAAGACGAGAAGTGCTACCAACAGTGAGGCTTGCATTTTTCTCCAAGAATGGAAAAGCCCTTCCCCACCAGTTTTGCTGCCTATGAAAGGGATGGTGAAACTGTGGAGGGCATTTTGGCTTAGCCCTAAAACGGAAAAGTATGGGGCATCCATTATGTCAGCCGCCCTTACAACAACCCGGAGAGGTAGGCCAATGATTTTTTTTTTTTCCAGTAGGGCATTGAAACAGTTATCCCAAGCAATGCTTGTGAATCTATACAACTCTGCCTGGAAACAAACATGCTTTTGCAGCTCTTTAAAATGGGTTGATAAGACAATTTTCCTGCCCCTGCCAAGCTGCTTGAGAAAGAGTGTGCTGAGAGGAGATGGGGGACTCCTGCACCAACAGCATCTCCTTGCGTTCTTTTGACCTGCCTGCCATCATTGTGGCTCGGGTCCTGCCAGTCCCAAACCAGCGAACTGACATGCAACAAAAAGGAAGAAGACATTTTTAAGAGACATTTTAAGAAGAGACAGGCAAATTCACTTTGAATCGGGGGCAAAGGTTTGCCTGGGAAGGTTTTCTCAAACGCTTTGTTTTCCAAACTCTGAACAGCAGTTTGCTTCTCCTTTCATTCTGTGTCGCTGCAATGGCAGGTTTAAGGGAACGCATCCTGGGATCCTATAGAATAGAATAATGGCTACTTCCCCCCCCAGCTAGTTATCAAATATAAGGCACACATACCTATCTCACAGACCTATGGGAAACAGAGGGCCAGTAAACATTTTTTGCCTTTCTCTCTTTCCATTATCGTGGCACTTCATAAAAGTCTCCAGTAGACAGTGGCTTAGAGCTTTTCATGCTCTCTCTGGGTGACTCTTTTGCGGTGATGGTTCTTGAAGAGGAAAAAAGTCAATTCTTGGCTTTGTGACTTGACCTTATTTATAGCACTTTTAAAACTTGTTCATCAACTTGATGGTGTCCTCCTGGCAGTGGACCTGTGAGCACTGCCCCCTTCAAAATGGGCACCAGCGTGCCAAAATCTGCCACAGCTGTGCAGTGTTCTTTGGCATTTGGCAATGATGGCATTGCATCATCACCGAAGTGGGCTCAACTGGGCTCCAAGTTGCATGCAGCCCGGTTAAGAGTTGTGTGGCCATGTGGCCACCAGCATAGTGGAAATGCTGCCTATGAAATAACATATATCATTATTCCCTTTTCACAGAGGAGATGTAGGGTCTACAGATGTAGCTTGGTGAAGGCTAGCCAGTGGCCAAGTTCCCAAAAGGAACAGTTTGTCAATTATTCCTTTGTAAGTACTTTAATTGCTTCCTGTTTTTTTGAACCACAAAAAGAGCTTCAACACAGTTCACAAATTTAAAATCAAATTACATATTAAAAACAATGACAACCCAATCCTAACTAGCATCTAAATAGCAGGCTCAAGTCCAAGCAGCCCTGTTTGGGACATTCGGGTTCAGGAGGGAGGATAGGATTAGGTAGAGGTCTGTTCTGCCGATCCCAAGCCCTGCCCAGATATGCCTCCTCCCCACCTCTGATCCACCCTCCCGTCGCCTGGTACAACTCTCATTGTTGCAGACCGCTTCACTGGCAGAACACCTCAATAGGATTGCACTGTGAATAAAATAAAATGACAGAGCCAAACAGAAGCCGGAACTAACAGAGAGGGACCCAAAGTGTCGGACCCAACCACTTTTCTGCAAGAATCACAGCTAAAGTGGACAAAACCTCCAGATGAAGACCTCTTGGCTGGCCCTGGCTCATGTGGGAACAAGAACATATCATACGACCTTATGCTGAGGAAGACCATTGGTCCATCTCGATCTGTATTGTCCACACTGACTCACAATGGCTCTCCAGGGGTTCAGATAGGAGTCTTTCCCAGCCCAGACTGGAGATACCAGAAACTGAATGTGGGGTCTTCTGCATGCAGATAAATCAGGTGCACGTTCCATGAGCAACCACTTCACCATGTGATATCAAACAGGAGAATGTTTGACGCACCTCTCTTTAGCAGTCTTGAAACTGTCACTGCAAGATCATGTAACCCCCACAAGAGGAATGTTAAATTCCTCAATATTTTCAAGAATAATTAATCTGTGTGTCTACAGTCCACAGATGAAGCAGTGTTCATATTCAGTGTAGTCTACTCTGAGTGGGTCTCTAGAGGCATGTGTTCCTGGTATATGTCTCAAGGGCAGTCCCAACCAATCAGGGATCAAGCAATAAACAGAGTGCTGTCATCGGCTCACATCTAGACCAATTAAAGCTAGATAATGACATCACTGAAAATGAAGTGATTGAAACCAACAAGCGAACCTTTCGGTGAGGTGTACCAAAATATCACCGAGAAGAGGCAATGCGGTCAGCACCACGGAAGATGTTTGGGAAAGAAATGTGAGCGTTTCCACTCAGCTCTCATTCCTAAGTGCCTTGTACATCAGAGCCTTCCATGTCGCATGAACTCGGCTTTCCGATTCACTGCCTTTTAGGTTGGTGTGTAAATTAGTAGCTCTCCTTTTGAAAGCTCATAAAGAAGGCAGCCAGGACCGTTTTGAACAAGATGATTATTCTGAGCATTCCCATTCGGATCTGACTTTATATCGAGCCAAGTGATTTTGCATCTCCCCCTATAAATCTAACCTCCTTCTTTTTAGTTATGCTATTGATGCCACTTCTGCCTACTTATCTCAGCATCTTTCTTGATTTAAGAGGGACTTTTATTCTGCATTGCTTTGAAGTGCCTTGGTCTGCCACTATGAGCGCCTTCCTCCTTGGTCAGAGAGGGAAGCCATGAAGATGTAGAAAGGGCTCCTGCCAGCATCCCGGTCACCTCCTGGCATATCACTGCCCAAGGGAGGAGGGCTCTTATCCCACCAGGACCTCGTCTGATCATGCTCCAGGAGGCTTAAGAAGTTCTGAGATGAACAGGGCTGGGGTGTTTTGCGTTTGCTAATCAGACCTGAAGGTGATGAGCAGGAAATGTTATTCTATGTGGGTACATGGTAATAATGAGGTTACACTCCTGCAGTTTGTGTCTCAGGTGGGAATCCTCCCCTCTAGCTCATCGTTCCCTTTGATTTATTGTCGGGATGCCACAGATAGCCATGATTCTCCACTTTAGAAGCACAAAAACAGCACACAATTGCAGCTTAGGTGCATGTCTTGAAGAAACTGGAGAATATTATCAGATCTGTGGAGGAAAAAACACAAACCCCAACCAAAACAAGAGGTAATGTAATGGTGCAATCAGTTGTCCAGTTCAGCCGTTTGCACTTCTGCTGCACAACTCATGCGTCTTACTTGTTTTGGAGAGCATTAATGGAGAACATGATGCATCCGATGTAGGAGAGAAGAAGCCAGTGTGTGGGTGGTTGTTCCGAGATGTAAAGTTGGGGGGGGGGGCAGGTGTAGAAAGACTGATAAGGCAGGGAATGGGCAGGCAGATCAGAAAAGATTCAGGACACAGAAAGGAAGGTCAGAGCAGAGCCTGGCAAGGAAGTAGTGGGATGAATGAGGAGGTCCAAGGTAAATACTTGTCCAAGGGGTTTTAACTAGAGCAGTTGCCAAGCTGCCTGTAGCTGTTTCCTGTCTCTTTCCAGGTAATGCTGAGAAGCTGGAGCCAAAGACAGCAGGGAAGACTGACTGTGTGAATGTTGACTCAGAAGCAAGTCCCACTCCATGGCAATACCAAACAAACAAACAAAAGACATGGGGCAGGGCCGTAACAAACTGCCCTGACACCCGGAACAATGATGTCACAATGTCACAACATCATGTGAAATCGTGATGTCACTTCTGGGTTCTCCCCAGAGGAAGGGGAGGTTGTTGTAGCCACGTTCCATACTCTGTTCCTCCTCCTCTGGAGGCTGGGGACTTCCATGGGAAAAAGGAATGGGGTATACAAAGCCAGTAGCACCCCACGCTCTGGGAAGAACCTGAGCTGGAGGTGACAGTGGAGTTTGAGGGCAGTCATGTGCTCCCCCGGTATGATGCTCAGGACACGTGCCCCTCAAGCTCTGCCCAAATTGCACCTCTGCATGGGGGAACAGGAGGGGGGGTAAACTGCATATCTGGGGAGAGCCCATTTTGCTCCACAAGTTAGATTTCTGAAAGAAGAATCATGTCACTTCAGTGCTGCCCTCCTAAGCAGAAGTGAGCCTCAGGGAATGGATCTGGTATGTCTTGATTGATGATAATGAAGAAAAGCACTTCAGGGACCAGCAATGGAAGGGGGTGAACTACTTGTCTTGTGGGAACATAAGAACAGCCCCACTGGATCAGGCCATAGGCCCATCTAGTCCAGCTTCCTGTATCTCACAGCGGCCCACCAAATGCCCCAGGGAGCACACCAGATAACAAGAGACCTGCAAGGCTTCCTGGGAATTGTAGTTAAGAACATAAGAATAGCCCCACTGGATCAGGCCACAGGCCCATCTAGTCCAGCTTCCTCTATCTCACAGCGGCCCACCAAATGCCCCAGGGAGCACACCAGATAACAAGAGACCTGCAAGGCTTCCTGGGAATTGTAGTTAAGAACATAAGAACAGCCCCACTGGATCAGGCCATAGGCCCATCTAGTCCAGCTTCCTGTATCTCACAGCGGCCCACCAAATGCCCCAGGGAGCACACCAGATAACAAGAGACCTGCAAGGCTTCCTGGGAATTGTAGTTAAGAACATAAGAACAGCCCCACTGGATCAGGCCATAGGCCCATCTAGTCCAGCTTCCTGTATCTCACAGCGGCCCACCAAATGCCCCAGGAAGCACACCAGATAACAAGAGACCTCATCCTGGTGCCCACCCTTGCATCTGGCATTCTGACATAGCCCATTTCTAAAATCAGGAGGTTGCGCATACACATCATGGCTTGTACCCCGTAATGGATTTTTCCTCCAGAAGCACAACCTCCCATCACAGGTTGCCTGTGATCCCACCCAGTTGCTAGGTAAGCCTCAGATTGCAACTGAGGGGGACTCAAGGGAGTTTGCCTTCTGAGGCAGAGGGAGGAGGGCAATTCAGGAGGGTGGCCTGCATCACCCAAGAAATCTTGCCTCCCCCCTTCCTCTTGTAAAGGCTGAGAGAGTAATGGTCACCTAGAAAAAAAAATAACAGCACACGGCGATCATCTTGCATGTCTGTGGCTTCAAGTAAGCTCGTAAATATTTCCTCAAAATTGCTGATGGGTTATAATGGGGAAAAGCAGCCAGCTTTCGGTCTGGCATCGCTCGTGTAGCCTCCGTCTTGGTAAATGTTTAGAATGAAAACTCCTGAACCAGGGACTGTAAAGGGAAATTCTATTACAGAGAGAGAGAGTGGGGAAAATGAATTTTGGTAATAAAAAAGATGCAGACTCCGCATGCACATTCAGTCCAATTTACACATGAACCCATGCGCAGCAGTGACAGAGCTGCAAACACTTTCCTTCACGGTGACTCGTGGTTTTTTTGCCGATGCAGATTCTTCTACTTATACCCCGAGAAATGTTTGGGCCAGCGCTTGGCATGACGCATCCATTTGTCTTGCACTCCCGCAAACAGTGCTAACACACAGGCACCAGTCATGCACACTCAAAGAGCCCGGGTATTTGGAGCTCTTGGCTCGTCTTCCCCAGATACTGCAGTTCTAGATAAATATTGTTATTTATGATCCCTAAATTTAGGGTTATTAATTGCATCAGTAAAAAATCCTAATTTATATCACCATAAACAGCAATAATGAACACTGCCAAATGCTAATTCCCACTGCTTGCCAACTGTGCCTGTGTTTGATTGAATTTTTTTTTTACCCTCTTCCCAGAAGTATTAAATTATAAATGATTAAGAGCTGCAGGATCATTGATCATGCCTGGAGTTGCAGGAGAACTGCGTGTACTCTCAGCGGAGCACCCCCTGTGCATCCTGTTCCTGTCTCCCATTCAGAAATTCTGGGTGTAGCTACACAACAGGCAGATAGGGAGAGCACTGATAAGTGGTTAGGCTGACAAAGAGGCAAAGGGTTGTATGCGGACACACAAACACATGGGAACTGTCGTGGTAAAACACATGCTTGTATAAGGTGCATGCTTGTGTACCCCTCCCATGGGGCATGTGTGGGGAGCTAAGCAAACACATAGGCATGCCCCTGTCCTCCATTTTCTTTATGTACAAAGACCATCCTTTGCAGACCCCCTTCTCTGCTCCTCTTCTGTTGGAAATGAATGGGAGTAGAGGATGCTGGGAACCCAGGAAAAAAACATATACCCGAGACTTTTAATTTGGAATTGGTTTAATTCCAATTGTTTTAATTTGGAATTGGTTCTTGGCAGTGCAATCCTCTACATCAGTGGTTCTCAAACTGTGGGTCCAGGACCCACCAGAAGGTCATGACCCCAGTTTTTGGTGGTTCGTGAAACTGACAGAGCAGTTGAGGCTATGTCCATCGAGGGTTAAACAAGCTGCTATGTGGAGGAAGAGCACTGCTGCCCAATCACCATTAGAGCCATACCCCTTGGCATCGATAAACCAGGCAGCAGCCTCCATGGTCTCTAAAAAGATTGAGAACCACTGCTCTACATGTCTAAGTCCCACTATGTTCAGTGGAGCCCATCCCTAGGTAAAGGTGCATCGGATCACAGCCTGAATTCTCCACTTGCCGAGGTCAATCTGGATCCCTTTGCAAAAATGGAGAAATGTCTGGTGTTCATAAGAGTTTGTGGCTATTTTGCTCCTTGCTCAAAATATCTCATTGATAAATATTGGCTGTCCTGGGCAACACAATCGTGGGGGGGGGGGGATAGACTGGGTGCCATTTCAAGGGGCAGGTTGGATTGGGCTGCCTCTGAAGCCTTCAGCTGTCTGTGATCCAGAGGCATGTGCAGGATGGATCTGAATGCATGTTGGAGTGCCCAATCCTTTGGGCCCAATAGCAGGGTCAGGCTAGTACTTGGATGGGAGACCGCCTGGGAATACTGGGTGCTGTAGGTTTATACCATAGTCTTTTGAGACTGAAGGTTGCCAACCAATATCCAACTTTCCAGTGCCAGTGCAGCCACAATGCATCCCTGAGGAAAGAGAACAACTCTTACTTGGAAGAGGCCTCCTTGACTGCCCCCCTTACCACAGAATGGCAGTGTATGCCCTGTGAGCTTGGCTGCTCCAGTGCTGGAAACTTGGATAAGATTTGGCCCTTTGTCACTTCTCCTTTCAGCAGCTTCCCATAAATGGGATTCCCTAGAGGAGGGAACTGTTTAACACCACATGTTACTAGTCCTCAGGAGAACACATCATTCTAGCCAGCACTCTCAAGCACACAGACTCATGATTGTTAGGAACAATTGAAAGGGCATGTGTCATGGGTGTAGCTAGATGTCAAAGCCACAAATCCCCTGGCTTAAAGAGAGCAGAGTGACTGTATTGACAAAACCCAGATCGCTGTTGTGTGCAAAAATAGGAACGGCTGCAACCACAGCAGTGGTTCAGTTCAGCAAGGTAGGTCCATTGTGCCATGAGTGGCATGGGGGAAGTCCACAATGGATGGAGCTAGCTTGCACGAAAGCCTGTGATGCATAGTGAGGAAAGGGAATCAATGGGATGTGCCGAAGGCCCCCCGAGTACTTCAGGAAACCAGCTCAGAGTGCAGGGCGGCCTAGCACAATAACAGCAGCTGGTGATGAGTGGCTGGTCTTGAGACTCCCACAGATGGCAAAGCAGCCAGTTACAAAGGCCCAGGGATGCCGGGAAATCAGGAGTGGTTGTGTTACCAGGACTGCGACACCTGGCCACTAATTAGCTGCCGTCCCTCTCCCCGCCTGTCCAGCGCCACTGGAGTATCTACAGAGCGGCGCAAAGCACATCCTACGTAAATTACATTTTTAAAAACCCGGCTGCAATCTCTCCCCAACGGCGCCTTTCTGCAGCTTCCCTCTCGGTTTTTTTTATTTATTGTAATTACTTCAGTAATAAGATTTGTTTTCCTTGTTATTATATATATTACTGCACAGGGGCAACAACACAAACAGCAGAGGTGCCAGCAAACCGAAAATAACAATGGTTGGGGAAGACTTATGCTTTTTATTTATCTCTGTGGCCATTCTGGGGTTTGCTGAGCAGGGAAGGGGAAAGCGGAAGCAACGCGGAAAGGAGGGGCAGCTGGGAAAAGCTGTAAATAGCGGAGCGAGCGCATTTTCTAGGGAGCCAAGATGTATGGGGGCGCATTTACCACGGAGGAAGCAGTGGCGCTAAATGAACCTGGCTCATACTTCATGCGGCAAGGCAGCTCCGGCAGATAAAGCACAGAATAAATAACACTCTAGAAGAGTGAAGGCAACAGCAGGGGCTCCCTGGGGCCAGGGGCAGAAGCTGGTGGTTTTCAAAACCTGAGTAATACAGAAAAAAGAAACGTGCCTTCCAAAATTCCAGCTGGGCTTTTGAAAGGCTTTTTCAGCACAGCCAGTTGTTAGCACGCTGAATGTGGGTTGTTTGCTCATACGCCATCCATATTCACGGGATCAGGCAGTTGAGTTTTGATTGTAGGAGGGGGGTTCAGACATACAATGCTGCCTTGCACTGGGCCACCCAATGGCCTTCTGCAACAAGAACAAGCAAAAGGCTGGTTAGGTTGTAGTGGTAGACCTCTGGGTGACTTTCATTAGACCAGTACTGACTGCACCGTCACACTGGCTGCCTTTGGCCAGGTCTTTCTGCAGCTCTGCTGGTCCTTTTGTGTTTTGGGGAATTCTTGATCTGCAAGAAGCCTGAGACAGATTTGGGCTGACAGTGGGGCCCGCCATTTGTTTCCCAGAAACCCCAGTGGAACAATGGTGTGTTATGGTGTAGTGTGATTCCAGGGGGCTTCTGGGAAGAAACTGGTGGCCAGCAACTGTTGCTCACTAGGCAACTTGCGTCATGCAAGTGCCCCCCTCCCCTCCCCTCTGGAACTTTTCCAGGCTGGTAGAGCAAAACTCTGTTTTTCTGTAGTGACCTGAAGTGGCTTTGAAGGTGAGGCGAGCCACTTGCATGGTATGACTCCCTGCAAAACTCTGCACCTCCTCTAGCTACGCTACTGCATCTATTCCGTCTTTGAGACTGGTGTTTTAGCTCCAGGGCTCTGGTGGTCATTTGCCATGTTTCTTCTCCACGGAGGGAAGAGTTTCACCTAATATTTCTTGTAAAGTCAGGTCTGTGTCAGGTAGTTTGAACTTTGCAAACTGATCTTAAGAATGCGAATTTACTGCTTTGACGCATTCCAACCCCAGTATATGGCCCTTTAAATTAAGAAAAGGGAACGGCAGTGAGCTCCAAGGGGTGCACATGCCCACTTAGTTTTTGTTCCTTTATTTTATGGCCTTCGGGCTTCATTTTTTTGCATCGGTTGCAGATGGATTGACAGGTCTTGTTCCTGAGAGTCAACCCAGAGAGAAAGAGAAATACTCTCTTTTAAAAGAGTGTTTTTAATCTCTGAACACGTTGGTTCAGAGTTCATTACTTCGTAGGCTGTTTGCCTCCCTGATACAAGTGGGCTGTGTATGTGCAAACTGGGATTTGGAAGAGATTGCCGGAGACTGATCGCTCCCCAAATAGTGCCATTCAGATGTTATTTTATTTACCTTTATGCTACAGCTTTTTTTTTTTTTTTTGCCAAGGCAATACAGTAAGGCATGCCACAAAAACCAATATACAAGAAAATAAGCATGCTAAAATATGAGGATCTGGGCAAAAACGGCACCAGAAAACAACCCAAAGCTCCAAAATTACCTTCTTTCTCAGGGGTGTCAAACATAAGGCGGTGGTGTAGCTGGAGCCATACGGCTCTGTTTTGACCCCCCCCACCAGGAATGGCTCCGAAGGAAGGGGCCGCTCGCCCACCTCCCTGCCAGGCTGAGTGCGGCTCCCTCCTGCCAGCTACGCCACCAACATAAGGCTCGGGGAAGCAATTTCTCTAGCCTCTGTTATAGTTGGGTTCTCCCAGCATGATAATTGGGCTCTCCTGAAATTATGAACAAGATTTGCACATGTTCTCTTTGGTCATTTGCAGCTAATGAGTCTAAATGTGAGAACAAAGTGCTTATCTCTGGCCATCATCTGCTCAATGACTTCATTTTATGCTTCATGATGTCACTCCCCGCCCTCAGCAGGCACCATGAACTTCGGCGCTCTGTATGAAATGATTTTGACACCCCTGCTATAGTTCCATGCTTCACGTAAGCCCCTTCTCCTACCAAAATCAATGCCTGTAAGAAGAGTACAGTATAGGGATCATATGACCCTTCAAAGAAAGGGCATTTCACAGGGTCACCACTTAGAAGGCCATGCTTGTAATCGATTGTGGTAAAGCTTTATAAAGTATTGTAAATTGATTGTGAAGCTTATTGTATTCCTAATGTTAAAATTACTTGAGCAGGACCCCAGTTGATGATCAGTGCATCATCCGCAAAGCGGTGAGTATTGATACCAACATGACTGATTCTTCCAGCAGTCAAATGTCTGTATTGCAAGTAAAGTTGCATCTTGCATTGTTGCAGCTGAATGTTTGAAGGAGACAGAGCAGAGACCATTCATCTCTGTGGTTTATATAAACCTGCATATGGATCTCTGGGAAACCATGGTCTCAGAGACTAGGCTTCTGCTGGTTTGTAATTTATGCTGTCAGTTGGGGAAGGGGAGAGAAGGTTACAATATGAAACAACCTTAACATGGACTATGAATGGACATTGTTTTGCCAAACTCCCTTTCCAAACTTGGTCTAGAGAACTTATGCCCACTTCAAGTTCATTAGTCTCCCTGGCTGGAACATGGCTAGCTCTAGCGGCATACAAAGCTACTGCTGAACTCCTGCACCAAGTGGAAGGTGACCAGTAAGTAGTTTGCTTGTGGGCTGCAGGGTCTCTCCCCCCAGTACTCCAAGCAGCAGCTCCTCTAGGTACAGCAGCACCCCCCCCCAGCTCTCCATCATTCAGCAGTGTCCATCCGTCTGTTCATTTGCTCGTTCATTCGTCTGTCTGTCCATCCGTCCAGTCAGTCAACCTTTCCTCCAGGTGCTGCTTTTATCCTTGAAGACCTTGTGGCCTCTTGAACAGCTGCAGCCACAAGAGGCCACAAGGTGGACACAAGGCCACAAGAGGTGCACCCTCTCAAGAGGCGCACTAGCCTAGGCTTTAACCCCATGCTTCCCGGATCTGTCTGGGTAAGGAGCCACTGTTGACCCCACACCCCATCTCCTTGAGGGATCTTGTGCATTTCCACTACAAACATCAGAAAAAAAAGTCTGCTATTCAGTTTGAAAGTCTGTTGCACATTTTAAAAAATGATATAAAAATAGGAGAGGGTGCAGAGGCAGGTAATGAAAGGTTTTTGCTGGCAACAGCAGAGAGAACAAGGGACTGGATGGGTTTTTAAAGTTTGGAGAGCAGGAGATTGAGGAAGGAGATGATGACTGTTTTCAGCTCTATAATGGGGCTGTTATGTGAGGGAATTGGAGCAATCATTTCTTATGACTACCAAAAGTTGAATACAAGGAATGTGATTTACATTACAGGGAGTTTGATTTAGCTAAAATATTAAGTTGAAACTTGCAAGCTCTGAGTGTGTTTGTCAAGCTGAAAGAAAAAAAAAAAAACATTGCTAAGGAGACTTGAGTGTATCATTTAGATTTTTTTTTTAAAAGTTTGGCAGACAGGTAAGAGATGGTTTCAGAGAAGTGGCCAAACCTATGGGCAAATGCCACACAAGCCTCACCGAAGGCATTAGCACAGTGGTTTGCAAACTTTTTAGCACTGGGACCCACTTTTTAGAACGACAGTGTGTCGGGACTGACTAGAAGTGATGTCATTAACCTGAAAGTGATATCATGGCTAGAAGTGACATCATCAACTTAGGTTTCAAACCTAAGCCACGATCAGCCAAAGGTCCCAATACACAGTGCGCTTGTGCTGTTGCCTTGCATAGCTTGGAATTCAAACATTCCAGCTTGGAAATCAAAGCAGAACATCGACTTGGATCCTTCTCCAAGCACACAGCCCTCCCCCCTTTCCGGCCTCCCATCTTCCCACCAACTCTGTATTTTCAGCTCTGGACTTTCAGTGGTGGCTGAGCTAGGTGCTACGTGACCCACCTCCTGGGTCCCGACCCACAGTTTGAGAAACGCTGCATTAGCACACTTTAGTGTTCAAGACACATCACCTATGCAGCTGCCTCTCTTACCACTGGGCAGTTTTGCCTTTATTTCCTGAGGTAGAGCAGCCATGAGGATAGTGTGGGAGAGGAATGGAGGGGATAAGGAATGCTTCTGAAACTCTCCTCATCCAATCCTCTTGGACATTGGAGTTCTCAGTTATCTAGTCTGATTTTCCAAGAGCATTAAGAATTCTGCTTTTTTGTTTCCGCACTGTCCAATGAACACTCGAGACAACAGGTATGGGAGAAAGGGCAACTTTATTTCATGTTACCAAGAGAAGCAGAGGCTGAGACCTGCAGCATCCGAGGCAGCAAAAGCCCCTGTGGTGCGGGGAGGGACCTCTGGGCGGTACCAGAAACCTCTGCCCCCAGGCGGGCATGCACCCGACTCTGAGTCGCGCCCCGCTGCTGGGACGGTGCGTCTCATCCATGTCTATCCCTTAAGGGGAAGGCAGCCGGACCGCAGACTGCGCCACCTCGAGCCGCTGAGCCTCTGAGGTGTGCCCCACGGTCCCGGCCAGGGCCCCGTCTACGTCCTCGTGCCGCCAAGCCCCTGAGATCTGAAATAGGGTTCCGCCCTGCCTATGCCGCCTGAAGGTGCATGCCAAAAGTCCCATTCATGCCTCCTAACCCGCACCACCTGCCACAAGGAGGGGTCAGCCTAGTGCTTGACCCCCCCGCTCCCAACCAGGGGGAGAAGCGCCTTAAGGCCATCCTGCAGGTCTCTCAGAAAGATGTCCGCCCTCTGCTCAGACAAGTGCAGCCATCTCCTCTGTAGAGAGCAGGCACTGAGAAGGCAATGGCTGGATGCACAATGACCCGTCCACCGGTCCATACCACAAACTGGCCAATCTCTTTGGCAACTTTCCACCTCATCCTCTCCACCTCTGCACAGTGGCTGGCACCATGCCACACCCGCTGCTGTAGGAGTCCAACCAGACCATCGTGATGCCGGGCAGCCAACCCTGAAGGGTGGCGAGCTCCTTGCCTGCTCTGGGCCTGAGCGGCAGCCCCGGACATCCCACACAGATCATTTTGCACAGGTGGGTCACCAATATGTCAGACGACAAGTTCTCCATCAATTACTCCGCCATTGCGGGTAGCAGCTGGCCCCACCGCACCCCCTGCTTGGCCAGTCAGCCAACTTGCATGGCAGGGCCGTGCCCGAGCTGCGTTCCAAAATGCCTCATGGCTGCCCACTTGCGGGCCCAAACTACCATGGACTGGCCACAGACAGTTCATGAACCAGCTTCTCACCACATCCTGCAGAAGAAGAAAGATAAGTTACTGCCACAACCTCTGCCCGTTGCAGTGCCCCCACCATAAAAGGGGGGTGCCAATGAAGGAGCCTGCCTATAAAAGATCCGAATGTAGCGTCTATAAGCTGTAGAACGCCAAGGATCTACCTGGAATGAAAGCTATACTCCTTTGGCTGCAACTCCAGGGCTATGGGGGCATGTGAAAAGACCACCCTAGACTGGGATAAAGTCAGCGGGGAGCCGTCCGCGTGCTGGAACAGGGCTCCCACTCGTACTCCTGCAGTGCCTCAACTGGGCACAGCAGCAACCCCCCTGTCCAGCAGGTTGGAAAACCTCACCCCTCTCTTAAAGGAGTAGGGGTAGCTAAGCAGGTTGTCACCCAAACTTCGCCCCTCCCTCACCAGAGCAGGGACCGTCTACCTGTTAAGTGAGTTAGCGGCATCACCCCTCTCTATGATGGAATAAGGGCTGCGTACCTGTTAGCAGGTTGTTGACAGCACATCCCACCTTTCCCACTTAAGCAGGGATAGCACGTCCATTAAAGTGGTTGGTAACACTGCCTGTTAAGCAGGTTGGTAGCAACTTTGCTGACATAACCTCACCCCTCCCCCGCTGGAGGAGGGACCGCTCATCATTAAGTGGGTTGGTAACCTCACCCTTCTCTCAAGGCACAGGGGCAGCATACCTGCCAGTGTGTTGTCAATCCTGACAAGCAAGCTGGTAACAGAACATTACCCCTTTCCCAGGCGGGAGCAGAGCACCCATTAAACGGTTGCTAATAGAACGCCCCCCTCTCGAAGAAGAAGGGGCCACAAATCCGTAAAGGGGGTTGTATCCAAACATTGCCCCTCCCCCAGGAGCCGGGACAGTGCACCCATTAAGTGGGCTGGTAACGAAACATCACCCCTCTCTAAGGAGAAACGGCTACGCGGGTTGTTAACAGAAACCTCCTCCCCTCTTCCAAAGGCCTAGTGGCATTATGCCCACTAAGTGGGTCTGCACCAGAACACCCCCCTTCTCTGAAAGGAGTAGGGGCAGTACTCCTGGTACGCACATTGTTGACAGAACACCATCACCCCACAGAAGTCGGGTAAGCACACCCATTAGGCAGCCTGGTAACAGATTGTCACCCTCACCTCAGGAGAAGGGGTAGCATGCCTGTTAAGCAGGTTGGTAATAGAACGCCACTCTTCCCTTAAAGGCATAGGGGGCAGCACACATATCTCCTCTCTCAAGGAGCAAGGGCAGCATGCCCACCAAGTGAGTTACTAAATGCCCTGCTGATGCCCAGGGAAAACATAATATTAAATGCTATACTCTCATATTAAATGCCCCATCCATTCTGCCCCATTCCTTGGGTGCTGAAGCCTGGCCAGGCAGCTTTCAAAGCGGCTCCCCCATAGATGGAGTGCTTGCTGTAAGCAATCGGAGATGGCCAGGGGCTCCCCATATGCCTCTAAATATCCTCCAAACTGATGAAGTATTAACAAGGAGGAGGTCAGGTGCCTCCTTGACCAAGTCTCTGTGTGCCTGTTCAGAATCAAGCCCCCTTATAGCCCAAGGAGCTTACTCCTTGGAAAGTGGGGCGAGAATTGCAGCCCTATGATCTGGAAGCAAGGCCCCTTATAGTCCATGGAGCTTACTCACAGGAAAGCGTGGCTAGGATTGCGGCCAAAGTCCGCAATGGCTTTGGCAGGCTCCGACTGTCTCCTGTCTCCCCAGAAGCAAGGCCCTTTATAGACTATGGGGCTTACTCTCAGGAAAGTGTGTCCAGGATTGCGGCCAGAGTCCAAGGCTCTGCTTGCCTCCCCAGAATCAAGGCCCATTATAGACTATGGGGCTTACTCTCAAGAAAGTGTGTGTAGGATTGCAGCCAGAGTCCAAGGCTCTGCCTGCCTCCCCAGAATCAAGGCCCATTATAGACTATGGGGCTTACTCTCAGGCAAGTGTGTCTAGGATTGCAGCCAGAGTCCAAGGCTCTGCCTGCCTCCTCGGAAGCAAGGCCCATTATAGACTATGGGGCTTACTCTCAAGAAAGTGTGTGTAGGATTGCGGCCAGAGTCCAAGGCTCTGCCTGCCTCCCCAGAATCAAGGCCCATTATAGACTATGGGGCTTACTCTCAGGAAAGTGTGTCTAGGATTGCAGCCAGGTGGGAACCCTGGAGCAGCCCTGCGATCACCGCGCCCCTCTCCAGCAACTCTTGTGGGCACCCTCCCAGGAAGCAGCAGCAGGAGTGCCACGTGTGCTGGAGACCCCGGCAAGGCCAGCAGGGAGTCCTGGCTCTGAGCTAGAAGGCGCAGCCTGCCCCCTCCGCCCACCAGGCCAGGGACTGAGCGCACACTCCAAGCATGTCTGCTTGGAGCAAGTCCCCCTGCCATTCCCGGGGCTTACTCCCAGGAAAGTGCCCCCTTTTAAAAAGCCCCCTTTTAAAAGGTCCGCAGTGGCTGCCAGCCCCAGCCCCCTTCACCTCCCCCTTGGGGAAGGGCTGGACTCTCGTGTCCAGGCCAGGCCAAACAAACTCCGACCACCTCTTTAATTGGGTGATCGGGATTCATTTCCCACTTTTCTGTGCTGACAGTTTCCTGAAACTTGCACTTCTTTTGGCTGATTTGCATCTTTTCCCCCTCCTCTATGTTTCTGATGCGCATAAACACATGGATAAAAAACAACGCTGGGGAAAAAGAGCAGCCTTGATGTGATCCTACACATAGTCGTCTCAAGATCCATTTGTGTGTGGTGTTTTATTAAAGAGGATAGTATTGTAGCTCCATGGTAGAGCACCTGCCTTGCCGGTGCAGGCGGTCTCAGGTTCAGATCATAGCATGTCCAGGCATGACAAGAAAAGGACCTTTGTCTGAATCCCTGGTGAGCTGCTGTCGTTCAGCATAGACTGCTTGGAGCTCAGTAGAAGGCAGTTTCTGATGTTCATATCAAAATGCCTGGGGGCTGACTGGCTCACTCATTGGCAGGGGGTTGTAAAATGTTTTGTACTTCCTTACGATTTCAGCATCCCAGATTTGGCACCCATGGAATTCAGGACATATAAGAACATAAGAACATATGTCTGGCTGGGTTAGTCTGGAAAGAAGACATTCACACCCCCCCCCCCAAGTAGGATAAATAAAGTATACCCTAAAATTATTACATTATTTTCACAGGACACTCCAACTTCGCCATACGGCGTCGGCACAACACGGGAAGCAGCAGTTTACTGGTTATAAGTCTTCGCTCGATTAGCATAGAGCGTGACGCCAGGGGCTGCTTCCGACGGTGGGAGAGATCATTGCATCTCATTGGGCAGCTACCGCCCGCCTTAAGCTGGACAGTCCCCAGCCAGTAAGGTGTTGCCTCGCCACGGTCCGTTAACCTCACGGGGTGCATGGGGTTTAGGGTGAAAACCGACAAGCGGATCGACACCAACAGACTGAGGCAAAGAGGCAAAGAAGGAAGGCCCACAGCCAGGGAGACAGACCAGGGACAGCCTGCACTTGCTCCCAGTGTGGAAGGGATTGTCACTCCTGAATTGGCCTTTTCAGCCACACTAGACGCTGTTCCAGAACCACCATTCAGAGCGCAATACCAGAGTCTTTCGAGACTGAAGGTTGCCAACAACCTATTTTCACATTCTTTACAATAGCTTGTGATACTTGTGCAGTAACCTGAACCATGCGATAGTTTGTGAGTTGGAAGTTTATCTCAGAAATGTGTGAACCAAAGTTTGGATAGAAGGTTAGATGTACTTGAGCAAATAATAAGAAAATCCACATGGTGTTCGTTTTTAACGTCTCTTTTCAGTGGCCAAAGTTACTGATGGGAGGGGGGGTGGGAGGACCCTTTGACTGTCCTGCTTTTGGAAAGGAGAAAATGTGTGGGGGCCTCACACCCCCTGCAGCACTAATCAATTCTGAAAATTTGTTGCAATTTATTGTATGTTTGGTGCCACAGCCATAAGTATGCTGGGGCCTCTTTTTCCATGGGTTTGACACCTGCAGATTTGACACAGCACAGATGCGAAACCCATGCTGGAAGGCCTCACCTGACCTCCTGGACACAACTGGAAGCACTTTCTGGTTGCATGTGGGAGGATTTCTGAGGCCCAGGAAGGTCGCACACAGCCTCTCCAGGTCTCAGAACATCTCCTGACACAACTAGAAGGCACTTGTGGTTGTGTTTGGTGATCTTCTGATCCCCCCCCCCCCACCTACAGATTCAGTTATCTGCAGGTTTTGGTATCTGCAGGGAGAGTCTAGGAGTGGAGCCCCCTTTCAGATAATGAGGTTCAACTGTAGTTGTTTATAGGTCCTTCTATGGCCTGCTATACTGGTACAATAGTTGCACTGAACTTAGTATGTGTGAGTTGAATACAATTACTGTGCAGCATTTGATGTCAACGTCTTGTGAATTGTCAGAATCAAAATGTAAAAATTTAACTGGGTTCTGAATCGTTTGTATCGTCCCTCGGACAGAGAGCTCCTGCAGGGGGCATCCTGTACAAAGGAAAGCATTTGATCTCAACATAAAAGAGCCAGGGATTTTATCTAGGCTCAGGGTTTACTTGCCCTGGTGCCACCGAGCTGCAGGGTTTGGTCTATAATTCTTTGCCTAGGAAGAAATTAATTTTAAGTTTCCTCATATTAATAGAAGCATTAAGAATTGGCCTAATAAAAGTTTATTGACTCATTTTTCCAGGCACAAACTGCCCATTTTTCCTTTTGCGGCCGTGCTACATATTTATGGAATAGGAGTACTCCCTATTTTGAGTATTGTAAGCATGCAGTGAAATAACAAAGGACAAGGCAGGTTCAAGCAAAGAAAGGCACATTTGAGATCTGCTGATTTCAGGTGGATTAAATAGTGAGGTGGATTAAATAAGGTTAAAGATTAAACTTCAACCACTTCCACGACAAACATTTTTGAAATACTTCATTTTGACTGACTGGTCCATATGTTTCCAAAATCATTTGTTGAACTTGGAAAACCATTTGAATTTTTTGTTTTGTTTTTACATCATCATCATCAGGGTTCAGCAATGACATCCTGGTTGGCAACCTTCAGTCTCGAAAGACTATGGTATAAGCCTACAGCACCCAGTATTCCCAGGCAGTCTCCCATCCAAGTACTAACCAGGCCTGACCCTGCTTAGCTGACAAGATCGGGAGATAGTGTTCAGTATAGGGAGATGGTTGGCAACCTTCAGTCTCGAAAGACTATGGTATAAGCCTACAGCGCCCGGTATTCCCAGTCTGTCTCCAGTGACATCCTGAAGCAGTGGAATTTGTAAACTACTTTCAGGGTTCCTCACTGAACCATTGAGAAGGGATGCCCAATGATTCTCTTTGGGGTCAGCAACCTTTCTGGGCAAAGAGGCCAGACGTCCAGGTTGCCAAGCTCCGGAAATCAACTGTGCTGAACTCAGCACGGGAGACCAAGCATCCTGCCCAATTTGTCATGCCCCATTCAGGGAATGCTTGCAGATTTGGGCAGGTGGCTCTGCCATTCTGTGTCTGGTGTGTGGCAAATTGGGTAGCAGGCTTTACTTCTCAAGCCGAGCTCCACGTGGGCTGGATCACTTTAGGTCGTGGGCTGGATCTGGCCTGCAGGCCAGTGCTTCTGATCCAGAGCTGCTATAGCTGCTGTTGGGCAGGTAATGGAAAACTTGCATTGGGACCACGTGTTTTCCGTTCATGGCTAATTGCAGCTTAGGGGGGGATTTGGATCAAGGGCATGATGCAGGGGGAAATGGTTCAATTCATGACCTTTCATGGCACACCTATCTGGCCCTAAATTTGTGCTGTGCTTTGCAGACTGAACACCAATGTTCACACACCAGCTGCTAGTTCAGGATCCTTTTCTGCCACAGAAAGTTTTACTCTGGGAATGGTACAATCACAAATATTTGCATGGTCCCCAAGTACAGCTTTTGGGTTTTGTTTTTTGTTTTTTGCTTCTCTGCCTCTTCCAAGAATCCCATGACCTTTTGTTGATTTAATCCATCTCCTGTCTTCATGTGATGACTTTGTTTAATGACACTACAAGCATCTGAGCATCTCCCCGGGTGCTCTCCAATAAAATAAATAAGCATAAAGACAAACAAAGGAACCGACTTGACGTATGTACAGATCTGTGACGAGGCCAGCCAGCCCAAAGAACGGCCGTGCTTCATATTCCAGCATTTCTCTTTGATGCATTGTGGTGGTACGGGAGCCGACATTGACATATGGAGAAGCCCCTGTTAGCAGGATGGAGGCAGTTGCTTGATAAATGACACAATATGTCATGGGACTCCTGTGATCCATCATGCTGGCTTCCTCTACACCGCTGCGATGAGTGGTGAGTGGGGAGCGTATAACAAAGGAGAGGACCACCTACCCAGGCAGTGCGGAGAATACACAAGTGCTCATGTTACAAGCATTGTTCAGATGCTGATTATGGGTACGAACCTCTCCTCTTTTGAAAAGCAGCCATAGCAGCACACCTTGTAACATGAGGCTAACGATAAATAAAATGTTGTGCAGTACATATAACAGCTTCATAAACATCTAAAATAGCTTAAAATCCAGTGGTGGATTCTCTCTCACTGGAGACCTTCAAACAGAGTCTCAGCAGACACTGGCTGGAGATGTTGTAAGAGGATTTCCTGCTACAGACAGGGGTCAGACTAGATGACCTTGTAGGTCATTCCGACTCTATGATTCTGTCCTAGCCTTCTCCTAGAGCTGCTAGTTTTGTCCATGCACGAGCCTGGTCTCAACATTCACTCCCCCACTTGCAGCCAGTATAAACTAGCAACACATGCCTCATTCAAGGCTGCTAACCATGCATTGACTAGGACTGTGGAATATTCTATGAAAATCACAGGATTGTCGAAGGCCAAAAAATGTATTCATACTGCCATAAACAGCTATAACTAGTGGCCTCACAGCATGGTCAGAGAGCATCTCAAGAAGTCCCTGTGCTGCCACTAAACAGGGGTGGGTCTGGTCAATGCCTGGGTGAGAAGGCCCGGGAAACCCAATTTACGCTACACTGTATCCATAGGGGTGGAGTGACCTGGAACACCACCCGATGCAGCCTCAGGTTCACCACCTTTGCACTGCAGAACAAAAAACTTTTACGGTACTCTTCATGGCCTGCTGTGAAATCGGGAAGTTGCGCTGTCCCTATCGATGAACTGGAAAGTTCTGCATTTCTGGGTTTCACGGTGGTGCACATGGAGCTTGGTCTGGAAGGGAATGAACTGCTTCTCACTCAAGCGACTAGGACACAGATAACGGCAGCTTATATTGGTGGCAGGCTGGAAGGAAGTGGGGGCAGCAACAGAGTGAAAGCTACCTGAAATCTGCTGTGGCCCTGGCTAACTGGCAATCTGCCACTGATGCAGCCCACAACAGGTTGTGGACCGGTTGTGGATCACAACCATGGATGGACCGGTTGTGTGTGATCCTCAAAAAAGTGGGATCAAAATGCATTTAGTAGGGACAGAGCTTTTTTTGGGTGGTGGAACTGCAAGTTTGGAACTTCTGTGTCTGGGGTGTTCAGGAAACCCTGATCTTTTTTGCTTTTAATTGGACTACAAAGCCCATTTTCTCCCTGTTGACTGACTGGTTTTAACTGGCATTAGCTGCTGGTGTTGCATCATTTGTTATTGAGATTGCATGTATCTTCTCATATGATCCTCCTTTTCTTAGCTGACTTGGGAGGATTTGGTCCTGAGGGGAAGGGTATCACTGTTTTAAATGAATAGATAAGCAAACTAATGGCCTTTGCTATTTGTGCCGCTTTCCGCCTCTCTCTTGGAACTCATGACTGACAGCAGTGGGAAGCAAAACATTGCTGTAGGTAGACTTGTGTTCTGACACAGCATAGCCATCCTCTGGTTAAAAACTGCCAAGCGACATCTATTTGCCAGAAGAACAGAGACCTCCCCAACTGCAAGGCTGTCAATCTTTTTTCTTCCAGCAACGTGACATCCCCTGAACACAGAGTGACATCCATTCAGAGAGTGTCCAACATCCCTTCCCTGTCCCCACCCTGTTCTGTTGCGGTTGATTTGAAAATGCAGCTCCTGCTCCTCCTTCGTGCGACAAGACTCTTATTTCAGCTGTTGACCCCCATCACTGACCCCTCATTGGGAGATCAGGTGTGGGAAGACTAGAATATTATCAGCCTTCCAGTCTAATCAAAGCAGCCAGTTTCACTCACGCCTACAGACCCAGGTTGTGGATAAGGGGGCCTGGATGAATACAGAGAGACAGAGAGTGAGGAAAGGTATTCAGGAAGCCACAATTGCTCTGCAAAAGGGAACTGGAGAAGATGAGGGGGGAACATTTCAATCAAGGCCAGTGGGAGGACAGGTGAGCACAGATCAATGTTCTGTGTACATACCAAGGAGACATCAGTGTTGCACAGCAGATAGAGAATTGGGATGGAACAGAAAGACTTGGGTTCTAAGGCAGAATTTGCCATGAAGCTCCAGGGTGGTCTTTGGGAAGTCTCTGCATCTCAGCCTAACCTATTGTACAGGGTTGTTGTGAGGATGACTACAACAATAAAGTTTTGCCCCATATGACAAAATTAATTTGTCAGCAGGCAAAAGTGCCCGCCAGGATGGGGAGTGAAATTGGGCACCAGTCAAAATAGGAGGCCAAGTCTACCCAAAAGGAAGTCCAAGTCTACCTGGCCAGCAAACCTTGGCCACAAAGATCAACGTTCAACCAGGAGCCCAGGTCTACCTTCATGGTTGACCTGAGCTCTGGAGTTAGGTGGTGTTCATGCCACCCCCAGACACAAACACTGCTGGATCCATGCTGTGTCATAATAGCATCTCATTGGCTCTTTGAACAACCAGTCTCATTGGTCCATTTTGAATTAAAGAAATAGTTTTTTTGTTACATATGACAGTTGCATTTTTGTTTTCTGGTTTTTTAGCCATACCTTTTGACAGAATGGAGATATTTCACTCTGGTTTGTTTCATTGCATTCTGATGTAAATTGCACATCATATGGTATATAACGTGATAGTATTATTTCTAACAAATGTGGTTTTAGCATTTTTGGTTGCTAGTGGTGTCACTTCCCCGAGGGTGGCACCCGGGGTGGACTGCGCCCACCCCTGCTAGCTATGCCACTGACAACAACAGCATCATCATCTTTGGAACTCCTTGCAGAAGGGGTGGCATAAAAATGCGACAGGAATTACACATTAAGTGCTCTTGCTGGGCTCCCATTCATTTTAAACAAGCTTGTTTAGGAGAACGTCCCTGTGCATTGTTTCCAATGTATGTTCGTACATGTGTGTGGGGTGCTGATGGAGGGGAGCATTTGACTTGTTGGTCTCAGGTGCTGTGGCCTCTTAAATGGACAGCCAGGGTTTTAGGAGACCCTTCAAGGTTGCAGCTATGTGGACCTCCAAACTCAGCGAGGCTCATAAGAGTTTCAGAGGAGCAAAAAGCATCACTAGGGTTTCTGTCACTCTGTGGAAGAGCTCACTGCGTCATTCCCATGATGGACCTCCTCCCGTACCAGGCCATACAGAATAAATTTTAATATCATACACACAACCTAAATGCGTTACTGGGGTTGATGTAATGCCCATTGGCTTTATTTATTTATTTATTTATTTATTTATTTATTTATTTATTTGAATATATGACAGGACAGGTCACTCAAGTCAGTGATCAACCCAAAAACAGTGGCCAACTTGATGACACTCACTCAAACTGAATAAGAGTTCTAGTATTATCTCTGATACATGGAAATGAGAGCTGGCTCATACTAATACCTGATTGGTTCCCTGCTGTGTCATAATAACACCTCATTGACTCTGAGCAATCAATCTCATTGGTCGGTTTTGAGTTAAAGAAATCCACTTTTTGTTACATAAGGCAGTTGTGTTTTCCTTTGCTGGTTATTGGGCCCTAACTTTTGATTGAATACAGAATTTTCAATGCTGTTTGTTTTGCTGCATTCTGCATTAAATTACGCATCAAATGATATATAACACAATGGTATTATTCGAAAATATCAAGATTTTCACATTATTGTCAGTAGTGGTGTCACCCCCACCCCGAGGGTGTCACCTGCTGCTGTCTGCACTCTCTTAGCAAGAGCCCTACTGAATCAGCCCCAAAGTTGGTCTATCTCTCCATAGATATGACTCTCCTCCGTTCTAGCTGAGGAGGCAAAGGAGATAGTTAATCGCAGCATAGACTGTAATATTTGCCCAGTACCCTAGTGGGGGTGACTTGCTGCTGCTTCATGGATAATGTCAATGTCACACCTCCCCCCCCCCCTTAATTATTCTTTTTTGCATTCATCCCTGACAGTAGCTTGTGCAGGCTGTGGTTCCCCCCCCCCCCCCTTGGCTCAGGCTTCTGCAATATATATAGGACCTTCCTGCTGGTTATTTGGAGCTTGCTGTTTTATGCCGAATAATAGACTGCTAAACGTTCTCATTAACAACACTCGGAGTATCCTTTTTTTGTTGTTGTGGCTCAGGCAATGCTCACATCTAAAGCGAGCCGAAAGCCCATTAATAAGGTTCTCAGGTTTATATCTTCCAAGCAGTAGCTTTCATTTCCATGGCACGTTCTCTCCATCATCAAGAAATAATGAGCAGGGTTTTGTAAATTCCTTTTTTGAGCTAATAATTCAGTAATTATAGTATTAAGAGCGCCTTGCACCAAGCAGACAAGGGCAGGGAGGATTTAAAAGGGAAGAAGAATGATCAGTTCTTTAGAATGGGGAATGTGTGTGGGGGGGGGGGTTAGATTGCATGGCTTTCCTTTCCTCAAAGCTCATTGATAAAGTGCAGTACGTGTGTGTGGTTGGGGGGGGGGGAGAGACAGATTGGGTGCTTTATAATCATTGTTGGAATCCTGCCGTGAATGCTTCACTGGTCTGTGGAAAGCTCCAGAAAGATTTTTGAATTCTGCTGCTTGCCATAAATGTCCCCAATGTTTCCACACAATGGACTTTCATTTCTTAATATTTATTAATGTCTATTCAGTCACAGTAAAAGGTGCACAGTAAAAAAAAAAAAAAAATGAGGACACCATTTAAAGGCCCCCATGTGCTATATATACTGCTGATTATTTAGAGCAGGGATGGCCAACCAGAGGCCTGAAGTCTGGATCTATCCCCTGGGACAGTGTTTTCAAACTGTGGGTCAGGACCCACTAGGTGGGTTGCGAGCCGGTGGGTCCCCATTCACTGCAATGTGTACTTAGCTTTTAATATATTAGACTTGATGCTCCCATGGGATGTGACTGCATTGGGGGAAATGTTACAGAGCTGTACTTTTAACAGGCTACTATGTACGTATATTCTTTTAACAATGATAGTTAATGGGGCTTACTCCCAGGTCAGCATAGATAGGATTGCAACCTTTGGGCTGTGTGAGGAATTTAAAAAAAACAAAAAAAAAAAAACAGATCAGCAACTGCTTAGGAGGGTTCGGAGGATTCTTCTTTATTTTAAATATATTTTTAAACTTACACTTATTGTAAAATTTTAATTTACTTATTTACGGAGATAATTTATTTATCATGTTAAAAATATGATGATGTTGTTGATGATGTTGTTTCCAGCTATGACATCACTTTCAGATTAATATTGCTTTTGGTGGGTCCCCACAGATTGTCATTCTAAAAAGTGGGTCTTTGTGCTTAAAGGTTTGACAACAACTGTCCTGGAGCAATTTCATCTCCCCTCCTCCCCCAGAACTACCAAACTGGTATCAAGATACAGGAAAATATTCACCACTTCACTCATGCAGAAAACGGGAACAAAAAAAGATGTTCAGGCCTTAAGAAAGAGAGAGATTCTACAATCGAATGTTCTATCCTTCTGTGGTTTTGTTCTGCCCTGTGTCCTACTCTCCTTTGATTCTGGTGGAGCTACAAGAATTTTTCAACTCATTCCGGAAGTAAAGCCTGCATAGTGTGCCAAAGCTTTCAGGCTATTTTGTTCATGTGTATCTTTTGGCCTCTCTTGTGTGGCCAGTATATTTGTGTGCATTGATAAAACAATGCACCAAAGCTACTTGTATCTCAGTGTGACGATACATGTCATTGCATTGGGATTCTTTTGGTGTGGGGTTTCATCAACCTGCATGTGTGCTCCTGCTTTTTAAACACACACACAATAAGAATCTTGATATAGCATACGCAATTGTCCTGACCTCCAAAAGGGAGCTTGCAAGGCCAGGATCGTAGTACTCTGGACAACTCCAAGGGAGCACCTTGATCTGGAAAGGGCCAGAGTTGCAATGAAGTCTTAAATACCTCCAGGCTCAATTGCCCCTCCTAGGATTGGCCTCCATGCCTGGAGAGATGAGAGATTTGAAGGAGCAACCTTCTGGTCTAGAGCTTGCATACTTTCTTCACTTCCTTACATTCTTCCTGACAGGCTCAGGGGACCATACTGAGTGTTGATGGGGCTGGCTCCGTGGAAGGTTCTGGCTCAGGGGGTCTCTAATCTGGAGTCTCTGTTATCAGGTCTCTGGGGTCTCCTAGTTGGCAGGCCCAGGCCCAAGCTCGAGCTCCAGCCTAGTGTCAATCTCTGGGACTGGGTTTGGCCTCTGGCCCTTGATGTTGTTTGCGTCTACCAACTTTAAACTGTGCAACAAGAAGAGCCATTCTTTGCATCACTTCAAGCAAGAAGAAGTGGGGATGGAGAGGCTACCATGCTCAGAAGCACTGGAGAGAGAGAGAGAGAGAGAGAGAGACTCATGCATATCAATCAGTGGTTAGAGACAGAACTTCAGGAAGCCCATCACTGCCAAGTTCAATGGGCAGAGTTCCAAAAAATATCTGAGGAAACACTTCCAGAGCCCAATTAAATCATGCAGCTGTAAGGCTAGAAGGACCTGGAAGGTCATCCCACCCAGCATAATGCACCAAGGACAGAACAAATCCCAGGGTCTTGATGCGCCAATATAATATGCTGCAGGACACAGACTGGGGTCTGGAAACCCCAGTGGTTGAAACTGGAGATGTTTAGATGACAAAAAATAATAATAATAATTCTGTTTACTAAAGCTGACCAGGACAGATCAAACAATGAACACAGGGTATAGCAGAAGGGCAAAAAATCAGGGTCCAAGGAGCCAGTATGACCAGGTGGGGAAATTAAATTTCTCTCTTCTTCCACAGGGGTCATTGTCCTTGTCTGTTGCTACAAAAGCAACAAAGGGACTACCTTGTCTCTGTTTATGGCAGTTTTCTAAACCTAGAAGAAAATGCAGAAATGATTTGTTGAGCTTCTCTGGGATTTAAATGTGTTTAATGTACAACTCTTGATGCGAATCTGTTTGAAATCCAGTTTCCACCTGTGATCCATCTGAATTTTACAAGGTTGAGCTGTCACAGGACGGTGCTTTAGGGAAGACTTGTACAGAAAATGGAGAGACTTGCTTGGACAAAACTTCCAAAGAATTTTGAGAGAAACTATGACGAACTGGTTGGGGGATAGGTTGGTGACAGACCACAAGCAGGAGATGAAGGCACACCTGTCTACTCCCATTGTCTGAGGGCAGCTGCCATACAGGAGCATACTGCCCCTGAACCTGGAGGAAGCACAACTATCCTGGCTAGTAGACAGTGAAGGGCATCTCCACCTCCATGAATTGCTCTCATCTCCTTTTGAAGCCATGCCGGCCTGTGCCGCATCTGCTGGCAAAAAATTTCCATAAATTAACAAGGGCTTGATTAATTAGTATGGGGAAGAGTTGAATGCGCCATACCTTTCTTCCTCAGCGCTATCAAATTCAATGGACATTTTTGGTAAGATTTTATAACCATCGCTCTGAATTATGCCTAGAAGGGAAAGGGGCAAATGCTAAAGTGTTTTATGACTCACTCTCCGTTCGTCACCCCGAGCACTGGAATGATGGCTAATAAACATTTCTATTAATTAATAGACATTATGTGTTAATGAATAAGTTTATTATGTATTAATTAACACCTACGTTTACCTACTCATTTGTTTGATGGTTTCTTTCTCCTTTAAGAAACATTGCCCCTTTGGAAAATAATAAATAAACTTTATTTTAAGGAAAAGGTGCAGAAGAGTGAGGGAGACGTGACTGATACATACAAAATTATGCAGGGGAGATACAGTGGAGAGAGGGATGCTCTTTTCCCTCTCACACACCACCAAAACCAGGAGACACCCACTAAAATTTAGTGTTGGGAGAGTTAGGACAGACAAAAGAAAATATTTCTTTCCCAGCGTGTGTTTAGTCTGTGGAACTCCTTGCCACAGGAAGTGGTGTTGGCATCTAGCCTAGATGCCTTTAGAAGAGGATTGGACACATTTCTGGAGGAAAAGTCAATCGACATGTTACAAGCCATGATGGGTATGTGCACCCTCCTGATTTTAGAAGTAGGCTACCTCAGAATGCCAGATGCAAGGGAGGGCACCAGGATGCAGGCTGTCTTGTGTGCTTCCTGAGGCCTCTGGTGGGCCACTGTGATATACAGGAAACTGGACTAGATGGGCCTTTGGTCTGATCCAGTGGGGTCTTCTTATGTTCAGAAGCATTGTCCCTTTGACTCAATGCTACAGTCTGTTCTTGTTAGCCAGCATGATCACGTCAACACGCACATGTCGTTTGCATTTATGTGTGGTGTTAATCTTGGTGTTTTGCTAAGCGGTAGCCGGAGTTTGATGGCAGAGCAGCTGTAGCCTGCCGCAGCCCGAGATG
Organism: Tiliqua scincoides; assembly: GCF_035046505.1. Lineage (NCBI taxonomy): Eukaryota > Metazoa > Chordata > Lepidosauria > Squamata > Scincidae > Tiliqua > Tiliqua scincoides. Next base: position 2,645,635 of record NC_089828.1, on the reverse strand, counting down.
GATCATGCCTGTGTATTGAAAGGACAAAATAGCCAGCCTCCACGTTTCCTAACTGCAGTGCCTGGTTTGCAACTGTGGCATGGTGCCTCAGGAATGATGGTCAGCACAACCACCAGTGGAAAAATCTTCCTGTCTGTGTCTAGTCCAAAGTAAGCCCTACAGTGATTACTGGGACTTACTCCAGGGAGGCATTTCAAGGAAGGAAGCCTTAGCCTGCACCAAAGCAAAAGCTTGGGATGGAGTTTTGTGACTTATCATCCCTTAAACCGGTGGTTCCCACCACAGGCTCTTCTTCTCAGCTCAGCCAGGCACTGCCATCTTGAATCTCACAAACTCCTGAGATGCAAGATGGCAGTACTCGAATCTGGAGAGATTTTGTGAGATCCAAGACGGTGGCGCCTGGGGGAACAGGGCCATCTCGTGGTACCCCTATGAGTGTGCTGTGATGTCCTCAGGCCTGTCAGTGCTCACTTTGAGAAACCTTCCTTAAGCTGTTTCTGCTGAATGTTGTATATACGCAACTGGGACCAAATGTGTACACCTCTGGGCCTGGCAAAAATGGGTTAAGCTAATCAGACCTTTTTCTCTAGTGGTACCGAACCAATAGGGAAACCAGAAGTAGGGAGTGGGGTTACCAGCTGATGAGGAAAAAACAATCTGCACTGTGCCTATGCATTGAGCAGCACACCCTAGGCGTCCCTGATCATTTCTGGTATGCTGACCGTGGCAGCATCATGCTGGCTCTCACATTACACCCATAACCCACCAGAAACAGCCAGGAACCAAACATCACCCAGTAGCTTCATCTTGGCTCTGCCTCTGCCTTGCCATGCACTGCTCTGACCTCACCCCGGGACATCCAGGTTTCAATCTAGTTCTCCTGCCACCATTGTGATGTGGTTGCACCTACTCCAGCTCCAACCCTGCCCACCCAGGTAACAGCCAGGGCAAGAAGCACTGGATTTGAAAGCAAAAACTTAGCAACTTTCTGATTCAGGGTGAAATGAACTTTCTCATCTACTGATTTATTTATTTTACGAATGTTTGCTGCAGGGAACTCAAGGAGGCCCGTTGGGGTTTCTCCCGCAGATACTTTAGTTTAATAAATGTGCATCGAATGCTTCGTTTAGCTTTACCACTGTGAAGCACCCGGAGAAACTGTGCGTGGATGAACAACAATTACATATGTTCAATTTGCTGTCTTATTTCTTTTCTTTTCTTTCTTTCCTTCCCTGCTCCTGCAGTCGGGAAATTAGCATTCAACCAGAGTATGGAGCATACTGTAGCAGTGTTTATTAGGAGGAGGAAAGCCAAGGAATAAGTACCTTAGAAAATCTACCAAATGCTGCCTGCATCTCTTGAGGTTCCTCCTCTTTGCTGCCTCTTCTTGTCTCGACTACATCAATCATTCTGGTATTTTGAGCTCTCCACTTGTCGGTGTGGTAGGAGGGTCCCTAATGGGCCCTTTTCAGAGGACCACTTCTCTTGCAGGGAGTTAGTATTGGGATTTTGTGGATGGCGATCCTACTGATAAGCATACTGAAGCTCATTGATTTAACTCTGCTTTGGATTGTGGCCATGTTGCTTTAGCACATATCCATTGATATAGGAGCATCCCTTTTGCTGAGACAGGCCAGTGGCCAATCCATCTTAGTATTGTCAACACAGACTGGCAGCAGCTCTCCTGGGTTTCAGACAGGAGTCTTTTTCTGCCCTATGTGGAGCAGTGGCATTGCTAGGGAGGTACGGGGGTGGTGGTGTAGGCGACACCGGGTGACGCTCACAAGGGGGGAATGACACCACTAATGGCCAATATTTTTAAAATCTTTGTATTTTCAAATAACACCATCATGTTATATATCAATTGATGCATAACTTCATGCAGAATGCAATGAAACAAACCGTGTTGAAATACAGGGTGACCCAAAAAAAAACAACAGAACCCATAAAAATTTTATTAAATCCTACAAAGGTCCAGTAAATTTCAAAATGTCTTTTCCTTGGTTGACCAAGACATGTTGGGGAAGATTATTGTTCCAATATTTCATGCACAAAGTCGACTTGTATACCCTGAAAGAAAAAAGAAGAAAAATTAAAATTAACAGTTTTATTCAAAGATTTGTGGGTTCTGTTTTTTGGGGTCACCCTGTATCTCTATTCTCTCAAAAGTTATAGCCAAAAAAAACAGCTGTGTGGGACAATGGTGCATCACTGTGCCCACTACCTGGGTCGTTGCCCCGCCCACTGCATGGGAGGAGGTCCATCATATGAGTGACGTGCTGGCCTCCTGCACCAGGTGACACAAACCCTTGTGACACCACTGATCTGGAGATACCAGGGATTGAAACAGGGACATGCTCTACCACTTGAGCTGCCAAAGGTTCAAGGAGACCATAGGGCATCAGAGGCCTACCCGGAGGAGACTTTATGATTGCTTCCCCACTATAGCTGGCAGCGAGCACCTCTGTGGTGTGGTTGCATTGCGTAAATTGGTGGGGGTTAGGATTGGACTGTAGTACCACGATGTCATTCTGGAGACTAAGGGTGCAATCCAGCCCAGCAGATGGCTGGCACAAGTCCCTTTGCTCTATCTCACCGTCATTGCAAAAGTGCTATGGAGCACTTTTGCGCTGACATAAGGGGAGATCGGCTGGTGCATGGACATGTGCTGTATCTCTGTGCCGGCATGGGCAGGGTGAGTTTGCGCTGGCTGAGCTCAGCCGGCGCAGGGGAATGAGTGGCTGTGCGGAGTGCAGAGAGGAGGTGAGACGGATTCATTTTGGGATGGAGGGAGGCGGGGCAGTAGATGTTCCAGCGGCGGGTGGGGGAGTGGGAGGTGGGGCCAGGATCTGGCACTTATTCCGAATCCTAGCCCCATTCCCAGGCAGCCCGGGGCAGTCGCGGGCTGTTCGGATTTGCGCCACCTCTTTAGATGGTGCAGATCCAAGTTGACCCATTGGGGCGGCTGCAACTCTTCCCGGGGTAAGGGGGAAGTTTCTCCTTGCCTCTGGCCAAACCTCAGACAGCCCCAAACCTGCACTGGATGCAGTGCAGGCCACTGGCTGTTCCGGCTCAAGATAGGATTGGGCTGTAAGAGAAAGGGAAGAATGCTGTGGGAGAAATGATTGCGGTGACACTGTTCCTGTGATGCAGCTCGTATGAGCTGTGGCAGATTTCTCAGTGAGTTGAGATCAGTAGGCTCTAGAAAAAACAGGAGACAGATGGATCAGACCAATGGAAATGTGTGGAGTAACAGGAAGAGTTGGCTTGCTATAATGAAGAAGGGGATTCCACAAATTGTCTGACTAATATTCTGGCACACAGACTAATATTCTTGCAGTGGGGAAATTTGCTTCCGGACGTCCGGCAATCATAACTGGTCCTTCACTTCTCTGCGTGAGAGAGGAGTACAGCCAAGTGTAAAATGGAGTGCAAGTGAAATCAAAAGGACCTCACAGTCCTTGTTGGATATGTGAAGCAGACTGAATTCAATGCAGTCAAGAGGCAGATCTCTGGGCTCTTGGCCAAACTGGAAAAATATAGACTTATCTGAACGGGGAGAGAGACAGCAATAATGGTTCAGAAAGATGTACCATACATTTGATGGGACAAAGGTGAAGACAGGAAGAAAATGGAGGCCAAATATACCTACCCTTAATCTGCTGTGTTGGAGGCTCTGAGCCAGGTCTCTAAGGCTGCAATGGGGCTAGATGCTGAGTTATTGGAAGTCTCAGCAAAGAGCTGATAGGGTCCAAAAGAAAAGATCCTGGCTGGCAGTCTAGGTGGCCCTAGAGCAACTGGTGAATGAACTGGTTGATTGGGGGGAATGGGGCAAAGAGTGTCTCCTAGGTACTTAAGTCAAGGGAGAAGAGTAAGAATTGGTGACGACCAACGGTTGTTCTTAAGTACAAAGCAGCTGGATGCCAAGTTGTATCCAGGTGAGGAGCTGGCCAAGTGCAAAGATTGGGGGTTTATGGTGGCCAGTTATACCTGCCGGAACAAAACGCGGAATGGTTAGGACTTTGCTGAAACAAAAGATTGGGGCAGAGATGGATTACTGGAGCCCAACAAGAGACACTTGCAGGGATGGCTTTGGGAATTGGTCTGGAGAAGAAAAAGAGCAATGACCTTTCTTTGATTGGTTTAAGATGCTCCCCCCCAAGCATGAACTCAGGCTGCAAGAGGCACCTCCTCATTCCTTTGGAGCAAGTCACTGAAAGGCACATATGTTTAGGTTACGGTGGTGAGCATCTGGAGTGACAAGGTTTTCCTTTTCCCAGCATTCTCTCTTAGTCAGTAGCTTGGCCAAGGTTAGATTTTGCTTTGGTCGAACTTCTATGGCCAGGGAAAAAACACACAGGCCAAGTGGGGCTGTCTGGAAACACCTCATTTGATATCAGCCTGCGTTGGCTCGGTCATGTTGTGAGAATGGATGATGGCCGGATCCCAAAGGATCTCCTCTATGGAGAACTCGTGCAGGGAAAGCGCCCTACAGGTAGACCACAGCTGCAATACAAGGACATCTGCAAGAGGGATCTGAAGGCCTTAGGGATGGACCTCAACAGGTGGGAAACCCTGGCCTCTGAGCGGCCCGCTTGGAGGCAGGCTGTGCAGCATGGCCTTTCCCAGTTTGAAGAGACACTTGGCCAGCAGTCTGAAGCAAAGAGGCAAAGAAGGAAGGCCCATAGCCAGGGAGACAGACCAGGGACAGACTGCACTTGCTCCCGGTGTGGAAGGGATTGTCACTCCCGAATCGGCCTTTTCAGCCACACTAGGCGCTGTGCCAGAACCACCATTCAGAGTGTGATACCAGAGTCTTTCGAGACTGAAGTTTGCCTACATACCAGGCTCCTTAAGAACCTTCTCATTGAACTGGGCAGGTGCTAACAGACAAGGCCTTTCCTTGCAGCTTCTCATTTGGTTCTGAGTGGCCATCTCCAATAGGCCACCAAGCTGTCAGGGTTCTGCCTCTCATGTATGAAAACTCACCATGCTTTGCCCATTGAGCCGTACCGCCCCTCGTTCCACCCAACAACCAGGTAATTTTCAAATTGCAAATGGACAGCTCGGATTTTCAGTATCACTGACATACGCTGCCTGTTGAGCTGCTCAAATAATGCGAATATTGGTTGTGGTCAGAGCAGAGCACGAGGGTTGCCGCCCCTTTTGCAGTATCCCTTCTTGCTTGGAGCAGGAAGCTGAGCTGGCAAAAGGCCCACTTCATTGTTCACTCAGCATATTTCAGCTAATGCTGCCTTGACAGAGCTATAATTTACTTTCGGGGAGAAGTGCAGTGTCTGTTCTTGCATGTCAGTTGGTGGCCATCTCTGCTGTAAATCATGTTCCATCTTGGTGCATTCCTCACTGGGGGGAACCGAGTCACCTTTCAGCACCAGTACCAAGGGAGATAACTTACTGGATAGAGTTGCACGGAAATGTCACATAAAGAGCAACTCAGCTCTTGTCTCCTAGCAAAGTACTGGAATAAGATAAGAAGTCTCTCTCTCTCTCTCTCTCTCTCTCTCTCTCTCTCTCTCTCTCTCTCTCTCTCTCTCTCTCTGTGTGTGTGTGTGTGTGTGTGTGTGTTTGTGTGTGAATGTTTGCATGTTGGGGGAATTGTCTCTCCACACATTGCTAGATTCCTGACAGAGTTGACTTCTAGTGATATTTGAAGCAAACTTCTGTTTGGGCAGAACATTTTGAGGAATTTTGAAGCTGAAAGGATTCTTGTAAGACTAGAGGTTCTTTTGTCCTCGGGAGAAGTTTGTATATCTTTATGATAGTGGCAGACTGCACAACTACACAACTACACAACTACACAAACTGCACAACTGAACAAACTGCATACATGATTGGTCTGTTACCTATTTCCTCCCTTGCCAAAATTTACACTGACTCTTCCCCCCCTCCATCCACCCTGGAGCTGTTCCCGAATTCCATGCATTCCAGATTTTTGTGTAGACATTTTTTTTTATTGTGTGCTTTTTACTGTATTATTGCATCAGCTGTTTGGGTAAGAAATGCTTTAAAAATGTGTAAAATATTTATTTATTTATTTATTTATTTATTTATTTATTTATTTATTTAATGGAAGAGAGCAGAATGGAAATTAAAGAAAACCATGCAGAGTTTGCACAGAAGGGAGACACAAATCTGTCCGTCCTTGTGCGTGAATCAGTGAGCCTCCCTGCCTCAGTAATTCTCCTCCATAAATTGTTGTTGAATATTTGGCCAGTGTCCAGGTAACATGTGAGTTTTTCTTCTTCACCAGCCCTACTGGTGATCTGTGCCTACATGAGAGCTCTATGCAGTCAGCATCCTTTTGATACCATTTGCTAAGTGCACACAGCAGATGTGGCTGTTTTCCTTCATAACTGCTGATGGGTTGGAATCCACTTTGCTGCTTTTGGAAAAAGGCTGCTGGTCTGGATGAATCTTTGGCCTAATCCTATATGGCAATTCTTACATGCTCAGATTAGCTTTGGATTTTGAACTGGCATACCTGGGGATGGTCAGGGGGGACAAGATAACCCGGGTGGCACACATGTGGGGTGCTGCCATGCGACCATCCACTGCTCAGTGGTGTGCATGTGTTTTTTCAAAGCAAAAGGAGTGGGCAGTGCTCTGAGCCACCGCTCCATACTTTGTTTTCCAAAGGTCTTAGTGGCCTCCTGCTTCTTCCGCTTTGAAAGCAAAGCAGAAAAAGGTGAGCCATGCAGAGGTGCCCGCTTTTTTTGGCTTAAGAACATAAGAACAGCCCCACTGGATGAGGCCATAGGCCATCTAGTCCAGTTTCCTGTATCTCACAGCGGCCCACCAAATGCCCCAGGGAGCACACCAGATAACAAGAGACCTGCAAGGCTTCCTGGGAATTGTAGTTAAGAACATAAGAACAGCCCCACTGGATCAGGCCATAGGCCCATCTAGTCCAGTTTCCTGTATCTCACAGCGGCCCACCAAATGCCCCAGAGAGCACACCAGATAATGGCTTGTATTTCAGAGCGAAAGATGTGGGTGGCACTCAGAGCTGTTGCCTTCTTTCGTGAAGTAATTGTATCACTGAGATTAAGAACATAAGAATAGCCCCACTGGATCAGGCCATAGGCCCATCTAGTCCAGCTTCCTGTATCTCACAGCGGCCCACCAAGTGCCCCAGGGAGCACACCAGACAATAAGAAGACCTGCAAGGCCTCCTGGGAATTGTAGTTAAGAACATAAGAACAGCCCCACTGGATCAGGCCACAGGCCCATCTAGTCCAGCTTCCTGTATCTCACAGCGGCCCACCAAATGCCCCAGGGAGCACACCAAATAACAAGAGACCTCATCCTGGTGCCCTCCCTTGCATCTGGCATTCTGACATAGCCCATTTCTAAAATCAGGAGGTTGCGCATACGCATCATGGCTTGTACCCCATAATGGATTTTTCCTCCAGAAACTTGTCCAATTCCCTTTTAAAGGTGTCCAGGCCAGTCGCCATCACCACATCCTGTGGCAAAGAGTTCCACAGACCAACCACATGCTGAGTAAAGAAATATTTTCTTTTGTCTATTCTAACTCTCCCAACACTCAATTTTAGTGGATGTCCCCTGGTTCTGGTGTTACGTGAGAGTGTAAAGAGCATCTCCCTATCCACTTTACAGATTACAGACCCAGATTACATCCGGGTCAGGCGGGGGGGGCAGCATTTGCATTCCTGGCCCCAGGTGGTGCAAGAGCCAGGAATGCAACTGGGATTTTGCCAAAGTTTTTTTGAATGTCTTATGGCTCACCACATCAGACCTAGCTGATGAGGCTGCAGGAAATGTACCCTTTGCAATTGTTACCCACTCCACGTACTGTACTCGCTGTAGACCTCTGTAGGACTGGCACACATGGAGACCCACTATAACTAGTATAAATGTCAGGACAAAACTCCTTACAATGACAGCTGAGGAAACACTGCAGCAACGCACATTCACTGAGTGAAAGGAGCATGCTCTCCAAATCATCTGTCTTAAGAAGAAAGGATCATCTGGTATGACTAAAATCAGTCAGACACAGAGAGTGAAACACCAAAAGCTCTTTCCTCTAATTAGTGGCTGTGTGTTCAATCTATCAAGAAGCAAAGGGAGAGCTGACAAAGTGATGCTTCGTTTGCCCATGAGGAGCATTATGCACTGTGGCTTCATTAGTGGGAGTCGGAATGGAGAAGGCACAAACTTTGCCACCTTGATCTCTCCCCCCCCCCCCCCCCCGTAAGCAGGAAGACCTTCAGTGGTATCATTAGGCTGGTTGGCAGCCAGATGGCACAAATGTCACTCAGCTCTATACGCTCTGAGGTGTGTGCAGGCTTGTTGAAATACAGATGAGAAAAGAGTAGTGGGAACTGCTGTCTAAAAATGCAGGGCGTATGGGGTTATATATTGGTGCCAGCTATGGACCTGATAACTCTACACAGGGCTACCTCTAAAGATAGTTCAGAAACTGCAAGTAGTGCAGGACGCAGCTGCCCATGTGGTTATTGGGGCATGTCGGTTTGACTCAGTCAGGCTGCTGCGTCAGCCACTACACTGGCTGACCGTTCATTTCTAGACCCAATTCAAAGTGCTAGTCTTGACTAGTCCTATACAGTTTGGCACCAGGATATTTGAGGGACTACCTGAGAGGGCCTTTCTGACTGTGCCACCACCGCAGAGGTGAGGGGGATGGCAACTAGAAACAGGGCCTTCTTAGTGATGGCTCCTCACTTGTGGCACTTGTAACTTGTAAGGGCCTTAGGACTTCTTTAAGTAAGAATTTAATTGCTGACAGGAGAGGCTGGCACTTTTTTAATGAATGCAATTTTAGCTTGATTCATCAAGGTCTGATCTGTCTTTTTGTTTTAATCATTAATTGTCTTATGTTTTAATGTTTTAGTGTTGTTTTAATCCTTTGTATTGATTCTATTGTTATAAGTCGCCTTGGGCACCCCAATGTGTGGTAGAAAGACAGGGTTAAAAAATATTTAAATACATAAAATAAAATAACTCAGAATGGGGCCTGGTGGCACATGGTACCTAGTAAATTGGGGCAATGTGTGGGAATTTAGGGGTTGGCACCTGGTGGATAAGGATATGGAACAAGAGAGTTTATCTGAAATTCTAGGACTTCCACCTCCATCTCAGGGGTCTCAGGAAAAGGGACTGAATGGAATGGACAGAATCAAGGGGGCAATGTGTTCTTGGTTGGTTCGGTTTTGCAATCTTCTCCTCCCACCACCCACCCATCAGGCCCAACCCTAGTGATGCTGCCAAAGTCATACATCTGGATTGGGAATATCAGTTCTGGAAGTGATAACTGTGTACCCTCAGAGAGAGAGAGAGAGAGAGATAGAGAGAGAGAGAGCGCATTGTGGTCTTGAATTCTTCTTCTCTGGCTCAGATTCTAATTTAACGGATCTGTACAATTTCTGAATACAAGTGGAGAAAACCAATTCACCTGGTGACTCTTCCCATCGCCTCCTTATGCACAGGAGACTGGCACTTCTTCCAGTGGTGTTGGGTGGTGTGGGACCTGAACCACAATCTTGTAATTCAAACACTGGTTCCTTCCTCCTTATGCTATCAAGGCTGCAGTCAGAGGTGGGAACAAGAAACAGTTTCAACTGGGGCATTCACATCCACAGAGCAGCCTACAATTCTCTTGGCTCAAAGAATCAGGGGGCTCCATGGGACAAATCTGGTGCCAAGCGCCTAACATAAAACCTTGCGCTCACAAGCACACCATTGCGTGAAGACGCTGAGGTGTGACTCCTCTTTCTCAGAATTCTTTTGGACCTGGCCACTTCCTTAAACCTTCTCTGAGGCTCCTGGATTATGTCTGTGCAGCTACACCTTCTCGGTCTATTAGTTTCATGGATGCTTCATGGACTAGCCAGCTGGTGGCTTTTTGCCCTGATTATTTACGCAGATTAATCATGCATGTTGCCTTCACCCAGAAAAGAAGGGGATTGGAAACTGTGCCTGGACAAAGAAGGCACAGCAAAGCAGACTGGGAGGGCTTCATTCACAAAAAAAAGTCTGCTTGTTGCCCTGTGGCTTTTCAGCTGCATCTCGTTATGTGCTGGCCATCCACTGGAGCCCTGTAATCTTTTGGCAAAATGGCAGCATCACCTATCTCTCCTGGAGACAATCAGGGAGAGGAATCTCTTGGGTGTCATGCTCCTGGAAGCCCTTTGGCTAACCCAGGCTCAGAACTGATGACTTCCAGAAGGAGCTGAAAAGGAGGCCATCACTTCGGGTAGGGAGATGCTTTTTCTGAGAAATGAGAAGATGCTTCAATTTTATACAGCCATGACCCGGAATATATGAATAACATTACAGAATGATACATACAGTCTCTCATTATGGTCTTGAAAAACTGCAGTGCGTTTTACTGGGCTTGTCAACTAATTAAGACATTCTGAGTTGATCTTTCTTTTAATAGGGTATAGTTAATTTCTTTTTAATTGGGTATATGTAAGTGAATTTGAACTGGAGCTAAGCCATAATTTCTCCAGTAAGAACTTTCAGTTTGATTTTTTTTTTGGGGGGGGTGGTGGTGGTGGTAGTGGGTGGGTGGGGGAGTGAGATGGATGTGTTTAATTCTGTCACTCATCCTTTTTCAATGCATCCCTGGTAGTGATTCTTCTGGCAGCAGTGCATAATGTTCACTCTCTGATCAAGGGCTAGAAAGGAAGGCCCAATATTTTTCCCCCAGAATGCCTCCTGAGAATGACACTCAAACATGGTTATTGGGCAGCTAAAGTGCTGCTGCTATCAGGAAGCCATGGTCTGTGCCCACTGCCCTGTAACATTTGCAAAAGTGCCCCCCCCCTTTTTCATTGCCTGTGAATGGGATGGGAAAATTGGGAGCCTTGGCAAAGTGTGGAGCAGTATCTCTAAAGTCTGTTGTGTCTCCCCTACTTTGGGAGATTCTTGTTTGTGGAAGGGGGGAGGAAGAGAAGACTGGGCCATCTCCTCTCCTTCAGGCGGTTCCATCTGCAAATGGGAACTCTCCTTCAGTGCCCTCTTTGAATGCACAGAGACCCCTGGGGGAAAGCCTCCTGGGGTCCTGTCTGCAGATGAGCCCAACTAGAAGAAGTGCTAGCAGGGTGACCCACTTGCCTGAGAGACACCTCAGGGATTGGCAGTTGGGTTCTTTGAAGACTCAGATGCTCTCAGCAGTTTTCCAAGGGTACTGACCTCTAGCTGCAGCCTTGGAAGTTATGGGGTCCTGTTTTCAGTTACACCTGCAGAACAGATCAGTCTCCTCAAGAAGCAGGGCCTTTTTCAACATGGCCCCCCTGATTTGGAATGCTGACCTCTAGAGCTTCATAGGTCCTCTCTGCTGTTTTTTTGAAGGCATGTCTAGACGTCATCATTTCAAGAAGGTTTTGAGTTGAGTAATCAATTTTCCTGCTGTCCTATCCTGCACTGACTTAGGGTCAATCTGGAAGTTCTTATCCAAGAACTGTGTTGGTTTCACATCTGGAGGAAGTTTGGCACAAGAGGTGGAGCAAAACAACCCAGGGATTAGCTTATTTTGCCAATTCTGCCAGTTTCAGAACCGTAGCAGCAGATCTTAATGGCAGTGACCATTTTTTCTACTGGACCCCTCTCCAGACAGCACAATTGTCACCATGATGCATAATTCCAAGAACAATTATGGGGAAAGTGGAGGCAACCAGTAGGTGTCACCATTTTTTCTCCATAACCCTTTGGAAGAATGCTTCATGATGACGTAGTAGTTTTACTTGGAGGTCAGATTGTGGGGAAAGTAACAGCTCTGTGGCTGCAAATGGTGAACTTAGTACGCTAATTTTGTTTCCTTTTTTTAATATAATGTTTTATTTATTTATTACAAATACAGGTAAGGAAAATTGAATAGACTTAGGGTTGGGACTACATAGAGTACGCTAATTTTGTACCCCATTCCTCCAAACACTAAATATCCCCACTGTTTTGCCCTAAGTGAATGCCAGGGTCAGCAGAAATGAGGGGGAATTTCAGTTCAGCCGTACTTCTTAAATTTGTTGCATGTAGTTTAAACATAGTATTGTGTACATTGCTTTGAAACGTGTTAATTAAAAGGTGGGTTTTTCAATTTTTAAAATAGTGGATATTTGAGAGCCAGGGTGGTGTAGAGTTAGGGAGGTGGACTTAGACCTTGAAGATCCAGGTTCAAATCCCCCCTCAGCCATGAGCTTCCTGGGTGACCTTGGGCCAGTCACTTTCTCTCGGCCTCACTTACCTCACTGGGTTGTTGTAAGGACAAAAGGAGGGGAGCAGCTCTGTACACCGCCCTGAGCTCTTTGGAAGAAGGTCGGTATACAAATGTGAAAAACAAATAAATAAATTAGCCATTGATAAATACTTATCTGTATCTTTTTTTTTAATCAACAATTTCACTAGATGACTAATCCTACTGATCAGATCAGTTAAAGCTTGAACATCTGTCTTTTACATCTTAGCAATTGAAACTTAGAGCCCCTTTTTGCAAGAGTCATTAAAAAAATCCCTGAGGAGGGTCTCATCCTTCTCTTTTCTTGGGGCATAAAAAGCTTGAATCATTTTCCACTCTGCTCTTCTGCTTCCCAGAACACGCCCAACTACCTAGCAGGAGTGCGCTCTGCCGTTCTGAGATTGAAAAAATATTTCGGCTTTAAATCACGTTAAGCATAAAATAATTCACATTTATGTATCCTCTCTGGATTTTTATGTGCGGAAGGCACAAAGATCTGCGGAGTGGAACTGGCACCACTGATCAGCTTGCCTGTCACAATGACTATCATCATGAGGGGAACCCAGTAGCATTCCACATCCTCCTTTCAACAGGAAAGTAGCCTGCTAAATCAGATTCTCAATTTACCTTGGTTATAGGGCCCTTAGTGTATGAAATAGGGCTTCCAGTTTACAGAAGGGTGGTTATTGCAGAACCATATTCACATTTTTTCTCAACATTGTGATATTCTGCCCATTTCTTGTGGGGGGGGGGATGTTAAAGTTGGTGGAAATCTCAGTGCAGGAATGCACTTGGAATGTCCTCAGGCATAATCTCACCTGAGATCTAGCCCCAAACCTGTGTAGCAGCCTAGTAAAACTGGCTGGTCATGACTTTGGGCCTATGCAGATCTGGTGTCAGGAATTAGCATACTTGAGAAACCACTGAAGGCCCAGGTAGTAGAACAGAGCATGGAGAGCAGTGGAGCCCCCACCAAAATCTAGAACCAGCCTTTGGCTCATACCAAAGAGGTGTCGTGCTTCATGACATGGCAAACCAACCTGGGAAGGCAGCCTCCACTCTGAGTTAGCAGGAGACAAAGATACTTTAAAAGTAGAAACAATAAACAATTCGAGAAGTAAAAGGGTGGGGCTATAGCCAAGCCTATTGGCAGGTATTCACAAAAGCCACCCTGTTTAGAATGTGGAGTGGAAGACCTTTGCTTTGTTCTTGGGAAGACCAGAGAGAAACCTGGCACTAGAAGATGTATAATTAAGGGGCTGTACTAGCATCGGTGCCAAAACAAAAAAGACCATGCTCCATTCTTTGTGTCTACCTGCTGAACCTCAGTCAGTGTGAGATCTGGGAGGCTTGGGGCAGGACCCCAAAGGTAGAAGGAAGTGTGCAGGAGATCATACATGGAATCAATAAAGTAATCCTTAAAGTAGGTTTCAAACTGCTAGGGACTTTCAAGGCATGACATTCTTTTAAAAATTCTTCAGATACATTGCCTGAGGAAGAGCCACCAAATTTGTATTACGTTATATTAAGGTGGCACTGCTAAGTACAATGTGTAGGGCTTAATAATATGTGGGCTATTGCTTGAGTTAAAATCCATATAAACCTACAAATGGTATCATTCCTTCTTTCAGAGGAGAGTGGTTTTCAAACTAGGGGAGACATTTTGACTTGATTGTGGGGATGGGTGCTGGAGTGAAAGGGGTGATAAAGCTTATATATATATTTTTTTTTTAAGCTGGCTGTTTGCTGCCTTTTCCTGCCACCTGCCCTTAGTGTCTGAAATAGGGTTTCCAGTTTACAGAAGGGTGGTTATTTCACATATATACACATGTTTGCCTTTGTGAGTCCGGCAGAGGGGGGGAAGCATTGGCTCACCCCTATTTCACATTTTCTGTCTTGAAGGGGCTGCATTTTCTGCACCCACCTCTCTGCCTAGAAGCCCCTGCTATTATGTCATGGAACCCTCGTACCTTTCAGAGGATTCTGGGGGAGCATTCTAGGGCGTCAAGTTAATTTACATCCATTTTTCCCAGCCCTTGCTGAAGATGCCAGGCTTTGAACCCTGGCACTTCTGCATGCAAAGGGGGTATTCTTGTCACAGAGCTACAGCCCCAAGCGCTTGGTGGACATGCTGGTTGCACGACATAAATTGAGAGAACACGGCCTAGAACACACCCTATATACCCTCCCTTGCAGCAACATATGGCAGCGGAAAAAACAGTAATAATAGGCAAGCAATCACTCTAGGCATGGTACCTGGGGCATTGAACCCCCCCTTGCCCCTTAGCTACACCACTGGCTCTAGGAAGTTCATTCACCATTCCTGATTGTCTGGTTAAGGAACCCCAGTGACGCCAAAGAACCCTAGGATGTTCTGGATATCCTGACCTTGAAAAACCCTCACCATAGGACAGTGGTCTTCAATGTTTTTCGCACCATTAACCTAAACAGACAGACAGACAGACAGACAGACAGACAGACAGACAGGGGACTCACTGTCAATTCTACCTCCATCCTGGGACTCTATTCGCCCACCCCTGCCCCTCCCCTGATCTGAAGAAAGGTCTGCAGATCCCCCCGATTGTGTGCACCCAATGTCAGGGGTGCAGGGTCAGTCCGCTTTCATAAGGCCAGCCCCACCTCTCCCACGCACGGCCATCAATGAGGTTGTGTGCAAAGTCTCATGGGATGGGGAGACTGGGAAAAGGGCTCTCTCCTCCACTGCTGTCATGATTCTTGTGAAGAAGCCATGCAAGCTGGCCATTTTTGCTCCTGTAAGGCGCTGCAACCCCACAAATGAAGCTTTGGGGGTCTCGACCCATAGGTTGAAGAACATGGCCGTAGCAGAAAACACCCTTTGAAATGCAGCCTGACTCTAAATGCGAGACAAAAACGCAGGCATCATGTGCGCACACAAAGAACTCATGTTCCTTTCCTCCCCCCCCCGCCTTGGCAGGAACCATTTAGCTGCACATCGCATTGATTCTGCCCCCATGCTGCTCCAAAGGCATCCTGGTGTGTGCTTGCATTTCTTCCCCTTTATAGATATTCTTGCCCAGCACCGCTGCTGCCTCCTCGCTCTTATTGCCATGCACAGTGAATTGCAGAGCTGCTCTCCAGCTATCAAAGGCAATGTGTCCCTTTAGATTTTTATAGCTGGCGCTGCCCCAGGTGCTATTATTATCGGTCCTAACATCACTCACTCGATGTGATGGGCCCTGTCTTTCTAGTTATCTCTAATGGGCAGAAGATTTTGGAATCATTTTTATCTCTCGGCTGCAGCAGGATTCTCCCCAAGAAGCGGCTTGCGACTGCCTCCTGCTCTCTTTGTCTCTGATTCTCTCATGTTCATTCTCTTGCTTCCTATATTATGTCTCCTTTCTTCCTTCTTTCTTATCTACCTCTGCATCTGAATTTGCTTTGTTTCTTTCTTTTGCTCCATATTTATCTTTTTTCCCTTTCTCTGCTAGCATTTCTTTCTTTCTTTCTTTCTTTCTTTCTTTCTTTCTTTCTTTCTTTCTTTCTTTCTTTCTTTCTTTCTTTCTGCCTCCTCCTCTCTCTGGTTAGAAGGTCCGTAGTCTACTGGACAGGATTGTGACTTAGAGACACCTTAGATCTCTCTCTCTCTCTCTCTCTCTCTCTCTCTCTCTCTCTCTCTCTCTCTCTCTCTCTCTCTCAGTTCATTATTGCACCTTCTCCCCCTAAGCCAGTATTGCATCTTCTCTTAAAACAGCCACCCAGGGTTTAAGATCTGCCAATGAGGCCTTGCTCCAGGTCCTAGGAAAGTAACATCTAAGAGCAGGACTATTCTGTGCAGCCCTGGAGACTTCTGGAGGAAAAAGAAAAAGAAAAAGAAAACATACCAGGGGACTTCTGGGAATAAACTGTGGCTGACATCTGTCCAGGGAAGCAGCTAGGAGCAATCCCTCCTTTGCCTTATTTCACTAGCCTCCAACTACAAGAGCCCGCCCATCCTCATTATACTTCTTGTGGTGGGGGATTGCATCATCTCTCTTATTCATCTCTCTTAGTCTCTCTGGGTCATCTCTCTTAGGGGCCCAATCCTATCCAATTTTCCAGTGCTGGTGCAGTTGTGCCAGTGGGGTGCGCACTGCATCTTGCGTTGGAGGGGTAGTCACTGGGGCCTTCTCAAAGTATGGGAACATGTGTTCTCTTACCATGGGGCTGCATTGTGGCTACACCAGTGCTGGAAAGTTGAATGGGATTGGGCCCTTAGTCAATACCAGAGTGACAGAATGCCACACTTTCTCCTTCACATGCTACACTTAACAAAGGACTGGTCACCACTGGCATGTCTGAGTCAAGATGGGATGGGAACTAACTGGGCAAAATCATCCCATTCTTCATTAACAGATCTCGCACGAAGAGTTAGTGATTAGGAGTTAGTGACTTGCTGAGTACGGGAAACAGTGAATGCATTTGCAATCTGCGGTAGGGGGGAATGGAAACAAAAATTACAGGGTCAAGGAGGAAATTCAAGAGAAAGGAACAAAGCTGTAGTGGTGCTTGTGATGCTGTAAGACATCTGAAACGTGGTTCCCCTGTTTAAAAAAAAATCTTTTTAAATTGAGGCATTGTTATATCAACAAAGCAAACTGGAAAGTATGTAATAAATTGCTTTATGCAGAGTGAGAGATAAAATCCTCAATACTCCTGGCAATCTATAAAAGTCTGTAACTTGGTACATACCATTAATATTTGGGGGGGAAAAATAGACAATGACTTGAGTTTATTAGCTGCAGAGACTCTTCTGGCTGTGCACAAGGGCGATAGAATTCTGCAGTCGTTTACATAGCTGTTATGTTAGAGGCTCTAAGTTCAGTCCTTGGATGCTTCTGTGAAAGGACAGCAGGTAGAAAGGCTGGGATAGCTCTTGTTGAGATCCTAGAAAGGTACTGTCATCTTGGGCTTGACCATATCAAGCTAGAAGGATAGCTGAATCAATCGCAGGTGCACAAGAAGGGGTCTTGCTGGAGCAATCTGAGGTCCAGCTAGCCCAGGGTCCTGTTTCCAAGAACAGTCACATCCCTCTGGAAGTTCACAACCATTCACAAAAGTGAGCATATGACCTTCTACTAAGTGAGGCACTGATTCAAGCCAGAGGTTCCCAAAGCTTGTGTCGGCCCCCTGGGTCGCCGTGGCGCAGGGACATCACAGGATGTCCTCTCCTACCAGCCCTCCTGGGTGCCACCATCTTGGATCACACAAGATCTTGTGAGATTTGGGTGCCACTATCTTGGACTGTGTGATATTTCGCGTGGTCCAAGATGGTGGCACCTGGCTGAGCTGGGAAGAAGAGCCTGTGGTGGTGGGGGGGGGGAGGCATGACGCTGGTAAGTTTGGGAACCACTGCTCTACAATATTTAGCACTGACTGACAGTGAGTCTCCAGGGTTTCATGCAGGGTAATTCCCAGTGCTACATAGGACCATGTGTAAGCAAAGCAGGTCCTTGACCACTACTATGTAGCCCTTCCTCTAACTTAATGGGCATCACTCATCCAAAGTTAATTCTTTAAAGTTCCATTGATTTCAATGGGAGAGGCTTACAGCACGATCCTAATCATGTAGAATGTGTACTAAGCCCCGCTGAGTTCAGTGGGGCTGACTTCCGGTTGGTGCTGATAGGATTGTGATGATGGCTTTATGCCTCTGTCCAGATTGAGCCTGGGGGCAGGTTCCACGAACAGCCCCCCAGCTCAGCTGTACTGCTGATGGGGAGCCATTTAAAGTGGGATTTCTGAGGCAGCCATTTTGAGCATTCCAGCTCTTAGGTACAAATGTAAGCAAAGGGTTTTTTTAAATGACTATTTTAAACATAAGAACAGCCCCACTGGATCAGGCCATAGGCCCATCTGGTCCAGCTTCCTGTATCTCACAGTGGCCCACCAAATGCCCCAGGGAGCACACCAGACAACAAGAAGACCTGCAAGGCCTCCTGGGAATTGTAGTTAAGAACCTAAGAAGAGCCCCACTGGATCAGGCCATAGGCCCATCTGGTCCATCTTCCTGTATCTCACAGCGGCCCACCAAATGCCCCAGGGAGCACACCAGATAACAAGAGACCTGCATCCTGGTGCCGTCCCTTGCATTGGCATTCTGACATAGCCCATTTCTAAAATCATAGCCCATTTCTAAAGCAGTGGTTATTGCTCATGCTGTAAAATAAGACCATCCCCCCAATAATGCTAAGTGTTTTTCTGCTTCTTCTCCTCTTCTTCCAGCCAACGGTGCTCATTAAGTGGGGACGACTTGAACCGACAGTGGCTGAAACCCAGCCCTACCCTCCAGCCCACCATATACCACACCAAGGGCCTCCTTTACTACCTCCGAAGCCTCAACCGAGCGCCAGCGGTGAGTCCCTCTAGTTTGATCTGTCTTGTTGTTTAAATAACGTACTGTTTTGTGGGACCTGGTGGACATTTTCCCCCCATTGTCTTCTTGAACTCGAATGAAGAACTCGAGGAGGCAGGGAGTTGAGGACTGGACGGGGCTGTTAGGCAACAACCAAAGCCTTTCCTTCTTCAGGAAGGATGGGCAAAAGCCTAACCTTCCATCAATTGTCGAGGCCAATGGTATTCAACCTTTTTTGTACCACAACCCCAACCAATAAATTAGTAATGAGACTGTAGACCCACTAGCAATCCTGCTGCCCCTCCCAGGATCCTATCCACCCTCCCTCAGCCATGTCTCTGCCCCCTCCCTGCCCCATTACACCCTCCCAGCACTGTTCAGTATAACAAAATATTTTTCTTCGAGATTGCAGGAAAAAGTTACCATGAAGCCTGGCACTAGCAAAAGCTATTTAGCACAATTGCTAAGAACCTGAGCAGGACAGACACAGCAGCTCCTAGTCCCTGAAGGGGTACACCTGATGCCTGCCCCTTTATCTGGTGGTGCTCTAGACTAGTAGTCTTCAAGCTTGTTCATTCCCGTAAGTTGCTGTGACCCTACAACCGATGCTTCATGATCCCATTGCAGTCTATGCGCCACCAGTTAACAGTTTAGGTGGGGACCCACACAACCAAATGCTCACAGAAAGCTGGTGTGCCAGGGAGATGGCTAGATTAGGCCAGTTTCATCTGTGGAGGAGATTTTTTGCAGATGTGATGGAACATTTGATCATGTCATTGCCCCCCCCCCATCAGCAATGTTAAATTGTGCAGCCCAGGCACGGCTTTACCACATCTGTGAAGAGAACAGTGAAATTGAGGCCAAAGTATCTTTGACAAAGGTCTGCTTTAAACGTGCAGTAGAATGAAGTTATAAGACGGAGGTGGATCAATTCTGAATTGTGCCACTTCATTCTGTTGGGGGGGGGGAAGATACCGTTCTGTAATGTTCCTTCAAGTAAACAGACTCCCTGCAAGTTGGTACATTGGGGTCAGACTATGTTCCTAAGGTTAGCCTAAAAAAAAAAAATTCTCTCTTTACTGGGTTCAGGGAGCTTTCTATATGGGGAATAGTCAAAAGTGTGACCATTTATGTAGAGTTGGAGGTGCGCCATCAGAACGTCACCATATCATGCTCTTGCAGGTGTGGGGCAGGCTAAAACCTAACCACATACCCTGCAGTAAAAGTGGAGAATAATAATAATAATAATAATAATAATAATAATAATAATAATACAGGTATTTATATACTGCCTTTCTTGGTCTTTATTCAAGACTTTATTCAAGGCGGTTTACATAGGCAGGCTTATTAAATTCCCATGGGGATTTTTACAATTTGAAAGAATGTTCTATCTTTCAAGAACCACAACATTCAGATGTTTCTTTCTTGATCTGGTCGCAACATTCTGGCCTCCATCCTCCCACGCTCAGAGCAGATGGAATAACTCGGCTCAGCCTGTCAGCTGCTCCAAGGTCGCACGGTGCCGGTGGCCTCGAACTGGCGACCTTCGGATGTTATCTTCAGGCAAATGGAGGCTCTACCCTCTAGACCAGACCTCCTGCCCATAAATGGCTCATAAAAGGCCCATAAATGGCCCAAAAATATACAGGTATCATGAAGGGAGATGAGCCTACTTTTGGCTTTGCTGGTGCTTCTTACTGAGACTCCAGCAGAACCTGGAGAGACAAGTCCAGTCGACCAAGGTTCCGTGCAAGCCATCAGCCAGCCTGACTTGAGACTTGCCTATTGATCCTTTCGTCTCACTCTTTCTTGGTCTCCAGAACATGACAGGTGGTTGGAGAACTGAATTTTCACTGCCTTTGAAGAGTTCATTGATTTTAGTTTATACAAGCTCAAAGCCTCGCTTGCGCCTCTGTTGTAAGAGCTTGCAGAGTCAACATCACTGATAGCCGAATGATTTCTACTGAAGTACTTTAGCCATGTTTGTCTCAGTGACATGGGAGCAGCCATTTTTCTTCAGAGAAGAGAAGGAAGAACAGCATGGAAGGAGGAAAGGGAAGCAGGAAGCTAACAGAGCAGGCATTTAATTGATGGCAGTTTCTCAAAAGGATGACCATCTGTGCCTTCCTCTTACCTCTGTAGTTTATAAGTTTATTTCGGGCATGTCTGTATCACTTGTCTTCCTATACATTCAAAAGCAGATAAGAATTGATGGCTTGCAATCTATTGATTGAATTCCCAGTGTACCAGCCCCAGCAGGGGAAAAAAAAAAATCATATATAGGCTGAGGTTTATTGTGGCCTCCCTTAGGAGATGGAATTGGAGTTGTTTTCCTTGTGTCAAAGCTTCAGCACAGTGAATCGAGGAAACTGAACTGGCATCCCTTGAAAATGTGCTGATTCTGCTTGGGAGGAACTCTGAAATTAGCTTTGTGTTACAGGTTTTCACAGTGTTACCCTAGTGAGCATCTGTTCCCACCTTCCCAAAAGGCAAAAATTGAGATAAAATGGCAACCGTGTTTTACCAGGGACACATACCATAGAACAAGGGATTCCCCTAGTACACAGGGGTAGTCGGAACATATGACAACTAAGGGAAATGTTGTTTAGCTTATGTTAGAAGCATATGTGCTTTTTGAAAATGTACAATATGATCAAGTTCCTCAGGATCAAATTCTGAATAGTCCCAAGGACTTCCTGGTTTGTGACAACTCTGGTCTCTCAGCCGAGGAGCCACTGACTCTCTTGGCTGTGCCAAGGTCATGTTTGTGGAACAGAACCATCCATAAGGCAGCAAACATTTCCCCATCGCCAATAGCCCAGCTACCTTTAATGGGAAGACAATAAATTCTGCAGCATGTCCCATAACACCCTCCCATCTGATAATCCCCTACTAGCAAGTGGGACCATATCTCTCAGCAGGCCAATAACTGCCCTATCGTTTAGGATTCATCTGTGCTAATCTCTAGGAGGCAAAATTGAAGAAGCTTAAGCAGCCCAGCTGTCTGGCATACTGAGCTTTCCCAGATCTTTCCCTAATGTGTAAAGTGATATTTTAGATGGATAATGTGTATGTGCCTTTCATTTATTAGTATACTCAATTGGCAGGTAATAGATATCGGTTGAGCTCTCTCTCTCTCTCTCTCTCTCTCTCTCTCTCTCTCTCTCTCTCTCTCTCTCTCTCTCTTTCTCTCACAGGAGGAGGGATTTTTTTTTTTCTTTTATTAAATATGGTCAGTTAAACCAAGCTATGGTGGGATGTAGTCAGCCGCTTGGAGGAAAGTTTTTTGCCACTTCCTTTAATGATAAGCTTGGCTCTTCCAATGGGACCATTGCTATGTAACTGAGCACACTTCAGATGGTTGCACAAGCTGCAGAGCAACCCAGAGAAGATATGCATGCCTCAAAGCTAAGATTCATGCTCTGGGCTTATTTAATTGGCAATAGTGCCTGTTCTTGAGCTTTTAAGGTAGACAACGCTGTTGTATGAAACAAATAATTTCCTTCCTGGATCAAGCCACTGGGTCTGTCTAGTTCAACAATCTGTTTCTAACACATGTGTGGCCAGCCTGATCAGTGGCAGTCCTGGGGGTTTTCTTCTTTGCTTCCCCTGACCCAGAAGTGATTGTGGTGATATCACCATCACTGTAATTGCTGCTGTGACACCTCCTCCTTTTCCCCTTCTGAAGATAAAGGGGGGAGGGAGGAGGTGGCCCAGGCTGCAATGGAGCCTTTCACGCTGCTGCTAAGCATTGCAAAAAGCTCCATAGGAGCTGTTCCCCACCAGTGGAAGTGATGCCTAGGAGGCAAGCCCGCCCACCTTCTGGAAGTGTGACCCACCTCCTGAAACATTCTAGGAGCAGTTCCCCACTGATATGAGGGCTTCCCTCCTCTCTTCCCCTTTAAAGAAGGAGAGGAGGGTGGCCTTCATATTGGCGCAGAACTATGACAGTGGCTGCAGCCACTGACTGTGTAGTTCCCAACCATTCAAAAAACCAGTGGCAGGGCTAGCAGGTTTCAGTGCTGTCCCCCAAGGGCCCAGCTGCCTGGTGCCTGGAGCATTTGCACTCTTTGCCCCCCCATGGGTACACCACTGAGCCTGATACCCCTGAGAACTCATAAGTAGGGCATGATAGTAACAGCTGTCTCCCATTATTTATCCCGTCACATTCAGTGATAATATTTGGTACTGGTATTCAATATTTGAAGGAATTCTTCTCCGGTGGAGGAATGAGACTCTGAACCTGGAGATGCCATTTAGCAGTCCTTAGGTCTGTTAAGAGAATACATGAAGCTGCTTTCTGCAGTGACCATCTAGGTAACCGTTGTCTACTTTGACAGACCTGGCATTACAAGGAAGGGAAAGGAACACTTTGGAAAGACCCCTTTTCAGAAAAGGGTCTTTCCAAGGTGTCCCTGAGAATGCCAGGGATTAATTTTCAGACCTTCTATGTGGAAAGCAGGGTGTCCCCACAATGAGCTGTATCTCCTCCTGGTTTGGTTGCTGGTGCTTATGCCCTCTGAGTTGTTTATTCCCCGCCCCCCCCACCTCTCTTCCAGATTTTTTGATCTGGTAGTTCACAATTGGGGAAGATCACTGTCCAGATAAAGTCACAGTGAAAGCTCACATCCATGTGGCAATCTGTCTCTGTTGACTCTTTGCATTCCTTACACCCCGAAAGCTCCTGGATTAAAGGGAAACAACTCTGGGGACCCAGTGCTGCCTTCTTCCCTGCAGCCCTTCCTGTCCCTTTGGGGAGGGGCCATTAGCTTAAAAATAGACAACTGATCTCTTTGGAAACACTTTGTTTGCAAATTAGAGTTTTCCCAATGCCATAGTGAAGATGTGGAGAAGTTATGTAGCACCGATGGGTATTGACTTCCCATCTCAGCAAACAGGAGGATTGATTATTCTTCAAAAGCTGGCTCAATATTTGCCTCTTGCGTCAATAAACCCTGATTTTTCACTCTGATCAGAGTCAATAACTGCTTATAAAGGCAATCTAAATTTGGCCACGTAGGGAAAACAGCCGTCACCTATGCGCACCGCAGCGGAAGGCAGGCAGACGGATTAGACAGGCAGATTAGGTGTGGGGGAGCACTACAGCTTGCCAAGCAGCTAGGTCATGCACTGTTCTTTCTTTTGCAGAGATGTGTGCAGCAAAATAACAGTGTACGAGAGCTGTTCGCGTAATTGCCTGCTTATGCGCTCCGGCAAATTGCGTGGTCCAAGCTTTGAATTTAAAGAAAAACCCAAGTGGTGCTTAATTGCTCCATAAAGTGCAGGTTTCTGTTCGTGCAAGAAAAATGTGAACAGTTTGGAAGGGAAAAAAGCAGCGTTTGAATTACCCTGGCATTGTACAGTAGGTAATTCTGAATTTGTCCTCTGAGATTATCTACACTGCAAAATTGCACTGGAGTAACAATGCCAGGTTGCTGGTGGACCTGGGACAAAGTCCTGCATTGGTGCATTGGGCTTTCCAGTGGCCCCTGTCCCCCCCCCCCAGCAAATGACAAGCAGCTCCTTTGCCCTCTCCACCAATCAATGCGGGCTTTCTCTAGAGGCTCCCCAAGGACACAGGGAACTCTGGGATGCCCCTGTTTGTGGATGGAGTGTGGGCTGCAGAGACAGCATGAGTCTCTTAGGTGATTCACACCACTCTAGGCAACAGAACCAGGGGATACAGGAATAGACCTTGCCGAATCAGCCCTCTGATGGTGTGGGTCCTTGCTGACTCTGGGCTGACTCTGATGCCTCACTGGACTAGTTATGTGAAGGGGACTTCTGGGGTTTTGTAGTGGAGAATTCTCAGCATGCTTATAGCCCAGTCCTAATCACACTGCCCACACCACAGTGCAGTGCTGCCAGATAGCCACTGCTGAATCCTGCGCAGGCAAAGTTGCTGGAGGTCTCCTCGAGGTAAAGGCAGAGCCTCGAGGCAGAGCCAGCAGAGGAAGAGGTATGGACAATTTGTTACTACAGATAGTTGCTGCAGAAGCCACCAAAGAGCTTTTCAGCACACCCGTGGACCTTTTGAGGCACCCCAAAGTGCCACACAGCAGTTGAAAATTGCTGGACTAAGGCCACCAAGCCAGCTCATGGCAAAGATAAGATTCAAACTCTCGACTTCCAGACTCCATCGCTTGCCCCTGTGCCACTCCAGCTCTCTGAGAACGAACCCACATAAATACCCACACCCATCATTTGTGGCATGCCAACAGTCCCAAGTAGAATCACGTCTGCTTTCATAGGGAGAGTGCTGATTTATTCTCCATAGGTGACCAGGTGTTTGGCTCTTTCTGGCTCTTCGAACAGGTCTCCCCATGTACAGGTGGTAGGTTCTCAGTAACTAGTCAGCTCACTCCTGTGAGACAACAACATTTTTCTTCTTTCTTGTTCCCAGGTGTTTTGCGACTACCATGGCCATTCGCAGAGGAAAAACGTCTTCCTGTACGGGTGTAGCATCAAGGAGACCCTGTGGCAGGCAGGACACAATGTTGACACAACCATTGTCACTGAGGATGTTGGTTACAGGGTAAGGCATACACCTTATTGCATAGATTATTGGGTGTGAATTTGCCTTGGCCAGGATAGTTTTCAATTAGGGTTCTGTTGTTCAGTTCAGCTCAGTGATCTGCATGCACTGAAAAGTATGTTCTAATCTGTGATATATTGCAGTAGGGAGATGCATGTTCAAAGCATCACTCAGCCATTGTAATGGAAATGCACAAGATCCCTGGAGGAGATAGCGTGTGGTGTCAACAGTCACCCCTTGTTCTGGCAGGCAAGCATGGGGTTAACACCAGGGCCTTAGACTGCAGTGAATTTGCTGCACAACTGCAGCCACTTGGAGGCAAGAAGGCCCTCAGGGTTGAAAGCAGCACCTGCAAGATGGAAAAGGGTGTGGGGAGTTGAAGGAGGAAAGCTTGGAGAAGGTAGGGAGGGAAAGAAAGAATGAATACTAGCTAGCTAAACTTACTGGACTGATGGACTACTGGACCTGTTGACTGACCAATGGACTAACTGACAGATGGATGAATAGGTTTCTGAGAACTGCTGGAGATACTGGATTGGGGTGTGGCTGCCATGCCCAAGACCTGCTGAGGACCAAGATGTTGCTGTAGTGGCTGGAGAAGCTGCTGGCAGGAGAGGGGAGGAAGGAGGACCTCTGCAGGTTGAACAGGCAAGCTACCCTGGCGGTGGGGTCCAGCAGTTTTGCAGGGCAAACTAGGGCCATTGTTGGGGAGCTCAGGGAGCTAATTAGCTTGAAGTGGGCATAGGTTCTCTCGGCAAAGCTTGGACTGGGAATTTGGCAAAACAGACATGAAACTCATTGGGAAGATACGAACAAAGCTGGTGTCTTAGCTTAACCTAAATCACAGGGTTGTTGCGAGTTTAAACCTCACGAGCTGCTTGAAGGAATGAACGATGTGAGAAGGAACAAATGAGATAGGTACTTTTTGTTCAGTACTCCTCTCCTAAATTCGGGTGGGTCCCTTAATTCAACCAAGAGTTGTGTATTTATAGAAGGGTCAGACTACTTCAGAACTTAAGGAGCACCCAACTGGATAAGTTCAAAGGTTCACCTAGTTCTGCATCTGTTTTGATTTCCAAAACAGCCAGGCAGATTTCAGGAAGCTCACAAGCGGGGCATGAAAACCATAGCTGTCTTCCATTGTTTGTCCATCTAGCTACCATGGCTAATGGTTGTTGATAGGGTATGAGGGAAAGAGAGAGAGAGGTGTACAGTATACACTACTATGTCATTCTACTGCATGTAGAGAGACCAACACAAATGTTTTGAGTTATTCAGATCTTTTTGTGTGGTAGATGAAGTGTAACTGTCTGTGTTGTTGTTCCACTTCCCATTGATGAGGGACAGCTGCATCTTTCATAAAGAAAAAAGCCTTCCCTTAGGTTATCTCAAAATGCCATCCACTGAAAGCTGAAACTCACACAGAGAGACAGGATCTCGCTGACCTTTCTTAACTTGATCTCTTTTTTTTCTCCCAAGAGGTGGTGTGTGGGTTACAGTGGAGAGGGAAGGGTGTTGTCAACATATCTTCAGGGGCTTTGCTCAGGATGCATTTTGGAAAACCAGGGAGAACTGACAAGCTCAGAGAGAGAGAGAGTTAAAAGACTTACTTCAAGCAGTTGAGATGTGTCCTGAATTGGCAATGGAGGAGCCAGAAGCAACACCAACACCTGCACATTGCAAAGACTCTTTCCTAACTGATGTGTCCCACAGCCTTTCAAATAGCCATAACCCACAGCCATAACCCTGGCAAGGGCTATGAGCAGCCCAGTCCTAAACTGCACTGGTGCAGCGGTGCCACATGGCCTCCGCTGCATCCAGCATGGCTTTGGAGCAGGCAGGAGGTCTCCTTGGGGTAAGGGGATATCCTTCTCTTTATGCTGAATAACACCCCAGCCTGCCCCAAGGGGCAGTTAAATAGCAGGTACATATCTGAGCAGCAAGATTCTTCTGCCATTGCCACATTGCAGCACCATAAAACAAATGAGAGTGCCAAAGCACAGAGAGAGAGAGAGAGAGAGAGAGAGAGAGAGAGAGAGAGAGAGAGAGAGAGAGAGAATTTCCTTCTCCTCTACAACCATATTTTGGCACATTGTTACAAAAGGATCTTTTTGTCGTTTGTTTCTGGAAATGTACAATTAAAAGATAATTAATGAGAGAATAAGCAGAGGGGTAAGAACCATTAGCTTGAGACCCAGGAAACACTGTTAGAACAAACAGAATATTAAATTCGAATTTACTCATGTTTACAGATGAGCTCCACACACATTTATGTTCCACTTACCTACCAGCCCTTTCTATTAAATTAAATTTTGTAAACGGTTGATTATGAAGACAATTTCTATTGTCTTAAGGAGCTAAATTAAATTGGGGGATCTGCATAGATTTGTTTTTTTTCTTTTCTTTTCATCATCATGCCCATGTTGTACTGGGCAAATATAAGCTGAGTATCCTCAGGCTTCCACAAAGATTCAGACTGGGTCCAATCCTTCCAGGCGCTGATGCCACTCCTGTACAGGTGTCTGAATGTCACTAAAGAGAAAGGTGGACAGTGAACTACCTTAGAGCATCCTTTGGATGTGCTTCCTTGACTACACAAAGAGCTAAATACATAGGTAGACCAAAAGCTGGTTCACATCTGATTTGCCTGGGTTATTGTTCTGGAAGCAGAATGTGTGAACAAACTACTTGCCTCTTTGAGGTACATTGCAGGCAAAAGGGACACTATATTTGTGACCTTATTTCATTTCAGTCCCCTTTTCTTGAGAGTAAGGAAGGGGCTGAAGCTCAATGGGAGAGAGCATGCTTTGCAAGCCCAGGGTCTCAGGATCAATCCCTGACACCTCTGGCTAGATAGACCTCAGGGTAGCCCTGGAGAGTTGAATATGTGTCATGCAGGGCCTCTGAGAGGAATTTTATCAGGGGGTACAAATGGCCCCTTCCCAAGGAGGGAGGGTGTGAAACAGAGTGGAGGGGATGGCAATGTAGGGGTGGACAGAATGGGGGCAAAACAGGCAAGGGGAAAGTGGCAACAGCCAAAATAGTGTTTGGAGCCCAGGTCTACCAGTCTTCCCAATGCAGAGCTCAGGTCTGCCTGCCCAGTGTTGGCAGCTAGATACAGTAATACCGAAAGCCAAACACACTCCTCATTCTCTCTAAAATCTTTCCTATATAGAAAATCATTGCAGGAGATTAATATCATTGTATTTAGGCTCACACTAGAATGGAAAGTGTCCTGTGTACACCAAAACCAACATCTGTAATAGCTGCAGTCGGTCAGCTGTGTCCCTGAGCTCCTATACACTCCTTCATGGTTGCAGATCCACAAACTGAAAAGCTACTGTAGCAGGTCAGTTTCCCCCCAGATGTGACTCTGTTAAGGAAAGTCTGCCTTTCTGGGCCTGGTGTGTATGGCTCCTGGCAGTAGTCGACACCATGTGCCCACGGTAATACCCCCAGCATCCCACATGAGCAGTGAGTCTGGGTGAGATTGGGAAATGGAAGACCCCAGGACATTTCTGGGCCCCCTCCTTTGGCTCCTGGGCCCTCTTTCTGATCCTGGGCCTGGGTACAAATTACCCCCTTTACCCCCCTCTCCTAGGCCCTGGTGTCATGTAGACAGCCTTGAGCAAGGAGGACCTACCTACACCTTTAACCACTGTATAGAAGAAGGAATTTTGGCAGGTGCAGCTCAACATGGAAAGGTTTAAAAAGCTGCACCTGTAAGCACTCTGTCCATTGTATCTGGTCACCCAGAGAGAGAGAGAGAGAGTAGGCCAAGTGTCTGCCAAGTGTCTCGGGACAGTATTCCATAAAATAGGTTGGCACCGCCACCAGAAAGGTCATGTCTTCAATTCCCACCTGACTTGGTTCCCATGGTGGCGGCAGCTTAAGTGTAAGCAGGTCCACACAGCATCTCCCCCCACTCTCTTTCTCTCTCTCTCTCTCTCTCTCCCTCAGACAGGCAGGCAGGCAGAGTGAGGTGTGTGTGTGTGAGTGTGTGAGTGAGTGAGTGAGAGAGTCAAGTCAGGTGGGAATTGGAGACAGGATCCTTTTGGTGGTGGTGCCACCCCAGTTTGTGGAACACAGTCCCCTGAGACACTTGGCCGACACATACTTTAAGCGTTTTCACATCAGACAAAGACAGTTTTCTTCCTTTGAGCTTTCAACAAATGATTTTATTTACTCTTTTAAATATTACTACTGCCACGCTCTACTATTTAATTATTTTAAGGTCATGCTTGTTGCTGAATTTCTAGATTTTTATTGATAGTTGCCTTGGAAGGTTTTTCTATGAAAGGCCCAAGAAAGACCAGTTTAGATTTTTAAACATATATTTTTAACACTGCCCGCTGATGCAGATTTAAAATGGTACAGTCCCCAGATCCATACAGCTCTCCTCTAAGCTGTGAAGTACAATCTTTGAACATCAGTCAGTAAATAACTCTAGTCTGGAAATGACAAGTGGATGAAACTGTGTGGATGAAACTGTGAAACACCAATAAGCAGAATTCAACTTATTCTCAAGAGAAGGTTGGTGTTCACTTTTGCAACCATAGGTGGCGCTGTTTGCTCAGGTAAAACCATAAGGTGTATAGAAGTTCTTAAATACTCCTGTAACTGATACTGTACCAGTTATGTTCTGAACAGTATTTAGTATATAAAGTCTAGTACTTTGCTTGAGTCACAAGCAAAGTCACAACTTTGCAATTGCTCACAAGCCTCAAGTATTGGATCTAGTTACAATTCCCACACAACAAAATCTAGTTACAATTCCCATTCAAGTTGGAATAGCCAGCGTTATAAAACTATATGAAGCAGTATCTTACTCCTGAAAATGTCAGAAGAGAAGAGGCCTTCCTGATCAAACCAAAGGTCCCTAGCATCCCTTTCCCACAGAGGTCAGCCAGATGCTTTGAGGTGACAGTCCTCTCTAGCTGTGAATTCCCACCAACTGGTATTCAGAAAAATTCTGAGCTTGTAGGCTTCATTAACCGTCATGGTCCATATCCAATGACAGGCTGAATTTGTCCCATCACCTTGAAAAGCCAGGAAGCTGGCTGGCTTTGCCACATCTTGTAGCAAATTTGATAAACAACCAACGACTATGAAGTCAATTCTTTGTCTAGCCTGAATCAACTGTCCATCCTCTTCATTGCTACGAATAATCAGAACTCTTTTCCTCCCAGAGTCCTTTTCCATCTGAGTCCTTCCATTGTTGTAGTTAAGCCCTGGTAAAAACCAGGGGGAAGGTATTTGAAAGATAGTAGAGCTGGCAAAGGCATTTACTGTGTTCAGCATATTTATTTTTCATATTTATTTTATAGTGCCCTTCCTCCATTGAACTCAGGGTGGTGTACATAGTTCCTTCCCTCCTTTTCACCTCACAACAACCCTGTGAGGTAGATGAGACTGAGAGATAGTAACTGGTGCAAAGTCACCATAGTAGCTTCGTGGCTGAGAAGGGATTTTAACCTGGATCTTCTAGGTCGCAGTTCAACTCCCAAACCCCTACCCCAACAATCAAGTGTATGCTGTTCCTCAATTATTTGTGCATTGAACATAACATGAGTAGGATAAAAAGGCAAATTTATGTACATTGATTAAGGTATCTTGGTTGCATTTTTGTGCATTGCAGACGCTTCCAAAGATCCTCGATAAAGTGGCCCCGGCGTTTCTCATGAGCAGCTGCAGCTTCCTAATAGAGAAGTCCCGGGACTCCACTGCAAGGGTTGTGGTGTGGCGTGAAATGGGAGTGTTGAGAAGCTACACCATGGAGAGCACCTACTGTGGTTGCAGCCATGGCCTGTACAAGGTAGGCAGCCTTCTTTCACCATGCTCATTTCTTGGAATGAGAGATCATCTGTGTCGTCGTGATGGCACTTTCAACACTTACAGAGCAACCTTATGTATATCTGCTTGTATATAAGTCTCATGTGGCTTGATCTTCAGTGTATCCTAACGCCGGGTGAGTTCAGATGACATTTTATTGTCTGACTTGGCCCTGTGTGTTAGTTGCCATGTTCCATGCATAGAGAATGCATGGACCTGGCCTCACTCCTTGCATCTAGGGGAATTTAGGCTTTTCCTTGGAGTCATATTGCATTGCGGTGACTGTACTACAGTACTATTGAGGGCAGATAAAGCTCTCCTGTATCCCTTGGTCTGAATGGTGTGGAATGAGGAAATATACCCTCCTGATTGCTGAATTAACTGGGCCAATATTTCCTCTCTTCCTATGTGTGGCTCTTTTCTCTCTTCTCCTTTTTTAACATTTTCATGCTCTTTCCTTGAAAAGTCACTGGGGGGGGAGGAAAGGGTTGTGTTCCCTATTTTGGTTCAACCCATTGTGTATCCCATATTGACGATCAAAGAGAGAAGATCAGAGACTGTCCAAGTCGTTTTGATTTCCGAAGCAAGAATTCCAGTGCTGCCTTTGGTGGTGGTAACAGCAGTAGAATCACAATCTCCATAAACTGACACTTGGCTGGGCTTTGATGCTACTTCAAATACTTGTGCTCCAGACAGGACACCTCACCCTTCTTAATGGTAGGGCCCAACTCTGGGGAAGGCTTGCTTGTTTTTTTTTTTTTTTTTCCTTCCTCCAAGTCTTGGGCATGAATCTTGCATGAAGGGGGCGAAAAAAAGAATTGGGTCCAAAGAATAAATGTTTCATTGCTTATATTAACAAGAAGCACTTGTAATTTAATTAAAATCAAATCTTCAACCTTCAGAAGGGCAAACATTAGTCCTTGCAAATATACCCTGCTCATTCTGCTTATTAAATTACATGGGCTTCAACATAAAGTTTCTTCTCTCTAGTAGAAATTGAGTGTGGCTTTCATAAATGCAAAGTGGGGTTGCTGACTCCTGATCTGGAGACTATTCTTGTGCCTGACAGTTGTTGTGCATTTGTTCCATGTATTAATTTGACATGCCCCTTGCTTGCTTTTCTTTCAAAGAGCTCAGAGTGGGTTACATATGGTTTCCCGGGGGGGGGGGGGGTCATGTTTGATTCCTGCTTAATTCATGGGCCTTCAGTCATACTCGGAATGAGGGAATCCGGTATGTTCAACTGGATTCCTGATTCCCTTATGCATTGTGTTTAATTGAAAGGGTGGGTACCTAATGAACTTTTAAATGCGCACATTGAAATCTGAGTTCAAGTGCTGGAAGTTTTGGGTTTAGGCGGAGAGCAGGTCTCGCAGGCTGTATCTCTTTCTACTTCTTAAATCTGACAAAATAAATTTTAAAAAACTGCTGCAGCTGCCTCTTGTAGTGGTGAACCCCTCCCCCAAATGCTGTCCACAAAGTCCCCACGCTCCCCCAGAATAGTTCCTTCAAATTCACTACAAGGGAATGGGACGATGCATCTGGCGGGGGGGGGGAGGTCTTTTTTGGTATAGTATGCATGCCAAACACACAGGCCACGTTGCTTTGCATTTTTTTTTAAAGGATGACCTGTGTTGATAATGCCTCATCACTGTATTGTATTGGCAACCTTCAGTCTCGAAGGACTGGTATCGCGCTCTGAAAGGTGGTTCTGGCACAGCATCTAGTGTGACTGAAAAGGCCAATCTGGGAGTGACAATCCCTTCCACACCGGGAGCAAGTGCAGTCTGTCCCTGGTCTGTCTCCCTGGCTGTGGGCCTTCCTTCTTTGCCTCTTAGCCTCAGACTGTTGGCCAAGTGTCTCTTCAAACTGGGAAAGGCCATGCTGCACAGCCTGCTTCCAAGTGGGCCGCTCAGAGGCCAGGGTTTCCCTCCTGTTGAGGTCCACTCCTAAGGCCTTCAGATCCCTCTTGCAGATGTCCTTGTATCGCAGCTGTGGTCTACCTGTAGGGCGCTTTCCTTGCACGAGTTCTCCATAGAGGAGATCCTTTGGGATCCAGCCATCATCCATTCTCACGACATGACCGAGCCAACGCAGGCGTCTCTGTTTCAGCAGTGCATACATGCTAGGGATTCCAGCATGTTCCAGGACTGTGTTGTTAGGAACTTTGTCCTGCCAGGTGATGCCGAGAATGCGTCGGAGGCAGCGCATGTGGAAAGCGTTCAGTTTCCTCTCCTGGTAACTCATCACTGTAGTTACGAGGTATAAATAAGAAACCCCAGCAAAGATCCTTGGTCCATCTCACTGTCCTCTCTATCAATGAACAAGTCTGCCAATAGCAATATAGAGCCTCCATATTCAGAGGCACTATACCTCTGAATGTCTGTTCCTGACAGGCAACAGCTTTGGGGGGGACGGACTGCTGCCTCCATGTCCTGCTTGTAGACTTCTTGGACAGCATCTGTTTGCTACTGCGGTAAATGGGATGCTGAACTGGGTGGATTTTGGGGTCTGATCCAGAAAGGCAGTTTCTATGTTCTCCCAGCAGCCACCAGCAAAACTAATGGTTGGTCCAAGAGTTAGGGTCATCGGAGTCATCAACCTCATTTCCTCCATTTAAAAAAAAAAAGGGCAATCTTCCTTTTGAACAAGAGTGACTGTTTCCCATTTCATTTCCATGGTATTTTCAAAACTGCTGACCTGTTCCTTTCAAGAGGAACATGGTGTGATGCACAGTGGTCACCCTGGCTATGGTCCTTCAGGGATTGACTTGAAAAGATACCACTGATGTGGTTTCATCTCCTGAAACACAGTTGGCCTGAGCCTCTTTGTTTTGTGATATGGGAAATCTTGATAGGTTGCCTGGGGTTCTTTGGAGGGAGGAATGCGGAGAAACACCTCCCTTATTCCTTCATTTAGCGCTATGAATGCTCATCTGACGCAGCAGACCAATAGATGAATTATTATTTAGCAATCAAGTTTATGATCAGAGCCAGGGATCTCGAAGCTCATTACAAACTCCATAGAGCCATCCCTCCATGCATCAGTGAAGCATAGAGAGGGAGAGCAGAGCAGCTGTTCGTAGATGACAAAAAGAAAAAAAAAACAAACTCCAGGACAACCCTGTGGGACAGGAAATGGAGTAGTGATATAAAGATAATATTAGGGAGGCAATTGGCTTTGCGCTTTCTGTCCAGAATGACATCCTCAAGGCACCCCACATCTAAGGAAAGGGAGAGACACTTCCAAAGAAACACCTGTGGGATATGTAACAGATGCTGTGAAAGCTTGCTTCCCAGAGAGATGGAAGACTGAGAGCTAACAGCCCAGTCCTGAGCTGTCTGACACCCAGCGGAGCAGCGGCACCAAAATGGCTGCCACTGTATCCAAAAGACACCAGGCAGCTGCTAGCGGCTCCTCAGGGGAAGGAGACATTCATCCCCTTCCCCCAGGTAAGGGAACAGACCCTGCAATGGGGCTACTTTTGGCTATGTGGGCTATGTCAGAATGCCAGATGCAGGGGAGGGCACCAGGATGCAGGTCTCTTGTTATCAGGTGTGCTCCCTGGGGCATTTGGTGGACCACTGTGAGATACAGGAAGCTGGACTAGATGGGCCTTGGCCTGATCCAGTGGGGCTGTTCTTATGTTCTTAACTACAATTCCCAGGAAGCCTTGCAGGTCTCTTGTGATCTGGTGTGCTCCCTGGGGCATTTGGTGGGCCGCTGTGAGATACAGGAAGCTGGACTAGATGGGCCTCTGGCCTCATCCAGTGGGGCTGTTCCTATGTTCTTATGTACTTGACTCTGTGTGGGCTATTTAGCTGTGTGCAGTAAAGCCCCATGTCAGAGCAGCATCCAGGGGAGCCGCAGAATCCTCGTAAAAAGTCTATCACCCTATACAATGTATAGGACTGTAACCCTAATGGGGAGCCAATCGCCAATGGCCTAGTAGGTGAAGGGAGCCGCCAGTCAAAAAAATTTGGGAGCCACCGGTCTACACTGGGTGGCAGCAACTCTCCAAAGTTTCAGTCCAGGGTCTTTCTCAGCCTCATTTGGAGATGCTGCTGGGGGTTGGACCTGGACCCTCTGCATTGAAAGCAGCTACTCTCCCACCGAGCTTCAGTCACTCCCTGATGGCACACCCCTAGGCAGTAAGGAAGAGGTGCTTCCGCAATTGTGTACTTGAGACATTGTCAAGGGAGAAGATTAAAAAAACAACCCCTCTTTCTTCAGTGGTCCATATGGAAGCAGATGAGCTATAAAGCAGTACAGAAATTTCCACTCTGAACATATTGCAAATGATTTCAGTATGTTGGGAAGCTGAGTCCCAGTTGGATCATGAGGTTATTATTGTAAGGTCATCTTTTCATTTTTTCCTGCGCTCTTTTTGGGGGGATTGTTTAGCATTACCATTTATCCTAAAGATGGAGGACACTTAAAACATGCCCAGGGGTGTATTTTTTCCTCGTCCATTGTAAGGGTGGAAATATGTTTGCAGTTTTGCCAGCTCAGGCAGCTTTCAAGCAGCTCCAATCATTTCTCCCCCGTACACCAAGTTCCTGATTTGTTAGTCCCAAAA
Source organism: Tiliqua scincoides (assembly GCF_035046505.1). Classification (NCBI taxonomy): domain Eukaryota; kingdom Metazoa; phylum Chordata; class Lepidosauria; order Squamata; family Scincidae; genus Tiliqua; species Tiliqua scincoides. The sequence continues at coordinate 2,610,075 of NC_089828.1, read as the reverse complement.
TGAAATATCATTTCTTAACGCTGACATTTATGTTGGAGCAACAGAAGAGAACATAAAGCTATTACCTTGCAATAATTGATATTTTAATGCTGTATAACTTGCGAGTAAAATGCCCAGCAAATGGAGGAAATGGCTGTGGAAATGTGGCTGTGAAGATGGGCTGTCCCTGACAAGATGAGAAAGTTCCTTCCCAGATGTTTCCTCCCCCCGTTTATTTGCCTATATTGTTGCTCACCATCCCTTGGGCCCCTCGCATCTGTCCCCATTTTCCTTTGCCTTGTAAAGAAGGAGATCCCTGCAAGTCTTCTAGGAGGACTTTCTTTTGTTCTGTGGAACCTTTCCCTGTTGTCCTGTGTGACGAGTGACAATTCTGTGTCTGCATGGCCTTAATTGTGATGGCTCCAGATTTGAACCCTGAGGTCTCAGACAGCCCGGTCCTCCGCAGTGTGCAGGCTGCACTGGTGCGAGACATCACACAAGTGCCATAAAGCAGTTGCTGGCCTTGGTGCAATGGCCAGTGCTAGTCTGTGCATGCCGGATCAGCTGGAACAGGTAAGATCCATGCTGAGCAGCTTGGAGGCAGCACAGGGTGGGAGGAGGATGGTGATGTGGGCAGGATGGGTGGATTAGGTCTGGGAGGCAGTGGGATTGGCAGCAGCCATGCATACTATCTCCCCCCTCCTGGGGCCAATCCACTAACACACATCCACTTGGACTTGAGTAGTTATCTAGTTCACGTAGGTCCAAGTAGTCCCATTGGGACTTACCCTGGGGCAAGGGAACAAATATCTCCTTGGTTCGAGGTGACCTCCAGCCTTCCAACTCCCCCCCCCCCAGGATTCAGTGCACCCCATGCTGGCAATCACTGCATTGGTGTGGGGGATTGGGTTGGATAGGGTTATGCTAAGAGATGGAGAAGACTTGAGGTAGGAAATATGCCTTGGATAAAGGTCCCAGAAATACCCACTTTGCCAGAGACCCACAGTAGAGGGGATCCCCAGGAGCCAGTTCTTCTGGCATCTGCTTCACATGAAATGGTCACTCTACCCCTCCCCTGTGCCCCCATCACAGAACTCTCTCCATTGCAGCTGCCAGCCTACAACCAGGAGCAGCAGGACACCCCCCCCACCACACACACACCCCCCTCACCAGAGTTGATGTCTTGAGGAATAGGGCACAGCCCCTTTCAATTGCATCAGCTTCCTCAGCGGAGTGGACCACTAGACAACACACTGATCATGGTCACTAAATACTCATTCTTGAACCCCCCCCCCTCCATAATGGATAGATCAACACCCTGAATTGCTGCTGTAACTTGATGTAACAGTTGCGGCAGGAGTTCTGGTCTAGAGGGTAGAGCCTCCGTTAGCCCGAAGATAACATCAGAAGGTCGCCAGTTCGAGGACACCGGCAGCTCCCTGAACGGCTGAGAATGGCGAGACCTTGAAGCTCAGCTGAGTGATTCCACCTGCTCTTGGTGTGAGCAAGAAGCGTCTTGGCTGCCCTCCATGTGAGAGATGGAGCTGCTTGTCAGCCTGCGTGGGAGAACTGAAGGCCAGAAGTGAGACCAAACCAGGAAGATCCATTCTGAAATGTTGTTGGTTCTTGAAAGAGAGAACCTCCACGATTGTAAAAACCCCCTTGAGGGATTTAGAAACGCCTGCCTATGTAAACCACCTTGAATAAAGTCAGAGGAGTAATCTGATGACCAGAAAGGCGGTATACAAATACCGAGTTATTATTATTATTGACTTGCCTTGAAGCCTGCTGCAGACCCTTGCTCCACGGGGAGCTGGCCAGGGTCCTGATCTCTTGCATTAGCCTGGCCTCCAGCCAAGTCTCACCAGTACTTCTGTGGGGTCCCAGTCAGGAGCAGAACAGCCGCAAGTTGTGTTTCCAGAAAGCAGCTATGCTGTAGCTTGCTCACTTCCATTCATTCTCCACCCTTTGCTTCCAAGCTTTTGGTGGTTCTTGCCCCATTCCTTACTGTGATGTGCAAGTCAAGGCCTCGGAGGCGTGTAGAATTTGAGTTGTAGCTACTGATGTTTCATGCTTCTGTATAGGAAGTGGTGCTGTTCCTTGCACCCTTCCTAGGGGGAATGGGCATTTGGTGGATTCAGTTCTGTACAAATAGTCCTCCAGCTCAGCTTTCTGCTAGTCCTTCTCCTACCTGTGCTGGCAATGTAGTTGAAGAGATGTTGGGTGGACAGACAAACTAAAAAGGTTTGGCAGATCCATTGATTGCTATTAACACTTGATAGTTAAACTGAACATCTATGTTCAGAGGCATGGTGAAATCATTGCGTGACGTCCAGCATGGACATGTCATTGTAATTTTATAACCAGCCATTGATGGACAGACGACCAGGGAAAGCCTCTCCTTGTGGGCTTTGTGGAAATATGTCATTAGCTGCTGTGGGAAAGCAGATGCCTGATTAGATGAACTTTTGATCTTATTTTACAAGGTCTTTTGTTTGTGCTTAAACTCCCAATGGTGTGAACATCATTACAGAAGACTTTAGCTCTCTTTGTGGCTGGAGATTTTGGGAGGGAGGGATGGGACCATGGACATTGTTTCAGTCTGGATGATTTGAACTGCCAATTTGCCTTCTTCACAACAGCTGTTTAGATGCAGGTTGCCCATGTACTGCTTCAAATCCAAAGACTGAGCTTATGAAGAACCCGACTGGCTTAAAACTATTGCTGTTTTGCTGAAAATAAATCACTACCAGAGAAGTATTGAGCCCCAAAGCCTCAGTCTATTTATTGACAGTGAGGTTGATCCAATAGGAATCAGGGCTTTCAAGATACAATACCTGGCAGAGTAGAGGTCTGGCTGGGGGCCAAAATGGTGGTGAATTATACACATTAGCAAAAGACCCAATTTTATGGCAGGGAAGGGGGCAAAGGAAGTAGATAATCCACAGACGTTCCTTCTCCTTTGGGTTTGTAGTGTAGTACCTGAGTTGATTGGACCCCTGCTAATTGGGTAAGAGGCACTTTTTCAAGTGGGTGCTCCTTTTTTTAGCAGGGGGAGAGTAACTGGCCCACCTCACCCCAGCAGTGTCTGTTCTAGTGGCTGTCTGCTGGTATTCATTTGTATCTTTTTAGATTGTGAGCCCTTTTGGGACAGGGAGCCATTTAGTTATTTGATTTTTCTCTGTAAACCGCTTTGTGAACTTTTAGTTGAAAAGCGGTATATAAATACTGTTGATTGATTGATTGATTGATTGATAGGTACTTAGAGAAGGTGGCCACAATCCTAACCAACTTTCCAGCACTGACATAAGGGCAATGCAAGTCCATGGTAAGGGAACAAACATTGCCTTACCTTGAGAAGGCCTCCATGACTGCCCGCCAACTGCAGGATGCAGCAAATGCCCCACTGGCATAGCTATGCCAGTGCTAAATAGATGGTTAGGATTGCGCCCGCAGTGAGATACCTTTGCATGTATTTCACAAATGCGATGGTGTTACTTTGTCATTACTTTTCTCCCCAATCCAACTACTGAATGAATCTTTTGGAAAGCAAATTGATTTTCACCTCTGGAACTGGAGACCTTGTGGCCTATGTCATGTTGAGCTTCCGGAGACTGGGTCAGGTATTTAGGTCGCTGATGCTTCTTCAGGCTGAGGCAGGTTGGAGAACCCTCACTCCAGGTGATAAGTCAGGTGCCACTGAAGCAAAGACACCACATCTTAGTGGCAGAGCACATGATCTTCATGTAAAACATCCCAGGCTCAGTCCTTGACATCTTCATGGACAGTGGGGACAATCCATCTATCTGCACAGCCATGGCCAGTTGATGTAGACAATACTGAGACAGATGAACCAAGGGCCTGACTCGGTAGAAGGCAAGTTTTTTTATGTCCATAAGAGCATGGCCCAGTTATGACATTCGACCGTTTCCCAGTCTATGCCATTTGGCTACATGAGTGCATGCCCTCTAACTATGATGTCCTTGGTGGGTGGTACAGTCCATTCAGTGAGTTCAAGAACAAGGCAACTAAAAATATTTTTTGAGAAATAAAACACATAATAAATAAATCCATTCATGTTGGCAACCTTCAGTCTTGAAAGACTATGGTATCGCGCTCTGAATGGTGGTTCTGGAACAGCGTCTAGTGTGGCTGAAAAGGCCAATTCGGGAGTGACAATCCCTTCTACACTGGGAGCAAGTGCAGTCTATCCCTGGTCTGTCTCCCTGGCTAAGGGCCTTCCTTCTTTGCCTCTTAGCCTCCGACTGTTGGCCAAGTGTCTCTTCAAACTGGGAAAGGCCATGCTGCACAGCCTGCCTCCAAGCGGGCCGCTCAGACGCCAGGGTTTCCCACCTGTTGAGGTCCACTCCTAAGGCCTTCAGATCCCTCTTGCAGATGTCCTTGTATCGCAGCTGTGGTCTACCTGTAGGGCGCTTTCCTTGCACGAGTTCTCCATAGAGGAGATCCTTTGGGATCCAGCCATCATCCATTCTCACGACATGACCGAGCCAACGGTCATGTTTCAGCAGTTTCAGCAGTGCATACATGCTAGGGATTCCAGCACGTTTCAGGACTGTGTTGTTTGGAACTTTGTCCTGCCAGGTGATGCCGAGTATGCATTGGAGGCAGCGCATGTGGAAAGCATTCAGTTTCCTCTCCTGTTGTGAGCGAAGAGTCCATGACTTGCTGCAATTTAAAAAAACAACAACACAAAACTGGAACAAACTAAACTGATGGAGGTCAACTAGGTAGGTTCTCCCGCATATTTCATTATTTGTTTTACATATAATTCATGCATGACAGGGGCTTCTCTGTTTTGACACCCAGACACCCATTCCATAATAGGTTCATTTAACCTCCTCCGATGCCACCCACCAACCTCGATAGTCCTGCTTTTTCAACATGCATTTAATCTGATTAATTTTCTTTGCTCTGGATTTCTTCCTCTATCTCTGTTCCATTTGTTGTGTTTTTAATTTTTTTTTAAAAACTTTTTTTTCCTAAAGAATCAAAACACACTTTTAAATTATGGATAGAAGGATCAACAAACACAAAAAAAGCACAACGAAAACAAAGGAAAAAATTACAGCAGGGAGACGTCTCGGGTATTATCTCATCAAGCACTGAGCAATACAAACATGCAATTCTAGACGAGGAACTATATTATGTAGTGGAAACAAAACTGTGCAAAACTATGCAACTGCATCAGTAACTCCCTATTAAACTACTCATAGTTTAATGCGTGCTTGGGGTCAAAAGGAAGTTACTGATACTGTTCATAGTAAAGCAATAAAATCACTTTTGCATAGAAAGTGCAAAGATTATAGAAAGACCATATGCAGCCTTCAGTTTCAATAGAACGGATAGAGGGATGCTCTTTTCCCTGTCACACAACACCAGAGCCAGGGGGCATCCACTAAAATTGAGCGTTGGGAGACAAACAGACAAAAGAGAGTATTTCTTTACCCAGCATGTAATTAGTCTGTGGAACTCCTTGCCACAGGATGTGGTGATGGCATCCAGCCTAGAAGCCTTTAAAACAGGATTGGACAGATTTCTGGAGGAAAATTCTATCACAAGTTACAAGACATGATGGGTGTTTACCATCTGAGATTAACTGGTCGTTCACTATGAGGGCCAGGTAGGAATTTTTCTCTCATTGAAATTGGCTGTGAGTGGTAGTTTTTTTGCCTACCCCAGACTGGGGAGGGAGGGAAGGTATGTTCATTAGGTTTTATGCATTAAAAATTGTTCACTGCATTTAATAAAGTAGCACAAGTTCAACCCAGTTGCAATACTGGGGTGTGTGAGTGTAAATAGAACACTAACTGTAGGAAGGTGGCAGCCAGATGCAAGTATCTTGTGGTCTTGTTGTGCTCCCTGAGACATCTGTGGGCCACTGTGAGATAGAAGAAGCTGGACTAGATGGGCCCTGGGCCAGATCCAGCAGGGCTCTTCTTAGGTTTTCGAGGTAGCCTCTCACTGAATGCCAGATTCCAAGCATTCCTATTTCAAATCTTTTGATATAGGATTGCATCCTGATAGTGATCCCCCTACCTACAGACTGATGTGGACAGGCTTCACCAGCAGATAAATCACATGAGGCTGCCGCTTGTGTCGTTCGTCGTCGCTGGCAACCTTCAGTCTCGAAAGACTCTGGTATCGCGCTCTGAAAGGTGGTTCTGGAACAGCGTCTAGTGTGGCTGAAAAGGCCGATTCGGGAGTGACAATCCCTTCCACACCGGGAGCAAGTGCAGTCCGTCCCTGGTCTGTCTCCCTGCCTATGGGCCTTCCTTCTTTGCCTCTTAGCCTCAGACTGTTGGCCAAGTGTCTCTTCAAACTGGGAGAGGCCATGCTGCACAGCCTGCCTCCAAGCGGGCCACTCAGAGGCCAGGGTTTCCCACCTGTTGAGGTCCACTCCTAAGGCCTTCAGATCCCTCTTGCAGATGTCCTTGTATCGCAGCTGTGGTCTACCTGTAGGGCGCTTTCCTTGCACGAGTTCTCCATAGAGGAGATCCTTTGGGATCCGGCCATCATCCATTCTCACAACATGACCGAGCCAATGTTTCAGCCGCTTGTGTAGTCTGGCTCTTAGACAACGTTCCTTTAATCTGAAACTATCTATGAGTAACAATTTTGGATCCTTCTGTTGGGGGGGGGGGGGCTGGTGGTTGACAACCTTCAGTCTCGAAAGACTATGGTCTAAGCCTACAGCACCCGGTATTCCCTGGCGGTCTCCCATCCAAGTACTAACCAGGCCTGACCCTGCTTAGCTTCCAAGATCAGACAAGATTGGGCATACACAGGGTAACAGTTGCTGTTAAGTTGCCAACAGTTGCAGTACCAGGGGGCTGGTGCTGATGGTGTAAAGGAAGACAGAGTTTGACACCCTGCAATATTCTAATAAGAATAAAGAGTATCCCCTCATTCCCCTCCACTGACCCCCCCAACCTCATTTCAAAGTCATTCTGCTTCAAATTGCAGAGAATTAAATAGGAGCACTTGGCAGATCTCCGCCAAGCTGCCCTGCGTGTGTGTGATCAATGGAAATGCAATAAGCCAGCCACCCTTAAGGAACAGAAACATAAAACCAAAGAAGCTATTGATCTCACGCAAGGTTTTATTCTGCCGAAGGAAGAAGAAAGGGATAAAAAAACCCAAAACCTCGCCAAATCTTCTTCTCTCCCCCCATGTTTGCTCCTGACTGTCCAATTGAGTCATACAGCAAAGTGTCTCTCCTCTGAAAGAAGTGATTCAGTGGGGGCAGACTGTTCTCTCTCCCTCCCTTTGCCTGATGATGGCAAAACAATAGGAAAGAAACCTATTAGGAAGTACAGGAAGACCAACTCTTTATCACCTATATAAAGACTAAAGGCATAGTAAGATGATCAAGGTCAACCATCCGTCATCTGCATTCAATTATTATTATGGCAACAAATCTTCTCTTTTCTTTCTTTGTCTGTTTCTGCCCCCCCCGGCACTGTTTTTGCAGAAGAAGGCAGGCACCTTAAGATCAATGGCAGAGTGGTAGCTTCTCTCGTGGTTGGTTTTTTGAGATTTGGACAAGTCTTAAGAACATCAGAAGAGCCCCACTGGATCAGGCCAAAGGCCCATCTAGTCCAGCTTCCTGTATTACACAGTGGCCCACCAAATGCTTCAGGGAACCCACTAGACAACAGACATAACCTGTGTCCTGGTGCCCTCCCCTGCATCTGGCAATCAGAGGCAGCCTACCTCTACCTTGCACATACCTACCATGACTTGTAAACCATGATGAACTTTTCCTCCAGAAAGTTGTCCAGTCCCCTCTTAAAGGCATCCAGGCAAAACGCCATCACTACTTCTTGTGGCAAGGAGTTCCACAGACTAATTACACGCTGGTTAAAGAAATGTTTTCTTTAGTCTGTTCTAACTCTCCCAACACTCAGCTTTAGTGGATGTCCCCTGGTTCTGGTATTGTGTGAGAGGGAAAAGAGCATCTCTCTATCCGCTCCCCTGCATAATTTTGTATGTCTCAATCATGTCCACCCTCAGACGCCTCTTTTCTAGGCTGAAGTCTTCCTGGCCTTTCCAGCTTGGGTATGCCATTGTATTCAGCATCTGTGTATCCATTTCTACGACTGATTTTTTTTCTTTTGATCTCATTTATTATCCACTCTGGCTGAGTGAAAAAAAAGCCCTAATCCCAAAGGTTCGACAAAGATAAGGGACAAAAGGCATACAAAACAGGTCACCTGCTGGGATGGTACACATCCAGGACCAACCCAAAATTGCCTGACACATGAGCGCCCATGCCAAATGCTGCCCCTCATTCAATTATGTTCCGGCTTCTGCTACTCCCACTCTCCAGTGTTTTCGCTCAGCACTCTCCTTCCCGTCACACTTCCCCTTCCTCTCTGTCCCTTTTCCAATCCAGGGAGCAGAAGGAAAAAGAGGAGCAGTGGAAACAAGTACAGAAATGAATGCCCACCACCAATCTGCTTCAGTTGGCCTCATGGATGGGCTGGCCCTGCCCAAGTTTAACCCGTCCTTCTGTGTTATTTGGGTCTCCTGACCTCAACCAACTGGTCAAGAGGACTTCAGTGGCTCCTTAGAACAGGGAGGCCAGAAGAGTGGTATCCTTACTTCCACCCAGGGCAATGACTCATGGTTTCACCCCCTCCAAGTGTGTGGACATGGAAGTGAATGGAGTGTGACGTAATGGCATGTTCATGTCTGTTGGCAACCTTCAGTCTCGAAAGACTCTGGTATCACACTCTGAAAGGTGGTTCTGGAACAGCGTCTAGTGTGGCTGAAAAGGCCAATCTGGGAGTGACAATCGCTTCCACACCGGGAGCAAGTGCAGTCTGTCCCTGGTCTGTCTCCCTGGCTAAGGGCCTTCCTTCTTTGCCTCTTTGCCTCAGACTGTTGGCCAAGTGTCTCTTCAAACTGGGAAAGACCATGCTGCACAGCCTGCCTCCGAGCAGGCCGCTCAGAGGCCAGGGTTTCCCACCTGTTGAGGTCCACTCCTAAGGCGTTCAGATCCCTCTTGCAGATGTCCTTGTATCGCAGCTGTGGTCTACCTGTAGGGCGCTTTCCTTGCACGAGTTCTCCATAGAGGAGATCCTTTGGGATCCGGCCATCATCCATTCTCACGACATGACCGAGCCAACGCAGGCATCTCTGTTTCAGCAGTGCATACATGCTAGGGATTCCAGCACATTCCAGGACTGTGTTGTTAGGAACTTTGTCCTGCCAGGTGATGCCGAGAATGCATGTTCACGTCACCTCCATTTATTTCTGACTTGCGAGCCACAGCTTGAAGTAGCTGCTGCCCTGCACTCTGAGCTCTGCAGCGGTCCCACCACAAATCACATGCTGGAAACAGTTGGCACTCTGGGCCCAGTCGGGTGGACTTGGGCTCGGCCATCCTCTCAGTGTTTGGTAACCTCCCAATCAGGAAGCTGCCAAAATATTAAGTGGTGGCAGCTGCCATTTCCTAGTGCCTCAGCGGCTTCCCAATTGGGAAGCTGTGGAAACATCAAGAGGGAGAGCCGCCATTTTCTCTGGGCCTTACATGGTACCCCCTTACATTACCCTCTGGTGTGGTATCTGGGGCATACCACCCCTGTCCGCCCTCCATTTGCTAATCTACTGACTGGAAGGAGACAGAGCTGGGGTGAAGAATGACAGATTCTGGGATGTGGATAGCCTGGCTTTCATTTAGACCCAAATAGCATGAGCCGTGGCATTACTAGGGTTTGTGTCACCTGATGTGGGTGGCCAGCATGTCACCCCCATGATGGACCTCCTCCCAGGCAGTAGACGGGCAATGCCCCGGGCAGTGGGTGTGGCAACGCACCCCTGGTTATTTTGCTATAACTTTTGGTAGAATAGAGATATTTCAATGTGGTTTGTTTCACTGCATTCTGCATGAAATTGTACATCAAATGATTTAGAGCAATGATATTATTCCAAAATACTAAGATTTAAAATTTTTTGGCTAGTAGTGGTGCCACCCCCTGGTGCCACCCCCTGGTGCCACCATCCAGTGTGGCCCTCACCCCCTGCAAAAGCAGTGCCACTGAGCAAGAGACTGTTGTGAGGGAAACGACCCTGGAAGTGCTGGGAGGCAAGGGAAGATAGGATCTCAAGGCTTGCTGTCTTGGGACCAAGGATGACAACAGCAGAAGCCAATCTGGAACATATGTTTGAGAGGCTGAGGTTTGATGTTATCTGAGGTTCTAATCTGGAGATTCCAGGGATTGCTCATGGGATCATCGTCTGTTTTGCCTCTGAATGAGAGGCCCTTCCCAAGATTAGACCACATGTTGGAGAGAAGATAGATTCTTGCTCCATTGTAGTTCATCTCCATCCAATCAAAAAGTTTCTATGGTACAACGTCCCTCCATCACTGGGAGGCAAAAAGTCACTTTCCTTTCGCTTTCCTGTGGCACCCCATTCCATTGCCTGGAACAGAGATCTCTAAACCCTGGCCCGGGGGCCAGATGTGGCCCATGGAGAGCCTCTATCCGGCCCGCGGCCAGTCTCTGATCCCCTGAGAGCCTCTGGCCCAGTTGACCAAACACGACCAGGGTTGTGCTTGTGGGGTGGGGGAATAGGAAATAAAGTGTGTGTGCTTTATTTCTTGGGCTGTGTTGGTGCTTGGAGAAATCCTGGACATTTGAGCCCATTCATTCATTCATTTCATTCATTCATCTAAGTTCCATCTCTAATGTATTTATTTAAATTTTATATTTCATTTTTTCCCCCGGCCCTTGACACCATGCCGGATATTTGATGTGGCCCTTCGGCCGAAAAGTTTGGAGACCCCTGCTCTAAAGCAACAGGGAGCAATGGCAACAAGTTTAAAAATGTTTACAGATCTTTTGCTGGCCTCTTTTGAAGTGGATTTTACTGATATTATGGATTTCTCTTTGAAAAGAGCCTCTGGGAGGATGGAAAGAGAGTCTCCACTGCCCAGTGAAGAGTTTCTGAATCAGGGAATCTAACAGATCTGATTCTTCTCATCAATCTGGAGCGGAATATGGAGATGTGACAGTGTCCCAGAGCGCAACTGTTGCTGAATATGGCAGCATAAAGCAGAATGATAACTCTCAGGTTTCTTCTGAGGCTTCACTGACGGGCCTCTGAAATGGCAAGTAAGACTTCAAAGCATCCAGGAATGACATTCTAAATAGACGAGCATTTCCATCACAAAAACTTCTCATCCGAGTAACACCAGCCACACAGTCACTCTCCAGAAGAGAGACAAGAAGTGAGGAGACCAAGTTTGGACAGATGTTCTCCCAGAGGGTTTTTTGGGGGGACACAATTGGCTATCCTGAGATTCCTGTTCTTAAACTGTCAGCATCTGTAACTTTACACAAAACAAGCTGCCATGAGATGAAAGCAAGGAAGGAACCCCTAAAAAGCATCATGTTGTTTATTGCACATATCTCTCCTTTTTTTATTATAGACCAGACGGTCTCCCATTCAGGCACCAATCACATCCAAAGCATCCATGTTGCCACATGTGCCTTCAGGCTGCTTGCCGGGGGGGGGGAGAGTTCAGGAAACCCCCTCTTTCTCTGCCTCTAAAAAGGCACTTAAGACTCCATTGTTTCAGCAAGTTTTAGGACTCTGAAACAGATTTGTTCTTTGGTGTTGACCTGCTGCTGGTTTTAATCTGTCTCTAATTATAATTTTGCTTTCATTATTGCTTTTATTGGAAATTGTTTTTAATGTTTTTTTTTAATTATTATACTAGGCCAGCAGTCTCCAAACTGGAGGCCTCTGCGCAATGGGAAAGGCGTCCCCAGAGCAGCCGTGCTTACCGTTCCATCGGGGAGCCATCCTTCCCTGCCTCCGGTCTCCCCCAAACCGAGCTCCGGCCTGCCACACCTGCCCAAAATCCCAGGTGCAGTGGCTGCTGGGGCAATGGAACCCAGAAGTGACAGGCTGGAGCTCAGTTTGGGGAGATCGGAGGCAGGGAAGGACGGCTCCCCCGTGGAACAGTAAATGCTGTTCATGCAGAGGAGGGGAAAGAAAGTGCGCTGGATCTGGCCCACAGATAGGGTTTGGAGAGCTATGTACTAGACCATAGGTTAGACAGATTTTCATCCTTTGGGTGAATGGTGGGATAAAAATGCACATTTTTTTTTAAAAATATACTCAACAATGAGCTTCAGAAGTAAGGGTCAAACTCTTACTTACCTGTTGGAGCTCTGTGATGACACATCCTCATGTTGTTTTCTCCTTATCACAATACCCACAGAGGTCATTTGCTGCACCCATTGATGCTGTTACAGGAGAACATTTGAGATTGGAGCTCCAGGCCCAGAGCTCCAGCATGACATGTTGTTTGGCTTAAGGTGTGAAAAATTTCACACTACAAAATGTGAGACATGCTGAAGATGGTCAGCATCTTCATAAGGTACCCATTGTTATTTATTAATGATACAGCCTCTTCTGAGCATGCTGCCATAAGAGAAGCCTGAGCATAGGAGCAGGCTTCTATAGGTAAAGAGTAGAGAAGACTCTGTTCCCAAGGAGTGTACAGTCTAAACATTTCAAGTATGTGATGAAAGTTAAGAACATAAGAACATAAGAACAGCCCCACTGGATCAGGCCATAGGCCCATCTAGTCCAGCTTCCTGGATCTCACAGCGGCCCACAAATGCCCCAGGGAGCACACAAGGCAACAAGAGACCTCATCCTGGTGCCCTCCCTTGTATTGGCATTCTGACAGAGCCCATTTCTAAAATCAGGAGGTTGTGCATACACATCATGGCTTGTACCCCGTAATGGATTTTTCCTCCAGAAACTTGTCCAATCCCGTTTTAAAGGCGCCCAGGCCAGACGCTGTCACCACATCCTGTGGCAAAGAGTTCCACAGACCAACCACATGCTGAGTAAAGTAATATTTTCTTTTGTCTGTTCTAACTCTCCCAACACTCCATTTTAGTGGATGTCCCCTGGTTCTGGTGTTATGTGGGAGTGTAAAGAGCATCTCCCTATCCACTCTGTCCATCCCCTGCATAATTTTGTATGTCTCAATCATGTCCCCCCTCAGGCGCCTCTTTTCTAGGCTGAAGAAGCCCAAACGCCGTAGCCTTTCCTCGTAAGGAAGGTGCCCCAGCCCCGTAATCATCTTAGTCGTTCTCTTTTGCACCTTTTCCATTTCCACTATGTCTGTTTTGAGATGTGGTGACCACATTTTTGAGATGCGGTGAGATGCGGAGAAAGTTGTTTTGGGGGGATTGAAGCTTTACTTAGTTGCAGGTTGCATATCCAAATCACCATGTTGATATATGTAGAATCAGTCGTATTAATTTTGTAATAGCTTTTGACCTCCAGGCAGCAGCACTGTTAAATAATCTCAGTAGCAATATGTAACATGCTTAAAAATTATCCAAACTTCCAATATGCATGTAAACAAAAGGAGAGATTGCTAGTGCTGATTTAATCAAGGTTAGGGAGATATATTTGAAACTACAGCTGTATTAGAAGAGAATTCACCTAGGTTTATTTTGTATTGCTTTGTTTATTTCCTCTGGGATGCCTGAACCACAATGTAATACCTAGTTTTATTCAAAATTGCATTCGGAGTGAATTTAGACCTGTAGCTTGGGAGAGAAGTGCAGGAAGCCTTCCATCTCAAGACACTCCAAGAATGGGCAAGAAGGTCGCAACAAGAATTAGTGCTGACATCGTACCACTTCCGTACTCTGGAAAGAGGCTGTGAGCATTTTTCCCCCCATGTTGCATTAGTGATCTGGCATTGTGCACGTAAGTCAATTTCATATCCAGATACAATGTAAAATGGGGAGGATGTAATGGGGTGGTGAGGGGAAAACTATTCTTGTTTTGACAAATTGCAGCATGACCATGGAAGGAGAAGCAAGGGGTGAATGAGAGCAAATGTGGTTGCACCTACTTGTGTCTCATTTCAATTGGGAGCAAGGACTAAGGGGTTAAACGAGTGCTTCCCAAATTTACCAAGTCCCCTTCAGTCTCTCCTTCCCATCTCAGCTGGATGCTGCTATCTTAGATCTGGTGAAATCTCATGAGATCCAAGGTGGTGGTGCCCGAATCTCATGAGATTTCATTATTTCCAACGTGGTGGAGCCTGGAGGAACTGGGTAGGAGGGACCACCGGGGACATCCCACAGTGCCCTGTGAGTGTGGCGTGACACCCTAAGGCAAGGGTGGCCACCTTTTCAACCTTAGGGCTCCTGGAGCTTTAGCAATTGTGTAGAAGAGGAAAATTCAGCAGGCGCAGTTTGTCATCTCACAGACAACCACCTCTGCCCCAAGGCATCGTGACGCGCACTTTGAGAACCCCTGGGTTAAGTCATAGGCTTTATGATTAGTACTTCAGGAAGGATTTCTAGGGAAAAGGGAGCAAGATGGCATCATGCAGATGTACTGGGATCCTTCCCAAGCTTTGGGAGTAGCAAGGGAGAATGGGTGGAGCTATTAAGAACCTAGGAGAACTTGGAGCATCTGAGAGAGAGAGACTGGGAAAGCACAATCTTATAAATGTTTACTCTGAAGTATGTTCCACTGTGTTCAGTCACATTTACTCTCAGGCAAGTGCAAATAGGCTTGGTGGTTTAGAAGTCCAAGGACCCCTTTCCTTGGGGCTGCATTGCGGCTGCATTGGTGCAGGAAAATTGGTTAGGATTGGGCCCCAAAGGACCCAGGCAGGGATGCACTAGGTGTATATATGAGGACAATGCGATAATGGGGGGCAAGACCATGCATGGAGAGCTGCAGCTTCTGAGATAAAACCGTTCCGTGTTACATCAATGCTTGACCTTCGTGTGCCTTGATTCACTTATTGGGTCTGCAAATTGGGTTTTGAATCAGAGCCTGGAAGAGTTGTGGATGCTGTATCATCTCAGGCCACCTTACGTAACAGAAAAACATTACAAAAAGAGGAGAAACAGCTTCAGACGCCGCAGATTGTAAAGACAGCTTGGCTTTTGGAAGCAACTTCAAAGTTCTCTCCAAGTGGAATCTTAGGACCTCTGTTTCTGCTGGTCCCTTAGCAAAAGGCGTCACTCCCCCTTTCATAGGAATGGCACATCTTAAATCAGTTCTTTCCTCTCTGCTGTTGACATGTTCTTGGGCATCTCCCAGCCTTGTAACAGGAGAATAAGCCCCACACCATATGGTTAAATTAGAGCACAGTAAAAAAAAATGTGGCAAGGATGAAATCAGGAGAGACCTGAATCAATGGAGGTGGGAGACATCTAGTCTTTTTTAGGTCCATCACTCTTGGCTGGGATTGTGTACAATGAAACTATACCCTCCTTTCTACTGTATGGGAACAGTTTTTGCAGGTCTGTGATTATTTTTTTCTTTGTTGGGAACAATGTCTGAATTCTTGTATTTCTGCTGTTCCTCATACAAACATTTTCTCCCCTTTCAGGGCCCAATCCTGTCCAGCTTTCCAATGCTGGTGCAGCTGCAATGCAGCCCTGTGGTAAAGGAATAGATGTCCCCTTATCTTTTGAAGGCCTCCATAACTACCCTCCCACCACAGGGTGCAGCACACACCCCATTGGCACAGCTACACCAGGGCTGGAAAGTTGGCTAGGATTTGGTCCTCAGTCATTAATGAATAATGATGCTGCACTTTGCAATCAACTGGACAGCAAAAACCTGACCTCGGGGACACGATGGCCTCTTTTGGAATGGAAGGGTAGGAAAAGGCTTTCTCTAAGTCAGCCAGTTTTCTCCAACTGTGGCTTGGGACCCATTGGGTAGGTTGTGAGCCACTTTCAGGTGGGTTCCATGTCATTTCAATGTGCATTTCATTTGTAATATATTGTGTTAGGGAAAATGTTACAGATCTGTACTTTTACTAACAGGTACTGCCATTTTAACAATGATAGTCAATGGGGCTTACTCCCGGTTAAGTGTGGGTAGGATTGCAGCCTTTGGGGAATTTTTTTTTAAACAAATTCGTGACTGCTTGGGAGGGTTAGGAGGGTTCTTCTTTATTATATATATATATATATATATATATATATATATATATATATATATATATATATATATATATATATATATATATATATTTGTTATTAGCATCCTTCAGTCTCGGAAGACTATGGTGTCACACTCTGAATGGTGGTTCTGGAACAGAGCGTCCTCTCCAGTGCGCGAAGCCTGGGTAAAGTAGGTATGGAGGATAAGCTGTTACCCATGCAGCAAATCCCCCCTCTCCACATTGCTGAAATGGTCCAATGGAAAGGCAAAGGCCAATACGGTTGGTTCCAGCGGCATCGCAGGAATTGCCAGAATGTGACTGTGTTCAGCCACAAACTGCCTCAGGGACTCCGGCTCCGGATTTTGCCTCGAGGTTGACTCCTGAAGCCTTTTCCATAACTGGATGTAGCCACAAGGCAGTGGAGGTTTGGGATCAGAGTTTTCCTTCTCTCAGATGAGCTTCCTTCCCAGGCTGACGAGTCCCATCTACCCGGTGGCTGTTTAGTCGCCTCTTACGACAAGTACAGCCAAACTGTAAATCAGTATATATATATATAAACTTATACTTATTTTAAACTTTTAATTTACTTATTTAATTTGATTTAATTTTGTTGTATGGAGAGTGCTAAAAATATTCCTGCTTGATGATGTCATTTCCAGCCATGACATCACTTCCAGGTTAATGACATCACTTCCAGTGAGTCCTGATAGACTGTCATTCTAAAATGTGGATCCTGGTGCTAAAAGGTTTGAAAATCACTGCTCAGAGCACATCCTTTTTTTTGAATGAATGCGACTGGAATAGCACCAATGGATCTTCCACTGATCTTGGAGCCTCCTTTCCTTGCCCAAATTATGTGATCATTGACTTATCCCCCCCCCCCCGCCCCGGAACATCAAAGCAACGTGTTGGCATCAGAAAAGAACACCTCAGTGATAGCCTTGGAAGAAGTCTCTAAATCAGGTGGCACCTCAAAAGTGGATTGGAAGTACATAAAGTTGGTTCCTTTAGCTGTGACCATTTCCCGACACAGAGGAGTTTGTTGATGCCAAGATCTATGTTTAATAAAGGTGAAAGAAACCAATACGGGAGAAGGGAGGAGGCTTAAACAATTTCTCAGAGTAAATCCGAAGTTCATCTGAGCTGGAAATTTGAAGAAATCCAAAACCCAACATAAATCAAATAACCAGCTGGGCAGATTCGAGGACTGCCTTTGCAACTGATATTTGATCTCATTGCAGGATTCCACCAAAGTCTTTGCAGGCACAAGTGGTTTCATTTGGAGACCTCAAGAATGTTAATTTTGACCCTGAAAACTCCATTACCCCCTTCCTCCAACACATTAATATATATATATATATATATATATATATATATATATATATATATAATATATATATATATATAAATGATATGCATCTGGGACATCCACACTCCTTGGAGGCTGGCGTCAAATCATCCCTCAGATATCAGAATCCAGGGGTCTAATTTGCCCTTTTTTGAGGTTGAAACTGCTCGTCTTATATGACACAAGCTGCCACTGAAAATGGCATCCCCATTTTGAGCTCTCTCTCTCTCTCTCTCTCTCTCTCTCTCTCTCTCTCTCTCTCTCTCTCTCTCTCTCTCTCCCTCCTGTAACTTATATAGTCTGTGACATCATCATATTGCTGTAAGTTATGTTTCTTTGAAGAGTTTGTACCCTGCCTTTCCGCTGACAAAGCTTTTAGACTCGCTTACATTTAACCAAACAGTGGGAAACCATTGCGGAAGAAAAGGTGGTAGTGGAACCTCACTGGCTTCTCTTCCTCATCCTTGTCTTCCTTCCTAACCCCTTGTCATGAGTTAACATGCAATTCCGTCTGGAAATGAAAATGCTTGTGGGATGCATCAGATCCTTTCCATTTCCATATCAGGGTGGACATGAAATGGGATAGCTGTTCGGGCAGGTCTCCTGTAACCCTAAGTGCCACTGCTGCAGTGCCAGTATCGATATATTCATTCGGATGTTGACACAACACCATTTGACAACACAAGAGGCTGATGCCTCACTAGCATGACTGCTGGCTTTAGCAGGGGGAGGAGAGAACAACAGACTTCTCGCTTGCAGGCTCATTTTTTGTAGGTGCAGATGAGAAAGCCGATCTGACAAGAACGTGGCTGGGTGTTTTCTGCTCTTTAGCGGTACCGCTGGGGGGGATTTTGAGGTCAGGCGGGCTCTTAAGTAAGAAACTGGCTAGCAACAGAGATGGAGTGTCCCCGTTAACTGTCTCCAACCCCTCTTCCCATGAAATCCTTGCAGTGTTTAGTAGATTTGGGGAGGAGTGGAATGGGACAACATCCTAATGGTTCCATGCTGACCACTCTTGAGAAAGGCACTGTAAAAGCATCCACCATATAGGACAGGACTGTTGGATGATTGGGGTCCATACCAGTGTGGCATACACAGGTACAGCCCCCTTTCTTTAGCACGGGGGGCTGTGGCCAGTGAATCTTGCAGCAACATGGGGTGGGGGCAACAGGTGTGGCTCCCCTCCCTGCATTACCAAATGTGGGGAGGAGCGAAGAGGAGTGGTTGGAGCAGATGAGGACACCTCCATGTCCCCGTGGCAGTACCAGTGACAAAATATTGAGACTTTCCTCTCTTTAATGGGTATGGCTCCCTCAAGCGTGGAACAGATACACAAGGGGGGATACACCTTTCCTGGATTTGAAATTGGAAGCACACTCTAGTAGTCTTATGCCCCCCAAACTTTTCAGCATGTTTCAGCATGTAAAAGTAAGAATTACACACCCATCCCCTGGAGTCTCGGTGTGAGTCATTGTTCTCTAGAGTGGAACGAGGTAAGGCCAGAACAGTATCTTGCAGAGACAACCACTGCTGATTGCTCTGTGGTGTCAAAGTCATTGAATGCTCCAGTCCCAGCTGGTGCTGAGACAGTGGTGTAGCTAGGGGGGGTACAAAGCACTTGGTTTTGCAGGAAGCCTCATCGCAGCATGCAAGCGGCCCCCTCCCCTTCAGAGCCTTTCCAGGCATCCTCCCCCCTGCCCAGAAAATCTCTGAGGTGGAGGGGGTAGGGATGCTTGCATGCTGCAGTGAGATTCCCCGCAAAACTTAGTGCTTTGCCCCCCCTCTAGTTATACCACTGGTGCTGAGATACTGCACTCTTCACTGGTCCCAGCAGAGGTTGATCTGGGAGAAATGAAGGCTGCAGCAGTGTCTCATACAGACTTGCAATGGATAGCCTCATCTGAGGAAGCGGGAACCCCTTTGTGGATCTCCTACAAACTGGCTGCAAAATTTACCAGTAGATCCCAGCCTTCCTTCTGCCTACCCCTGTTCTACATCACCATTAGCTTTATTTGACTGGGATCCAGATGAGGGACCTCCATGCCAGCAGGGAAAGAAGCAGGAGCTTAAGAAAAGGAGAGCCAGGGAAATATGAATTGCATGGTGTTGATGGTGTCTTTTTTTTAAAGTACCTAAATATCATTCCTCCATCATCCTTTCAGGTTTACTGTGGAATTACAGCAGCTCGCCTTTTTGATTTCTGATGTCTCTCTCGCTCGTTAATCTGGCCCCGTGTGGATTTATTGTACAAATCTATTTGGCAGTTGAAAATTGCCCTTTGATGAAGCTCATAGTCTAATCATGAACTCCTCAGGCATTGGAAATAAGGCTGGGGAGGCAACGAAAGCCAAGCCTGCCAGCCTACGCCTCCGTTCAGCACGGCTTTCCGAGGTGCAGCGGAATGTTTCAAAGGATTTCTTTCATGCTGGGGTTTGGTTGTTTGCTCAGAAGTGCCGATGTTGCTCCTCTTTGCTTTGTCGGGTTTGTGGGGCTGCTTCAGGACGCTAGGCGGGTGCAGTCAGCCAGCTGACTCCGTTACCTCTGCAGTATCAGATTGGGTGAAGCATCCATAAATCCACCTCCTCGTTTGTGTGCTGCTTTCTTCACACTAGAGGGAAATATCCCTCCGGGCCCTACCTCCCCCCCCCTCCCCCAGCCCACTGCATCCTGAAGCAAGTAATTGGACAACTACAGCCACTATGCTGCTTCCAATTTGTCAAATGATCGAGTGGCTTTTACAGTACGGAAGAGGTCCAGGCTACCCTTGTATTTTGAGGGCAATGCTGGATTCAGTTACGAGCGTGTTCTAACTTTATTTGTTTTGGTTCCCTTGAAAGATGAGCAGTGGAAGGGCAACAATAGCTAAAAAAACAGTCAAAGGAACATATGAATGAATGGGAGATCAGAACAGCAGGATCTCTTAAATGCAGTGATCAGGTCATGCACACTTATTTCCCCTAGAATTACAACTGGAAGACATAGAATTCACTGTCTGCTACCCCTTGTGAACCCCTGGGGGCTGGGGATAAGAATAGGCCCTCAGTTTGGCTGTACTTGTCGTAAGAGGCGACTAAACAGCCACCGGGTAGATGGGACTCGTCGGCCTGGGAAGGCAGCTCATCTGAGAGAAGGAAAACTCTGATCCCAAACCTCCACTGCCTTGTGGCTACAACCAGTTATGGAAAAGGCTTCAGGAGTCAACCTCGAGGCAAAATCTGGAGCCGGAGTCCCTGAGGCAGTTCATGGCTGAACACAGTCACGTTCTGGCAACTCCTGCGACGCCGCTGGAACCAACCGTATTGGCCTCTGCCTTTCCATTGGACCATTTCAGCGACGTGGAGAGGGGGGATTTGCTGCATGGGGAACAGCCTATCCTCCATACCTACTTTACCCAGTCTTCGCGCACTGGAGAGGACACTCTGTTCCAGAACCACCATTCAGAGCGTGACACCATAGTCTTCCGAGACTGAAGGATGCCAACTGGGGAACTGGGAGACCCCTTGTGGTGACCCACTTGGGACTGCAGGAAGAAAGAGGAAAGAACCGTTGCATTATTATTTATTTATTATTATTTATTAACAGTATTTATATACTGCTTTTCAACTAAAAGTTCACAAAGCGGTTTACAGAGAAAAATCAAATAACAAAATGGCTCCCTGTCCCAAAAGGGCTCACATTATCTTCTCATGTGCTAACAGTCCCACCCAACCAAGCAGCCTAATGCATCCCTTTGGTGTGACTTCTCTATAAATGCTTCCTGGGTCATTTCCTGAACAACAACCAGATTCTGGTCTTACATAGCTGGTTATTTTTGGGTTTGCCTCCATCTGCATCCCCGAAATACTTAGAGATGTCATTGCAGACAGGCTGTGTGACCAACATTTGGTGGAAGCCCCATCTACTATGGCTGGCCTCTGTCGAACAACAGTCCTAACTAGTCTACCTGCAGAGATAAGTCAGCCCACTGGGCACTCTAGACAACCTGACTGGGGTCAGAGAGCAGGTAGGAGTGCCCAGGTGGTCATAAATTGTTCAAGAAGATGGGGCAACAAGCTCATCAGTCTTCGAGGGCTTAAGGTCAAGCCAAAGGATACCTGAGTGTGTTCCAATCCGGCTTTCTCAGAGAGAATCTGTGTTTGGCTGGATCCATCCAGCTCCCTGGCCCTAAGTAAGTACTGTGAAGAATCAGTCAGATAAACAGATAAGACATTTCATTTTGACTTTAAGATTTCCCCTTAATCACCTGCTTCTAAGGGTGCTAAAATCTGCAGCTGGGCACTTCCAAGCCATTTTGTAAGCCTGCTTGTTCTTGGTCCTTTCTCTTTAGATTATCCTGCACCCCACTTTTCTAGTGACCTTTTAAATGTTCTAACTCTTGGTCAGTCTGTTTTTGGTTGAACATTGGGGCAGCTTTCAAGTGCAGATGGAATTACTTTGGACGCATGCATTGGGCTACACATATAACCTTTCCACGATATTTGTAGACTATGGGGTGTTCCAGTGTTGCTAATGTCAGGCTATTTAGGGCGTGCATCCTTTGGTGATGCTAGAATGCAAGTATTCTTGTCCTAGGGTCAAGAATTTGATGCCTGAGGTGCAATTTGGCAACCCCAGCCTTGAGAAATGTCAACATTCATCTTTTTCCATAGCCCTTTCCAGGAAGAAGAAAAAAAAAATCTCATTTTCATGTGATCATTTGCAACTTTTAGCTCAGTTCAGTTTGGTTTTATTTGTTTCGGCCATAGGCCATCATAACACTGCATAACAAGCAATAGATTAAAACAATATGAAGGTAAACCAATTTGCAAACGTGTACGAGGTGAAGAGCTGGAGATTTCATGGTCTTTTGGACTCAGAACTTCCCGGGACAACTCTCAGACATTTTTGGCACCCCTAGGGGTACAGCCTCAGTATTTTTAACAGCAAAATCCGTTTCTTTTTTCTACCAATGGTGCATGTCTACTTTTTCATTTCAGGGTCAATCCTCTCCAATTTTCCAGGGCTGGTGCAGCTGTACCAATGGGACATGTTCATCCTGCAGCGGGGGGAGAGTCACAGAGGCCTCCTCAAGGTATGAGAACATTTGTTCCTTTACCTTTGGACTACATTGCAGCTGCACCAGTGCTGGAAAGTTGGATAGGACTGGACCCTCAGTTATTGACTTGTAGCTCAGTCCTGTAGGCTGTTCGCAACAGCGAAATGATTGTTTGGCTGTCACAAAAGACCCTGCAACGGCGTGTGGAGATGGCTGTGCAGAGATCTGTATGATCGCACCAAGATTGCTTTTTTGCAGTGTTTTATCAACATGCTTGTGTGTGTTGGTAGTGTGTGCTTGTGGAGAAAACACAAATGAATTGAAGCATCTGAAAGCTGTCACAATCAGCTCATCCTGAATGCTCTGTACAAGATTTGAAGGTAAAGAACAGAATTGTAGAAGATCTTTCCACTTTGAAAACAATATCCAGAACTCCAAAAGTTGGGCGCGGGAAGGGGGGAGAAGCATCCATATAGAATGGCCCCTTGGTAGAACATTATGTTTACTTTTTTATGTAACCTTGAAAAATAAATAGGGATGAAGTCGAAAGGTTTCAACAATGCTCAGATTCTACTGTGTTGGATGGGAGGTGTCAAAACATCCCATGTTTGGAATGGCGATTATCTCCCTGTAGTCTGTCCCTTGCCTTTTATATAGAACTGGTTATTTTGTGCCTGGAGGCTATTACAAAGAGGCTGGTTTTCCCACCCCATGAATCTTCCTGTTAATTAAACCAGCTGGGGTGATCCTGCTGGAGAGCAAAGGCTTCTGATAAGGCAGAATGAACATGGCCTCTGGCATCAGTAGTCTTCCCCCATACACCTGACAAGGCAAAAAAAAAAACACAACCTGTGTTTTTCTCCTTGCCCTTTGAAGTCATTTAGCCAGAAAACAAAACAGTGGAGCTACTTGGGATTCAGTTGGTGGGAGGGCCTTCTACGATCCACTCACCCCACAACAAGGTCCATGTCTTCTTTGTAGACCATCACCATTGCCAAGATTAATCTCCGATCAGCTTCAAGAGTTTTCAACAGGCCCGTCTGCCCCTCATGCCTTCCACTTGCAGGATTGTTGAACAATTCATCACCTTTTCACCGGATGAATTATCCATCCCCTGGGACCCTGATTGTGATGCAATTGGATGCGCACAGGGCCCATGAGAGGGGAGTGCAGGGGGTAAAGTGTATCTGGGCCAGGATCAGAAAGTGGCCACAGGTGCCAGAGGAGGGGGCCTGAAAATTTCCCGGGATCTCATATTTTCTTATCTCACCAGGGCCTATGAGAGACGGATGTAAGAGCATTGCTGTCACTGCCTGGAATGGCTCTGATGGCAAGTGAGAGGAGCCACTTACACAGTGTGTTACTCTGTGCCTGGAGACTGTTTAGCCCCACCCCAGCTACGGGAACTGGAAGCCTTCCCTCAAGTTAATGCAGTTTGCAACCGGAGGGTCCCTTCCATGGTTCAAGATCTATATTTAGTCTGACAGAAGTGGCTCTCTGAAAATTTAGCAGAAAGTATGGCATTGTCCTGATAATTGAACAGGAAGTAGCAAAATGAAGGGAGAATCTATGAGAACCTATCCGTTTTATTGAATGCCCTTTTTTTAGAGACACCAGTGAGGATTTGCTGGGGGTGAGGAGTTTTCAGATCATCGTCCCAGTTTAAGAAGTGCAAAAACTGGGGCAGAGAGTGTTGATGATCATGGAGTTTTCTGAGAGGGGCTAAAAATATGCAGTGGCAATGCTGGTGACGGAATACCAGCTCGGCTGAGTCTCCATCCGGTAGACTCTTCCCATAATCCACGCTGTCGCTCTTTTAAAAAAAAGAAGAGCAGAAAAATGAAACAAGAAAAGGATTTTTGGAGGTGACAGACACATTGCCAGTGACTCAGAGACAGAGATACACTCATGCACAGCAGGGGGTGAAAGTCTCATGAAACTCAGTCTGATTGGAGAGAACATTTTCTGCCAGGCTTGTATTATCTTTTTTTAACCAATCTAATCAGAAAGTCAATTTACATTTCAGTGGAGGGTTTTTTTTTCTTCCGCCCCCTATTTTTATTAAAATAAAAAATAAAAACATACAAAAAAAGACTGACATTCAGTAAGCTGTCGCCAGCAAGACTTCATCTGGTTCGGAAGGGAAACTGGGGAGGTTACAGAAAGTGATTTCATCTTGCAAGATAAACGAGAACTGAAAGGAGGTGAACATTTGTTTTGAAGTGCTAGTTCAACATAAAAGCAGTGGTAGGAAGGAGAGGAGTTTAAAAAAAGAAAAGAAAAAGAGGATCTGGAACTCTCTTGATGCAACAAGCTCCTTTGTGTGTTGCTTCTCTGATCCTTTGTCCTTTCTTAATTGTGGTTCCTTTGCATTCATCTTATTCTGGGCTGAATATTGCAGAGCCCGAAGTTGCCATCATTTGCAGACCTTATTTTATGTTAGCCCTTGAGAATCTACATGTATTGCCACCAATTTCTGCCTAAGATGAAATCTCTCTCTCTCTCTCTCTCTCTCTCTCTCTCTCTCTCTCTCTCTCTGTGTGTGTGTGTGTGTGTGTGTGTTGCTTTTACCAGATTTGCTAAGCATTCACTTGGAAGTGCTCCGTTATTTATACAAGACTACAAAACCTATGAGTCCATGTGACTTTGCATGAATGAGAATGGCAGTTTGTCTGACCGTAAAACCACAAAAGCCATAGCGGGAGGCAGCTGCGAGCTAAAAGACATGGGAATGAAAATAGCCCAAGCTTATATCTCACTCTGAAATTTGAGCAGATACGGCAGCATCAATGCGACATGCTGAAGTTCAAAAGGCAATTGATCAATCAATATTACTTCATTGCACAACAAGAAAATTGCTTTACAATATAGTCAGGCAAATTCACAGTAATGTAGTCCACGGGTACATCAAAAACATGTTAAAGCTATCAGTCAGCATAGTTTCCACTGCAGTCTGTTAGCTTGCTGCTCACAACTGGAGATCCAGTCTTAGTCACACTCATTGCAAATAAGGCTGTTTTATAAGTTACTGCCTTGTTAGCATCATTCAGAAAAAATAAAATCGGTTGGAACATTACTGACCATTCAGAGCACAATCCTTTGTATGTCTACTCAGAAGTAAGTCCCATTGTGTTGAGTGGGACTTATTCCCGGGAAAGTGTTTAGGATTGCAGCCTCAGATATGCTGCTTTGGTTCAATATTGCAGCCAGATTTTCCTTTTTTTTTTAAAGTTCTTTTTATTTTATTAAACATAAATGCAAACAAAAAAATTAAAACATAAAGATATTACAGGTTGTGTGGCAAATGCGGAAATCTCAAACTACATTTCTTTGTTCTACTATAAAATCATACAAAAGATTGCAGCCAGATTTTCCATGAAAACTCATCAACCAAGCCTACGGCGTCCTAAGAGGATTCCTTCTCAAATCATCCACTTCTCTTAAATATCATGAATTTTATCTCAAGTGGCAGGACTCGAACCCAGAGGAGGCTCTTTTCAGGTCAGAAAGGCCAACAGCATTAGCTGCGGAGGTGTTGGGCCTTTGCCTTGATATTGAGCCAATGAATTTGGACACCCCCCTGCCATGGCTGTACCCCTTTCTCTGAGCTACTGTCCTCTTCTACATCAGAAGGATTTGGTACAAGCAAAAGAAAGAACTCCATGCAGCACTTAATTTACGACATTTGTTGCCAGGAGATAAGATGATAGCTGAAAAAGGGGAGTAGACACCTTTGTGGTGGAAGAGAGGTCTATCACTGGCTATTAGTTACAGTGGCTATGTTGGACTTCCTGTTCAGGAGCAGTCTATCTCTGTCATCGTCCCCAACAACTGGCATTCAAATGGAAAGGGAGGGTTGTTGCCTTCATGCCCTGCTTGTGAGGATCCCTAAGGAATCTGGTTGGGAAAAAAAGGATGCTGGACTAGCTGGGCCTTGAGCCTGATCCAACAGTATTTCCTTGGATCAATAGATAAATCTTTGGTCTGGTCCAGCAGAACTCTTTTTATGCTCTGAAATAAGAATTATAATGCTTAATTGTCACAGTATGCCTGTAATGGCCTTGCATCTATGTGTGTATCTGACTGACACAGTCAGCAGAGTTGCTTGCTCTTGGTCATCAAAATCCTCAGCTGATGTCCCCGGCAGCTTGACAGCCATATGCATTTCTGAGCTGACAGCTGGACACTGATTTCCTGATGACCTTTAAAAATGGCCATTTTCTTTGGCTCAGAGGGGCGGAAATGAAATGCAGAGGACTTGAGAGCAGAGTAGCTGCAAGAGCCTGGCTGAAAGGTCACTTCTTCACCCCAAGCCAAGCCGGGTGGAGATTGGAAAGACGTCTAGAGGCCATCGTGCTGGAACGAGTATAGTATAGTGGCTGAAAGACTGAGCTGTGAATCAGAACTTTCTTAGCCTGAGCCACAAACTCACTTGATAGCCTTGGGCAAGCCAGTCGATCTTGGTCTCAGCTGCAGTTTGGGTGGCCTAATACTCACTTTGCACAAGGGCAGCATCAAGATAATGATGGACTTACGAAGTGCTTAGCACACTGAGTACGTATCAAGTGCTTTGCATGCTCAGGAAGGGCTGCATAAATGGTGCACTATTGTTACAACAGCTCAAAAGAACCTTCAGATAGGTTCTTTTGTCACCAAGCTGCTATAGCTAGGTGCACTGCACAGTTGATGGGGAGGATGAGAGGGCTGAAGGAGGTTGTCAGGAAAAGACGCCTCTGCCTCCCTATTCAGTTGGGGATGAAGGGGTCAGGAGCATTCTCCACATGGCCATTTGGCAACTCTACAAAGCAAGGTAAATACAGTGGGTTCTCCTTATCCATGGGCTTGCCTTCTGTGAATTTGAGCATCCATGGATGCAGAGCTTGCAGCTGGAGGGCCTCAGAGGATCTTCTGGATGCTTCCAAGAGGCCTTTTAAGGAGGCCACTTGGGACCTCTGGAGGGCCAGGAACTACCCCCAGGTACATTATTGCAGTGCTGCGATGAGCTCACCCACAGATTTAATTACCTGTGGTTTGGGTATCCACAGGCGGCCCTGGAATGGATACCGAGAGCCCGCTGTATGTGAATGACATGAGCCAAGATTGCTCCAGCAAGAAGCAAAACGACCTGCAGTACTGAAACAATTCTGCTTGGGGTACCAAACCTTTCTTTTGGATCATAAGCGACGTTGAGGTGATTAACTTCATTCATGGCTGAAAGGCATGAACCCGACAGAATGGAGTGGCAGGAGGTGTGTTGAAAAGGCGAGGGAAGCAGGTGACTCCACAAAGTGTGGTGGATCAGCATTGGGCATCTCACCCATTCATGGAATAGCCAAGTGTGCTGCAGGGCAGTCTGGGTATTGGAAGTAACAATGGCAAGGCTCCAATTTGCATTGCTGTTTGTGCAGAAAGCAACTGCAGAACCCCCACTATACTATTTGAAGCAAAAGTGATGGAGTCCAGGTAAACCTAGTCCCAGGAAACAGGTTTCCTGCTGGACAGTCATTGCTGGTGGAGGACTGGAAGAGTGAGGTTTGGGGTCCCTTTTGGCTTGTGAGCACACTGGCTTCATAGCTTCTTGTCCCTCTGCAGATGTAAGCAGGCTGTGCCCCTTTTTGTGCGGTACGCAGGACCTGGTTAGAGATGTAAACGTTACTGAGCCATTGGGGAACAGTGATCATGCTGCGATCCGTTTTGACGTGCACGTTGGGGGAAGAATACCAGGCAAATCTCTAACAAAAACCCTTGACTTCCGACGGGCGGACTTCCCTCAAATGAGGAGGCTGGTTAGAAGGAGGTTGAAAGGGAGGGTAAAAAGAGTCCAGTCTCTCCAGAGTGCATGGAGGCTGCTTAAAACAACAGTAATAGAGGCCCAGCAGAGGTGTATACCGCAAAGAAAGAAGGGATCCACTAAATCCAGGAGAGTGCCCGCATGGCTAACCAGCCAAGTTAGAGAGGCTGTGAAGGGCAAGGAAGCTTCCTTCCGTAAATGGAAGTCTTGCCCTGATGAAGAGAATAAAAAGGAACATAAACTGTGGCAAAAGAAATGTAAGAAGGTGATAGGGGAGGCCAAGCGAGACTATGAGGAACGCATGGCCAGCAACATTAAGGGGAATAATAAAAGCTTCTTCAAATATGTTAGAAGCAGGAAACCCGCCAGAGAAGCGGTTGGCCCTCTGGATGGTGAGGGAGGGAAAGGGGAGATAAAAGGAGACTTAGAGATGGCAGAGAAATTAAATGAGTTCTTTGCATCTGTCTTCACGGCAGAAGACCTCGGGCAGATACCGCTGCCTGAACGGCCCCTCCTAACCGAGGAGTTAAGTCAGATAGAGGTTAAAAGAGAAGATGTTTCAGACCTCATTGATAAATTAAAGATCAATAAGTCACCGGGCCCTGATGGCATACACCCAAGGGTTATTAAAGAATTGAAGAATGAAGTTGCAGATCTCTTGACTAAGGTATGCAACTTGTCCCTCAAAACAGCCACAGTACCAGAAGATTGGAGGATAGCGAATGTCACGCCTATTTTCAAAAAGGGAAAGAGGGGGGACCCGGGAAACTATAGGCCGGTCAGCCTAACATCCATACCGGGTAAGATGGTGGAATGCCTCATCAAAGATAGGATCTCAAAACACATAGATGAACAGGCCTTGCTGAGGGAGAGTCAGCATGGCTTCTGTAAGGGTAAGTCTTGCCTCACAAACCTTATAGAATTCTTTGAAAAGGTCAACAGGCATGTGGATGCGGGAGAACCCGTGGACATTATATATCTGGACTTTCAGAAGGCGTTTGACACGGTCCCTCACCAAAGGCTACTGAAAAAACTCCACAGTCAGGGAATTAGAGGACAGGTCCTCTCGTGGATTGAGAACTGGTTGGAGGCCAGGAAGCAGAGAGTGGGTGTCAATGGGCAATTTTCACAATGGAGAGAGGTGAAAAGCGGTGTGCCCCAAGGATCTGTCCTGGGACCGGTGCTTTTCAACCTCTTCATAAATGACCTGGAGACAGGGTTGAGCAGTGAAGTGGCTAAGTTTGCAGACGACACCA
Organism: Tiliqua scincoides; assembly: GCF_035046505.1. Taxonomy (NCBI): domain Eukaryota; kingdom Metazoa; phylum Chordata; class Lepidosauria; order Squamata; family Scincidae; genus Tiliqua; species Tiliqua scincoides. The sequence continues at coordinate 2,580,684 of NC_089828.1, read as the reverse complement.
AACTTTTCCGAGTGGTGAAGACCAGAAGTGATTGTGAGGAGCTCCAGAAGGATCTCTCCAGACTGGCAGAATGGGCAGCAAAATGGCAGATGCGCTTCAATGTCAGTAAGTGTAAAGTCATGCACATTGGGGCAAAAAATCAAAACTTTAGATATAGGCTGATGGGTTCTGAGCTGTCTGTGACAGATCAGGAGAGAGATCTTGGGGTGGTGGTGGACAGGTCGATGAAAGTGTCGACCCAATGTGCGGCGGCAGTGAAGAAGGCCAATTCTATGCTTGGGATCATTAGGAAGGGTATTGAGAACAAAACGGCTAATATTATAATGCCGTTGTACAAATCGATGGTAAGGCCACACCTGGAGTATTGTGTCCAGTTCTGGTCGCCGCATCTCAAAAAAGACATAGTGGAAATGGAAAAGGTGCAAAAGAGAGCGACTAAGCTGATTACGGGGCTGGGGCACCTTCCTTATGAGGAAAGGCTACAGCGTTTGGGCCTCTTCAGCCTAGAAAAGAGACGCTTGAGGGGGGACATGATTGAGACATACAAAATTATGCAGGGGATGGACAGAGTAGATAGGGAGATGCTCTTTACACTCTCACATAATACCAGAACCAGGGGACATCCACTAAAATTGAGTGTTGGGCGGGTTAGGACAGACAAAAGAAAATATTTCTTTACTCAGCGCGTGGTCGGTCTGTGGAACTCCTTGCCACAGGATGTGGTGCTGGCGTCTAGCCTAGACGCCTTTAAAAGGGGATTGGACGAGTTTCTGGAGGAAAAATCCATTATGGGGTACAAGCCATGATGTGTATGCGCAACCTCCTGATTTTAGGAATGGGTTAAGTCAGAATGCCAGATGTAGGGGAGAGCACCAGGACGAGGTCTCTTGTTATCTGGTGTGCTCCCTGGGGCATTTGGTGGGCCGCTGTGAGATACAGGAAGCTGGACTAGATGGGCCTATGGCCTGATCCAGTGGGGCTGTTCTTATGTTCTCATGTTCTTATGTTCCTTGCCTTGTGTGTGTTCCCTGTGCATGGACACCTCTTGATGCCAATGATTGATTATCATTATGTACCATCTGGGTGCATGGTACTTTGCACAGAACGCAAAGATGGTTCCTTCACGCAGGCAGACTCAAGGGTTGGGCTTGGAAATGATGGATCCGGATTTTGAGAGGGCTTCTCTGCCTTTCAGTGTTGCACAGAAGGTGAAACTCCAGCGGCTGCCCCCTCTCCCAGGTCTGGGATAGGAAAAGCCACACTTGGGGGAAATGCTCAGTTCAGTGCTACTCTTCACAACGCTGGCACTAAACTCCAGAGTATTTCTGCTTGGTTCTGTCGCAGTTATCTAGCTGGCATGCTAACGTGGTGTCTGTCCAACCTCCCGCGCATACTGATGCCCTCCCATCTGTAGTCAGCATGCAAGTTGCCACAAGCGCAGGAGGACAGAGCTGACAGCGTGAGATTGAAGGGCTCTTAGTGGTTATTGATTTGAAATGCCTCTCATTCCTCCAGGTGGGAGCAAAGGCAGATCCAAAAGTGCACATATGGTACAGTCCTCTCAACTGGCAGGACATCCTGGGAGTGCACGTGACGGGGATTGCTCATTTGAAAGTGCCCCCTGCATCACAGTCTCCCTGCGCATTAAACGGGAGCAATCTGGGAGCTCCCTGGTGGGATCTTTCTCACAAGCAAATGTTCTGTGTGCTTTTGGATAAAGGTCGTGGCCAGAGCTCCGAGCCTGAGAGATCAGCAAATAGGGCAAAAGGGGAGGAATGGAAAGGCAGGTGGGGGCAGAATTGGAAAAGGCAGGAGGAGGGAATAGAAGGGGTCAGATGGGCACAAGGTGAGCTCTCAGAGTCAAAATACATGTCATGTTTTTTTAAAAAAAATAGTTTGGTCCGGAGACATAATTTTTTGAAGTGTAAGTGCCAGGTCAGGAACTGCCTGCATGATGGAATATGGAATCTCCCCTGTGCTGTCCTGACAATAATTGTGCCCCCCAGACTCCCATTAGCCCCAGAAGGGAGGCTTCAAACAGCAGTGGGCTGTCAAAGAACAAACCAGAATTATATGTTTCACCAGCAGGGGGCAGCAGGGACCAACGATGGCATAGTTCACAGAAGGAGGGAAAACAGACCAGAGTGGTACCCAGCCTTCACTTGTTGTTGAGATGGCTGGACCATGGCATGGGTTTCATCTCGGTTCATCTGTTATGACTTGCCTCTTCCACACCTCCTTTTCCTGCCTGTCTTCTTCCTTTCCCAACCCAGGGTCTGGGAGAAGGAGGGGAAGCAGCAGAGGCAGGGGCTGGCCCCGCTTCCATTGAGACCCCAACTCACTCCCATCAACAGAAAGAGAACGAGAGATGCAGTGAATGGGAGAATGTGCTGCAGCAAAGCCACCATCTCGACATCGGAATGTAGGAGAAGGCTGGGGATTTACCAATGGAAAGCAGCCTCCTCACTTGGCTTTGAACCCTGCGGTTTGACTTCTTGCCTTTTAGTCCCAGTAAATAAGGCTAAAACCTTGGAACTCTGGCTCCGACCCCGAGGCCTCGCATATTTTGGAGGCCTGCTTCTCTGGGAGTTCAGGAAGTCTTTGCCCCCGAGAGCGGAAGGAACAGAGAGACAGTTTTTAAAACGAGAATAGCAAAGGAAGAGCGTGCAGTTAATGATGAAGTTCAGATCTGATTAGCCCCTGATATCGCTTTTCAGTAGAAAAAAAATTCACACTTCCACCGTGACCTTTTAGCAAATGCAGAGCTAGGGGGGAAATATGTCCTTTTCGGCTCTTTTCCATTTGCAAGTAATTAGAGAGAAGATACTGACTGTACTGTGCTTCACCAGAGTGCCGCTCACATCTTTGTGCACGTCTTTCTCTTCACGTGTGCTGTAGCGTGAGTGTGTGTTTGCACGAGAGAAGGAGGGGGGAATGGCACAGCTTTCGGGGTACCCTGCATGTCAGTTTTCCATGTAGGCCTAGAGAAGGACGTCCGTTTTTAAGAGAACTGTACTACGGAATAGGGCAGTGGTTCCCAAACTGCTCCGTGGCACCTTAGGGTGCTGTAGCACACTCACAGGGCAGTGTTCGTGGTGGCGCCTCCTACTGGCTGCCCCAGGCACCACCATCTTGGATCATGCAAGATCCAAGATGGAACTTGGATACCACCACCATGTGGATCATGTGAGATTTGGGCACAGCCATCTTGGACTGTGGCATCAATCTGAGCTGGGAAGTAGAGGTTGTGTGGGGTACTGGTAAGTTTGGGAATAGGGAATGGGGCTGTAGCTCCATTGAAAATCCATGTTTGGCATGTTGAAGGGCCCAGGTTCAATCTACTACATCTCCAGGTAGGGCTGGGCTTTCCCGGTGTGAAATTCTGGAGAGCCACTGCTAGTTGCCGTTGACAACACTGAGCTTTGTTCCTAATTGTTGCTTTTGAGTTTGCCATACAGGATGAGGACAATTAGTCCTGGTCCAAATCCAACCCAGGAAAAAGACAAAAAGAAAGAGCAGTGACACATTCACACATTTTTGAAGTCAGATCTAGTTTGGTCTTGAGACGGCCAGGGCACTCCTCCTTGTATCGCGTCTATTGCTCTGCTGGTATATGGTTGCTGTTTTTATAAATGCTGTATTATTTCATTGTAATGTTTTCATGAATGACCTCTTAGGCCCTTTGAGGAACCTATCAGAGAGGGAAAGGTTTGTTGGCAACCTTCAGTCTCGAAAGACTCTGGTATTGCACTCTGAATGGTGGTTCTGGAACAGCGTCTAGTGTGGCTGAAAAGGCCGATTCGGGAGTGGCAATCCCTTCCACACCGGGAACAAGTGCAGTCTGTCCCTGGTCTGTCTCCCTGGCTACGGGCCTTCCTTCTTTGCCTCTTTGCCTCAGACTGTTGGCCAAGTGTCTCTTCAAACTGGGAAAGGCCATGCTGCACAGCCTGCCTCCAAGCGGGCCGCTCAGAGGCCAAGGTTTCCCACTTGTTGAGGTCCACTCCTAAGGCCTTCAGATCCCTCTTGCAGATGTCCTTGTATTGCAGCTGTGATACAGTGATATCACTAAGATTGGTATCATCCAGTGCAGTAACTCATGGTGTCACTCCCATGGACTGTGTCCACCCCCAGAGCTTTGGATATGCTGAATCTGCCCAGTTGGTCATCTCGCACCCTCCTGTTGTCTGGAACTAGCCTGGTGGAGAACAAAAGATGAACCAGGAACAAAAGATGGTCAGGCTGACCAGGAGGCAAGGTCTACTGAATAGACCTGGGCTCTGCCTCGGGAAGCCCAATAGACCTAGGCTTATGGAGGAGAAGTCTGATAGCATGGTCAGGTCTACTGGGCAGGTAGATCTGAGCTTCAGTGCTTTTGGTGTCACCCCCCCCCCCACTGGTGTCACCTGGTGTAGTCTGCCCGTTGTAGTGATGACACTGGTTGGATATATACGTACATACATTGATGGTCCATCCTCTTTGGTAGTCTTTCCAATGTGGCCCATATGCGCTCCATATTTTTTGGTTTAGTCCGACTGTTGTCCAATGCAGCAATCCCTGTTGTTTAAATGACCTGGAAAAGGTATCTGACCAGTGAGTAGCCGGTTGACCGCAGGTTCTTTTGACATGGTATGGGATCCAGTGGGTGATTCTGGTGCTCTATTGGTTGTCTGTTCGGCGGATGACGTGTCCTGCCCATCTGTGCTTTGTAGAAGCCATGTACTTGAGCGGGTCGCGGATCTTGAATTCTTGCCGGAGGTCTTGACTTCTGAGACCATGTTGCCATTGCTTTCAGTGGTTTGTCCCAAGGAGGCATCTTTCAAGTGCCCAGTGGGTGGTTTGCATGGCAGTAACTACGGTCTTGCTGTCGGCCCATGTTTCTGCGGCATAGCAAAAAGCCGGAAGGGTTTTAAATAAATATTTTAATTAATACATCAGGAAATGGGTATTATATTTAGATGCAGACCCAATGGTTTTTGTTTTAAAAGTGTCCATGTACCAGTGCCACACAGTGAATGAAACAAATGTGGTTTTGGAAGCACAATTATACCCTACAGGTGCACTCCTCTGAAGCCAGGCCTGGTTGCAGCACCTTATTCAGCTGTGACATGCTAGCTAACCTGGGTTTGCTGCCCTGTAATGTGTGAAATGGCCTCTAGCACCTACAATGTACCAGCTCTTGGAGAAGAGGACAGATCCCCCCTGCCAAATATCTTAATGCATGTTCTCAAAGAGAGAGAACATGGCTGATTGCTGTTTGTTCTGAGCCTGATTGAGACTGGCCAAGAGACATGCTTGGTTCCACGTCCAAAGGGTTTGGTTTTTCACTCTCCATTTAGTCAATTTTTTATGGTGCCATTTTCCCGGCGACTTGCTGAATAAATCCACGTTAATGGCGAAGCAAATGCCCAGGAATTAGCAAAACAATCTTGTTGTGCCATCGTGTCAGGATTTATTGGGGGCTGGCAAACATGGCATTTGATTGTGATTGGGCGTAATCAATTCGCTTCCAAAAGGGGAGCGATTAGCACGAGGCAGGAGGATATTACCCTCCTGTCGTATCTCTAATTAGCAGTCCTAATTTGTGTTGGGCTAATAAAGGCAGGAGTACCAGGCTCACACAGAATGTTTGCATCTAAAGACTGCCACTCCATGTGTCATGTGTGTGAATGTTTTGAACGTGTTCGTACATTTTTACAGCTTTGCATCTTAGCAGGTCTTTGTTTTCCAATGTCATTTCATATCAGCAGCCTTAGAATTAGGGCTGAATCCAAACTACTCGAGATTTTTGGCAGTGCTAACAGCACACCTCCCTTTGCTCCCCTGTGTTGCCCTCACTTGCCATTGCCCTCACTTGGCATGACTTACCCACCACTCAGTGAGTTTAAGCCCTATCCTATCCAACTTTCCAGAGCTGCTGCAACCTCATTGTAGCCCAAAAATAAAAGAACAAATGCTCCTTTACCTTTAGGAGGGGTCTGTGATATTTATCCCCCAACCCCAAGTAAAGCCCTAGACTTCTCAATGAGGCTTCTTGAGGCTGCGCTAGTGATTGAGTCTCTGGCACAGACTTGAGAAACCCCATGTCAGGCTTCTGAGCTCAACACGGGATAGGATACAGTAGAGGAGGCCTCCACTGGTCCCTCTCCCCTTCTGCGTCTGTCCTTCCACCGTTCCACTCTTCTCCACCCGCCCCCTGCCAAGGAACGCCTCCCCCATGCCCTCCTGCCACCCTCCCTGTGCCCTCTCATCGCTTGGTGCTTTACCCATGCTCTGGCAGCTGGGGCTTCATCTGTGGTGTCGATGGGGTGGCACAGGCCTCCCTGCCAGCGCCATTTACTTCCAGGGTGTCACAAGTGCACTGCACTTACAGCACTGCAGCTACAGCGCTGGTGCTAGGGCCTGTAGGATCAGGCTATTATTTTGTCAAATCCAGAGAAGGTTGATTGGAGAAAAAAATGGGGAAAAGCAAAAACATGGACCATCAAATTCTGTACTAGAAGTCAGAGGCCAACTGACTAACAGAAGAACATAAGAACAGCCCCACTGGCTCAGGCCAAAGCCCATCTAGTCCAGCTTCCTGCATCTCACAGCGGCCCACCAAATGCCCCAGGGAGCACACCAGATAACAAGAGACCTGCAAGGCTTCCTGGGAATTGTAGTTAAGAACATAAGCACAGCCCCACTGGATCAGGCCATAGGCCCATCTAGTCCAGCTTCCTGGATCTCACAGCGGCCCACCAAATGCCCCAGGGAGCACACCTGATAACAAGAGACCTCATCCTGGTGCCCTCCCTTGCATCTGACATAGCCCATTTCTGAAATCAGGAGGTTGCACATACACATCATGGTTTGTAACCCGTAATGGATTTTCCTCCAGAAACTTGTCCAATCCCCTTTTAAAGGCATCCAGGCCAGATGCCATCACCACATCCTGTGGCAAGGAGTTCCACAGACCGACCACACGCTGAGTAAAGAAATATTTTCTTTTGTCTGTTCTAACTCTCCCAACACTCCATTTTAGTGGATGTCCCCTGGTTCTGGTGTTATGTGAGAGTGTAAAGAGCATCTCCCTATCCACTCTGTCCATCCCCTGCATAATTTTGTATGTCTCAATCATGTCCCCCCTCAGGCATCTCTTTTCTAGGCTGAAGAGGCCCAAACACCGTAGCCTTTCCTCATAAGGAAGGTGCCCCAGCCCCGTAATCATCTTAGTTGCTCTCTTTTGCATCTTTTCCATTTCCACTATGTCTTTTTGAGATGCGGCAACCAGAACTGGACACAATACTCCAGGTGTGGCCTTACCATAGATTTGTACAACAACATTATAATATTAGCCGTTTTGTTCTCAATACCTTTCCTAATTATCACAAGCATAGAATTAGCCTTCTTCACTGCCACCGCACATTGAGTCGACACTTTCATCGACCTGTCCACCACCACCCCAAGATCTCTCTCCTGATCTGTCACAGACAGCTCAGAACCCATCAGCCTATATCTAAAGTTTTGATTTTTTGCCCCAATGTGCATGACTTTACACTTACTTACATTGAAACGCATCTGCCATTTTGCTACCCATTCTGCCAGTTTGGAGAGATCCTTCTGGAGCTCCTCACAATCACTTCTAGTCTTCACCACTTGGAAAAGTTTGGTGTCATCTGCAAACTTTGCCACCTCACTGCTCACCCCTGTCTCCAGGTCATTTATGAAGAGGTTGAAAAGCACCGGTCCCAGGACAAATCCTTGGGGCACACCGCTTTTCACCTCTCTCCATTGTGAAAATTGCCCATTGACACCCACTCTCTGTTTCCTGGTCTTCAACCAGGTCTCAATCTAGGAGAGGACCTGCCCTCTAATTCCCTGACTGTGGAGTTTTTTCAGTAGCCTTTGGTGAGGGACCGTGTCGAACGCCTTCTGAAAGGTCCAGATATATAATGTCCATGGGTTCTCCCACATCCACATGCCTGTTGACCTTTTCAAAGAATTCTAAAAGGTTTGTGAGGCAAGACTTACCCTTGCAGACTGGCAGTGTGGCCCATCAGACTGGCAACAGACCAACTACTCCACACTGGATCTCTAACAATAATAGACCATGCATGTTTTGCGGTCATTTGTGGTTAGAGGGATCCCAATCCCATAAAAAGCATTTTAGAAAATGAAGCATAAATCAGCACTAAGAACAAAACACCTGGAACTGGAGTGTGGGCGTGATGTAAGGTGACTATGCACGTGAGTTCTGGACTTCTGAGCAAAGAGATCAAAGGCTGGCAGCGCCACTGCAGTTCATTAACAGTAACTTGGAAGCTGGAGTCTATCTGTGGAAAAAGGGGTAACGTAAATCACCCCTGTGCTATCCGAGAGCAGCTCTAATGCAGTAACAATGTGGGCAAGTGTCACACAGGGGGCTGGGGACAAGCTTCATTTTTCCTCCTCTCCCTCAACTCTCTGTAGACAAGACTCCTCCTAATAGCAGCTAATGTGGTCTTTTGGTCTTTTTTGAACATTATTCGTTTGTGGATATTTGCAAGAAACCACAGTTCTGTAATGTTACTAGATTTTTCCCCCATCTCCCTAGTGGCTCCTCTTCCTTTTTCCTCTGAACATAAGGATTTGCATACAGGGCTAGAAATTATCTGTGTTGTGCTGGCTCGTTACCCTGCACATGCCCAATCTCATCTGATCTCTCGGAAGCTAAGCAGGATCAGGCCTGGTTAGTACTTGGATGGGAGACCGCCTGGGAATATCGGGTGCTGTAGGCTTATACCATGATCTCGGAAGCTAAGCAGGGTCAGGCCTGGTTAGTGCTTGGATGGGAGACCGCCTGGGAATACCGGGTGCTGTAGGCTTATACCATGATCTCGGAAGCTAAGCAGGGTCAGGACTGGTTAGTACTTGGATGGGAGACCGCCTGGGAATACCGGGTGCTGTAGGCTTATACCATGATCTCGGAAGCTAAGCAGGGTCAGGACTGGTTAGTACTTGGATGGGAGACCGCCTGGGAATACCGGGTGTTGTAGGCTTATACCATGATCTCGGAAGCTAAGCAGGGTCAGGCCTGGTTAGTACTTGGATGGGAGACGCCTGGGAATACTGGGTGCTGTAGGCTTATACCATGATCTCGGAAGCTAAGCAGGGTCAGGACTGGTTAGTACTTGGATGGGAGATCGCCTGGGAATACTGGGTGCTGTAGGCTTATACCATGATCTCGGAAGCTAAGCAGGGTCAGGCCTGGTTAGTACTTGGATGGGAGACTGCCTGGGAATACTGGGTGCTGTAGGCTTCTACCATAGTCTTTCGAGACTGAAGGTTGCCAGCCATCTCCCTATACTGAACACTATCTCCCGATCTTGTCTGATCTTGGAAGCTAAGCAGGGTCAGGCCTGGTTAGTACTTGGATGGGAGACCGCCTGGGAATACTGGGTGCTGTAGGCTTCTACCATAGTCTTTCGAGACTGAAGGTTGCCAGCCATCTCCCTATACTGAACACTATCTCCCGATCTTGTCTGATCTTGGAAGCTAAGCAGGGTCAGGCCTGGTTAGTACTTGGATGGGAGACCACCTGGGAATACTGGGTGCTGTAGGCTTCTACCATAGTCTTTCGAGACTAAAGGTTGCCAACCTGCCAGCCTGTTATATCTGCAAGGTATGCTGTAGTTTAGTGGTCCTGGCATAGCTGGGGTGCTTGCTGTTGCCACTCCTCTTTCAGCCCTGTTACCTTTCAGGATCCATAAGAACGTAAGAGCCCTGCTGGGTCAGGCCAAAGGCCCATCCCGTATCTCACAGTGGCCCACCAGATGCCTCAGGGAGCACCCAAGACAACAAGAGACCTGCATCCTTTTGCCACCCCCTTGCACCTGGCATTCTGAGGTAGCCTACTTCTAAAACCAGGAGGTTGCATGTACCCTTCATGGCTTCTAACCTGTGATGGGTTTCTTCCAGAAATCTATCTAATCCCCTTTAAAGGCATCGAGGCCAGGTGCCATCATCACATCTTGTGGCAAGGAGTTCCACAGCCTAATCACTTGCTAGGTAAAGAATTATTATTTTTTGTTCTGTTTTAACTCTCCCAACACTCAACTTTAGTGAGTGTCCCCTGGTTCCAATCTTGTTTGAGAGGGAAGAGAACATTCACTCTTTCCATCATTGCATCATGTGACAAGGAGTTCCACAGACTAATTACATGCTGTTTATGCTGAGCAGGTACTTCCAAATTCATTTCAGAATCTCAACTCAGGTGACTCTTAATTCAAGGTGCAACTCTAATCAATGTTTGTCTGTCATTTTTGCACCGCAGCCTTTCGTCTAAGGAGTTAAGGTTGTTGCACACATGAGTTTTCTCTTTTCATTCTGTTACCCTTATGAAGTTGATTGGTCTCAGAGATGGTGATGGTTGGACATCAATTGAACCTGTATCTTCCCAGTCCAAGTCCAGGATTCTGCTGAGGACACAACAGTGACTTTAGTATGAGATGAAAGTCAGGGGTGAGGCTTGCAGAGAAAACTGCACATGAAGTCCAAGTTGGTGTGTCTTGTGAGCAGTGACTAAAAGTCACCCAGGTGCATGATAAGCACCATTGCTCCCGGTGCTCTCTGGAAACCTCCTGTGTCTTCATTGCTGTGGAAATTCCAATTGCCTCATTAGACTGATTAAAGCTTGACCTGATGTTTATGAGAAATCACTGATCTTCACAGGCTCTTCCCTGTTTGATTAACCTCCATTGGCCATTGCAATAGACTACATTGACAAATTCAAAACTAGCAGATCATCACCAGGTGCAGATGGTACCCACCCAAGAGTTCTTATGGAGCTCACACATGGTGGTGCTGAGCTTCAAACAAAAATCTGTTAGTTGTCCTTTAACTCAGCATCTGTCCCAGAAAACTAGAAGATAGCCAATGTAACCACAATATTTATAAAATGATCCATGGGAGATCTGGAAAATAATGGGGCAGTCAGCTTAATGTCTGTTCCAAGTAAACTGTTGGAAAGCATAACTAAAGATAAAATTATTAAGCATATTGAAGAATGAGCCAGCCAAGCAAAATCAGCACGGCTTCTGGCAAAGGTAAGTTCTACCTCACTAGTCATCTAGAACAGGGTTCCTCAAGGTTTGTCCTCTGCTGTACCACTTCACATGGTCCACCTATTCGAAGTACCACTGGAAGTAACTAGCGATGACATCCTTGCCAGTTATTTCTGAGTTGGGAGGCCAGATGCAACATGACAAACACAAGTAAGAGGTATGTGGTGGACTGGGTGGGGGGCTTTTCCAAGCATGGAAAAGCATACTTTGGAGCTCTGCCCACTGAGCCAAGCCAACTACTACTGTTTGGTTGTGTCCCATACCTGGTCTTGCCGGGGCAGGGATCCAGGGGTCCTGCAAGTACTACCAGATACCAACTCAAGTAAGAACACAAGAACAGCCCCACTGGATCAGGCCATAGGCCCATCTAGTCCAGCTTCCTGTATCTCACAGCGGCCCACCAAATGCCCCAGAGAGCACACCAGATAACAAGAGACCTGCATCCTGGTGCCCTCCCTTGCATCTGACATAGCCCATTTCTAAAATCAGGAGGTTGCATATACACATCATGGCTTGTAACCAGTAATGGATTTTTCCTCCAGAAACTTGTCTAATCCCCTTTTAAAGGCATCCAGGCCAGATGCCATCACCACATCCTGTGGCAAGGAGTTCCACAGTCCAACCACACGCTGAGTAAAGAAATATTTTCTTTTGTCTGTTCTAACCCTCCCAACACTCAATTTTAGTGAATGTCCCCTGGTTCTGGTGTTATGTGAGAGTGTAAAGAGCATCTCTCTATCCACTCTGTCCATCCCCTGCATAATTTTGTATGTCTCAATCATGTCCCCCCTGAGGCACCTCTTTTCTAGGCTGAAGAGGCCCAAACGCCATAGCCTCTCCTCATAAGGAAGGTGCCCCAGCCCAGCAATCATCTTAGTCGCTCTCTTTTGCACCTTTTCCATTTCCACTATGTCTTTTTTGAGATGTGGCGACCAGAAATTGATGCAATACACCAGGTGTGGCCTTACCATCAATTTGTACAACAGCATTATAATATTCCAGAACCACCTTTCAGAGCGCGATACCATAGTCTTTTGAGACTGAAGGTTGCCAACTACTACTACTATTATAATATTAGCTGTTTTGTTCTCAATACCTTTTCTAATGATCCCAAGCATAGAATTGACCTTCTTCACTGGTACCAATACCTCTGGTTGAGAAACATTGATCTAGAGTTCTTTGAGTGTCAACAGGCATGGATGGTGGTGAGCCACTCGATACTGTAGTCTTGAACTTTCAAAAAAACTTTTGACCAAGTGTCTCACCACTGGTTTTGAAGTATACTTAGCAGTCATGTATATTGCCTGATCCAGCAGTGCTTTTCTTATGTTCACTACATCAATATTATCTCCTTTGGAAGTATCAGAATCCCTGAGATTTAACCCCATGGTCCTAGATTTCATACTTACACTGCATAATGTTGCCGTGTTCTAGGGCTAGCCATGGTACTAGCCCTAGCATTCGTTTTTGTACTTTCTATGGAACGTTCTCCATATGTTCTTCTACCCATTGCAGAAAGTATACCAGAACACAATTTGGATATCCTGTGGTACAGGATATCACAGAGAACAGTTTATTTCGGGGGTTGAGGGTTGTTGGTGGTGGTGGTGGTGGAGGGATTGGTCTATGAAACCATACATCTGTAGAATTGAGCTGCCAGAATTTTACCTGATAAGACTGTGGGTCTGTGTTATACAAGCAGTACACAAGAAGCAGTATACGAGAAGGACTTGATGCTGGAATGTGTCGCTTTAGATGGCAACTGGGGGATTGTATGATCAAATGCTCCTCCTATTAAAGCAACAACAAAACTGACTCCTGCTCTACATATAAAATTATATGTCAGGAAGAAAAGAGTTACAGCCCAGTCCTATGGGCTGTGAATGCAGGCACTGGGTGTCATAAAAATTCTGGAAAACACTTTTTGGCCCCCAGTGAGTAAGCAGCAGCGACGGGAAGTCCTGAGTCATCCCGTTGGTGCTGCATCCGGCCTGACAGCCACCAGCGAAGGTAAATGGAGCAACGGAGGGATGGGGGAAGTACGGCGAGAGGATGGTATGAAGGTGGAAGGGGGTGTTTCTGGGTGAGGGAGGGAAGAATGGGGGGCCCAGCCCCAGGAGAGGATGGCAGAAAAGACCTCTGCTGCATCCTAACCCCTGTCCTGGGTCTGCCAGTGTTACAAGGGGCTACTTGGTTCTGCACCAGCTTGGTGCAGATCTGAGTAGCCCCATTGAGCAGGCTGAGGCACTACACAGGGTAAGGGAACAAATGTTCCCTTGCCCCATGGAGACCTCTCACCTGCCCATTTGCAGAGCTGTGTACAGCATGGGCCTTTCAGTCCCACCGTGTCAGTGCTATATTGGGTTGGGCTCCCTACTTCCATTCTGCTGGATTATCTACTTTTGTTTATGCAGGGATTCTTTCTTTTCCCATAAGGTAACATTCCATGGTGCAGTCCCCCCACTCCCACATGCAGTCTAGAATCATGCAGCCCAGGAACAGCAGCATCACCCCATCTGTTGTCTATGTGAGGTAGACCTCACGATTCAGTACAGGCAAAATACAGCCTCGAGCAATGTGACGGGCATGAGATTTGGAGACCTCGCTCAGAGCACCAAGACCCTTTGTTCACACATGAGATAAACAGAGACAGGTCTTCCATAAAAGAGCCCAAGATGTTATGTTGACTTTGTATTGGCAACCTTCAGTCTCGAAAGACTATGGTATCGCGCTCTGAAAGGTGGTTCTGGCACAGCGTCTAGTGTGGCTGAAAAGGCCAATCCGGGAGTGACAATCCCTTCCACACCGGGAGCAAGTGCAGTCTGTCCCTGGTCTGTCTCCCTGGCTATGGGCCTTCCTTCTTTGCCTCTTAGCCTCAGACTGTTGGCAAAGTGTCTCTTCAAACTGGGAAAGGCCATGCTGCACAGCCTGCCTCCAAGCGGGCCGCTCAGAGGCCAGGGTTTCCCACTTGTTGAGGTCCATCCCTAAGGCCTTCAGATCCCTCTTGCAGATGTCCTTGTATCGCAGCTGTGGTCTACCTGTAGGGCGCTTTCCTTGCACGAGTTCTCCATAGAGGAGATCCTTTGGGATCCGGCCATCATCCATTCTCACGACATGACCAAGCCAACGCAGGCGTCTCTGTTTCAGCAGTGAATACATGCTAGGGATTCCAGCACGTTCCAGGACTGTGTTGTTTGGAACTTTGTCCTGCCAGGTGATGCCGAGGATGCGTCGGAGGCAGCGCATGTGGAAAGCGCTCAGTTTCCTCTCCTGTTGTGGGCGAAGAGTCCATGACTCGCTGCAGTACAGAAGTGTACTCAGGACGCAAGCTCTGTAGACCTGGATCTTGGTATGTTCCGTCAGCTTCTTGTTGTACCAGACTCTCTTTGTGAGTCTGGAAAACGTGGTAGCTGCTTTACCGATGCGCCTGTTTAGCTCGGCATCGAGAGAATGAGTGTCGGAGATCGTTGAGCCAAGGTACACAAAGTCATGGACAACCTCCAGTTCATGCTCAGAGATTGTAATGCAGGGAGGTGAGTCCACATCCTGAACCATGACCTGTGTTTTCTTCAGGCTGATTGTCAGTCCAAAATCTTGGCAGGCCTTGCTAAAACGATCCATGAGCTGCTGGAGATCTTTGGCAGAGTGGGTAGTGACAGCTGCATCGTCGGCAAAGAGGAAGTCACGCAGACATTTCAGCTGGACTTTGGATTTTGCTCTCAGTCTGGAGAGGTTGAAGAGCTTTCCGTCTGATCTGGTCCGGAGATAGATGCCTTCTGTTGACTAGAGGCGTGAATTTCCATTGCTAGTTTGCCCCCTAGTGCCATATTTATTAACATCATTCAGTTGGTTTTTTTTTTTAAACTGATGTTGTTTCTTAATTTGATGCATACGAGTGGCGGGAGGGGGGAGAGACTACAAGGATTTCATACATAACGTCCTGAAATTTGTGCTCAAAATATTGAACAGTGCCAGCTTAGCTGTAGGTACTGAACCACAATGTGTGTTTTGATTAATTTAATCACATTCTTTCATTTCATCCAGAAGCCTTGAGGAAAGAAGTACAAATTTTGCTCAAGGCTTTCTGTTTTGCTTCTCTTTTATTGGGGGGGGGGGGGGATATCTGCAGTGGTTATTAGATTGTCATGTTCTTCGTGACGTCTGGGTCGTTCCATCTGAGCAAATGCATCGGTGGACTGATGACGGCGACACATGATTGAAATCCTGTTCCTTTATCCTGCCACCTATCCATACAATGCCACTAATGTCCTGGCAGTTCCGTTCACCAGCTTATCCAAGTCAGGGAAACAGAAATGGCTTTCATTCTGTCCATCACCACAGGAGCAGGGCTTAAAGCTTTCCAGAGACCTGTCAGTTGTGTGGCAGGCAAGATTGTGTAAAATGAGCATAACACAGCAGTCAACGAATGTAGGAATGGCCTCCCAACTCCAAGAGGCAGCCCGAAAGGGCTGGGTGGTGATGCCTGGAATGTGCAGAATGTGAAACCATTTGGCTTCCTGAGAAAAGCTGCTGATGTTTCCTTGAAATTTCCTTCCTTGAAATTTCCTTCCAGGCTCACTTTTCTGAATGGATGATGATGATGATGATGATGATGATGATGATGATGATGATGATGATGATGATCTGTGACTTTCACAGAGTAGGACAAAAGAAAAGAAGCCTGAAAAATACTTTATCATCCTTGTTTTAAGTGGCTTCTTGCTCCCCTTGTTACTTAAAAGTGTTGGACCCTCACCTTGGGGAATTTTGTTTCCCATTAAGTTCCTGCAGATGAATAATAATACAGGTATTTCTATACCGCCTTTCTTGGTCCTCAGATTTCTCCTCGGACTTTATTCAAGGCGGTTTACATAGGCAGGCTAATTAAATCCCCGTAGGAATTTTTGCAATTTGAAAGAAGGTTTTATCTTTCAAGAAACCACAACATTCAGATGTTTCTTTCTGACCTGGTCGCAACATTCTGGCCTCCATCCTCCCACGCTCAGAGCAGATGGAATAGCTTGGCTCAGCTTGTCAGCTGCTTCAAGGTCGCACGGTGCCGTTGGCCTTGAACTGGCGACCTGCAGATGTTATCTTCAGGCAAACGGAGGCTCAACCCTCTAGACCAGGCCTCCTGAAATCACTCAGATTTCATTTTAGGTACAGATGTAGCAAATCTAGTAAGGTCCAATTCAGGTATCTGGCTTCCCCCCCCCTCCACTTTGGCAGGGGAGGGGAACCTTTTACCAAACCTCACTCAAATTAGGCCTGATGCCATATCCTACAATTAACTATGTGAGAGGCTGGGTGTGCTCTGCATTTAGAAACGTATTTTTACTCCATATCTATTTGTGAGTTGGCCACCAAAAAACCAAGTTTCTACCATCAGGTTGACTTTGGTCTACTCTTAAAAATGGTTGACACCAAAATGTCAAAAAAGTGAAACTCAAAGCAAAGTTCAGGGTCCCTCCCAAGGAGAAACATTCAAGATACTGACTAGACCAGTGGTTCTTAAGCATTTTAGAGGCCCTGGAGACTGCTGCTTGATTTGTATGTGCCAAAGCGTGTGGTTATAATGGAGATTGGGCAGGAGTACCCCCCCACCATAGCAACTTGTTTAACCCTTGATGCTCCTAGCCTAATCTGCCCTGTCCGTTTCATGAACCACCAAAAACTGGGTCATGACCCAATGGTGGGTCCTCGACCCACAGTTTGAGAACTATTGGACAAGACTAATGATATTCACAATTGTTTCATGCAGCATTTCTTTTACCTTTGGGAAAGAGAGGGAGCAAGAGATTGGTGGTATAGAAGGAGGAAGGGAGGATGTGACTCTGACATTGCATATTACTGGAGTGACCATTGGGTGAAAGTCATCATCAGTGATGTAGCTATTAGGCTGGCTGAAGTTGGCTTATGTAGCTGTCTTGATTAATTGCAATGCTCAAGCACTGCTGCTCCTGCCCAGTAAATATTGCCTGCTGTCATGCCTTGTTTCACTTGTTGTTCATCAAGTCACCATGAAGAGAATTGGAGGAGGGAACACACACCTTGAACACCTGTCTATCACCTGTACATCAACAAGAGATGCCCTTGAGTAGAGCTACGGATACAGCAGCAGTAGGTGGAAATTAGATCAGTGGTTCCCAAATGGTGGGTCGGGACCCACAGTTTTGATTCGACTTTTGGTGGGAACATTTGTTCTCTTACATCGTGACACACCTCTGCTGCCCCAAGTGGGTCTATTCAGATTTGCACCAGCGACTTTGCTGGTGCGAATTCAAGTAGACCCAGGTAGGTGGACCAAGACCTAGGATACCAGTGGAGCACCTGCCCTTTCTCACCCTCAACACACCCTCATCCCTGCTCCCACCCCTTTCCTCTCCCTCCCTACCTCGTTCCACCCACCCCAACCCAGTGCCCACCCCCTGTGCCGGCTTACTTGTTCTGGGACTCCTGCAGTGGCTGCTGTTACCTGATTATAGCAGCTCACGGGAGCTGCATCACAGGAACCTGTATTCCAGTGACACAGCAGCAGGACAGGATTGTGCCGAGAACCCAGTAAAGTCTGGATTCTGGCCCAGGGCCTTATGGATCCTTTCTACGCACTATTCTTTTACTCCTGAAACCTGTTGTCAGAACTCAGGTCTTTACTTCGTAATTTGTCTGAGTCTGTCAGCACTAGAATACAAGGACATGCGGGAGGATGAGGAACGAGGAACCCCAGTACGGCCCAATTAAAAGGTACCAGTCAGATTCCTGGTACCAGTCACTGCATGAGAGCAAATCAAGCACCAGCCTTGTGCGTGGGTGAGGCAAGGGGGAGAGAAATCCCTTGCTTTTCCTTACCAGATAGAATTCTGCTTTGTAGTGTTATTTTTTAAAAAATAAAATCTAGTTTCCTGCAGATCCACCAAGCGCTGTATTCTGCTCAAGCCAGGAACATTCCCTAAAGGTCTCCTGGGAGAACACAATGGTACCCTCTCATTCTCCTTCCCTAGCCTGTTTCAGAGTGTATCTTAGCAGATTACAGAGACATGGAGTGGAAATCATATTCTCCTTGTTTACCTTGCTGTTTTCATTCATTGTGCTTTTGTGCTGTAAATTTAATCTGCGCAAGGATTTGGAGTCTAGTACCAGCACTTGCTCCAGGTTACAGTGGCTCTTGGAAAACAGCCTTCATAGGACCCCTTCTAGATGGGTGGGCCTCAAGAGAATCACGCCACCACCATCACAAAGGTTTTGGGCACAGAGGCTGGCCCACCTGTGTGGCCAGTTGAGGCGGTTGCTTCAGGTAGTGGATTGGTGGATGTGTGTGCGCTTGCCATTCGCCTCCATCTACTCCTTCACCTCCACCCACCCATGTCCTCCTATACTTGAATTCAAAAAGGAAGTGTGGAAGAGAGGAAAGCAATGGGTTAGACTGCACTCAGCAGGGGTTTCGATTAGATGGCCTCCAAGATCCCTTTCAACTCTAAGGATAAGGGGGGGCAAAGCATTTGGCATGACATTGTGCTGCTGAAAGGGCACTGGGAAGTTTTGGGCTGGCCCTGCGCACAGGTGGTCTACGAGAGCATAAGTGGGCCCTCCTGAGGACTCTAAAACAGGAGCAGCTCTGTAATGATGTCAGCCCCTTTTGTGCAACAAAAGGCCTTGTGGGTAATCCTGCACAATCACTCTGCAGAGAACAGTGGTGTAGCTAAGAGTGGGTTGGGGTGTACAGGGCCCTGGGTACCATGCCTCAAGGGGTGTCAAAAGGCTCTTTGCAACTGTAGGATGAGCCACTCATGAGTGCTCGAAACCCAGAAGTAACTGGTGATGATATAATTACATCAATTACTTCTGGGTCAGGCACTTGTGGGGGGACATTAAGCGCCACGGCTCCCGTTACCAGAGGGGCCAGCTACACTACTGGCAGAGGGCGTTGCGTCACATTATATTTCTTGCACAGAAAGGCAGAGCAAGAGGGGCAAAGAAGCAAACGCCCCGAAAGATCTTTTTCAAGTGTTTATTCTGTCGAATGTTGAGCAGCGGCCACAGGCAAAGGCTGAAACGTTTGGCATGCAAAATGGTTCGTGGCGCTTCTGACTCCTTACTTGCTCTTCGTGGATTTGGTCCCTTCAAAGAAGGAACATAAGAACATAAGCGACATGCGAGCGGCTTCTCCTGGGCCTCTGATATTTCACTTGAAAATGTCACTGTTTTAACAAAAAGGAGGAAGAAAGCAGTCGGGGACACCGTGCGCCTGCCGATGGTCCTGCTGACACTTCTGTACAAATCTCAGTGGGGGGCATGAGTTGTGCAAAATGAGCATCTGATGCCTTTTAAGGCAGCTGATAGGAAAGATCACATGCTAGAGAGCATGTGTACTCCACTCCATCTCCATATTCCAGTCGGTTTTGGGAAACCGGCCTCCTTCTTTTACCACCTGGTGTGCGCGCACGCTCAGAGAGCTTTCACACTGGCAAGATGTAATGCTCTTCCATCAGCCTTGTTAATGGGCAGGTTCAGTGGTATTCCCTAAGAGAAGAAATGCAAGTGTGGTAGGGATTGCATTGAGACTCTAATGCATACCTTTTCCCACTGCCCGCTACATGATGCGTCACGCAAGAAATATCTAGGCCCGTTGTTAGCTAGGATGCAGGGCTGGGAGGATTCAATCATGCTTCAGTCTCTCCTTTCCACACCTGATTCTGAGACCCTGGATAATGTTGCTTCCTTTTTATCTGGGTTAATAGCCAGGTAGAGCCCTGGGACTCTGGGCAGTGTGTGAGGAGAAGACTGATGTTTATGTTGTGTTGTCTTTGTATATTTTTCTTTTGTTTTGTTCTTTCTCTGTATTTTATGCCAATAAAGGTCTTACTGAACTGAACTGAGAGCATGTGTATCCTCTACATTCCTCTCCACTGTCCTTTATATGAACAAGGGATCTCATCACTCTATTTGCATTCCCTGGGAATGGTTATACCAATCCTAGTTGCCCTGGGACTGTAGAAGAGAGGGGGAGGATGTTCTGGGAAGGGGCAACCAGTCAGAAGAACAAGGGTCGCTGGCAGTTTGCCATCCCAGAAAGAGGGCCATGGCAAGGGGAAGGCCATCTTGGCCCTGAAAGAACGAGCAGCTGCAGGGAGCTTGCTGGCCCTATTCCAACTGCCTAGAAACTGCAGAAGTGAGAGGACGCTCACTGTGGCCTGTGCCAATGGCCAGAGGAACAAGGTTTGCTGGGTAGTTTTTTTATACGGTTGTAACCTGAGCACGGGTGTCAAAAGGGACCCAGGGGTTGTCCCTGAGCAGAGATCTGAACTTGCCTCTTACAGGTTTAAAGTTTAACTCTCAAACCACTGACTACGCAATCCTGGCTCTATTGCCTTGGTAACATTTGACTAGTACAAGTTGGTGGAGCTATTCCTTGGAGTCCGTATCTGCCTGGATCTCTAGAATCTAGATCTAGAATTTGGATCTAGAAACTATAGGTACATCTTGATCGTGCCCATGCATGAACACTGAAGCACAGCCTGCCATTCACGTTGTTGGGCAATCATGTTTCTCTTGCACTTTTTTTTTTTCCAAAAAGGGCTGAACCGAAGGCATCCCCCCATTTCTGCTACCCCTGAAAATAGCAGGTAAAAAAGGGCGGGAGTGGCTCTGGAGTTTCATGAGGTGGCCATGAAAGTAGCCAGATTTTTGGTGGGTGTGTTTGAGAGGTTTACCAGTGGTGAGTGCATGATGTCCTGCTACACTCCAGGACTGAAGACCATGCCCAGCTGTAGCTGGTCACCAAGCGAAGAACTAGTGCTTCCACCCCATATGCCTCTGCATTCCAAACTGGTTGTTCTTCACGTTTAAAGCAAGAGAACACTCACCACTACCACCAATAAGCCCTCCTGACTCTCCTGAAAGCAGCCAGTATTTTCACAGGTTTTATGGGGCCATTTCTGACTTGGGAAAATACTCCCCCAACTCAGCCAAAATGCTGACAGTAGAAAAATTGGTGCAGCTCTGAATCAAAAGGATCATCATCCTCTTGGTTTTTAAATCAATGTGGGGCAGACAACTGCAGAATAAATGAAGAGAAGATGTAGCAGTTGTCGGTGATGCTTTAGCTGTTTATATTGGGGGAGCCGTGGGTAGGGTAAAGGGGTGTGACAAGCACTCCCCTATTGTTATCTGTGTGTTGTTGGAGGGTTTGGTATTACCAAACTGGCAATAACTCTGCAGGGATTCAATCTACTAACTGCCAGCTATCCAGCATCGTATAATTAAGAAACCAAGTGCAATGAAGTATCACTGGAAGTGGTGGAGTAATTACACTGAGTAATTAAGCCTGCAATACTAAACTTACATACTAGGGAGTATATTGGCAACCTTCAGTCTCGAAAGACTCTGGTATCGCGCTCTGAAAGGTGGTTCTGGCACAGCGTCTAGTGTGGCTGAAAAGGCCAATCCGGGAGTGACAATCCCTTCCACACCGGGAGCAAGTGCAGTCTGTCCCTGGTCTGTCTCCCTGGCTATGGGCCTTCCTTCTTTGCCTCTTAGCCTCAGACTGTTGGCCTAGTGTCTCTTCAAACTGGGAAAAGCCAAGCTGCACAGCCTGCCTCCAAGTGGACCGCTCAGAGGCCAGGGTTTCCCACTTGTTGATGTCCACTCCTAAGGCCTTCAGATCCCTCTTGCAGATGTCCTTGTATCGCAGCTGTGGTCTACCTGTAGGGCGCTTTCCTTGCACGAGTTCTCCATAGAGGAGATCCTTTGGGATCCGGCAATCATCCATTCTCGCGACATGACCGAGCCAACGCAGGCGTCTCTGTTTCAGCAGTGCATACATGCTAGGGATTCCAGCATGTTCCAGGACTGTGAAGGTTGTCCATGACTTTGTGTACCTTGGCTCAACGATCTCCAACACTCTTCCTCTTGATACTGAGCTAAACAAATGCATCGGTAAAGCAGCTACCACGTTTTCCAGACTCACAAAGAGAGTCTGGTCCAACAAGAAGCTGACGGAACATACCAAGATCCAGGTCTACAGAGCTTGCATCCTCAGTACACTTCTGTACTGCAGCGAGTCATGGACTCTCCGCTCACAGCAGGAGAGGAAACTGAACGCTTTCCACATGCGCTGCCTCCGGCGCATTCTCGGCATCACCTGGCAGGACAAAGTTCCTAACAACACAGTCCTGGAACATGCTGGAATCCCTAGCATGTATGCACTACTAGGGAGTAAATCCCATTGAATGTATGGGAAGTATTTCTGAGTCGGCGTGTTTAGGATTGCACTGCATGGAAGGTTTAGATTGGCTGACTGTTTTGTATGTGCAGAGAGGTAAATGGTTTGTGGGTCTTTGGTGGGCTGACTGGGGATAAGAATAGGCCCTGGGGGCTGGGGATAAGAATAGGCCCTCAGTTTGGCTGTACTTGTCGTAAGAGGCGACTAAACAGCCACCGGGTTGATAGGACTCGTCAGCCTGGGAAGGCAGCTCATCTGAGAGAAGGAAAACTCTGATCCCAAACCTCCACTGCCTTGTGGCTACATCCAGTTATGGAAAAGGCTTCAGGAGTCAACCTCGAGGCAAAATCCGGAGCCGGAGTCCCTGAGGCAGTTCATGGCTGAACACAGTCACGTTCTGGCAACTCCTGCAACGCCGCTGGAACCAACCATATTGGCCTCTGCCTTTCCATTGGACCATTTCAGCGATGTGGAGAGGGGGGATTTGCTGCATGGGTAACAGCCTATCCTCCATACCTACTTTACCCAGGCTTCGCGCACTGGAGAGGACACTCTGTTCCAGAACCACCATTCATAGCGCGATACCATAGTCTTCCGAGACTGAAGGATGCCAACAAGGTGGGCTGACTCCAGTCTTCCTATCAGGAGATGTCTAGTTAGCTTTTGGGGATACTTCAAAATGCAAGGCAGACAACCCAATCCTTAGCATGTTTACATGGAAGTACGTCCCACTATGTTCAAGGGGATTTACTTCCAAATAAATGTGCCTGGGACTGCAGCCTACAACATACTCCTGTGCATGTCTACTCAGAAGTAAGCTCCATATATTTCAATGGGATTTACTGTCAGGCAAGTGTGTGCAGAGGTTCTCAAACGTTTTAGCACCAGGACCCACTTTTTAGAATGACTGTTTTAGCACCGTTAAAGCAATCGTTTTAGCACCAGGACCCACCAGAAGTGATGTCATTAACCTGGAAGTGATGTCATAACCAAGAGTGATGTCATCAATTTAGCCTTCAAACTTAAACCACAATCAAGCAAAGGCCCCATTACACAGTGTGCTCATATTGTTATTTTGCACAGCTCGGAATTCAAACATTCTAGCTCGGAAGTCAAAGCAGAGAACAGATTTTGATCCTTCTCCAACCGCACAGCCCCCCTCCCTTCCAGCATTTCATCATCCCACCTCTTCATGGCACAGCCCCAGGCCTCTCTGCCACTGGGAGCCTGCCCTGCCCAGCAGCTTTGCACCTGTACGTTCAGCTCTGGATTTTCAGTGCTGGCTGAGCTGGAGGCTCACAACAAACTTAGTGGGTCCCGAATCACAGTTTGAGAAACACTGGTGTATAGGATTGCAGCCCTATTCTCACATACAGTGCAATCCTATGCCTTTCTATTTGGAAGTAAGTTCCATTGTGCTCAGTGGAACTTACTCCCAGGAAAAGTGTGTATAGGATTGCAGCCTTACACTAGTATCTTGCTCTCTGCATGCTAAAGAAAGAGGAAAAAGCACTGAAGGTGGGAGAGGTAAACAAGACCAATATTCCCTACAATGAGACAGAGCAAATCTCTTGAGTGCTCCCGCTCAGGATCCCTTGCAAGGCCTGGTTGCCTGGGTCACTGTAGCCCCCCAAAATACCAATCAATTTCATCAATGCAAGGCACTGCTGATGCCCTTCCTGTGGTTTTACGATTCCCAAGGGCACGATTTGGGGATATTAAGAAACCTGAACAAACACTCACAAGCTAAGAGCAGAGACACAATAATCATCATAATGAAACCCCATAATATTCCTGAGAAATGCCAATTTATAATTGCTCCTCCTCTGCTTAGCTGTTTCAATCAAGGATGCCTATCACTTTGACAAACTGACAGCTGGAAGCCCTTGGCTGGAGGATTTCTTTTCAACACACTCAATTCACATCAAATAGAGACTAGATTGGACATTTTAACTTAGCAAGATCAGACCATTCTATTTTATTTTTTTTTTTAAATTCCCTCCGTCTTGTCTGGGTATGTTGAAAGGTGACTCTTATGAATTTAACACAGTCCATGCATGCCAAGCTTTCAAGAGTGACATCTCTGCCCGAAGGAGCTTACAATGTCAATGTCATGGAAACCGCCAAGGGAGGGATGGAGAAAAGGTGATGTGTAAGATGATGGAACTGCAGGTGCCAAGGAAGAGACTGTGAGCTAGTGAAACCAAGAACAAACAAATTAGAACAGGGATAAATTTTGCAATGCACATGTATTGCAGAAGGGGAAAAAGGGAGGGGGAAGCCCTTGGTGGGGAGTTCAGGGCCAGCAGAAAGTCATTACTTAAACAGGAGCTGAGAAACAGGAACTGCTCAAATAATTACCAAGGAAGGTCTAATATTTGGTTTCGACATGTTCACAAACAAACTCTTCCATTATTAGACGAACTGCCCTCCCGAGGATCTGAAGAACTCGACAGAAATACATTAATAATTAAGCCTTTGGATATTGCCCTGGACAGCAGAAACATCACTGAGCAGGGCTGGGCTACAAGGAGGGAGAGTGGTGTGGAGACTGTGTGTTAAAGGAATGCAGGCAGCAAAATGCAGAGTCCAAAATTCATTGATGAACTGAAAGGTTGCTTGTTTGAGAGAGAGAGCGAGAGAGAGAGAGAGAGAGCAAACTCTCCCAGTTATGAGAAATTGACCTCTGCTGGTCAGCAGGATCAGCCCAGAGTTCCCTCTGGGGAGAGTGGCTTTGCATCTACTACTTTTTTCTACCTGTCAGCTTATAACATGCATGCACGGTGGATGCTCTGCGCATCACAATCGCGGTACACATGCACAGTGGTAATGCCCCGAGGCTGGGTATAAATAAATTGACAGTCTTCCCCACTAATTTCATCAGTGAGATCTCAGGCAGCATACTAATAGGAACCGCCTGGAATGCCGCAGAGAGCAAACAGGGGAAGCAGGCGGAGGGACTCAGAACCAGTGAGTGTCTGCTGCTGCCTGTAACGTGGCCTAAACTGGCTGCGGGGCTGTCTGGTCTCTTTTGCAAACAGACACTGAAGAGCACCTGGAGGCACCGACATTTTGCAGGAGAGAAAAGGGACACAGTGGCAGCGCTAGGGTTTGCATCACCCTACGAGGGAGGCCAGCGCATCACCCCCGTGGAGGACCTCCTCCCATGCAGTGGGCGGGGCAGTGCCCCGGGTGGTAAGTGTGGTGATGCACTATTGCCCCGTCCACTGGTTTTTTGTTTCCACAAGAAAAACGCAACTGCCTTATGTAACAAAAAGTGGATTTTCTGAACTCAGAACTGACCAGTGACACTGATTGTTCTGAGAGCCAATGAAGTGTTAGTATGACACAGCAAGGAGCCAGTATGCAGCCCTCATTTCTAGAACTCATATTCAGTTGCATGAATGTCACCATGCTGGCCATTGGTTTTGTTTGTTTGTTTGTTTGTTTGTTGGTTACTGATTTGTTGGATGTTAACAAACAAACAAATGAATTAATAAAGTTAATGGGGGTGACTCTAACCCTAGTGAAACCACTGCATTCAGGCCGTGTGGATCATATTGTAATTCATTCTGTATGATCTGGTAGGGGAGGTGTTCCATCATGAGGGTGACGCAATGAGATCTCACATCGGGTGACACAAACACATCTTCATCCCTAACAATCCTTTGTGGTTTTGTTTAAATTCCATGTGATCAAGTAGGTGAGTCGCAGCCTGTGACACAGTGGCAGGCCGAGGCAAGCAAAACATGCCCACTTCCCCAGACTGACACTGCTGTCAGGTGCCACTGCAATATCCAGGGCCCCTTGGTGTGTCTTTGCCTGTGATAAAGATGGGTATTTCGCTAGTTAGTAAGAATCCCCTTTCAGCCATGTTGGGAAGCAGCTCTTGCCCCTTGGGCAGAGACTCATCGCTGTTACTAAGGAAACCCTCGTGGGCAGTAACGCAGTGGGGAGTGGATGTCAACGAGCTGGCAGATCAGGGAGGGGCTCGTGCGAAGGGGTCAGATGGTTTGATAGCAGGTGAGCTGCTAGGCACTGAGATTACTGCTGCCCTCCGCGTGAAGCCTTCCCAGCGTGTGTTGGTGGGGGTCAGCGAGGGCCAAAGCAGCGGAGGGTTTACGGGCACTTTCACACTTCCGTCCGTGCAGAGCCAGAAACTATTCCCACCACCTGGGATGCAGCAGCTCCCATCGGAAATAATGGAGAAGGGCCCGCGTCCTGCAGAGAGCAGATGAAGACCCTGTGGCTGTCTCATTCACAGCCTGAGCATTGTGTTCGGAAGTCTGTGTTCAGCATGGATGGAGGAGAAACCAAACAGTCCCTTGACTAGGGTCAGTGCTGCGTCAGTGGGTGAATCCAAGCCATGATCTGTTGGGGTGATTGAGTATAGCTTGGCATGTTGGTTCTCCAACAAGCTTTTTTTCCTGGTTTAGACAGATCCAGCTTCAGCTGGGGAATTTGCCTCTGTGTATATTTGCTTCAGATCAAAGTGTAACTTTTCTACAGATTTGAGACTGTCACCAAAGAAGCAACTCCCCCTCCTCCAGTGGCATAGCTAGAGGGGGTGCAAAGAACTAAGTCTTGGAGGGAACCTCACTGCTGCATACAGGGGGCCCCTCCCCTTGGAGTCATTCCAGGTGATGGGAGCAAAATGGAGAGAATGTGGGGAAAGGGCAGGAAGGAGGGAGAGTCAAACCCCTGCAAGAATCACAAAGAGGGCAGGTTGAAGGTCTTAGGTGACCGGACAGTTTCAGCCCTCTTGAGTTCTGCAGGAAATGATTCAACAAACTTCCAACAGTTCATGTCATGCCTTCATTGAACTGTCGCCCCTTTTCATGTCTCCCTTCTCCAGCATTGATGGGGGAGTATGCCTCCTTGGTGCCTTAAGGGACATGTAGTTTTCTCAAAAGAAAAAAGAAGGAACTGCATCAGTAGTGTAGCAAGTGGGGGGGGGCAGTCCGCCCTGGGTAACATGCTGTGAGAGATGACGGGTGTGCCACCCAAGCCCTCACCAAGCAGAAGCCTGTGCTGTGTTTGACACCAGATGAATCCTCTGCCCCCCAGGCTTCAAACACCTGCAAAATTCCCCCCCCCCCCGAAGCACTCTGGTGGTGGTGCACTCCAGGTGCCGTGCATTGTTTTCAGTGAGTACAGGGGAGTGTCACGCGGCACAGGGGAGTGACACCCATCCTGGGTGGTCCCTGCACTAGCAGCACCACTGAGCTGTACGTGGGCTTATGGAGTGACTGATGGATTTACTAAGGCTGCAATTCCTGGGAGTTAGCCCACAATGGACATACATAGGATTGTGCTGTAAGAACAAGGGAGAACCTAAACAAGAACAAAGGTTAAGCACCCTGCTTGAATTACTGGGGGGGGGGGGGATTAAGGGGATGTTAATGAAATCCACAAACTCTCTCCCCTCTCTCCCCCCAATCCTAGCCGAATCACAAGGCTAAATCCTGCCACCTTCTGAAGATAGCAGATAAAATGGGCCATCATGAAAGGCCTTTCATCACACCTTTCTGGTACCCCTGTAATTCCAGCAGTGTTTATGCACTGCTAGCCAACTGCCAGTGGGACTCTGGCTCTACACTCACTGGCATTGGCCCTTGCTTTTGCCTCTGACCAGGTAGGAAGCCTGCACACTGGAGGGGCTACGACTCCATGGTAGAGAGCACATGTGTGACATGCAGGTTCCATCTCTAGGCAGAGCTGGGAAAGCTTCCTGTCTGAAACCTGGGAGAACTGTTGACAGTAATGAGCTTGAGGAGCCAATGATTGCAGTTTCCTGTGTTGCTAAGACTGGCTGCCATGCAATTGTGGCACTTGGATCTCCTAGTCCTAATTTGGCACCCTCCAACTCTCTTCTTAAGAACTGGTTGTTTTCCTCTTGTTGATTGCAGGGCCTGCAACTCGGAACTTGGGAACTGGAGGAGATGGGAGCCAAGTTCTGCCTCGGACTCCTCATCCTGCAGCTCAAATCCTTGCCCTGCAGCAAGAAAGTGATGGCAAAGGCAGCAGCACTGCTGGACCTGGAGGAGGAGATTGCTGATCTCCGGGCACAAAGGTCAGACTCAAATCATTTGCTGGAAAAAGTGCTTTCTTTCTTTTTCTTTTTTTTAAGGCAATGGACCTTTACCTTTTCTCTGTGTGGTACAATTGATTTGATGTTGTTTCCAGTGCGTAGCTAGAGGAGGTGCAAAGCACTAAGTTTTGCAGGGATCCTGACCGTGGTGTGCAAGCAGCCCCTCCCCTTCGGAGCCATTCCAGGCGGTGGGAGCACACTTGCACACTGCGGTGAGCCTCCCTGAAAAACATAGCGCTCTGCACCGCCTCTGGCTACGCCACTGGTTGTTCCAATCGTAAAGTGAGTTGGTTCATGAACAAGACTTCTCTCTCTGAAGTTGGTAATAGAGATATTTATTATTATCAGTGGAGTCACAGCCCCACCAGATATTTGGACCAGGGTTTTTGGTTGCTCACCGGTTCAATCTCTACCCAACAGTTTAAGAACAGGTTTTGCTTGGTAATGTTTGATGTTCCTAGCACTGCAGCTCATCATGGTTGTCCAACGGTCATCTTGTGTATACCTATATTGGTCAGGTATTTCTTAAGGGCCTTGGGGTTTGCGCCTAGGTGAACCAGTGGCAATAGGGGTAGTGGTTTCTTCCTGTCCCCAAAGTCACTGTAATTCAATTTCCAGTTCTTTATATTTTGTGATCTTTTCCAATTGTTTCCCCTTGATTTCCTGGTGGTGATGGTGATTGTTGTTGTCATTATTACGTTAGGGCGTAAAAGGATTTATGGTACAATAGTCCTACATACATTATCCCATTGTCATGATTGAAGTGGAATCTCCCTGAGTGCAGGATTCCAGGGAAGCGGAGGTTCTTTGTACTTGATGCGCCTTTGGGGCATCTCTGTTCCATTATGCAGTGGAATTATGGAGAGCTCTATGGTGTCCAGGTGGTGCATACATGAGTGAATTTATGCCTCTGTGTGTGTATAAGAAAAAAAAAAAAAATGACCTGGCCAATCTAATAGTGGATGAATCAGCAGAAAGAGCATTCCCAGGATAGAAGAATTGATCGTGGTGAGAAAAGGTGGCTGAGGGTTGCTTTGGGTCAGATTTTGTGTCCTTGGTCTCCCAAAGTTCACAATGAAGTTTTTGTAGGATAACTTGTGGTTCAGCTGAATTACTTCTCAAGACAGGACACAAGGTGTGTGGTTTTGTTTTTTGTTTTTTTTTGTTAAGTAGCAGAAAAGCCCCATAATTTATGGTAGGTTTCCATTTTCTCCCTTCAGGGAAGCTTTCACAGCCATTAGCACCACCTGTTCTTGATGCTGGAGACCGTATTTACAGTCTTGTTCATCATTTTTAATGTTTGTGGTGGGAGGAAGGATGGGGGGGGAGGAGAACCTTAAAGATAGAGACATTTCTTTAGATTAGTCATGCTCACTTGTACATGTGAGCGTATAAATGAAGCAATTATTGTGTGTTCCAAACACCAACTGTGTCACGGACATCCCGCCCGACAAGCCATCGGTGTGTCATTAAAGGCAACCGTTCAAGCCTGGCCAGACGGACAAATTCCAGGCATAAATCAAGCCTGACTTCAAACCTGAAGCTGCTGATGCTTTTGAGTTAAAATAACTCTGAGATAAAGAAGGAAAATTCCAAACACCTGGCCAAGCGGGGAAATTAAATGCGGCAGATAGTTCTTGCTTACAGTGGGGAGGGGGGGTGTCTAACCAGTTCAGAGAGAAAAGGCACCAGAATTAAGGGTAGAATTAAGTCCTTCAACATCACAAGCTTCTATCTCAGCCTGGAACAGAATCTCACGAACATTCAGCAATTCCTAGTCCTTTGTTGGCTTAACTTTATTTTTCATTGGCTCTCGTTTTCTTGCATGGGGGGTGGTGGTGAGAAGATTTGGGAAGAGAACAAGATGTGCTGAAATAACAGACGGAAAATGTATAGATATTTTTTTTAGACCACATGGGAAAAAGTGTGCTCAAAAATCCAATATTATGTAACTGTGTTTCCACAGTTCAGTCAATAAGGGTCAGCAGCTAGATGTCGCTGGGCCAAACCCAGTCCCTTTGTGGGGTGCCCCTAGGCCCTTCGGTGCCAGTATAGAGGCAGAGAAGGTGTCAAAGAAGAGAAGCCTGGGGAAAAAGATGCTGACCAGCTACTCTGGTTATGGGGGCTGGCACCTCACTCCAACAACATCCACCCCTTTCTTAGTATGGCTGTGTACGTAATTTGATGAAGAACAGGTACAGAGTGGACTTTATGGAAGAAATGTAAGATTCATCTTTTTTTATGAAGCTGTTCAGGCTTGTTAAAGTGTATCAAATGGTTTTACGGCTGTGCTTTGCATTGTGAGTCTTTGTGACAATTGTTCGGTCGAGTTGGCATTGAGTTTATAGGTTTGTTAAAGAAAAGCAGATGGAACAGCAGTCTATGTTGATCACTGCGACAGGATCCTGAAAAGATACACTGCCAGATGTAGTGATATGACCGAGCCATGGGTCTGTCAAGCCAGGTATTGTCTTCTTGGACTGGCAGTCGCTCTCCAAGGTCTTAGGTGGGTGAAAATATTTTCTGGCCTTGCTTTTTGAGATTTGAGATGTCAGGGATTCAACCTGAGTACTCCTGCAGACAAAACATGCGCTCTACCACAGGGCTGTGCCCCCCTTCCCTGAATGTGGTATAAGAGAGTCACTTAAATTACAGGCCTGCACAATGTGTGAAGCCAACAAGTCAGACACAGCCCACAAGATCTCATTGGTCATATCTGTGCTGCCCCAGTCAGCCCCCGCTGCCTTCTGCAGCCTGTCCCAGGCCATCTTGGGTGACCCACCAGTTAGCAGAATGCAGCTCACTAGCGCCAGCCCTATTGACTTTCTCCCCTCTGCATTATTCTTTTCTCGCCCTTCCTAGCCAGAGCAAATCAAGCAGAATAGGTGTGGCCATCCTGAGTGAGCCCACTACAGTGTTAGAAACCGGAGGGCGTGTTATGTGAAGAGTAGCAAAGACATCAAGCAAATGAAACTGTTGTGGTGCTTTCTTTGTTATGATCTAAATGTTTTTTTTTAATGTATAGCAACTTTGTGCATGCCACTCAGAAAGTGTTGGTGTGCCACTAGTGGTATGTGCGCCACAGGTTGGCCGCCCCTGGTCTACCCACACCTTAAATATTTTCAGCCTCCATCTCCATCTCTGTTCATTCCCTGTCTGGTGTCGCTCCTACGTGCATGTCTTTTTGCTGTGGTATCCGATAGAGTCAGCAGCATCTTTCCAGGTGAACATGTCCCCTGACAGCAGCTGATTCCACCTGTCAGGGCTGATCTGTATACATGCCCTTTAATCCAGCCTTCCAAGCTGTTTCAGCTCCACGTCGGCGCCAGGTTCTCTCTCTCTCTCTCTCCCCCTACAGAAGAGAATCTGAGGCTGACAGCACAGCTTTCCGTACTTGCACGCACCTGAGCAGAGGCTGAAGTCAGTACATTTTGAAAGGGCAACAGCAGTGCAGAGAACCTGGCAGGAAAGCACTGAGTGAAATTTTGGGTTTAATCACATCAGCAATATGGCCACGTTCATGCTAGACAGTAAATGATCCTTTGTCAGAACAAAAGTGTGTGGGGAACTGCAAGTTGGATTATCAGTATGGTGGTGATCGCAGGACAAGTTCCATGGTCAGAGGGTCCTTGGAAAGAACATTCTCTCTGGACCTCCTTCTCATTGCGGTCACTGTTGCCATCTGTTGCTTCTCCAGACCATCAATGCCTTCACACTTGCCAGGGAGTGAGCTGTTAGGCAAATGAGTGAGCATTCATGGGAAGGTCTTCCTCCTTCTCCTCCTCCTCCTCAGCTATCATTCCTCCCCTATGGCCAGAGAGGAAGGGTAGGAAAGCAAGCAGAGGGCAGTGGTCAGGAAGAGCAACAGCAGAGGCTAGGGGGCTTTTGATAAGAACATAAGAACAGCCCCACTGGATCAGGCCATAGGCCCATCTAGTCCAGCTTCCTGAATCTCACAGCAGCCCACCAAATGCCCCAGGGAGCACACCAGATAACAAGAGACCTGCAAGGCTTCCTGGGAATTGTAGTTAAGAACATAAGAACAGCCCCACTGGATCAGGCCATAGGCCCATCTAGTCCAGCATCCTGTATCTCACAGTGGCCCACCAAATGCCCCAGGGAGCACACCAGATAACAAGAGACCTCATCCTGGTCCCCTCCCTTGCATCTGGCCTTCTTGCCTAGCCCATTTCTAAAATCAGGAGGTTGCGCATACACATCATGGCTTGTACCCCATAATGGATTTTTCCTCCAGAAACTTGTCCAATCCCCTTTTAAAGGTGTCTAGGCTAGACGCCAGCACCACATCCTGTGGCAAGGAGTTCCACATACCGACCACATGCTGAGTAAAGAAATATTTTCTCTTGCCTGTCCTAACCCGCCCAACACTCAATTTGAGTGGATGTCCCCTGGTTCTGGTGTTATGTGAGAGTGTAAAGAGCATCTCCCTATCCACTCTGTCCATCCCCTGCATAATTTTGTATGTCTCAATCATGTCCCCCCTCAGGCGTCTCTTTTCGAGGCTGAAGAGGCCCAAACGCCGTAGCCTTTCCTCATAAGGAAGGTGCCCCAGCCCAGTAATCATCTTAGTCGCTCTCTTTTGCACCTTTTCTGTTTCCACTATGTCTGTTTTGAGATGCGGTGACCAGATGATGGTGGGCCACTTGCAGAGGTGTGGGCCTCAGAAGCCACCCAGCCATGCCAACTCCTGACACTGGCCCCTGGTGCCGTTATCATCAGTGTAGATCCTTATTTCGAAGTTGGACAACTAATGGAATTGGGAGTGGGTTGGACACCAGAGGTTAGGTGCTGGATCCACCTTGAATTGGACCTTCTCCTAATATCTCTTCCCTGATGGGCATATCATTGGGTTTGCCAGAACATTCACAACTTGGTTTTTTGGCTTAAGGGGGGGGCTGTTGGGTGGGATGATTTAAGGTTTCATGAAAAGAACCCATGCTCATGGTTTTCATCTTTTTGCTATGGTTTCATTCTTCTGGTGTCAGTGACAACCTTGCCTATTCCTGCTGGCTGCCATTCTCTCTCTCTCTCTCTCTCTCTCTCTCTCTCTCTCTCTCTCTCTCATTCTGAAACCAAGACACATTGACTGTGTTGAACTGTCATGAAGTCAAATGAGATGAAGGGCAACGTTTTTGGTGATCACTCTGATTTGGCTCCATGACAAGGCCGCCTACCCAACGAGATTTGGCTATGTGATGACATCTGAAGCCAAATCAAAGTGAGGGCAGGCAACTGCTCTTACTACGTTGGGTAAGGAGTGCACAGTAGGAGTGGAAAGTGCAGCCTGTGCTGCCACTAAGGGGGGTGAATACTGCCCTGCTGTTTGTGACTCTCCAAAAATTTCCAAGTGGAGTGCCCTTTTTCACACCCCATGAACGTGGTTGTGAAGTGTGTGATGGTGGGGTTTCTTAGCTCATCTTTGGCACGACGTTGCCTTAAAGATACTATAATTCCCAAGTCTTCTCTGTTTCGTTTGCAGACTCTCCCCACTCCCCGCAATCACCTCACACCTTCAAGAATCCTTTCTGCTGGGAAGATAAAGTACCAACATGTACTCCGGACATCATGTTTTTGACAATAGCTTTCATGCCTCATTTGCTGGAAAAACGATTAGGTTCTAGTCAACAGTCCCCGAGTTACTTCGCGTTTGTCATGACCAATGAGGGGATGGCAATTCTGATTGCTTCCTCTCTTGCAGCAGGTGCTAGAGAAACAAAGTCCCTTTTTCCTGTCTGAGCTTGGCTTTTTAAATTTGTCCTCTCCTTTTTCTGCTCTTCTTCCACTGAGTTTTTGCATGCACTTCAGAGACTATAAAGCCATTTTGTTCCCAAGATGATGCTCTTTTGCTGAGTTTGGCTTGGATTTATGGCAGTGTTTCTCAAACTGTGGGTCGGGACCCACTAAGTGGGCCGTGAGCAAATTTCAGGTGTGTCCCCATTCATTTCAGTATTTTATTTTTAATATATTAGACTTGATGCTCCCATGGTATGTGACTGCTTTGGGGAAATGTTACAGACCTGTACTTTTAACAAGCTACTATGTATATTCTTTGAACAATGACAGTAAATGGAATTTACTCCTGGGTAAGTGTGGGTAGGATTGCAGCCTAGGATTGTGAAAAATGTTCCAGCTTGATGATGTCACTTCCAGTCATGACATCACTTCTGGTGGGTCCCCACAGATTCTCATTCTAAAAAGCGGAGCTAAATGTGTGAGAACCACTGATTTATGGGGCATTTGGAGACAGATTATTCTGGGGAAGAAAAATAGGCTCTTTTTCCTGCTGCCGGTCAGCTATGCCTGAAGTAGGGATACATCAGCATGCCAGTGCTTGACATCAACATTTTGTACCTATTTCAAGTGAACATCCACAATTGTCCTAGCCTTTGCTCAATCACCAGCTCAGTCTCTCACTGAAAACTTGAATGGACCACGAAGGGTCAAACTCCTGCGAACATCTGCAGCTTGCAAATTTCACAAAGGTTCTTTGTCATTTAAACCTTTGCATGTGGCCAATTTGCTAGCAGAGGTTCAAAATTCTGTGTTTCCATTTGAGTTCAGCTCAGTTCTGTACTCAAGCAGGTGGTGGCATAGCTGGACGGGGGCGGAGTAGTGCGGCGGGCAAGCGGCCCCTCCCTTCGGAGCCCCCCCTGCTGGGAATGGCTCCGAAGGGAGGAGCCACTTGCCAGCCACGCTGCTCTGCCCCCCTCCAGCTATGCCACCGCCCCCCGGCTACGCCACTGCAAGCAGGGCAGTTCAATATTTTGAGCTCCCCTGGCAAAATGCTTACAATGTCTCTATCCTGAATGTCATGTGCATTACAGCTCACACAGCTTTCCTGGATGCCTCAGGTGCATGTAATTTAGTCAGTGTCACACTGACTTATGGGTACTGTAGTTCTCAGTTTACTCATGATTATGCTGTTCCAAGAACCCACTCAGCCATAAACCAGGGTGGAATCCATCTCAGTGTCCTGGAATTCCAAGAAAAGCTTGTGCCAAAATCCAGGCTTGTGGATCTATCTGTGAATTCCTTCCAACACTCTAGCACGGGGGTGGGCAAAGTTTCAACATTAGGTTTCGTGAACCTTTAACAATTGTATAGAGGAGGGAATTTCAGCAGGTGCAGCTTATCATCTCACCTGCTGAAATTCTCTCTCCTACATAACTGTTAAAGGTCCAGGATCCCTAAAGCCGAAAGTTTGCTTACCCCTGCTCTAGCATCTTCTGGTTAGGAAAAAATTTAGAAGACATGGTGACTGGCTCAAAAGAGTGTACCAATACGACGGATGAATTTTTTTGCTCCTGTTTTTAAGAGTGTGTAGAAAACCCTTGAGAAATTTCACTTGTCTCATGGAAACTGATGTGGCTAAAAATTCTCAGATGTTTCTCCTGGTATTGGTCCATGGGTTTATATTCTTGTTGATGAGTCCGTGCAACCCCATCAATTAAAGAGTTCCTCAAACTGTGGAACCCCTTCCTTCCTTTACCATCTGTATTTGTGCTCTTCTCAATATTCCTGGCAGTGCTATTCTTTCCTTCAGATTACACAAGCTCAGGCCCACTGTATTCTTTAGAAGTTCAGTCAAGCAGTGCTGACAGTAATGAATATGTTTGGTATTCAGATGGACTCTGTGTTGGCGTCCACAGGTGGGCCATTTTAATTCAGCAGCTTTTCATTAATGCTTTCCCGAGCCGTCTCTGCCTTCCTCTGTTTGCTCATTTTCGTATTATCCAATTGACATTTTTTTTATTACGAAATAGCCTAGGAGCTGCATGGCCCCTGAGATAGTTATCAAAAGCCAGACCAAGCCTTCGAGTGCCAGGCGGGGTTCAAATTGTCTGTGCTGTCGCCAAGGTAATTAATTTATCAAATAGCATCTAATAAATCTGAGGAAGGGGTGGGGGGCAGGGGCAGTGGGGAAACAGAAGCAGAAGACATCAAAGCTGGAGACTTCAAAAGTCCTGCCATCTTGTCAATGGTTTAATGTAATTCACCGAGGTTATTGAAATGATCTGTAAGCGGGGGGCTGCAAATAACCAGGCCCCGTGGTTTCAGCAGAAATGTATTATCTGACGGGTAGCTTTTGATTATGAAGTAGCCTAGGAGTAGCCTGACCTCTGAGCGCCTGATCAAACCGCAGACGGAGTGCCAGTCAATCTCCCGCCATCGGTGGCACTGCCTGCTGGAGGGATGGCGAGGTTTAACCCAAAACACGCATATTGTTTCATCCTCACTGAAGGATGTGGATTTAGGGGGGCAGACAAAGTGCAATGGGGTGGAAACTAGGGGCAGCTTTGAGAAAGCTGCTTACTGCTGGTTATTGGCAGGCAACTGGCCAGTGTCCCTTGAGTTTTAAGCACATGATGTTCTAGTCATAGAATCATAGAGTTGGAAGGGACGCACAAGACCATCTAGTTCAGCCCCCTGCCTGTGGAAATTTGCCTAGAGTGGTTCCCAACCTGGGGAACATGTATCCCTAGGGGAACTTGCCAGGACCTTTAGGGGTACTTGAAAAAGAATAATGACAGGAAAAGGCCCTTACCACCAAGAATTTCTTCCCTGTTGTCCAACTGATGTGGACTTGCACTTACCACCACCAGTACTGTGCAAAATGGATCCTGCCCAGCAGTGCCTCAGCTGGCAATTAAAAATGGAACAATTAGGATTCCTAATGCATCCGTTCCACTTCATAAGGAAGTGCAGGTTCTCTGGGGAGAAATTCGGGTAAGGAGAAATCGCAGAGCATCCCTAACCAGTTCTCTGATGACTGCACCTGTGTACCGCACACTTTTGCAAAGCATTGTTTGTTGCTTTGCCTTTGTGGGTGTGCACTTCAAAACAATCTTAGATGTACGCCTAACAACCATAATGTGTGGAACAGCCATGAAGTGGCTCTTTAGAACCGAGGACAGGCAGCGAATAACAGCTTTGGTGCTGCGGACTCCGTGCGCCTGTCTTTCGCTTCATTTTGTAGAAAGGAAGAG
Organism: Tiliqua scincoides; assembly: GCF_035046505.1. NCBI lineage: Eukaryota > Metazoa > Chordata > Lepidosauria > Squamata > Scincidae > Tiliqua > Tiliqua scincoides. Next base: position 2,543,283 of record NC_089828.1, on the reverse strand, counting down.
TAGGACGTGTTATTTTACTCAGTCCTGATTGCCGGCTCAATTTGCATAATAAAACACCTAGACCCTGGCTCTGAAGGTCCACTGCAATTTGTTAATAGAATGCTGGCACTGTGGGCATGGAATCGAGGTGCTCGCTGCTATCTAGCCCAACAGGTGCTGAAATAATAACAAGCAAGGCTGGGATCGTGTTGCTCAAGGTGGGAACACTTTACAACAGCCCAGTCTCCAAGAATTAAGACAGAAGCCACTTCCCATCATGGTGAGTGAGTGCTAATCCACGGAGCAGTTTTTGGTAAAGCCAAAAGCATATCATTCTTGCATTCAACTGCCTGCCTGCCTGCCTGCCTGTCTGTCTGTCTGTCTGTCCACTCATGGGTCCAGGGACTGAGCGCACCCTCCAGGCACGTCTACTCAGAAGCAAGTCCCCTGCGCTCAACGGGGCTTACTCCCAGGAAAGTGTGCCTGGACTGCACCTGATCCTTCCTTGGGCAGAGCCCATCCCCACCTTACAGACCAAACACGCTGGCATGTGAGATCCAGTGCAGGAGAGGCCTCCTCAGAAGTTGCCCTGGTCCTAAGTTCTAGGTGGCTGGGGTCAGGTCAGCACTGTGCCCACGTGCAAAGGAGAGTCAGGTCAGGTCAGCACCGTGCCCACGTGCAAAGGAGGAAGAGGGCTGGGCACTGCTGCCTTAAGAACCCTCTGGGCCTGCCCAGCTCCCAGCTCCCCCCCTCCAATCCTTTTTCAGGGGAGGAGAATCGTGTTCCTGGTTGGGCCAAACAAAGTCCCAATCCGCTGCTTACATTGCATGATCAGCATTCTCTCTCTCTCTCTCTCTCTCTCTCTCTCTCTCTCTCTCTCTCTCTCTCTCTCACACACACACACACACACACACACACACACACACACAGAGAGAGAGAGAGAGAGAGAGAGAGAGAGAGAGAGAGAGAGAATGTTGCTGTTTTAGAATGTAAATGGAGATGAAAAGCTGAAAACAGTAAATGTTGTGGTCAAAAAGAAAATACGTTATTGACTTTTGTTGACAAAATTGACAAATTCAATTTTTTTTTTTTTTACTTTGTCCTTGTCTAGTAAAACAAAATGTATATCAAGGTAAAATGTTTCTGGGAGCATCTCACAGATGCTCCCAGACCCTCTAGACATTCTTCACCCACCCACCCACCCACCACTGCATGTGGGGGATGCAGACCTCACAGGTTAAGAACCCCTGGACTAAACCCCCGGAAACATTTCATTACGGCTTCATACGCAAAGTGAGTTTTAAAGAAGGCTTTGAAGGAAGCAGTAGTGGAGGTTTAGGAGCTCAGCATTAAAACAGAAGATGTGTTAAATGTGTGCTGAACTGTTGTGGTAAATAACCACTAGATTGGAATCTGATCTGGATTGGAACTGTGAGGGAGGAGGGCTCTAATTATTTTGCTACAGTCCCAATCATGTGGGGCCCCCACCAGGCTTTCTCAGAAGGAAATTCCATTTGTACCATTACTGAGCTAGTTGGATCAATGCCTGATATCGTATAAGACAGCCTCCCTTTGTGACTTATGGAATCAGGCTCCAGTGTGGCTGCCAAAAAGCGACAAGGAATGCAACTGCTAAGCAGGCGGTAACCATCTTGTCTAATTTGACCCTCAGGGATGGCATAAGGGCAATAGGGGAAAATGTATTGATTCCAACACATTATTTGACTCTTCCTTCAGCTACACAGTTGGATGCAGTTTTGTGCATTGCCAGTGAGGGATGGGAAAGGTTTTGTTTTTGAAGTTCCAGCACTGGTCAGTTGGTGGGTTAGGAGGATCCACACATGAGTCCCAACCCAATCTAAAGTAGTTCACATGGCCCTCATTTATGTTTATGTGGAGCCTTCTTTTCAAAAGGGAAAAAGAGGATGACCAGATGCAGCAGAAGACGAACCTCCAAGACTTTTGATAGAAGCTTTTTCTCCCAGATGAACCTGTCCGAATAGGTTCAGTTCTGCTGGAGAGCCCATTCTCTGCACCCCACCAAGAACTGAGGCTCACCTGGTATGTGTGAGAGGGTACTCAGATCATGAAACCCCCTGCCTGCCTCCCTCCCTCGAGAACTTCACCTTGACCCCTGCTTTGTTCGTTTTTCCACCTCTGTGCAAAAAACATGCCTGATGGTTAAGTTTTTGTCGCAGCTGTTTTAATGATGTCACAACAGCTGCATCTACCAAAATGTCATTTTCTGTGCCATGACTACAGGCGCCCTGCCAGTCTCTCTTGCATCTGGTCACCCTAGAGAGATGAACAAGAAGAGAGCCGTGTCTGCTTCCAAAAAAGCTAAAAGTGGTTTCCATGTTTCGAACTGTCGCTGAAGTTAGACTGCGAGTCTTCAGAAGTTGAAGAGTATCGGTACAAGCTTTCTTCTTTGCATCTTCACACCTGCCTTCCACGACTGTTGTCTGTATGAGATGCTGCTTTTGCATGCTGAGACTGTCACTCAAAGCTGTTTAAACAACTCATCTCATAAACAGCCAGCCAGCTCTGTCCTTGGTCCATCATTAAAAATGTCCTTGACGGTACCAGGCTCTGTGATGCTGATCTCTCACAATGGTCTCCTACCGTAGATATTACACCAAAGGCTCTTGCAGCTTTTTGGAATTCGTGTGTGTGTGTGGGGGGGGGGGGGTATGGTTTTTTTTTTTTTTTTTTTGAAATTAAATTACTTCCCTCAGAGTGGGTGGGGGGCCTATGCCTGAAGCAAGTGAGGAGATGTAACTTCTGTCTTCTTTGATCCCAAGAGATGTATACACTGGAAAAGGCGGGCACACAAACAAATGGCACTACTTAGTGGAGCTGAGTACTGTCAAATGCATAGCTAGCAGGGGAGAGTCCTGATAGCCTAAGAGAGAGAATCTCTTTTGAGATCAGATTTTCTGCCCAATTCAATGCAATTCCCCTGCACCAATGCTATGGGGCCACTATGGGCTATGCTTCACCCCACAGGGGAACTTAGCAAGCAGGAGGTCTCCCTGAGGTAAGGGGACATGTGCCCCTTTGCCCCACGTAAAGCCCCAGCCCATGCAAGGGATCTGTTTGGACCTGCACATGCCACATGCCATATGGCTGGCGCAAGTTCGCATGCACCCATGTCAGCAGATCAGACCTGGAAGGGGGGGGTAAGATACAGTGCTTGCCAACACCACCAATTCTGCCACCTGGTAGGCCCAATCAACCCACCCTGCCCCCATCATTGCTATATCTACCCTGTTCCACTCCCTCCCCACACTTCCCCCTCCCCTGCATGGCCCAGTGAGGCCATGCTCTGGCAGATGTTCTCCACTGTGCCAGCATGCACGCAAAGGCCTCAGCCTTCATGCTAGGGCACCCAGTCTTGTTCACCATTTGTGAAGCAAGGTGGCAAAATTAAGGCTGGCATTTCGCCTCAGTCCTAGCACATACATTTGTACATTTCTGAGTTTAAGAGCGCTGCATGTCTCAAATTTCATGTTATTTTTTTTAAGTGTCCTGAGTATCCAACGGTAGAGATAAGAGTTGCCATCTAATTCCTGCCAAACAGACTTTTGAACTGAATTCCGATGTCTCTGTCTGGCCAGAAAACTGAAAGGATTTTAAGGAAAGAGAATACTGTGGCTGCTTTCAAGGATATGCCTATGGGAAGTAATATATTAGGGCCTGGTTGTATCCAGTTTTCCACCATTGATGCAGCCATGCTAATAGGTGATGTGCTGCATCCTGCATGAGGGGCAGTCACGGAGGTCTCATCAAGGTAACAGAACATCTGTTCCTTTACCTTGGGGGTGCATTGTGGCTGTATCAGTGCTGGAAAGTTGGTTAGGATTGGTCCCGATTCACCTTTGTACTCCACTTTTCTTCCACATGGAAGCTACAGCTGGAGGGAAGGATGGCCTTCTCACCAGCTTCTGAGCTTCCCCCAGGCAGCTGCTGGGCCACTGTGGGATGCTGGACTAGTCAAGACTTTCCTTCTGTTCTGTGATGAAGCTCAAGGATGGCAGAACCTCCAGCCACAGACACAAAAATCTCCCATTGCCATGTGCATAAAATGCACAAAGATCTTCTCTTTTTTTGTTTTTGATTGTTTCTGTTGCTCGCAAGAAATTCTGGAACATAATGCAGCATCTGTGGCTGCCCAGCCCTCCTGCTCCCTGCTTTCGACTTGATGATTTTTATAGCCCTTTCCAGGGCCTTGACGGCTTTACAATTCCAGAAGTGTCCTGGTTTCCGAACAAAGTGTTCAAATGGTTTCTTCCTCATTTAGCCCTCTCTAAATGGGTCCAGAGTGCAGATTAATAGGCTAGGAAATGTGTTTCTGCTCCGCAGCCAGTAAAGGAAATTCAGTGGAACTAAATTAATCATGAAATGGGTTCAAAGAAGAGGAAAAAAGACCAGGATTTAACTCATAAATTAGGTAGTCCCAAAGTTCAGAAGGAGAATTTCCAGAGCATTGTCTCCTCTAGTGTTGCCAACTTTTGATTTCAGGAACAGCAACTCCCAGAGAGGACTATAGTCAGAACCGGGGCAGGGCAGTTCCACCCAGTGGGCTGGAACGACATGAGACCATTTAGGGTTTGTATGGTGGTTTCAAGAGCATTCATACTCATTGCCTGTATATAATCCTTACAACAGCCTGTCAAATAATATATATTATAATTCTCAATTAGAGCTTGGAAGCTAAGACAGAGGGGCTTCCATAAGCCCCTCCATGGTAGAGGCAACACTTGAACCAGGGAAGATCTGATTTATAACTCTGTCTTGTAGCTACTGTGCTACATTAAATCTCTTTGAGAGTATTCTGGTGAAATGCCAGATTCTCTGATAGACTGCTCCACTATGCCACTCCTCAACATATTGGCTGCTGTTACCCAATATCGCATGAATGTATCCATGTGTCACTTTGTGTCCTCCCTTCTCCAAAGGGGCTCAGGACAGTGTACAGGCAGAATCCCCCCCTTTTATCTTCACCAGTAGCATAGCAATCCCTAGCATGTATGCACTGCTGAAACAGAGACGCCTGCATTGGCTTGGCCATGTCGTGAGAATGGATGATGGCCAGATCCCAAAGGATCTCCTCTATGGTGAACTCGTGCAAGGAAAGTGCCCTACAGGTAGACCACAGCTGCGATACAAGGACATCTGCAAGAGGGATCTGAAGGCCTTAGGAGTGGACCTCAACAAGTGGGAAACCCTGGCCTCTGAGCGGCCTGCTTGGAGGCAGGCTGTGCAGCATGGCCTTTCCCAGTTTGAAGAGACACTTTGCCAACAGTCTGAGGCTAAGAGGCAAAGAAGGAAGGCCCATAGCCAGGGAGACAGACCAGGGACAGACTGCACTTGCTCCCGGTGTGGAAGGGATTGTCACTCCCAAATCGGCCTTTTCAGCCACACTAGACGCTGTTCCAGAACCACCATTCAGAGTGCGATACCATAGTCTTTTGAGACTGAAGGTTGCCAACAGGACAGGAGCATAGCAAGTGGGGGCAGTCCGTCCTGGTACTCTTGGGGAGCGATGGGTGAACCAGCTGAGCCCCCACCAAGCAGAGACCCATGGCTGTTTAGCACCCTGTCCAGGTTGTGATCTGGCATCTCATGTCAATGGATTGCTAGCTTGTGATCCAGACCTTTCCAGGGGTTCCAGAGGCCGGAGCCATTTCTGCCCAAGAATTGCTGAGCAAATTCTTGAGCTGTAGTAGGTTCTGAGCCACAGCAAACCACCAATGGAAAGACTCAGCAAGCGTCTCAGTCAGTTTCTTTATTGTATGTGTATATTTTTTTCCAAAAGTAATGGCTTGTTAATGAACTAACAAAACTCTTGATGAATGCTCATGGAAACAAGATCACATGTATAAGAAAAAGACTCCCTGCTCTCCAGCCTCCTCTTGCTTTTCAATAGATCCCAGCATGAAGGCAATCAAGCTTTGCTCTGAAAATGTTTTGAGCCGTGCCCTCAGCCACTTAGGACGATGTGAGATATTGGATTTTCTGCGTTGTTGGAGCAAAGTCAAGTGTTCGCCAGGCTGCTTATCATCATCGCTCAGAACCTCCTGACCTCCAAAATCTTCAGGCTGATTAACCTTCCAAAGTTTCAAAAGCCTTTGGGTCACATCTATCCCCAGTATGCTTATGCTCATGGACAGGAGGGCTAATACGTTGAAGAAGCCTTGCCGTATTCGAGGAAGAAACAACTGTGCAAAAAACTCTTTTGACACTTGAGAAACCAAGCAGATTGACTGGTGCTCCTCTGCTTATCTTTGAAGAATTAGAAGTGGGACGGGTAGCAATAGATTGGGATTGGGTGGAGCTGGACCCAAAGGTGGCAGGGCCTTTGCCTCTGCCATCCTGAATGAAGCATTACTATCCTTGCCATTGTCATCACCCCTGTGTTCCAATCTAGTGGCGTAGCTTGAGAAGGGTAGCTGGTGGCCCCCCATGGGGCTCTAGGGCTTTTCCAGGTTCTGTGTGTGTGTGTGTGTGGGGGGGGGTGCTCTGTGCTCACTGCCCAAGTACTCAGAGTGGTGAACACAGTGAAGAATGGTTCTCCCACCTGTCTTAGACTCCACATGGCTCCAAATCAGAGCCCCTCTGAAAGCCAGGGGGTGGTACAATGACATGGGGGGGGTGTTGCAGCATCATCGCTTCACCCCATCCTGGACATTGGCCAGCCTTTCTCCTTCCACTGGCCTTCTCCTCTACCTCTGCTTCACCTGCCCAGTTTGGTCCAGTCAGTATGAGGAGGGAGTAAGCAAATTTTGGCAGACTATTCAATTTTATGGGCTTATGGCATGGTTTGCATGGTGCGAGGTCCTTCTAAACTCTTGCCATCTAATTCCTGCCAGACATTTAGAGCTTTAGAGCTCTTTAGAGCTCTTGCCTTCTAAACATCTCTAAGATGCTCCAACTGCCAATGATTCAAAAAGTAAAAATGAAAAGGTGGTGTGGTTTCAAACACAGGCCTGAGTGAATATTAAGAAGCATTTTTCATCAGCCTGTTGAAACCAGTGTGAAACATTTCCATCTACTTCCACGGGTTTTAAACAGAGCCCAGGAATGTGACAGATGAAAAGACTGTCACGCCAAAAGCAGATTTCAGTCCTTTTTGTTTCCTCTCCTTCATAGCCCAGGTTGCGCTTTGTGTTTTTTTTAATCCTCATCACACATTTGTATCTAATCATGTTTCGTATCTTTCTTGGGGCAAAGCACATGTTGAAGTTGAATCATAATGTGGGAGATGTATTGCAGCCTGAGAGCTTCTCTACCAAAGGGGAGGTAGAGATTAGCGGGAAGACGGGCAAATAGTTTTCTGGGATATCATTCTGTAGACCCTTCAGGGATGTTGCCGGCGTGATTGTAAGGCCACTGAGTCACCAAAGCAAAGAATAAATTCAAGACAGGGAATGCAGGAGCCAGTGGCATAGCTAGAGGGGGTGTAAAGCACTAAGTTTTGCAGGGAGCTTCACCCCAGTGTGCAAGCGGCTCTTCCCCTTCAGAGCCGTTCTGATGAATGGAGCCAACGACTGCCTCTGTTTTGTTCCCACCCCCTGGAATGGCTCCAAAGGGGAGAGGGAGGGGCCACTTGTATGCTGCAAAACTTAGCACTTTTCACCCCCTCTAGCTATGCCACTGGCAGAAACCAGTTCTAAGGAGGGTGGGAAAATCCTCCTCTAAGGATGCTTGAAACAGCTGCTCACTGGCCTTGACAATTATTTGGGTACTAGTGATGTGCAGAAAAATTAAAAAACTTTACTAGTCTTCTACTGTATCTTTTGGCTTCTTTCAAAATTCCTCTGATTTTTTGACTAAGTAGGGACCTCCCATTCTTCCTTGAGGTTTGCTTTAGGTGAAATTCAGGCTGGGTCTACCTATGTAGATAAGAATGAAGTGCTGGCATGCTGAGATGGTAGAATGGGCTGTACCACTTAAATAGCACAGGGGGAAATCTCATTTTTCAATGCCCCTCTATATAAACTCCCTGTAAGTAGAAAATCAGAACATTTGAGAGAGGGCTAAGACCAGCAGAACTTTTGTCCCTGATGCGTCAGTTTGCTATTTGGAAGGAGTTTTGGCAGAAAGGGATGTTCAAATATGCTCTCTCCTACCTGAAGTGGCACAGCCCATCCCAGCACCTTGGCCTTCTACCACCTAATGCGATTGCACATGTAGACATGACCTTAGCGGTGAAGAAATGCCACTGATTTTGTGCAGCAATATTTAGCTCCCTTCAAAATTCTTTGGACATTTTTCCTAATTGGAACCTCCAAATTCACCTCAAAGTGTTGCTGGGCAACTCGGTTCTTGGGGAAAAAATAAAATAAAAGGATGCTTCTTACTCCAGAACCTTTTCGCCTTCTTCGTACCACCTCTTGGCTCTTCTCTGTTTCATGTCCTTGTAAAAAGGGGGGAACCAGCTGGTTCTTCCCCTGCTCTGTTTATATCCGAGAAATCCAAGTCTTCCCCACCTTCTGCTCAAAGGAAGAGATTAGGGCAAAAAATAATGTAGGTGATATTAACTGACATCCACAGATAAGCAGAGGCAAATCTCAAGGAGTGCCAGTGATCTTTATAGGCTCCTGGTTATTACGCTGAGTTCTGCTGGACTTTTACCAGAGCCCTTAATGCACAGCTAACATCAAACCGGAGACGGTAAACATTCCCTTGCTGGATGTCGGCTGGATTTGTTCAGTTTTTTAAACAATCAAAGGGACTTTTCTTCTAGCTAGTCTCTTTATGAAACTGACCTCAAATCTTGCAGTTTTCCTTTTAGCAGGTGCAAACTGGAACTCACTTCTGGTTGCTTCCTCAAGGCATTCTGAGGCCTGGGGAGGCCAATGGAGTGGGTCGCTGGCCCAGCATGACCCAGAAGCAGCCTTTGGAGGCTCCCAGGAATGCTCTGCGGCATGACATTTGAGCATCGTGTTGCGACCCACAGTTTGGGAAATGCAGGCCTAACCCCATTTGGCCATCGCTTCATCTTGGGACAGTGGAACTGCCTAACTTTATTATGATCTATCTAAAGGACTAGATTTTTGTCCTTCTGTTTGACTTGAACCTACTGCCAGTTCGTTTCACTAGATAACCTCAGACTGTTGTATTATGAAAGAGGGAGGAAAAGTCTCTGTAGGCTTGATAACCCCCAGTTGTTCCACATGTTATTTTTTATGGAAAGTAAGGTTTGGGCACGGTACAGACTATCTACTTAGGGAGGTGCAGATTCCCCCGGGAATATTTGCTGGTCTTATCCTATTCAGAACAGCTTAAAATCCTCAAAAGCTTGGTCTGAGGCATAGTCCCCAACTCCCTTGGGGATTCTGTGTGACTCAAATTTCAGCAGGAACTTTGCATCTCATCTAGTGGTCTCGCTCAGTGCTGACCATAAGGCATGCAAGTTGATGCTTTTCTGGTTCAAGACCAATGGATCCTGAAGGGGCATCCCATCTGTCACAAAGTCATCTGACCACAAAGACCAGAGACAAACCGATCTTGAATGTGGCTTGTCACTGAAGCTAGAGACATCTGCAATGATAGGGTGGGTAGGGGACGAAGTGGACATATGCAACCTGAGGGTTTGATTGGGTGTCCAGGATATCACTATCTCTCCTCCTGCTTAGACCCTGAATACAAGTGTATACCTCATACAATGTCTCTTGAATCAGTCGATTCAATGGGGAAGGAACCATGAAGAAGAGACCATAGTACAGTGGTAGAGCTTGAGAAGAAGGAAAGCCAGTAAGTCAGGACCCACCATCACCTCCACTGCCTGCTGCGGTTTTTAAACTCAACTACATGAACTGTGTTTTTAACCAAATATGAGCCACCTTGCAGGTCTCTTAGGAGGTGGAAAGGCAGCACACAGGAGGCCAGAAAAATAGAAATAAATTCTAAAAAATGTCCTGTGTGCTCAGGGTGCTGGGTTTAATTATTGGCACTTCCAGTTTTCTTTTTTTGTTATTAAAGATTGCTTTTAATTGAAATTTGGAGGAGCTACTGCCATAAGAACATAAGAACAGCCCCACTGGATCAGGGCAAAGGCCCATCTAGTCCAGCTTCCTGTATCTCACAGCGGCCCACCAAATGCCCCAGGGAGCACACCAGATAACAAGAGACCTGCATCCTGGTGCCCTCCCTTGCATCTGGCATTCTGACATAACCCATTTCTAAAATCAGGAGGTTGCACATACACATCATGGCTTGTACCCTCTAATGGATTTTTCCTCCAGAAACTTGTCCAATCCCCTTTTAAAGGCGTCCATTCAGTGTAGGCTGTCCTGGGCTAGAAGGACCTTTGGCCTGACTGATTGTAAGGCAGAGTTTTTGTGTGTTCTATAAAGCATCCATTATGGACCCAGATCTTAGCAGTTAGGATAGATAGAAAGGGGTGGATTCCAGCCACGTTCTATGAACAAGCAAGTGTTCGCGACAAGCCATGGATGGAGGTTTTGTTTTTTTTGAAACCATGCAAATGAGGGCGGAACAGTGTTTGTAGCACTGAAGCAGAAATCTCAATTATGATTTCCAGCTCCCCCTCCCCCCAATCCAAGATAATAAACTTTCCTGGCCTCAGAACATTTTTCAAGAAAAACAGACTTGGGTTGTATGCAGCTCATAAACTGAACAAGGCAGAAGACATCATTCATTCTCAGTTCTCCCTATGATGAAGCAAAGACCCTTTTTGTGGTCCGTTTATCTGCTGCTGTTTTACACTGTGCACGTTTATGGATTCTTTAAATGTTTTGGTGGTTTTAGACTGTTATCCACCTTGGTTGTGTCAAAATGAGCAAGATGTACATTTCTGGTTTTTTTGTTTTGTTTTTGTTTTTTTAAATAGACACATTTTACAACTAGTAAGAGACATCACTGGAGGTGAGCGTTACCCCTGGATTTGGGCTGTTCTCAGATGCCAGCCAAGGCACTGACCAGACCAAGACCTGCTTAACACCACCGAATTGACTGTATCATGTAACTTCAGACTATGTCCTGGAACCCTGGGGAAAGGGGGGCATATTTTTCATTGGGGGGGGGGAATGGAAGTGAGATGGGCAACTCAATGTGCAGTCCTTCCAATAGCTGCCTTCCCGTCCCCCACTAGCATGCCCTCTGTGAACAATGCTGAATGGCATAGGGCCCAATTCTATCCAATTTTCCAGTGTCCATGCAGCCGTGCTAATGGGGCCTGTGGGGCAGTCACAGAGACCTCCACAAAGTATGGAAACATTTGTTCCCTTATCACAAGGTTGCATTGTGATTGCACCGGTACTGGAAATTTGGATAGGATTGGGTCCATAATGGTCTTCACTGGAGCATTCTGGGTAAAAGTTATGTTTACCAAGGTGATCAGGTGACACTTTTGCAAAACTGGTGACAGTGGCAACAAGGTTCCCCAAAAAGGCCAACTGTGCATTCCTTAATTTGCCTGAGAACTTTTGGCTTGGTCCTCATCTTGTGGACCATAGAGAGACCTTCCAGTCTGGATGTACTTTATTTAACACTACAGGTATCCACCTGTATTTGTGGGGGTTCAATTCCAGGCCACCCCACGAATACGAAAACAGAAGATATGGGGGGAAACTCTGTGTAAAGTACAACACTCTGTGCCTATTACTTTTGTTTTGCTTTACTAGCAGTGGAAGCATGCATTTTCTTTCTTAACAGACAGTGGTGTCACTAGGGGGTGCAGGGAGTGCGGGCCGCATAGGGTGACGCGCACAGGGGGGTGACACGCTAAAATCACAGTGGTTAGGAGTAACTCCATCATATTATATACCGTTGGATGCAGAATTTCGAGCGGAATGCAATGCAAAGAACCAGAGTGAAATATCTCCTTTATATCAAAAGTTATGGCCAAAAACTGGAAAACAATAAATAAATGGATCCCTATGGAAAGTGAAAGTGAGCCGTATCACGTGTTTACTCATGAGTAGGTGAACTTGCCTTAGTCCGTCGGAAAGGGCAGGCTGAGAGGAATCCAGTGACACCAGAGTGGTCCTGATCCAATGAATGCAGCCCCCAAAAACATCTGAGAAGGAAGTCCCTGCCTCCAAGCAGATGAATGTATTGAGCCCTATGGAAAACGATACTAAGCCTCACGGTCGCGTTTACTCATGAGTAAGCAAACGTGCCTTGGCTGGTGTGAAAGATCATGTGAAGGAGAGTGCAAGGCTACCAGAATGGTCCTGATCTGATGGAACTGGAGTTCAACAAGTGCTCCAGAAAGCAGCCCCCCCCCCCACTAAAAAGTATCAAAACAGAGGCTTCAGCTGATAAGGTGAACCTTTTTGAGACTTGCAAAACCTGACAGTGATCTGGTTTAAACAGAAGTTCTTAAATTGAACTGACAACTGGGTAGGGCTGAAAATCTTACTGGTTTTGGAGGGGGGGTGTTATTGCAGGCAGGCTACAGAGGAAATTCACTTGGTGAAGCAGGGCTGGCTTCTGCTTGTTTAAGTATTTGTTTTACTTTAATTATTTTTACTTATTTATTTTAATTTGCCTGATGATGACACTTCTACCATGACATCACTTCTGGTGAGTCTTGGACAGATTGTCATTCTAAAAAGTGGATCCCAGCGCTCAAAGTTTGAGAACTGCTGCAATAAGGTGTTATTAAGTTGATACCTGGGTGTTTGTGTGTGTGTGTGTGTGTGTGTGTGTGTGTGTGTGTGTGTGTGTGTGTGTGTGAGAGAGAGAGAGAGAGAGAGAGAGAGAGAGAGAGAGAGAGAGATCACTAGGGACCAAAATCACTAAAATCACAGTTTGGAGGAATAATACCATCATATCAATCAATGCATAATTTCATGCAGAATGTGTTCTATCTTTGTTTGATCAAAAGGTACAGCCCAAAGACCAGTGTGGGGCGGAGTGATGGTACATCACCATGCCCACCACCTGGGGTTTTGCCCCACCCACCGCATGAGGGGGTGACGTGCTGGCATCCCGCACCGGCTGACGCGAACCCTAGTGACGCCACTGTTACCAGAGGAACAAATTCTTGCTTAACTGAGGAATGCAACATTCAGGCTGGAGGCCTGCATGCTACATGGAGGAGACTAACCAAATGTTAACAGGAAACAGGACAGTTCTTGCTTCCTGTTAATATTCTGGCTGTGTCCCTCTAGCATGCAGGCTGCCTGCCTGACTGTCATGGAACCAGGGGAGAACCGTGGGTACCAGATCTGCAGATATGGGGGGATGCCTGTACTTGAGCAAAACAATAAGAGGTATGAATTAACCCCCCTCTCCCACACACACACAGTCCAGCGCTGAGCCTCCAATGAAGCTTGTGCTGCCATTTCTCTGGTGCAGAACTGAGGTCTCCATCTTCCTTCTAAAGCTGACTCCTTTTTTTCTCATACTGTCTTATGAGAGGGTGGGATTGCCTTGCTAACTATATCATTTGCAGCAGTTAAGGACAGCTAGGCCTGCCCTGGTTGGAATCCCCCTCTCTAAACCATGTGATCCATGAGGTGGCATTGTCCTTGAAAGGACCACAGAGAAGATGCTCTTTCCAAGCAAGGAGTGGAATGAATGAAACATTGAATACCCCACTTGGTCATACATCACAAGCACTTCCTGTTGGTCCTTCAACTTTGCCAGTCCTTTAGTGCTCCCAAGTTCTATTGGCTGCATTAAGTAATGAGAATGGACACAAGGTAAAGAAAAGCCTCCATTTCCTGCATTGTTGCCATTCTCAGTGGCTTGGCTGGAAAGGAGAGTTTTGCTCAGAAAGGCAGGATAACAAAGCCATCAAAACAGGAAGCAACCTATGAAAGGGGGCCTGCAGTCAAGCCAGACAGCTCTCTCACAGAGGACTCCTTTAGCTTCGCATTTCCCTCTCACTCTGATCTTATTGACATGGAACTCGCTGTGAAAGGAGGCCATTGTACCTTGGGCTTTGAATTAGACGAGGCCTCCATTGCAAAATACTTTCTTCACAGATCTTAGGTAGATCAACATGTTCAAAGGGAAAATGCATGGCAGTTATGCAAAGAGAGGCAAAGCTGAAGGTCCATAGAGCAGAAGTGAGAAAGCTGTCAGCAGATGCAGGGCTTAAATATTTATAAAATCAAACTTTCTTTCTTTCTTTCTTTCTTTCTTTCTTTCTTTCTTTCTTTCTTTCTTTCTTTCTTTCTTTCTTTCTTTCTTTCTTTCTTTCTTTCAAAAGCCAGATTTCTTTCAAAAATCCCTTTTATGGATACAAGGATGAATTCAAAAGGGTATAAGCAACGGGGAGCCCAATTTGCTACAGCATCTTACACACCAGCCAGTGGCTCCTGGGTAAGGGAAGTAGTTCTGCAATGGACAGACATAGAATCAAGGAGTCCCATGTCGGGCCACCCCCCTGCCCCGGAATGCCCCCTCCATGCATCCCCCACACCCCCCACACACCCACTCACCTCTCTGCTGCTCAGTGGTTCAGGCAAGCCGCTGGGTGGCTGATCACGGGCCCAGCACTGGAGCTGGCCCAGCACAGGCTCATACCAGGCTAATTCCGGCGCTGGGCCTGCGGTAAGGTTTGCTGGTGGTGAGCCAGCACGCAAGGCTCAGAATTGGGCCCTAAGACTGTAATCCTAAACATGCTTTCCTAGGAGCAAGCACCACTGAACACAATGGGACTTCCTTCTGAGTAGACATGCATAGGATTGTGCTATGAATATACATGGTAAGAAGTGAACTAATTCAGACTTCTCCACAAGTGCCCAGCGCCCTGGCAAGAGAAGCGGCACAGTTTGTATAGGAACAGGCTCTCTCAACAAAGCAGAGGTCTTTGCAGGTTCTTAGTTCTTTTGCAAGCTGATTTGGAGGAAGACGAAAAAATTTGCTGGAGGAGGTCATTGCATGTCAGATGAAAAGATGAAATAAGAACTTATAGCACTCCTATACCTTTCATAATTGTACAGAAGACTGAATCTGGGTGGATGCAGTATGCATCTGGGTGAAATGGCAGGCTCTACCTGCCTTCTCTATAACTAGGTAATGCACTGGGGAGAGTGGCGCTGAACATTCTCAATGGTTTCGGAGTGGAAACTAGTAATTTTTGTGGGGTACAAATGTATGAAAAGCACAGAAATTGTGTGAATTGATTCATTTATTATTTATTTGAAAGATTTACACCCCACCCCTTTCCCCCAACAACAGGGTTTCAATAATCTTATGAAGATTAAAAAGGTAAAAATCATAAAGAATAAAACAGAGGCCAGCATAAAACATTATAAAAATCATTCTGCTTTTGTTTGGTGCTGTTTCCCACCAACCTGGCTTGATTTTCTTCACCAGGGGTCTCCAAACCCTGGCACGGGGGCCAGATGCGGCCCGTGGCGAGCCTCTATCTGGCCCGCGGCCAGCCTCTGATCTCTTGAGAGCCTCTGGCCCAGTTGACCAAACACAACTGGAGCTGTGCTTGTAGGGTGGGGGAATGGGGGTCCATTTAAGTTGGACTGTGTTGGTGATTGGAGAAATCCTGGACATTTGAGCGCATTCATTCATTTATTCATTCATCTAAGTTTCATCTCTAATGTATCTACTTAAATTTTATAATTAATTTTTTTTCCCGGCCCTCAACATCATACCGGATATTTGATGTGGCCCTTAGGCTGAATAGTTTAGAGACCCCTGTTCTTGATCTTTCATTGACACTATAATCCCTCCCAATTAGGAATCACACTGTGAGTAAGACAACATCACAATGTTACATCACCAGTCTGAGCTGGCTTCAGGATAGCATGACTGCAGGCAAGCAAGAGCTATCCAGACAGTAGTCATGTAAATGAACAGACAGTTCTCTTTGCCAGGAGTGCAGAAAAATCACTGAAAAGGGGAGGCATTTTTAGACTTCTGAAATGTTTACAAAAACCTGTGAGTAACTTGTACTCACAGTCTGGTCTAACTCTAACCCATTTGGATTTCCCAATGTGACAGGTATGTGCAGGGAAAAGTTCAAACAAGTTCCACTGAGTCTCTCTGATCCAAGCCCATAAAGTGGAGGGATATATATCTCTTTGACATTTTGTTGTTCAAAGGTTTCTAGTCACCTCTATGACAAAGAGGGGTTGGATACTCGCAGAATTTAGTGCCACAGTTAAAGGGGTGGTTTACAGGCTTCTGATACCATCCATGTTCCCAAGCTGGTTAGTCCAGATAAGACTCTTAAAAAAAACCCTTCTCCCCCGGATGTTTGATAGAGTCAGCTCCCGTTTGCTTTGAGGAGAGATCTATAGCTTGGAAAGTGAATTTCAAAAAGGGGTAGGGAAAATAATTCATGAACCTGTCAAACAGTAATGCTAGATGTGAAATCAATATATGGACAGCAACTGAACTCTCTGCTGTAGGATGGAGATGGTGGGGACCCCAGAGCTAGGGGTATCTTAGGGGTATCTTAGGGGGATCTTAGGGGTAGAAGCACACTATGTGATCCATATGAATATGGCATCAAAAAAACAGCACCCCATGTCAGGTTCACCTCCTTAACCTTATGGTTTTGACCATAAGACATAGTTACATCATCAAAGGTTTTGTCTTAACTTTATTTATTTATTTATTTATTTACTTACTTACTTACTTACTTACTTACTTACCCAGTGTGTAATTAATCTGTACAACTCCTTGCCACATGACCTGCTGATAGTGCCTGGCCCAGATGCCTTTCAAAGGACAAATTTCTGGAGGAAAAATCCATCACAAGTTAACTGTGATGGGTATGTACAACCTCCTGGTTTTAAAAGTAGGCTAACTCAGAAAGTCAGATGCAAGGGAGTGGAGTGGCAACAGGATGCAAGTCTCTTGTTGTCCTGTGTGTTCTTTGAGGCAACTGGTGGGCCACTGTGAGATACAGGAAGCTGTACAAGATGGGCCTTTGGCCTGAACCAGTGAGGCTCTTCTGATGTTCTTAGCTTGTTAGTTCTCATTTACAATTGCTGGCTCATTTAGGGCCCAATCCTATCTAACGTTCCAGCACCAATATATAATATAATATTGGCAACCTTCAGTCTCGAAAGACTATGGTATCGCGCTCTGAAAGGTGGTTCTGGCACAGCGTCTAGTGGGGCTGAAAAGGCCAATTCAGGAGTGACAATCCCTTCCACACTGGGAGCAAGTGCAGTCTGTCCCTGGTCTGTCTCCCTGCCTATGGGCCTTCCTTCTTTGCCTCTTAGCCTCAGACTGTTGGCCAAGTGTCTCTTCAAACTGGAAAAGGCCATGCTGCACAGCCTGCCTCCAAGCAGGCTGCTCAGAGGCCAGGGTTTCCCACTTGTTGAGGTCCATTCCTAAGGCCTTCAGATCCCTCTTGCAGATGTCCTTGTATCGCAGCTGTGGTCTACCTGTAGGGCGCTTTCCTTGCACGAGTTCTCCATAGAGGAGATCCTTTGGGATCCAGCCATCATCCATTCTCACGACATGACCGAGCCAACACAGGCGTCTCTGTTTCAGCAGTGCATACATGCTAGGGATTCCAGCACGTTCCAGGACTCTGTTGTTAGGAACTTTGTCCTGCCAGGTGATGCCGAGAATGCGTCGGAGGCAGCGCATGTGGAAAGCGTTCAGTTTCCTCTCCTGTTGTGAGCGGAGAGTCCATGACTCGCTGCAGTACAGAAGTGTACTCAGGACACAAGGTCTGTAGACCTGGATCTTGGTATGTTCTGTCAGCTTCTTGTTGGACCAGACTCTTTGTGAGTCTGGAAAACGTGGTAGCTGCTTTACCGACGCGTTTGTTTAGCTCGGTATCGAGAGAAAGAGTGTCGGAGATCGTTGAGCCAAGGTACACAAAGTCATGGACAACCTCCAGTTCATGCGCAGAGATTGTAATGCAGGGAGGTGAGTCCACATCCTGAACCATGACCTGTGTTTTCTTTAAGCTGATCGTCAGTCCAAAATCTTGGCAGGCCTTGCTAAAACGATCCATGAGCTGCTGGAGATCTTTGGCAGAGTGGGTAGTGACAGCTGCATCGTCGGCAAAGAGGAAGTCACACAGACATTTCAGCTGGACTTTGGACTTTGCTCTCAGTCTGGAGAGGTTGAAGAGCTTTCCGTCTGATCTGGTCCGGAGATAGATGCCTTCTGTTGCAGTTCCAAAGGCCTGCTTCAGCATGACAGCGAAGAAAATCCCAAACAAGGTTGGTGCAAGAACACAGCCCTGCTTCACGCCACTTCGGATGTCAAAGGGGTCTGATGTGGAGCCATCAAAGACAACAGTGTCCTTCATGTCCTTGTGGAAGGATCTGATGATGCTGAGGAGCCTGGGTGGACATCCGATCTTGGGGAGAATCTTGAAGAGGCCGTCCCTGCTGACCAGGTCGAAAGCCTTCGTGAGATCTATGAAGGCTATAAAGAGTGGCTGTCGTTGTTCCCTGTATTTCTCCTGCAGTTGTCTAAGGGAGAATACCATATCAGTGGTGGACCTGTTGGCTCAGAAACCACACTGCGATTCTGGATAGACGCTCTCTGCAAGTACCTGGAGCCTCTTTAGTACAACTCGGGCAAACAACTTTCCTACAACGCTAAGGAGAGAGATGCCACAGTAGTTGTTGCAGTCACCCCTGTCACCTTTGTTCTTGTACAGCGTGATGATGTTTGCATCCCTCATGTCTTGAGGTACTCCACCTTATCTCCAGCAGAGACAGGATTTCATGCAGCTCAGTGACGATGATCTCTTTGCAGCACTTTAGGACTTCAGCAGGGATGCTGTCTTTTCCAGGTGCCTTGCCAAAGGCAAGGGAGTCCAGGGCCACATGAAGTTCTTCTAGGGTTGGTTCACTGTCAAGCTCCTCCAACACAGGCAGACACTCAATGTTGTTCAGCGCTTCTTCGGTGACTACATTGTCTCTGGAATATAGCTCAGAGTAGTGCTGCACCCAGCGTTCCATCTGCTGCACCCGCTCCTGGATGACCTCACCTGCTGCAGACTTCAGAAGGGCAATTTTCTTCTGTGTTGGACATAGGGCCTGCTTGATACCATCATACATCCCCTTGATGTTACCGGTGTCAGCTGCTATCTGTATCTGGGAACAGAGCTGGAGCCAGTAGTCATTAGCACATCTCCTGGCAGCCTGCTGGACTTTGCTGCGAGCAGCTCGGAGGACCTGCAGGTTGCGCTCACTGGGACAGGCCTTGTATGCTGCTTGAGCTCTCCTCTTTTCCTCAATGACTGGTGTCAGCTCCTCAGAGTGGGCTTCAAACCAGTCTGCTGTCTTGTTGGTCCTCTTGCCGAATATGGACAAGGCGGTGTTGTAAACGGTATTCTTGAAATGTTCCCATCTGTTGGATGCGTTTGCGTCGGCCGGGCCTGGAAGAGATTCCTCAAGCGCTTGTGCAAATTCCTCCACTTTTCTCTGATCCCGGATCTTGCTGGTATCAATGCAAGGTCTTCCTTCCTTTTTCGTGTGATACAGTCTCTTTGCTTGCAGTTTCACTCTGCTGCACACCAGGGAGTGGTCAGTGTCGCAGGCAGCACCGTGATAACTGCGTGTGATCTTGATGCTGGGAAGGCTGGAGCGTCTGGAGAGAATCAGGTCGAGCTGGTGCCGGTGCTTTGTTCTTGGGTGTCTCCAAGAGACTCTATGATGTTCTTAGCTTGTTAGTTCTCATTTACAATTGCTGGCTCATTTAGGGCCCTATCCTATCCAGCGTTCCAGCACCAATGCAGCCATGCCAATGGGGGTGTGTGCTGCATCCTGTGGTGTGAGGGCAGTCATGGAGGTCTCCTCAAAGTAAGGGAACATTTTTTTGCATTATCTTGGGGCTGCATCGAGGCTCCATCAGTGCTGGAAAGTTGTATAGGATTGGGCCCTTTATCCATTACTTCCCCACTGCCCCACAAATCAGATAAACCTCATAGCAAAGGCTATGATAACCATCTTGGCTTTTACCCATCATCATAAAGTGGTGATAATATTCATTACGGTTTTCTGGACCTTGATAAGCATGTCCAACATGGAGTCAAACCATTGGTCCATCTCAACATCAGCATCAGATCATCAGAGAGGGCCTTTCATAGGAGACCACTGCCGTCTGCAAAGGCAATGGTGGCAAGACACACAGCCTTCTTGGTTGTGGCACCCTGTCTCTGGAAACACTTACCAGAAGACATGCCCCCTGGTTACAAGGCTTCCACAAGGTTTAAAGGCCTATTTGTTTTGCAGGATTTTTGAGGAGGAAGGAACTTTCTAGAGGCCCCTATTTTATTCTTGCTGCTACTTTCATGTCACGCTATAGCTGTTTTACATTTAAATCTGCTCTTCCATCGTTGTCAATTTTTAGCCATTTTAATACTTTTATTCAGGTGTTTTATCTTTTGTACACACCAAATTATTCCCTGGCCTCTGAGTGGCCCGCCTGGAGGCAGGCTGTGCAGCATGGCCTTTCCCAGTTTGAAGAGACACTTGGCCAACAGTCTGAGGCAAAGAAGGAAGGCCCATAGCCAGGGAGACAGACCAGGGACAGACTGCACTTGCTCCCGGTGTGGAAGGGATTGTCACTCCCGAATCGGCCTTTTCAGCCACACTAGACGCTGTGCCAGAACCACCTTTCAGTGCGCAATACCATAGTCTTTCGAGACTGAAGGTTGCCAGTAATATACACACCAAATCAAACAATGGCATCACCTAGCTCAGTACTGTCTCTACACTGGTTGGCCAGAGCTCTCCAGTCACATTTTTAGCTGTACTTTTGGGGTGGTAGGGATTGAACCTTGGATCTTTGACATGCACCACTGAGAGCTACATCCCCACTTGTTGTAGCATAGTTGAGTGGCTTGTCTAGGGAGCAGATTTATAGTATCCTGAACCAGTCCAGCTCCACCCATACACAATACCTGGAGATGCAAATGCCTGTTCCTACACAGTAGAAGTCAGCCAACCAGAGTTGGCTGTATCCTTTCAAGTTTCAGTGCGGTACAAAATAGTTTCAAAGACCATGCAAACATACCTGGTGCTTTCTGGGGAATGAGTAATTTCCCAGACTTTTCCTCGAGTGGAAGGGAAAAACCAGTGTGCACATGAGATTATAAACTATAATTTCAGGCTTATAGTGTCTCTAGGAATGCATAAAGCTAATGAGGGACTAATAGCAAGATAAATCTGC
Organism: Tiliqua scincoides; assembly: GCF_035046505.1. Lineage (NCBI taxonomy): Eukaryota > Metazoa > Chordata > Lepidosauria > Squamata > Scincidae > Tiliqua > Tiliqua scincoides. The sequence continues at coordinate 2,522,205 of NC_089828.1, read as the reverse complement.
TTTAGCGTTCAGTGTTCATACAGAGAACTTCCTACAATGATACTCCCAAGTTGCCCTCTGCAGTATCCAGGTGATTAATCTTTAATTTCTGGAGAACATGCAGGACATTTTGGGATTGCTCATGAACCTAGCAAGGGAGCCATGAAAAATAAGTGGACCAGCATTCAGGAAATGGACATATATAAACCTCAATCTGGGCTGTATACATCTTGGAGATACTTCCAGATTTAACCTGGGACTCTGCCAGTTATTCTCCACTTGAAATAATTGGGTTGAAATGAGCCATTTCAATAGGAGGGGAAATTTCTCCTGGAAAAGACAGAGACTCTGCAAATCTATTTTCCACTCTGAATTCTGTTTGCCCTGGCTGGTGCTTCCATCTTTGTCCTAGGTTTGTCACGTGATGATGTCACATGGGTACAAAGCTAAACAAATTTAGTGACATCATTAATGGCCCATGAATCAATTCTATTATACAAAATGAATGAGAGAAAATGGAATGTGAATAGCAGAATCAAGCCAGGTTCCAGTGGCAGCAATTTAAACCACCCACGCTCAGTCCTCAGTTGGTCCAAGGCATGCATGTTTTGTAAGCAGGGTGTTTGAACATGTGTGCAAATTAAAAAGTAAAAATTAGAGATAGTTATTTGTGTTGGCTCTGAATTACTCAAGCTATTTGCTGAGCTAATCCGAACTGATTTCCAAGCTGCCCCCCTACCCTGCTCCATCCACCCACCAAGCATTAAAATTGTCCTCGTGAAAACTGCATTTCTCAGGGTCTACTTAGAAGCCTCAAGTGTCAGAGGCTAAGTGAGCAGGGAATGAATGGACTTCTTTCCAGTTCAGCTTAAATTCCAAGTAAGAGTATCACGTGGAAGTCAGAAAGCTTGCCTTGTATTTGAGGTGAGCATTCTGAACCCAAAGGATAATTTTCCCAAGCTGAGAAATAAACATCTCAGTGATATCTGCAGTCAGAACTTGCCCTCAAGTATCCAATTCCAAGGCCAACACTAGCCTGAAGCAGATATAAAACTAATGGGAAAGGATGACTATTCACGGTCTGGCAGAACCCCATGTTGATGACCTAGTAATCTGATCCCATCCAGGGACTGTACCAGAGTTCTGCTTTGGAGAGAGCCCTAGCGAGGCCCCTCTGAAGCACTCCAAGCAAAAGGAAAGCTGCTTGCAACCCTCTCTTCTGTATGTGAATGGCAACTTTCAAGCAGTTAGGGCAGTGGTTCGAAACTTACCAATGTCACCCCTCCCTTCTTTCCACGAGATTCTCTTCCCAGGCACCACCATCTTGGATCACACAAGGTTGTGTGGCAACACACACTTTGCTAATGAGCTCTTGCACTAGTTTGCCCAGGAATAGGATGCTGGGACATCCCATGACATCCCTGTGAGTATCCCTTTGGAGTTACGCCTCACAGTTTGGGGACCACTGGGTTAGGGGGAGGAGAGGAAAAGCAGGCATGGGACAGTGTGATTGACAGTTCTGAGATGCCAGCAAGTCACATGTCAGTTGAATGAAATCTGCTAATTGGGGCTTCCTGTCCTCCCTCTTTCAATCACTGTGATTCTGGAAAGTGAACTATGAACACCTAAAACCATATTGGTCTTGCGCTAACTGATTTCTCTGCTGTGGGATAATTCATTCTTGGAGCGAATGTATCCAGAAGCTTGGGGTGTGTCCTTTAAATCCACAAATTCCTCCCCATTCCATTGTTTTGAAACGATTCCTCCCCGTCAAAAGTCCCTGGTGCCTTTTGGATGCAATTCCTCCAATTCAATGTTCAGGGACAGTGTATCTCTGAGTACCACCAGCAGGGACATCAAACAGGAGAGAAAGATTCTCTTCCTGCCCTGTTTGTGAGCTTGCCAGGAGCATTTGGCTGGCCACTGATGCAGCCAAAATGGTGACACTTTGGGGTGTTGGACCACACAAAACATTCTTCTTATGAGTGAGTACTGAGCCCAGCTAATGTTCATGTAGGGCAAATGCAGAAAACATCCATGAATTCAGGTGAGCTCCAATGACCTTGCAATACCCCCCACCCAGCGTAAAAGTTTGTGCTACTCCAGTGTGCCCATCAATATCCCCTGGCCCTTACCTTGTAAATACATCTCTCCTTAATGTTGATTATAAAGTCTTGCCTTCACAAGATGCCAGAGTCTATTAGTCACCAAATTAAATTTGGGGGTAAGTAATAGCCCAGCACTTCCAGGTAGCTTTGTTCAACAAATAATGAAAAGCAACCTGAAAATCAACTTACCTGGCCATTTATTCTGTGGATAAATGCAGGGAAAAGCAATAATAGCCATAACTGAGATTTATATAGCTCCTTTCATCCCAAAGGACCCCAAGGGCTTTATTCATGGCCATACAAAGAGACATGGCTGGTTTGCTGCTCGGAATGGAAGGCATCTGGGGTAGAGCACAGCAGTGGCTTTGTGTCAGTCATCAGGACAATCCATTTCCAAATGAGAAGAGAAGAATAAATTGTTCTCGATTGTAATTACATTGTAGTCAGGATGTGCCCCATGAAATGAGTCTGTGTCCAACTGTTGTAGTTTCAAGCGGAGATGCCATGGCCTGAAGCTGCACCTAGTTTAATGAGTTACTTTTTGACTAGAGTTGGCACCACCATTTTTTCAAGAGTGACATTTGGAGCAAAGTTCAGGGCTCTTTAGAGGAGAGACAGGCTGCTAGGGAGAAATAGGGTCACAGCTTAGTGAGAGAGCCCCTGCTTGGTGTACAGTCCCAGGTCAATCCCTAACAGCATCTCCAGGTAGGGCTAGAGAAGATCCTTGTATGAAATCCTGGAGAGGTGCTACCAGGTAGTGTAGACAAGGATGGGCTAGATGGACCAAGGGTTTGACTCAATAGAAGCCAGCTTCCTATGTCCTGAAAAAAAAAAACACCTGGAATGTTTTTGAATGGAAACCAAAGGTGGTTCAGGAAGACATTTCTGAGGAGCTTTCTACACTGTTGGCTGCGAGAGGTTGGTAGCCAGCAACCCATTATGATGGTGCTCCCACCTCAGCATCACCTACCCTAAAATTCCTTTCCTGCCACAGTGACCCTGCTGGTTGTGACTGGAACAGGCAAAACAGGTGCCACACCTATCTGAGCAGCATCACCGAGCTCCCAAACCCAAAGGAAGCCTTTGTTGCCACCACCCATAGATAGGAAGCCCAGGCAGAAGAAGGCCTCCTGCGCAGGTCAACAGTGAACCTTTGGGTTGCCAGGAACATTCCAAATTGGGGGGGGGGGGAATAGGTGGGAATTTGAAATTTTTATTACAGTGACTAATGGAAAACACAGACAAAGAAAATGCTTTCACTCTAATCACACCAACAGTGTGGAGTAGGCGAAAAACGTGTCACTTCAGGCAATTGGAGAGAATTCCCTTCCCAATTTCCTCTCAACTATAGAAGGTTCTTGGTCAATGTTACATTGCACCACTGCAGGAAGAAAGGGAGGGTGGAGCTGTTGTTGAGCAAAATGCTGTAGGGAAGGGATGGTGATCATCTTTAAAACTACACTGGGCCCTCCTTATCCATGGTCTTGTATTCACAGATTTGAGTATCTGCGGATGCTGAGTCTGCAGCTCAGGGTGGCTTCAGAGGGCCTCCTGGAGATGACCAGAACACACTTCTGGTTCATGACCTCCAGGCACATCTGGGAGGTGTTCTGAGGTCAGGGAAGGCCTGGGGCCCGCTCCACAAGCCTTCCCACTCCCCGACCTCAGAGGACCTCCTGGATGTGACTGGAAGTCACAGTAGTGAACTGGAAATGACTTCTAGGTCACATCCAGGAGACCTTTTGAAGATGCACCTCCAGGTGAGTCCCTGCAGCTCTTTGACCCTGCCCCCTTGCAGATTAATTATCCACAGATTTTGGTATCCACAGGGGGTCATGGAACCAATCCCCCATGGATACCAAGGGCCCACTGTACACTGACCTCTGAGTCTGCATGCTGCTGCAGATGTCTGCCTCGTGCTTCATCCCAGCACAGGACTGGGGAGATATGCCTCCTCCAGTCACTGTGGGTGGTGTGCCATATAAACCCTATGTCATATAGCTATAGGGCTGTGGTACCGATTCTCTGCAAGAGGTCTGCAGTCATCAATAGTATACTATAGAGAGCATGACTCTTTTCAGCAGTCTCAGAAGGATTCTTATATATTCTGTTCCTGACCCTGCTCCTTCGTGTTCTGACAGTGGCAGCAAATTAAGAAGTGCTGGCAGCCAATGTGCTCTCAGAGTTGGCAGAAATATTTCCCTTCTCCTGACCTTCGCGGTCATGGCACAGGGAGAGGATCATCACCGCAGCATAGTTAAATCAAGGGACTTTTCTTAGGGAGTCTGGGTCAGAAAATAATTGCAGAGTACAAGGACATCAATCTTTAATGTCAGGAAGGAGGTCTTGTTCAGCTCAGAGACCAAGGCAAGAGTGACCTTGGCGATGGGTCTCACAAACCAGGGGGAGAGAGTTGCCCAGAAACCTTCTGAAAATCACCAGAAATCTCTCAGCTCTTTCACCCAAACAGGAAGTGTCCAAGTCACTTTGAATTCCAGGTTGGGCCAAATTTGATCGTAACTCTCATCGGCTCCAAGCATAGATGTTTTCTAGATTGATGTGACACCCTTGGAGGTGACAGCCTTGGTGACAGTCAAGGTTTATGGATCCCTTGAGAAATCTCCTCTAGTCAAAACTTGCCCCTTCCATCAAAATTTTGTGGACGTTTCATCTGAGCAGAAACCTTTGGATTCAGTTCAATCTTTGCTTCTGCAATAATTCAGCGGAGCTCCATTCTGGTTATCTTGTAGACAGGTTCTTGTACACGACTATTTCTCACTTGATTTTGGAATATCTTATATTAGCAGTTCAGATATGCAGTTGACAACTGTTGCCATAGCCGGGATCTGTCCAATGCTATTATATTCTTGTCCCTAGATGCCCCAGTCCTCATGCCAGTAGAGGGTTGGGACATGAATGGATCACCACTGGATACAAGGCCAGCAGTGATCTATTGCCCAGAAACCTCAATTTTGAGGCCAGGCTGGCTCTATGTTGGAAGTAAACAAAATGGCCAGAAGTCCAGAAGTTGTGTTTAGATATGTCTGCCCCAGCAGGACCGGAGATTTGGCTGAGACCTGCGCAGCCAGCAAGCCAGCTTTCTGCTAATGCCTGGCCCAACCCCAGAGGCAAACAAAACAAAAGAGAGCCTTTCTGGCCAAATAATCCTTCTGATTAGGCAGATTTCTGACCAAGCTAATTCAATCAAGAGCTTGGAAGCTTCCCGAACTGTGAATTTAGGTTAGCAGATAGCTCATCTGAGAGCCAACATCACTATTTTAGTTGTAATTGCCATGTCAATTCGCAGCTATGTCTTCAAGGCTTGGTCAGTTTCTCCAGCTCTGTTGGTTTCTCCATGACCTCTGTAGGGTCCTCTATCCCTCTCCCACTAGCCTTGGGCTTGCATTTTCTTTACAAATACGAGACTTGGAATCCCATGAAATCAGCGTTCTGCAGACATAGGTCTGGGTCACAGAGTTAGCATCCCCTTACTAATTTCCTCTGGAGACACTATTTTCCTCCTTCTCTTAGTCTCCAGAGTGACATGAGTTTGTTGAATCCATTTCAACAACATTTGACTTTTCACATGCTTTCCCCTTTTTCTGTTAATGCAAATAATGTGTTGTCATCCTCCTCCCAATAAACTTCATTTAATTCAGTAACAACGTTTTTTATCCTTGCTCCAATCCAGAAGGTGGGTACTCCATTGCCAATGATCAATGGTCCCTCAGTCACATATATAAGAAAGCATGTGAATGTCAGTCTTGAAGCACATGCTGTAGCAGACCCTAGAAGTCAGGGTCAGTGGTGTCACTGGGGTTTGCATCAACTGGTTCGTGACATCCCTGTGATGAACCTCCTTCCATGCAGTGGGTGGCGCAATGCCATGGTGATGTACCATCACCCTGCCCCCAGTTTATTGGCGATAACTTTTGATAGAATAGAGATATTTTGACATGGTTCGTCTCATTGTATTCTGCATGAAATTACATATCGAATGATATATAACTTGATTGTATTATTCAGAAATACCAAGATTTAAAATTTTTTGACCAGTAGTAGCGTCACCCCCTCTGTGCACGTCACCTGGTGTGGCCCACACCCCCTAATGACTCCACTGGTCAGGTGTGATGCAACTCCAAACTGCTGCTTCACTCACAGCATTACTGTCCTGATCCTGAGACTTATACACGTCTCAAGTTCTAGCTAGGAAGTACATTAGTCGAGACACTGGGCAATCTGATCTTCATCTCTAGCACCGCATACCCAGGTCTCCTGTTCCAGCCACGACTGACCAGCAGAGGGCCCTGTCCATCTGAGTGACCTTCTGGGCAAACATGTCTTCTACTCTATGAATCTCGCTTTAAACTTTAGGTGCCAATTTTTCAAAAGACTTCCCTGGACAATTGTGAATAAAATAGGAAAGAAAATAGGAAAGAAGAGTCAAGGCTACATCTTTTCTTTCCTTTAAAACAAAATAGAGGAGAAAAATCATCAGTGGCAGAGTTGTTATAAACACAAATGAATAGACCTGACAAATATAAATAAAGAACATAAAAAGGGTCACCCAGGGCAAGCCAAGGGTTTTTATTTTGATTACCAACAGCAACCAAGCTTTGAAGGCTCCAAAACAGAGGATGATTGGAGATGGAGATGTAGTCTGATGAGAGCATAGACATGAGTTTCAATCCCTGGCATCTCCATATAGGGAGAGGCAATGGCTTTCTGAAATCCTGGAGAACTACTGCCTCAGTCTGGACAATCATTGGCTAAGGCAGTTGTTCCCAAGCAAAATCTCACAGGATCCAAGATGGTGGTCCTAAATCTTGTATGAGATTTTGTGAGATTCAAGATGATGGCACCCAAATCTTGTGAGATTTGGGCACCACCCATCTTGGATCTTAGAAAATCTCATGGGATTTGGACAACACCATCCTGGATCTCATGAGATTTTGTGAGATTCAAGATGTAATGAGAGTCAAGATGTAAAAACATAAGTACATAAGAACAGCCCCACTGGATCAGGCCATAGGCCCATCTAGTCCAGCTTCCTGTATCTCACAGCAGCCCACCAAATGCCCCAGGGAGCACACCAGATAACAAGAGACCTCATCCTGGTGTCCTCCCTTGCATCTGGCATTCTGACATAGCCCATTTCTAAAATCAAAAGGTTGTACATGCACATCATGGCTTGTAACCCGTAATGGATTTTTCCTCCAGAAACTTGTCCAATCCCCTCTTAAAGGTGTCCAGGCCAGACGCTGTCACCACATCCTGTGGCAAGGAGTTCCACAGACCAACCACACACTGAGTAAAGAAATATTTTCTTTTGTCTGTTCTAACTCTCCCAACACTCAATTTTAGCGGATGTTCCCTGGTCCTGGTGTTATGTGAGAGCGTAAAGAGCATCTCCCTATCCACTCTGTCCATCCCCTGCATAATTTTGTATGTCTCAATCATGTCCCCCCTCAGGCGTCTCTTTTCTAGGCTGAATAGGCCCAAATGCCGTAGCCTTTCCTCGTAAGGAAGGTGCCCCAGCCCCATAATAATCTTAGTCGCTCTCTTTTGCACCTTTTCCATTTCCACTATGTCCTTTTTGAGATGCGGTGACCAGAACTGGACACAATACTCCAGGAGTGGCCTTACCATCGATTTGTACAACAGCATTATAATATTAGCCATTTTTGTTCTCAATACCTTTTCTAATGATTCAAGATTCTAATGATAAAGATTCAAGATGTGAGATTTAAGATGTAATTCATGGTGTAACGATTCAAGTTTTGCAAGATCTAAGATGGCAACACTCAGGGAAACAGGTAGGGGGGGAACCAGGGAAATCCCACAATACCCCATGAGTGTGCTGCAATGCCCTAAGGCAGTGTTTCTCAAACATTTAGCACCGGGACCCACTTTTTAGAAGGAGAATCTATCAGGACCCACCAGAAGTGATGTCATGACCAGAAGTGCTATCATCAAACAGGAAAATGTTTAACAATCCTAAGCTGCAATCCTACCCACACTTACCCAGGAGTAAGTCCCATTTACTATCATTGTTGTGAGCATATACATAGTAGCCTGTTAAAAGTACAGATGTGTAACATTTCCCCAAATGCAGTCACATGCCATGGTAGCATCAAGCCTAACATATTAATAATAAAATACTGAATGGGGGCCCACCTGAAATAGGCCTGTGACCCCACCTAGTGGATTCTGACCCACAGATTGAGAAACATTGCCCTAACGCATTGTGACACACACTTTTGGAACCCCTGAGCTTAGGGAACCATTAAATGGACCCAATATCAGGTGGTGCCCCTCTTCCGTTGCTCACTCTAGACATTGTGGTAGCTCCAGCACTCACTGAAGTAGTCACAGCATTTCCCCCCTCCCCACCCTGCGCCATCATGAAACTCAGGGTAGCATACGTGAAGTCCCCTGGAGGAACTCCTATCAGGACATTGGACAGACGCAGACCTGCCTAGCTTTGACAAGGGAGCTGCATCACATGCCCGTGAGACTCTGCTGTGAGATCTCCAAGCCAAGTCTTCATCATACACATTTCCGTGCACAGATAAGCTCAGTGGATTGCAAACATGAGCAAAACGCTCACTCTGAAATACGGCACGTCTGGTATTCATTGAGATCACAGGTGTCGGCAAAGTTGTCGATCAATATTTCTTATTGAGCCAGCAGTCTTGCACGTGGTGTCCTCAATGCTTAGGTGTAATGATGCAGTTACTGTAACTATAAATCTAGTCCATGGTTTACACAGGGCCTATGGTATTTGATTTCAGTTCAATCAATGTTTGTAATCTCTGCCTCCCCGTGGTGTCTCTTTTACATTCCGACAGTCTAGCGAGGGCTGGCTTTGACGGTCTGTGTGCCGCATGAAGGAGTGGCGGCGCAAAGCTGATGTGCCTTTGAAATGAGCTCTAATAAGGCACAAGTTCACTGGGTAAAACTGGAGTCATTTGGGGGGGGGGGCTGGAGGAGCCATGTGCACTCACCTGAGGGAGAACCTTGAGCTAGTGTGGAGCAGTGGCTAAGGCTGCAATCATATAGACATTGACATGTAAACATTGAACTCAGTGGGACTTACTTCCGACTTGCATAGAATTGCACTCTAAGAGGAATCTTTGGGGTGAATCCTTGGAACAGATCTTTCCTGTACTATGAGTTCACTACAGAGGCAAATTCAGGGGGAGGGCAATGGGTGTGTGCCCCCCCCCCCAAACTGTCATGCCAGTGGAGAAGGGTGCCTTCCAGGATGAGGAGCGAACTTGGGTGTCAGGGAAATGCCCACTGGAAAGGGTGTCAGCAGTGAGATCATGCCCAGCCAGAGCTCAGGTCTACCAGCTTGGCAGAAGTGGCTCTAGAGGGCAATCAGAATGGGAGCCCAGGTCTACCTGGCAGGCAGATCTCAGCTCAGAGTCTGGTCAGGAACCCAGGCTTATCTGCCTGGAAGAGGCAGCTCCAGAGGGCAGTCAAAATAGGAGCCCAGGTCTACCCAGCTGATTGATCCAAGTCCAGGTGGGTCTACCTGCCCAGAAAATCTTGGCCAGAGAGGCCAGTTCAACCAGGAGCCCAGGTCGACCCACCTGGTTGACCTGGACTCTGGAGTTAAGGTAGTGCTCATGGCCTTCTCCAAAACACAAACAGTGGATTCACCCCTGGTTCACTTGGGACCACCCCGGTCTTTGGGAAAGCCTTCTCAACATTAATCCCCCCCCCCCAATCTGAAGTAATGCTGGCCCAGCTTACATGCTGGCTGTAAGGAAGACAAGATGATGAATGTGATGGACTTTAAACTTTATATACCATAAGTGCTAAGTGTTATTATGATGGCAGTGCAAACACTGGAGCTTTTGCCAGTGGTATAGCTAAAGCACCTGCACCCATAGGCACAAAATTTTTTAACATCGCTCATATCCCCATAACACCTCCAAAAAAGTTTAACACCCTTCCCATACAACATCTTAGAGGCCTTCAAAAGGTACCATGCCTTGAGGGTATGTCTTAGAAGCCTCCAAAAGCCAGAGGTACCTTTCAGAGGCCTCTAAGACACCCCCTCAAGCAGGGTCCCTGGGGTGACGTATCCCCCCGCTCCTTCCTTAGCTAAGCAACTGGCTTTTGCATTCTGTTGTTGTTGTTAAATGAATTTTTAGCCTGTCTTTCTACCACCCAACGGAACACCCAAGGCAGTTTACCACATAAAAGGAGCACACAATACATTCAAAGATTAAAACAATATTAAAACATTAAAACCTAAAACAATTGAAACGATAAAACAAATCAGATCCCAGTGGATCACCAATTTAAAACACATTCATTAAAGAAGTGCCAGCCCAACATGTCAGCAGTTAAAGCCTCTTTGAATTAAAAAAAAGTCTTAAGGCCCTGCCGAAAGGTTTCCAAAGAGGGAGGTGAAGGAAATTCCATTAAGAAAGTTTATATCTAGGTGTCAAATGGCACATCGTCTTAGACCGAGAGATGTTCAGAAACTCCCTGAGGAATTTCATGTGCATAGGAAGTGCCTGACACCAAGCCACATTGCCGGTCCATCATCCAGAGCATCTGAGTTGCCTCTGGTAACTGGCAACAACTTTTCAGGGCCTGAGTCTTCTCCAGGACCCTCGGGAGCTGCTGCCGGTGATGGAACCTGAGCCCTTCTGCGTGCAAAAGACTTGCTGTGCACACAGCTACAGAGTGCTCCCATTCTGCAAGCTGTTGGAGATAATGGTTTGGCTCTCCTTGGAAATTCTTGGCTGTTTTACTGTAGGGGAAACCCTGAAATTAACTTTCGCTTGGCACTTTTTGAAGGTTCTTTGGCCAGCCTAGTTCTTGCTAACTGGGTCCCTTTTAGGGAGAAGGGCGGGGTACAAATAAAGTTTATTATTATTATTTAACTGAAAAAAAAGTCAAACCTGTTACTGGACTATCCCACTTCAGTCTGCAGGTGGAAGCTCCCAGAAATGAATGTTCCTCCATAAAACAAAAGAGATTGTACAGAGAAAACTAGTTCTCAAGGAGGCAATTTCTAGCTCACCTCCTTAGTTGTTTTCTACAAGGAGGAACATTCACCTTGACTGAACATTCACACATGTACGACTGCAGTCTGAAGTGTTACGGTCCAGAAACGGTCTCAGCTGTTGTCAGTAAGAACAAGATCTTCAAGGGAACAGAGTTCAGGAGAAACCATTTTGCATTCAAGATTTGTTTCCTGTCCAAATTCAGAATGAATACCAACTTTTAGAATTACCTCTGGTTGTTTCCAATGGGGGAAGCCAGATCTTCATACTTGCATGCAGAGACCTGTGGAAATAGACCACCAGGTAGCTGTTGCCACCCCTCACACAAGGCAAGTCTCCTACCTTGGAGACCAGCATAAAAAGCTCAGGAATGCAATGCAGAGATAGGAGCTTTGCCTACACCCTAGTGATATCCCTTCCAGTGCTCTGATATGAGTCAGGGACCTCTTTGGTGGTGGAGAGAGACCTGTCTGATTGTTCCTCCATTAACACACCATTAGCAGACCCAAACGTTTAATAGATGCTGACTCCATACAGAGAAAACATTGTAATTGGCCAGACACTGTGCAGCCATTTATTTCAAGGTGACTTTTTCGTTTCAGAGTCGCTAATGGGTTTAACAGATCCTTGCAACATGTGTGAGAAATCAGGCACTGACTGAAGACAGTTGTTGTTGTTGTGGTGGTTGTGGTTCAACTAACTCTCCCTCCTCCTCCTCATTGAGATTTCATTTTACTCAGAGCTGGAGAGAATGAGGGGGATAGCCAGGCTCTGTAATTGGAGACTGTTTCAAAAGCTCTCCATTTCACAGTGACGGCTGGGGGAAATTGCATTATTTGTATATTTGTCTTACGGGGAGACAAAGGAGCAGACAAGCAAAATGTTTCCACAGAATCATATCTCATTGGCAGTGTTGGCATATGCCATGTTGAAGGGACTGGATGCAGTGGCATATCTAGGGTGTAGGAAGTGGGGATATCTGCCCTGGGCGCCTCTTGAAGGGGGGCTCCAGGTGCAAACTAACCCATATTCTACCAATGGTGCATTTCCACACCATTCAGGGGACCTCCAAAAAGAGATCAATGCCTGCAGGAAAAAAATTCAAGCTGTTTCCATGTACCTGAAACAGTGGCATGAAAAATGTGCAATTCTAGTGGGAAAGGGAATCAATTCAGACAATTCCCATTCGCAGGACAAATGTGGGATAGTCTTCCACGCCTGCAAAGACAGACTCCCTTTTGCTGTCATAGCAAGCACATCATCCTGCAAGATCTCAATTGACAGCTTCCATGAACTCTCCTTCGCCAATACCTGTAGAAGTTTTAAAGTTAAACCTCATTTAAAAAAAAAAAATACAAATTTTAGGAGAACAAATGCAAATCTAAAAAGCATTCAATTAATATTTTTTTTCCACCTTCCCCCCTTCATTAGTAGAAAATGAGACACAGAGAGAAGAGCCAGTTGGTCTGCTAAATTGCAGTCGGCTAATAAAACTACAGGCATGGAGTGCTGGGGGGGGGGTTTGCCCATAAATCAGCAGAGAGTAGAATTAGATGGCAAGAGATGGAAGGATGGTGTTTAATCAGCACTTGTAACAAATCATTAGCTGCAAACACACTCATTTTACTGCGGTTCATCCGTCATTCCCAACTGCATCTTGGCCACTAGTCCATTAACATTCTTCAATGACTTCTAACTGTAGAAAGAGAGAGAAACACCCACCACCTTTAACAAAGCACTTCTGGAGGATGTAGAATCCACCTCTTCCTCTGCCCTGTCACTTCTCTCTTTTATACCTTCTCTTTGCAACAAAAGTGTGCTCAGCAAAGAGGTTATCCCCTGGAGTAAGGTTTGCTTCATGCAAACCCAACCTTGGGTTAAGCAAAATTTCTTCCCTAACAGAGTCTGCTCTGTCTTTTGACCACACTTTCAAGACAGATTACATATAAAATTATTCAGGGGATGAACAGAGTGAATAGAGGGATGTTCTTTTCCTTCTCACACAATACCAGAACCAGGAGACATCCACTAAAATTGAGTGTTGGAAAAGTTGGGAGAAACAAAAGAAAATATTTCTTTACCCAGCATGTGATTAGTCTGTGGAACCCTTTGCCACAGGATGTGGTGATGGCATCTGGCCGAGATGCCTTTGAAAAGGGATTGGTCACATTTCTGGAGGAAAAGTCCATTACGGGTTATAAGCCATGATGGGTATGTACCACCTCCTGATTTTAGAAGTAGGCTAACTCACAATGCCAGATGCAAGGGAGGGCACCAGGATGCAGGTCTCTTGTTGTCTTGTGTGCTTCCTGAGGCATCTGGTGGGCCACTGTGAGATACAGGAAGTTGGATTAGATGGGCCTTTGGCCTGATCAAGTGGGGCTGTTCTGATGTTCTTCTTATGTTCAGTTCTAGAGGAATGTTTAACTTTCAGTTCCCCAACAAGGACTTCTGACCACATTTTGGGAAAATGTTTGAGGGTGGTAGAAGGGGTAAATCTATCTTGTTTATTTTGCTGACAGGGGCAGGGGGGCAAGATTGTCCAGCTTCTTTTGGAAATATTTTGCCAAATGTCCCCTTCAGAACAATGCTGTGTCATGCTGTAGATTTTTTCTTTCTGGAATGGGGAAATGCCAGCATCTTCCTTTAAGAAACAACAGGATGTTAAGTAGCAAGAGGTTTATTCTCATGAAGGCTTGCAGTCATGCACAGCAAAGCAGGCCATGCAAGTTAGAAGGAGCATTTCAGGCAAGCCTTAATTAAAACAATAAAATAGTAACCATCAAACAGCAGAAAGCACAGCAATCAAAACAATAAGAGCTACAGAATGAAAGCTGGAAAATCATCCATTGAAATCACTGGAGAATAGAATTATTGTTGCTAAAAGGATAGTACAATCAAGGCAAGGTAGCTACCCCAGGGGGCAGGATTCCACCACTGGTTGCCACCACCAAGGAGATCCTATTTCACATCACTCCACTTCTGAAAGTAATGACAAAAGAGGAGGCCCTCTGAAGCAGATCTCAAGTGACCAAATTTGGCCAGTGTTACCTCTGGAAAGTCACTCCATTCTAGCAGTTCTGAAATGGCTGTCCTACCAAGGCCCATTTCAGTTGCAATGCCTGTAGAGTGGTGGTAAACAATGACAACTCAGGCACATTTTCCTGAGAATAAGCCCCATGGAAAACAATGGGGCTTACTTCTGAGTAGGCACACTTAGGCATGTGCTGTCATTTTCAAAGGAACTGCCTGGGCAACAAAGTCATTGTGCCTGCCTCTCTCACAAGTCACAAGTAGTTTACTGGGACAGTTCCCCTGCCTGCACTCACCTGTCAACCGGCCACCCAGGGTAGCACCCACATGGTTGATGAATGGTGTCCCTGGACACCAATATTTCAACAATATGCGTACAGAGATCATGTTTCATGGGAACAGGTACCAGAAAACAACGACCATCTCTCATAAATGTGGACAGATGGAGCATGAAGAATGTCAACACAAATGTGGGTAAGGTGAACACCTATAGTATCTGCCTCTATACATTCCCCTTTATCTCAGCAACAGAAATCTTCCGGTAGGAGGATAAACATGTACCTGATCATATGGAAAGACCTTCCTCCTCAGAGCCAAAGACTCACGTGCTGTTGTTACAATTTGGAAAGGAATAGCCCAACAACTTCACAGATGGCTTCATAAATCCCAGGCTACCCTCTGAGTGCAATCTGCTGTTGTCATCTAAATGCAGGTTGGGAATCAGAGAAAGGTTTTTCACCTCAGTGGCAAAATGTATGCAAAACAGTGAGACAGGATTCCACAAGAATGCACGGACATTAGGAAGCGGCAACAGTGGTCCCTCTGTATCAGACAGTTTTCTAAACTGCTTGAAACAGGTTAGGGAGGATTGTAGTTCAGTGGGAGAAAACATACAGAAAGTTCCAAGTTCAATCTCAGTACTTCCAGTTTGGGCTGGCAGAGACCCCCATCTGAAACTTTGGAGAGTTACTACCAGTCAGCTCCATAGATAGTATTGAGCTGGATCAGCCATTTTCAACCACTGTGATCTGCAGGTGTGCCGTGGGAATTTGGACAGTTGTGCCTTGACAGTTTTAGCACCTTTCCAGTACTTTGTGCTGTGAGATGCAAAAGGTTGAAAATCACTGAGCTACTTGGACCAACAGCCTCATTCTATAGAAAGTAACTTCATGAACACACAATCCTTACTTTACTCTACAGTTAATATTGAATCTAATGTTGATACTCGTACATAGGACCCAGTCCTAGAGGATTTCACTTAAATGCTGGTGCATAGCATGGTTAGAGTGTGGTTAGAGCATAGTTCCTTTGCACCACTGCTTCATAGTCTCCATGAACTGATCATTTTTAAGGTCCAATTCAAGATGCTGGTTTTGTCAATAAAGTTCTACAGAACAAGAGTCCTATATGCCTTAGGGGCCTCCAATGTCTTTGCAGGATCCATAAGCTTACTAGAAAGAAACCTCCTTATGCACATAATCT
Organism: Tiliqua scincoides; assembly: GCF_035046505.1. Taxonomy (NCBI): domain Eukaryota; kingdom Metazoa; phylum Chordata; class Lepidosauria; order Squamata; family Scincidae; genus Tiliqua; species Tiliqua scincoides. The sequence goes on along the minus strand of NC_089828.1, from coordinate 2,506,574 downwards.
ATGCAACATGTTGCAGCAGTTGTGGAGAAGTGACCTTAGTGGTTGTTCCCCAGAACTGCATGCAAGTCTGTTCCACTTGAGGTTAGCCGTGGGACCAAACTAGCCATGATGTGTTATAAAAGTGACAGTACTAGTATGCAGTAGTATGTAGTTTATATCTGAAATGTATACACATCACAATATTAAATTGCAGTCTCCCCAAGACTCCCCAAGACTCTACTGATATCTATCCAAAATAGTCGCATTTAATGGACAGGAACGCTGATCTGAACTTTTGATGCAGCTCCTATTGGCCTAGAATTGCTTGTCAAGGCCTGGATTTGTAGCCCAGAGTTTTGAGTGTCTGGTGGATCCATGTCACATCGGCTCACTGGCCATCACAATTCCAGGTCCAGCTGAAACCGATCTAGCCTGAGCACCTTAGTGTTACTTGGGCCAGGCAATCCAGGAGCAGTTTAGGGATCTAATCCTGTTACTTCAAATTAATTTCAGAGCAATTTTGTGTCTTATAACTTCTCAACCCTACATAGCACTACAGTTTCCATAGGCAGTTGGGGATGAAGAGTAGGACAGTCCAATCTCTGATTGGTCTATAGGACATTTTTTTATTTATTTGAACAGGTATTTGGAGCAAAATGAGTTTCGTTTACAGAGTGTGCATCACTGACCTAGGTTTACATGAGGGATATACTGCAATTTTAGACTTTCTGACCATGTATGTTCAGGCAATTTGGATTTGCCGCATTCAGGTAATTGGAGTTGCACCATACGAAATTTTTCAAATTGCAGCTTTAGGGGTTATTCAGCCTGTCAGATGCAGCTACTATATAGGTAATTATTGCAGGGACCTTTGACATTTTTGTGTGTGGACTTTTTGCAAATGGATGCGAATATGGTGTCAAAAATGCCATTTGCTGTATCAGTTGGGAAGAGGGATTTATTCTGTCAATTTCGAGGAATTTCATGGGCTTTTCCTCTGATTCTAGAATTCTTCCTTTGAGCCCGTGGCTTCTCTCCCATCAGGCCTAGCTCTATCTCTTGCGCGACCAGTTGGCAATCAGCATCCAAGAGAGTGTCTCTCTTGTAGACAAAGGGATGAGATATATAGCTAAGAATAAGGGCAAATGGCAGCCATTTGAGTCATCAATCATCCAGGGAGGAACTATAGTGCAGTGGCTGGTTTGGCATGCAGAAGGTCCCAGATCAATTCCTAATAAGGCTGAGAAAGATTCTTGCCTGAATACCTGAAGTGCAGCTGCCAGTCAGTGATGAAAATATAGTTGGCCTTTGGTATCCAAAGAGGATCTGTTCCTGGATCCCTGCAGATACCAAAACCCTATGAAGTTTGCGGCCATCATAGGACCTCTGAACCTGACTGGAAGTGCTTCCCCCCACCTCAGAACCCCTCCCTCCTGACACAACCAGAAGACACTTCCAGCCATGTCCGAAGGTACAGTTAGGCCCTCCTAACCTGCACTGAGTCAAGTCCAAGGGTTCTGAACCCATGGATAGGGAGGACCGACCTGTACTGGATGGACCAATGTCTGAACCAGTATAAGACAGCTTCCAGTGTTCATAACCCTTTTTTCTGCTTGACTAGGTGTCACCTAGGCCCAGCCCAGGTGGCCTGGAATTCCTCAGGAGCAGGGGTCTCCTCAAGGGTAGGGGCCTCCTCGGGAGCAAGACCTAAGCACCGTCAGGACTGGGGTCCCAGGCAAGACACCTCCCTGGGAGTAGGACCTAGTGCCTCCTGGGAGCAGCCACTTGGGCAGAAGGGGTGGGGCTGGCCCAGCCCAAGGCTGGCTTCATAAAGAGACTGGACAGCCTAGAGAGAGGTCACTCCTCTCCAGTTGGGAGCAGGGTCGAAGGGAAGGCCAGAGGGGGTAGTCACCCCAGCCTTATGTCGACGACCCAGGCCCTGAAGGGAACTTTGCTTACCTCAGCCCTGGAGAGAGGGGCCGGGGACTGGGAACTCCCCGATCCTAGTGACAGCAGGAGAGGTGAGGTTGCAGAACCAAGGACCCGGTACCAACTACCTCCATTGGAGGCCAGCTGATCAAGGGGCAAGCCGGGAGGTACAGGGGGCCCTCCTAAGGACAGCTAAGCTGACCCCAGGCAACAGCACTGCAGCCCTCTGGAACCCATACCCCTGGCCGACAGGCACCAGCCGGAGAGCTCTGCCTGAAACCTCAAGGGGTCGGGAAGGAGCAGGTAAAGAGCCTATTGTGCGCCGACGCCACGAGTCTGTGTAAGGCGACGGGGCCTGTGACGTAACAGGCCCCATGAATGTCAAGAGTTTGACGCGATTAAACCGTCTGTGCAAAACAGCCGTGTCTGCCTCCTTCTTTCCGCCGACGAACGACTTGCCTCGACAGGGTAAGCTCCCCTCGCTCGGTCGCACACCAAGGGGCGGGGTCTCCGCCCGCCATGGACGTTACACTAGGTAAGACTTGACTAGGCAGTTTGACATTCAGACACTAACTTCTTATTCTTTCTTCGCTTCCCTGGAAATGTGCCACTCAGAAAATAATTTAAACCAGGATTCTGACAGTGCAATGGCCCAGCCCAGGGCCCTGAGAAGTGATGCTCTTGTGTAGCAGTTCGGTGTGGCTCCAATAAATATTGGTTAAAATAATTGATGAAGGCAAAATATAAAAAATGATTACATTACATCACTCTACAGATTTGTTTGAACCCAAATCAATTGGCACACAGGGGAGAGGGGGCACAAAAGATGGGTTAATTAATTGATTAATAAACAAGTTATGGATCAAAAATCATGTGGTCACATACCCTCTACTGGCTCAAGACATTGAAACATGATTGGTGCAAAAAAAAAAAAAGAGAAATATGTGATCAGATAACAATGAATGCGCAATATAAGCACACAAGGGGGGAGCAGAAGAATAAACACAAAAGATGAATTGTAAAATAGATAAATTATATAATACCGGAATATAATCTATTTTACAACTCATCTTGAACCAACAGAGGGTGTGTGACCACATGATTTTTGATTCATAACTTCATAACTTAATCAATTCATTAACCCATCTTTTGTGGTTCCCCCCTTTCCCCTGTGTACTATGTCCCCATTCCCCATTATAATAATAGTGATTATTAAATATAGTCTAAAAAAACCAAAAATTAATAGACAACAATGATCTGACCTACTGCACAGAGGAATACATATTTCCTAAGTGTTGTTCTAATGCAGCCAGGACACTTAAGCTTCCCCATTTATAGTTAAAAACCTAAATCTCCTGTTGATGACATTACAAAGCTACTAAATTATTAGTAATAATTTTTGCTTAATTAATTTAGATCAGCCAAGCCTTATATTAATAACTATAAAAATGAATGAATTACTTGCTTCTGAGTAGACCTGCATAGGCTTGGGCTGCAATCCCATCCACATTTTCCTGGGAGTAAGCCCCACTGAACACAAGGGGACTTACTTCTCAGTAGACATGCCTAGGCTGTCTCAGGTGCAGGGGCTGCACCAGCCAGCTTCCTTCCCCCCCTCCTCTGCCAAGCCAGTACCTGGGTGCTGCAACCCGTCTCCCTGGCTTGCTGTCCCTCATCGTCCTCCTCCTCCTCCTCAGCACATGTCCCCACGCCCTCACCGGCTTGGTAGCTGAGCGTGGGGAAACAGAGCGCGGGGAGAGGAAAGGCTGGCTGGGCTCAGGCGAGAGCTGAGTGCGGTGAGGCAGGGGCAGTGCTTTTCTTGTAAAAAAAATAAAGGTGCAGGAACCCACTTACAAGAACAAGTTTAAGATTAACAAGTGTAATCTTTTATTTATTTATTTATTTACCTCCCCACCTGAAAAAAAATTATTCCTTACGGGGATTTGAACCCCCAACCTCTGGCTCCACAGACCAGCACTTTAGTAACTGAGCCATTGGAAGTCTTAGGCTCAAAGTGTTTGGAACTAATACTTGAGGCGCTGATGGCCACCAGCTGGGCTCAGGACCTTATGTATTAGTTCTGAACACTGTAACTCTAGGCTTTCCTATAGCCCAAAGGAGAGAGTGCTGGGCTGTGGAGCACAAGGATGGAGGTTCAAATCCCTCCTTAGCCAGCAGTGCTGGGTGGCGCAGGGAGGGGAAAAAAGGTGGGGGCCAGGAGGTGGGGGGAAAAAGGTGGGGGCCAGGAGGAGGGGGAAAGGTGGGGGCCAGGAGGGGGGGGAAAGGTGCCGGAACGCCGTTCCCGTGCGTTCCATTACAAAAAAAGCCCTGACTGTGACTATTCCTGCCTGTGACAGCTGCAGACAGGAGTGTCTTCTAAATGAACGTTGGCTGCTCCCTGGACAGAAAACAAGAAGTGCTTTTAAGGAGAAGAGAACCTGACATGCTTCTGCCCCTTCAGGGTTTCTAGCCTCCATAATCAAAGATCCTCAACTGGTAAACAGTTTGCCTTTTGTAAACAGATCTGCTGCAAAGGCAGTTACAGGGCCCCAAACACAGAAATTCCACTTTCAGGAGCTGCGTCTTGCTTGTCAAGTCAGCAAGAGAAAGATGGAGTGGATTGTGTCTGCATGCTGGGTCTCCGACGTTTTTGTGCTCAGTGAACTGAGAAGGTCCACAAAGCCGAAAGGTTTTTGGGAGCTCACGTGCCCCATGCTTTTATCAGCTGTGACTACAAGGTTCCCTGGTCTGCAGGGTTTTTGGCCACAGGGGAAGAAGGATCTCCCTTGTTTTGGTCTTGCACTAAATGCCAAAATAGAATGTGGACTGCCACAGGCCTCTCGGTTCCTATGGACACAAAAGGGAGATTGGATGCCCCCACTTAAAGGTGAAGGAGTTTCAGCTTTGCAACAGATTTTGCAGGCCACCCTCCATAAAGAATAAAGAAATTGGAACTGGTTGATAGGAAGGACAGGCATATAGGAAGGACATGGGATAGTCTCAACTCTCACTATATATTGTGTTTTCAAGTAGGGAGACATGCATTTACAGAATGCATGGAGGCCAAATTGAATGAGAGCCATTCAGGGTGGTGTTCCTGCATTCCAAAACAAACATGATATTGAATGGAGGAATGGGGTTCATTTTTTTTTTTTTTTTGTAACCTATGGTACCTGTTTGATAGTCCAATCTTAGCCATGTCTACTCAGAGGTAAGTCCCATTAGAGTCAATGGGGCTTACTCCCAGGAAAGTGTGGATAGCATTGAGCTGTGAGGCACAAAGTTGCGTTCCTTCCCCAAACACAGCAGCAGCAAAGACGACAGCAAATATAACATTTTAAATTCAGAAAATGAAAAGAAATGGGGATTCCAAAATTAATTGGGACCCTCTGAATGGCTCCTGAAATGAATGACAAAGGATTTGCTCAGGTATCAGCAAAGTACTGAGACATACTCAGTACGGAGATGTAAGGAAAGAAATGGTGCTAGAAAATGAACATTTTTTTGTTTGTTTGTTTACATCCATACCCTTATTTTCTGGTATTTGTTCCTGGTAAATTACTATTTCAGGGATGTCACATTAATTATTATTTTTTGAATGAGTTGCAAGAATGACATTCTTCAGGGTGCGGGTGTGAAGAGGTGGTCTGTATTCAAATCCTGCTCCTGACACATAATCTCATTCTTGCCTTTCATCTCTCATTCATGCAGTGAACTAACCTTTTCAATAATATGGTCATCTTCATAAGTCAGAAAAACCACAGTGGAGGTATGAAATAGTCACCAAACTGCTCTAAGAAGGAAAAATGCTGAGTCACATTTGGGAGTGAAATGTCTAAGGAAATAAAAGACATGATTTTGATTAGCACAGAATGTCTTGGGTTGCTTGTGCACATCTCTGAACTGATGAGTTTTTGAGCCAGTTTTTGGAGGATCCTATTTGGACAAGACATTAGGAAATGTGAGAGGAACAAAGAGAGTTTTGAAAAGGCAAGAGAGCTTTCTTGTGGAGGGGGTGTCCTCACAGACTGAGGTGGGAGCCTTCTGACCTCATCCTCAAGCAGATGGTTGGAGGATGTCAACCTCCAACACAAATCTCATTTGCTCAAGCTGTGAGTTCAATGACCAGGGAGCCATGGAGCTGATTGCAATAAATATTAGTCTCTCTTGAAATCCTGCCCAGGAACAGTTTCCTTCCTCTGAAGGGCAGCGGCAAAACATTTGATCAGTTAAGGGCATTGGGGACATCTTTCCTGCACATAACAAGTGCTGTGGTACACCATCTCCCCTGGTCCTACTGATGACAATGAAATGAGCTCCAGCTTGGATTCACAAAATTATTTTGTCTTCAGTTCTATCTCTTCTTAAAAAAAAAAAAAAATCTGTTTTGAAACTGGGTTACGCTTCTTCAATAGTTTGCATAATTAACCAGAAATGTAGGAAAACAGCTGTGTCCCATAGAGATTGTGGTGATATTGTCTAATTTCTGTGTGACTCTCAGGCTTTCGACGTCTCTACAAGGAGAAAGTTTCTCCTTGATGTCCCCTTTCACTCCCTTCTTCCAATGCCCTCCATATGAAGTTACTTTTATTTCTCCTCTTTTCAAAGTATGCATACCTTCAAGTAATCCCGTTAGATCCTTTCTCAGTTCTGCCTCCACAGGACTCCTGTGATCCCAGTCATGATGTATATATTTAGAGTTTTTTAAAACATTCCAACCTAGGATATGTGCGCTGTCTGCCACAGTTAGTATTATCCGCATTGTGCTCTGTATCAGGGCATTATACCCTACAGGAGAGGGGCCAACCTTTCAATTTTACTGCTCCTGGTCCTTTAAAAATTGTCTAGAAGAGGGAATTTCAGCAGGTGCAGATGAGAAGCTGCAGCCGCTGAAATTCCCTCTTCTACACAATTACTAGAATTGTGCTACCCACAATATGGGTCCAGGAACCCTAAAATTGAAAGGTTGGCCACCCCTGCTCTACAGAGAGGCTTGTACTTTACTGGTTATTTCAGGGATGAGCAGACTTGGTGGAGTCTGGGGAAAGAGTCAGGTGCAGAATGGGAAGAAGAGACAGGGGAAGAGACAGGAGTCTATAAGGTGTACACTGCGATGACTTGCCTATGTAAAAAATGTGAATTCCCCTGGTCTGAGCCAAAGATCAACATGGCATATTCAATATGGAAGCAGCTTAAAACATTGGGAAGCACCTGAAGGGGTAGCTACTTTGGATAGCATAATGAGGGACAGAGAGTCAAGCATTCTTTCCTCTCCACTGAGAACAGCATGGCCGAACTGTTCCCGAATCCACAGCGACACTGTGCAGTGCTTTATCCAGGCAGTCCAGAAAATATTCTCTCCAGCTGAGATGCTAGTGGAAAATGTCACCATTTCTCCCCGCGCCTGCCTCTAAATGGTTTGCTAAAATAAAGATCAGCCTTCCCACCGACCAAGGTGCGCAAAGACTGATAAAGCCCAAATCAGTCTCCAACCCCCACCTGCACCTGAATAAGACCAACGGGTGAGTTAAGAGGAGAGCCTGCATGCTCTCCTGGGTGGAGCAGCGGTGGCTGACCGAGAGTGAGTTACTCAGTAATAGAGCAGAGCAATGTAACGGCAATGCAAACTTTTTCTCTGAAGCTGTGACCTCTCTGAGCAAAATTTGTGCCCTTCACTAGGGTTGATTTTATTGGGCTCTTGTGCCGGAAGAGATTCATGGGCTGCTGGCGATGGAATCACAAAGTTGTTTGGCTGGGAGACAGCAGATACATGCATATAAAAGACGCATAAGTTGTCCTGAGAAACACAACTGAGGAAGAGCACCCAGCTTTTGACTCATGGAAATCCTATTGATTGATTGATTGATTGATTGCAGTATCATACACCAAGTGGCCAGTAACAATATCTTAAAAGGACAATGTAGTAAAGTCAGTAATTCTGAGTTTTTGCCAGAAAAAAGTGCTCTTGGGGTAGGACACTCCCCCTTAACTGAAGGTACTTTTATGAGCATCGAAGGATTAAGACTTTACTTCATAATAAGCAGGTGTTGTTTCCATTGAATAATCTGAATTTCTGGAAGTCCAAAGAAATCTTAAGCATAGTTTAATCATAGCAGGTGTAGGACGGACGGACACACACACACACACACACACACACACACACACACGTAATTTGCTGCGTATCTGGTTTGCAACCAGGTGTTCCAGATATAAAACAAAACCTTGTGGAAGGCTGGGCTGGAAAGCTAGGCATTGCCTTTGAACCTGAAATCTTGGGAGTTGAGCAGGGTTGATCTGCAACTTGTATCTAGGTTACTCTTGTTTACCCTTCAAGACACAAAAAAAGATGGGAGGCAAAGAGAATTGCAAGCCTGCCAGGGTTTCCCTTGAACCTCTTGGATTTAACAGATTAACCCCGGAAGCACTGACCGCTTGAAGCAAACAGGGGCACCCAGATAGAGGATTTTCAGAATGAGCAGTGAAGCTTGGACTCAATTGATCTTGCCTCAAACTGCTGACTGGTTCCATGCATCCTTGACATTTCTATAGAGAGGGATTATTTTAGGGTGCAGCATGAAATACATGCCTGATCGATGCTGGTTTTCTTCTCAGCTCTAGCGTTCAGAAACTGCCTGTCGACGGAGTTTCAGAACAGTGCTGCTCTTGAAGCTGCCATGTCATGTAACCGGATGTCAAAACCAGCTCTCTCCATTCCGTCACACTCAGGCGTGACCGAGACACAGAAGAAAAGACTAGGCAGGTGAAAGCTGGTTTGATTCTCATGGGGTCAAGATTTAGCTCTCCTCTCCCACTCAGGGTTGTCCTTGTCAGCCTTTTATTTTTATTTATTTGAAAAATTTCTATCCCCTTTTTCCCATGCCAAAGTAAATGTCCAAGGCAGCTTTTACGAGTACTTTCACCTGTATGAGAGAGTGCCTGTACTTCAGTCTTATTGGAGAAGTCTTGACTCTGTTGCTTGGTACTAGGCCCCCTGCAGAATGTCCTAGATCCAATCCTTGCCATCTCCAGGGAGGACTTGTCTTTAACCTTGTCTTAAACCCTAGTGAGCTGACTCAGAACAGATAAATACTGAGATAGATAGTTCAGCTTTCAAAGAAGCCAGTATCTTACATTCAAAGTAAAATGCTGCACTTGGAACAGTATTGGGGGATGTGGCCATCACCCCAGCACGGAGCTTTAGCTTCCCTGCAAGAAGCAACTAACCTTTTTTTTAATGTACTGCTTCAGGCTGCAGATGAGAGTTTGCATGTGAAATCTGCACCATACCAAGTGTCTAGAACCATTCCCCTTGATGTGCTAGCTTTCTAGGTGCAGAGATGTTTTCCTGAAGGAGTATTCAGTCATGTGAACCTTGATTCTAAGCTGATACATTTTCAGTTTTTCCTTCCATTTGCTGTTTTTGACAAGTGAGCTTGTGGCCCCGGATTCTACTGGCAGGTGTGTGGGAAGGCAGTTTCAGGATTGTGGAGAGAGGGGCATTCTTTGTCCCCTCCACTGCCTGTCATACCTGATGGCCCTAATCTCTCTAACTCAGGAGTTCCCAAATGTCTTGTCTTCATGACCCACTTTGTTGCCTGTGGTGGGTCTTGGGCCCACCATGACTAGGAAGCTGTGAGGCAATTGGGGCAGAAAGCTGCTTCTAGGGTGCACTGGCCCTAGACCTGCATCACTGAGCAAGCTGCACCACATCACACCCCAGCATGCTACCTAGCTCTCCAGCTCTGCTGGAGGAGGAAGAGGGACAGACAGTTCGTTACTACAGTCATTTATCCTAGAAACAGAGCCACAGAACCAGGAGGGGAGTCCACGTAGAACTCCTGCAGCCCTCCTGTTGATCTTTCATGGAACACAAACATGCTGCTTTACACTGGTTGAGTCACTGATCTAGAGCAGGGGTGCCCAAACCCCAGCCCTGGGGCCACTTGCAGCCCTCAAGGACTCTCAATGCGGCCCTCATGGAGCCCCCAGTCTCCAATGAGCCTCTGGCCCTCCGGAGATTTGTTGGAGCCCGCACTGGCCTGACACAACTGCTCTCAGCGTGAGGGCAACTGTTTGACCTCTTGCGTGACCTGTGGGATGAGGGCTCCCTCCACTGCTTGTTGTTTCACATCTGTGATGCACTAGTGGCAGCAAAAGAAAGGCCAGCCTTGCTTTGTGCAAGGCCTTTTATAGGTCTTGAGCTATTGCAAGACCTTCATTCATTCATATAAGTTCATCTTTAATATATCAATTTATGTAAACTTATGTAAATTTATTCAAATTTTAAATGTAAATTAGGGTTTAAATGTAAATTAGGGTTGTGAAAGCCAGGGTGGTGTAGTGGTTTGGGAGGTGGACTTAGACCTGGATGACCCAGGTTCAAATCTCCCCTCAGCCACAAAGCTTCCTGGGTGACATTGGGCCAGTCACTTTCTCTCAGCCTCACCTACCTCACAAGGTTGTTGTGAGGACAAGAAGGAGGGGAGGAGCAGCTGTGTAAACCGCCCTGAGCTCTTTGGAGGAAGGGCGGTATAAAAATGTGAATAAATAAAAATAAATAAAATAAATTAATTATTTTTCCCCCCGGCCCCCAACACAGTGTCAGAGAGATGATGTGGCCCTCCTGCCAAAAACTTTGGACACCCATGATCTAGAGGGATTAGGTGGTTCTACTCTTGACGGGTCCGTGACTAGTCCCTGCTGCTTCTTGCAGTCATGGCTCTTCTTTCTTATGTCCTGCCCTTCCTCCAAGTAGCTCAAGGGGGCATACATGGTTCTTCCCTCCCCGCCGTTGCCATCCTCACAACAGGCCTGAGAGTTAGGCTAGGCTAAAGGTGATGAACTAGCTAAGGGTGAGCATCGTGGCTTCACTGAGACAGTTGGACGCCAGTATGCTAAACACTACACCACACGGGCTCTCTAAGATGACTCGACAGACCGTATGGTTGATGGCTATAGGTTTATGCAAATCCTCTGGCACTAAGATTAAACTCACACTAGTCCCATAGAACTGTGTGCCACAACATGAATTATCATTGACTTGCAGCGCCCAGACTGTGGATGCAATCAGTGGGGAGAAGGTGGACAAGAGCCAGCTGACTCAACTGAGAGGCTTGCAGGAAACCTTTCCTGGGGAAAAAAAGACACCAAGCTGGAATCAGCCAAAGTACTCTGAGGTTATGTAGATTTGCTAATGAAACTGCCCTAAATGATCCCCTCGGGTGCTATTATCTGGACAGGGAAATCTCCAGTTGTGCTTTCCTGAACTCCGTGAAATCATTCATGGGCTGTGAAGCCAAACATCTCCAGCTGAGTAAAGCCAAGACCTACAGGCTCTCTTTCGCCACGCCAGCCTTATCTCGAGGGCACCCTAGGCAGCTGTCTAGACTCCAGGCCTCGGAACAGCGCTTCGCAAGGGGCAGCCATGTCTTTCCCACACCAGAAGACAATCTTTTGTGTATTATGTGGTTGTGGTTTAGGAGCAGGGGAGGGGGTTTGCCAGAGGAAAGACAGAACCACCTGAGTTGGTGACAGGTTCAAGAGAGAAACTGGCCAGATTGGGTTCCTGCATTGCTGTGAGAACTGTGGAGAAACCAGCCTTCCATGACCTCATTCCACATAGCAGTGTTCATGCACAGAAAATCTGCTTGCACGTTTCCTTGATGGTGCTTGGAAGGCAAGGAAAGCGCCCTACAGGTAGACCACAGCTGCGATACAAGGACATCTGCAAGAGCGATCTGAAGGCCTTAGGAGTGGACCTCAACAAGTGGGAAACCCTGGCCTCTGAGCGGCCCGCTTGGAGGCAGGCTGTGCAGCATGGCCTTTCCCAGTTTGAAGAGACACTTGGCCAACAGTCTGAGGCTAAGAGGCAAAGAAGGAAGGCCCATAGCCAGGGAGACAGACCAGGGAAAGACTGCACTTGCTCCCAGTGTGGAAGGGATTGTCAGCCACACTAGGCGCTGTGCCAGAACCACCATTCAGAGTGTGATACCAGAGTCTTTCGAGACTGAAGGTTGCCAACTATAGCTTGGAAGGCTGAGTCCCAAAGAGTTGCTTTCATCGTGTATTTACTTCTCCCGCCACACAACCTCATTTCCACCCCCCCTTCCCAATTTGTCAGGAGGTCTCATTTCCCTCCAAAGTGCTGATTTCAGTGGCACCCTCCCCACAGCAATGGGGGTGTATGTTGATCCTGCTCTTATCAGGTTGCTCTCCAAGGAACTCAGGATGGCATGCGTGGCACCCCTCCTTTCATCCTCACAACAACCCTGCAAGGTATGTTAGGCTGAGAGACAGTGTGGAGGGGCTCCTGACCCTGCGGTTTGAGGAGGTGCAGGACTAAAGTGGACCTGATATCTTTGGAGGCCTTCCTGTCTTCCTTTCCCCAGCACCTCAGACATGCAGGACACGCAGGAGATGATCATGGGTCTCAACCTGTTCCTTATCCTCCCATTGCGTTCCTCCTAGGAAACTCCTGAATCTGGTATCCAGCACCTTTGCAAGGGAATTGCCCATATATCAAATCCCCACTCAGCCATGAAGCTTCCTAGTGACCTTGGACTATCTCTCTCAGCCTCACCTTCCTCACAGGGCTATTGTAAGCACAAAAAAGGAGCAGGAACCATGGACACCACCTTGAGCTGCTTGGAGGAAGGGCAGTACAAAAATGTGAAACATAAAATAAATAAAGACAGGTCTATGACTGAGGAAGACAGCATATGTGCATAAGCATGAAGGAAAGCGATAACCCATCTTTGTCTTTGATATAACGTCCTCCTTCTCCTCCTCTTTAGCATTCGTCTTTATTCTGTCCTGTAGGATGATCCCCAAGTCTCAAATGAACTCTAATGCATTCCAAAACTCGAAGCAATCTTGCCTCAAGGTAACAGATAATACCAACAGCACTAAGCATCTGGGATACAGCAAAGAGTGAAAGCCGTATTTTAAAAGTCGGTTCTTATTACAAGGCTCTTGGGGTTTTCCTTTCTTTCTTGTTTTCTTTCTTTTTTTCTTTCTTCCTTAAGAAATGTGAAATGTTCAGATTGTCAAGGTGCTTTTGTTTTCCAGATTGTGTTGAAGGTGAAGGACAAACAAAAAAAATCACCAGGGGGTGGAGATGCAGGATGCTTCACAGTGGCATAGCCAGAGGGGGTACAAAGCACTAAGTTTTGCAGGGAGCCTCACCACAGCGTGTAAGCTGTGCAGGGATCTATTCTGGGCAGGGGGAGCATATGCATGGCTCTGAAGCGGAGGGAGTGAGGCTGCTTGCACGCTGAGGTGAGGCTCCCTGCAAAACTTAGTGCTTTTCACCCTCTCTAGCTACGCCACTGATGCTGCCTTTTACTGAGTCAGGCCGTTGGTCAGTCTGGCTCAGTTTTGCTGACACAGGCAGGCAGCAGCTTTCCAGGGTTTCAGATAGGAATTTATAAATGCTCTTCCCGGAGCCCTTTACGTGCAAAGCAGGTGCTCTTTCCTCCACTACAGCCCCTCTTATAAGGTTGCAGGAGGTTGGGGCACAAAGCTATGCTCACCTTGTGCTGTTGCTGGCACTGCACCTTCCCTGGTTATCTGATTATCATTCCCTTCAAGCAGCCTCTTTCCCACCTTATTTTTTTTAGAAGTTGGCTCTGCAGGCAGAATGCACGCACAGCCCATCAAGGGTGAAGAGTGCGGTCTTAGAGAATCCCATGCATGGCTTTTTAAAAAGAAAGAGCCCGTTCCTTTCCTCGCCACTTCTTCAAAGCCTAATTCTTCATTCATATTCCACTGCTCTTCTATCATAGAACACCTAGTGGCTTCCCAGGTGGTCATCCATGCAGGCACTAATCAGGCTTAGTTTCATGTAGCATGAATAGTATTCTCAACATTTTGAGAAGAGGGACTCTTGGCAGTGAACTTCCGGGTTCCTCCCATGTCAAAACACCTGTGAATTTTCATGGGATGCCAAATGCTTTTTCTAGAAGGCAAGTGAACCTTCTCCAGTCTGGTGTTTCCCAACCTCTCGCTTCAAGAGACACCCATCCTTCAGAGCTTGGCAGCCACACTATCTCAGAGGTCACCTTCTAAGCCCAGCTGTTCCTTTCATTCTGCAACACAATCAGTGGCATAGATAAGCTGGGGTCGGGGGGGGGTACAGTGTCCCCCTGTGGCAGAGTGGCAGTTTTTCACCATCACTGCTGGGGGAGGTGACCCCTCCTACTGGAGGTGACCCCTGCCCTCCCTTGTTCCTGTATGGCTCCAAATGCAGCTGTTTTCAGGGCCAGGGCCACACATGTGTGGGAAGGGAGTGACAGTGCAGGTGTACAGAGGTGACGCAATGACACAGAGGGGGCATTGTCGTGCCTTTGGACCCAGTTGGCTAAGCTATGCTACTGTTGGTCCCCTCTACATGTGCCCTCAACCTGTGAATTGTGGATATCCTCGATAAGGGCCTTTCCTGTGATTGATTGGAGGTTATGGAATAAGCCCTTCCCAAAGGGGTGTGTCAGCCACACTTCCCACTCCACAAAGGCCTCCTGCTGAGAAGGTGCTCCGGTTGCTATCAACTCTTTTGTATTTATTACTCTTTAGTTTTATTTCTTTGATGATGATGATGATGTGCCCTTGCACATCCTCACCCTTTGCCCCACCCTTTTCAGGATGCTGGGGCAGGGCTTTGGGGAGCCATCCACTGGAGGGTCGCTCAGCCAGGGGGCAGGGTGAGCACACTTTCAAGGCACACACTTGTTTAGCCTTTCCAGTTGGGACCCGGCTGGTGATCCGCCACCCACCCACACGTCATTCAGTCTGAGATGAGCTGATCGCTTGTTTAAGGTCTGGTAGGAATTTTTTGCTGTCCGCTCAATTGGCCCTTGGGTGGCAGTTTTGTTTGTTTGTTTCTGCTTACCCCAGACTGTTGCAAATGGTGGTTCCCCCTCTTAAGTCCTCTTTCCTTTCAGTCACTCTACAGGCAGGCAGAGTGTGGGTCGGTAGGAAGGCATGACTATTTGGTGTCCATCCTCAGGCACCATGGTCAGGAGACCAGCCACAGCCACTCGCACATTGCTTTCCTGGCTCAGTGGAGCTGGTTGGCTGAACCCCGACTGGATCCAGCAAAGTCTACTTTGAGGCATGGCCTGAGGGAGCCAGTGCAATCATGCTGTCTGGACCCTTCGAGGTTGGCCATGATAGGCTTAGGCAGTCTCTGACTGACTTTAGTTTTGATTCGGGTGGTACACCTGTTGATCATCCGGATCACCTGGGGGAGGCAGACAGCTAGAGCCATTTCCCCCGTTTAGGACCCACACGTCTGGGGGACTTTGCCTATTAGTTGCCCTGCTGCGGTTTATTATGTGTTTTCAGAAAAGTGACCCTTTAAGTTCAAAAGGCTTGTGTGCTTATTTGGGGAGAATGCAGGGCAGAAGTGCTGGAAATAAATCCATATCTCTATGACCTTCACACCTGTTGAGTCCTGTGAGTGTCTTGTAGTCAGGTATGTGTAAACAAGTAGTAAATTTAGAATCATCTCTCCATCTCTTATCCTCCATATGCTACTGTTCTTTCAATAGTTATGACTAATGCACATTTACTTAAACCGGATCTGCAGGCAGAATAAGGTGATAGACTGAGGGAGCAAAATTCTGGACTGCTTCAGACTGTAGCTGGGGGATCAGATTTCTTTAATGCTTCCCCTCATCCCATGGTGGTACAGTTCTCAAAGGTATTAGGTAAGCAATTATATTTTTAAATCCTGACAGGCCTGTTATTACCTGACTCACTGTTTATTTGCGTTCGTGCTGACACGTGAATGTGGCACTGGGCTCCTGCCTGGGGAACATGGCCCAGACCAGTCTTGTGACATTTGAAGAGGGCTGATAGCATGAGGTGTCATCCCACAGGCCTCAAGGAAGGCCACAACTTTGGTTTGCCAAAGCAATCACCCTGTCCCACAACTGGCTGGCTTGAGAGAAGCCTGGTCCTGCTTTGGTTTCTTGGGAAACATCATGAGCACCTTGCTTGCATGGCACATTTGAACCTATGACCAAAAACAGGCTGCACATTTTGGGAGCTTTTTGACCTGAAGTAAATAAAGATGGCAGTGACAGAAAAAGAGGGCATCGGACCTTAGCTGTCCTCTCCTGCTGATTTATCTCCTGCTGATTTTAGATTAGGAAAGGTATTGAGAACAAAACGGCTAATATTATAATGCCGTTGTACAAATCTATGGTAAGGCCACACCTGGAGTATTGCGTCCAGTTCTGGTCGCCACATCTCAAAAAAGACATAGTGGAAATGGAAAAGGTGCAAAAGAGAGCGACTAAGATGATTACGGGGCTGGGGCACCATCCTTACGAGGAAAGGCTACGGCGTTTGGGCCTCTTCAGCCTAGAAAAGAGGCGCCTGAGGGGGGAACATGATTGAAACATACAAAATTATGCAGGGGATGGACAGAGTGGATAGGGAGATGCTCTTTACACTCTCACATAATACCACAACCAGGGGACAGCCACTAAAATTGAGTATTGGGAGAGTTAGAACAGACAAGAGAAAATATTTCTTTACTCAGCATGTGGTTGGTCTGTGGAACTCCTTGCTACAGGATGTGGTGACGGCATCTGGCCTGGACGCCTTAAAAAGGGGATTGGACAAGTTTCTGGAGGAAAAATCCATTATGGGGTACAAGCCATGATGTGTATGTGCAACCTCCTGATTCTAGAAATGGGCTATGTCAGAATGCCAGATGCAAGGGAGGGCACCAGGATGAGGTCTCTTGTTATCTGGTGTGCTCCCTGGGGCATTTGGTGGGCTGCTGTGAGATACAGGAAGCTGGACTAGATGGGCCTATGGCCTGATCCAGTGGGGCTGTTCTTATGTTCTTATGTTCTTATCACCTGCTGGATAGTTCTGAATCAGCCACAAGAACAGAAGAAATTTACCATAATGACTTTTGTTGACCCCAAATTATCCAGCTTATCCTTGTCTATACAATTTAGCATCAATGGCTTTGCCAGATCCTGAAAAAGCTAATTCTAAGGACACTGCCCTAGAGTGTGAAACATGCCATTGGCCAACCCATACCCACCACACTTGAGATTCTCCTGCTCCCACTAGCTTTCCCTGTTCCTCACACTCCGTTTATCAATCTAGATGTGCAAGTCTACTGTTGCCACCTGGCTTTTTCCACAAACCAGATGGTTCTATAATGGTCTTGGGAGACAGAATGCACAGAGGACCAGATGGCTACAAGCTGTTATGACGGGATGGGAAGTGAAAGGCAATTTTCAAAAATCAACAGCATCATCCTGCCTCTCTCCTCCCATTCCTGGGTCTCTGTACGACAAGGGCCTCTTGTTCCTCAGCCGCATGTTGCACTTGCCCACTTCAATTTTCTCTCTCTCGAATGCAACAGCCAATAACAACGGAACTAATTGCTGATAGCTCCCAATTGATCCTTCCATTTGGCTGTTATGTCTCTGATTATGAGTTGAGTCTTCCATCTGATCAGAGCAGCAACTGGCCCAGAAGGGGGGGGGGGAATCTCTGTCTCCCTCTCCCCAGAGCTTGGTGCCATCAGTTGCTGCTTTCTTTTCTTCTAATGAGTGATTGTTATAAATCTGGTGAGGACACTTGACTGTGAATTTCAGATTTTCTTTAAGGAGCAGAGCCTTGAGAAACGCTGGAGAGCTGAAAATCAGCATCCTGAGCAACCAATGGCAATCTGCAGTTAAGGCAAGGATTAAATTAAGAACAAACCATAAGAACATCAGAACGGCCCCACTGGATCTGGCCATAGGCCCATCTAGTCCAGCTTCCTGTATCTCACAGTGGCCCACCAAATGCCCCAGGGAGCACAGCAGATAACAAGAGACCTGCAAGGCCTCCTGGGAATTGTAGTTAAGAACATAAGAACAGCCCCACTGGATCAGGCCATAGGCCCATCTAGTCCAGCTTCCTGTATCTCACAGTGGCCCACCAGATGCCCCAGGGAACACCCAAGACCACAAGAGACCTGCATCCTGGTGCCCTCCCTTGTCACAGCGCATAAGAAGAGCCCCGCTGGATCAGGCCATAGGCCCATCTAGTCCAGCTTCCTGTATCTCACAGCGGCCCACCAAATGCCCCAGGGAGCACACCTGATAGCAAGAGCCCTGCATCCTGGTGCCCTCCCTTGCAAACAGTGCCCTCCCTGGTGCCCTACCTTGGAAAGTTTGCCTAAAGTGAAAACTGGGCTTCCTCCTTAGGCAAAGCATCTGATGAAAGTGGAGGAAAAATGGTGTCACCAACTGGCTGGAGCACCATGACTTTTATCCCAATCCACGAAAATAGCTGAACTCCTCATTTTCATCCTGTGGATGCAATCAAGAAATTGGGGTGGTTGTTTGGTCCAACTCCACAGTCCCTCCTCCCTTAACTAATTCCATGAGTATCCCTGCTGTTGGCCAGCAAAGTAGTAGCAGAGTGTAGCCGTCCCCCATTCTGTTTTGCCCTGTTGCCCTCCACTGTGAGGGTGCTGTGTTGCATCCTCCTATCCTCTCATAAGGAAATACATGTATAAGACTTACAGCCCCATCCGATCCTGCGCTGGAATAGGCAGGCCAACTGGCCTGTGCCGTATCCAGCACAGAGTAGGAGGCAAATGGGGGCAAGGGGATTTTTTTCCCCTTACCCTGTGTTACATAGCTGTCACCTCAATGGGGCTACTCAAATCTGCATCAGCTAAATATCTGGTGCAGATCCGAGCAGCCCAGTGTAACACTGGGAGGAGGTGCAAAACTGGGCTGCTTTGGAGGGAGATTAGGGTATGGCTCAAGTGCAAGAGGCCAGTTCCACCCACCCACCCCCCTCCTGGGCTTGGTTCACCCACCAGCCTGCCCTCCACCCTCCCTCACCCCACCCTCCCCAACCACCTCCCACGCTGGCACAACCTTACCTTTCACCAGCTGGCATGGGGAGGCCAGTGCGTTTTCTCACACCAGCCTCCCTGACTCCTAAGTCATCGCAGACTTGCCTTACGGCAAGTATGAAACCCTTCTGTATTGGCGCAACAGACTTGCACCGGCCCAGCGAGCGCTTTGGATTGAGCTCTTAGAGCCCAATTCTATCCAAGTTTCCAGCACTGATGCAACTATGCCAAGAGGGTGCATGCTGTTTTCTAAGGGGGGGGGGCAGTCACAGAGGCCTCTTCAAGGTAAAGGGACATTTGTGCCCTTATCTTGGGGCTGCATTGGCACTGAAAACGTTGAATAGGATTGGGCACTTTAGCGTATGCCAAGTAATACCCAGCCCAAGGTTCCCATCACAGATGAACCAAACAAACATAGACACTCTCATTCATCTGATGATCAACATACACCCCTAGTCACACCTCTTCATCAGTGGCATAGCTAAGGGGGTGCAGGGAGTAACAATTGCACTAGGCAATAAGCTTTAGGGGGGCAACAACCTGATTTTGATACTAGTGGCCGAAATCGTGAAACCTTGTTCTTTTGAATAATGCCTTTATGTTATATACTATTTGATGTGGAATTTGACGCAGAACGCAATGAAATAAACCACATCAAAATATCTCTATTCTATCAAAAGTTATAACCAAATAACCAGAAATTAAAAACACAACTACATTATGTAACAAAAACTGAATTTTCTTAACTCAGAACTGACCAATGTGACTGATTGTTCCAAGAGCCAATAAGGTGTCAATATGGGAACTAAGATGTTAATATGGGGCCAACCTGGGGGGAGACGGCAGAGCAAGTGGGTGACCAGCTGCTCCAGGGAAGAGGTGGATTTCCCCCTCATTGTCACTTTTTTAAAAGCCCGGGTGTGACGTCACTTCCAGGGCATCATTTTGAGCTTGGCACCGGGCTACACGATCATTAGCTACACCACTGCTCCTCATCTTTACTTCCCAGCTTCCAAGGAAAAGGCACGCCAATGACAATTGATAGAGCAGCATGCCATAACAGGACTACGTAGAAGAACAAACAAAAGAACAGAAGCGGACAAGCAAGAGGGAAAGGGCAAACATTGGGCAAATAGGGAAAAACTTCTCAGTTCCTTGCGGCTTGTGAATTATTCACATGCTCCAGCTAGTAATTAATTATAATTTATGTCTGCAAAGTACTTTGATATATTCAGATGAACGGCACGATGGAAAACATGTCTGCTTTTGGAGATCTAAAGAAAGATAAAGCTTCGGTATAGAAGCTAAAAGCTACCCAAGTCATTATCCTCTTATGATATGCCGG
Organism: Tiliqua scincoides; assembly: GCF_035046505.1. Lineage (NCBI taxonomy): Eukaryota > Metazoa > Chordata > Lepidosauria > Squamata > Scincidae > Tiliqua > Tiliqua scincoides. The sequence continues at coordinate 2,486,439 of NC_089828.1, read as the reverse complement.
CTAACTGGCAGTATATGCAGATGAAGGTCTCGTTAAAAGGACCAGATTATGGTTATTCACAATGTAATCCCTCATCACTGATCTGATTATTCTGCGGGCCAGAAAGTAAATTGGAACACTCACTGTTTTTGGCAGCACCGACGATCCTGGGAACTGCTTGAGCATTTGAGCATAGTCATGCTGCTGTCGGGGCGCATGGGAAAGCGTGCGCTTGACGGCCTCAGCACATGACGAGCAAATCCAGGATGGGCAGTGGTTGCCAAGGAAGGAGCTGCCTCTCAGCAGCTGTCGAGGAGGAGAATTATGTGCTCTGAGAGGCAAATCCTGGTGCACTTGTAATGCGCTTCCCAACATATTCTCCACTTATCCAACAAGGGATATTGGTTAAGTATGAAGAACAGAAACTTGTTGGTGGGCCGCTGTGAGATACAGGAAGCTGGACTAGATGGGCCTATGGCCTGATCCAGTGGGGCTGTTCTTATGTTCTTATGTCCCCAGCCATCCACTAAACCCCAGATTGATCAAGAAACAAACTGAACCTCAGAAGCCAGGAAAAGGATTGTGAAAATAGGAATGGACTTGATTCTCAGTGTTCTACCTACTTTTTTCACCATTTTGATTCTCAGTGACCAGGGTCACCACAGGCAGGAAGTTGGCTTAGTAAAAAAAGGGGAGGTGAGTCTCAAGGTGCAGAATAATATATTATTGTCCAGTTTTCTAATGAGTATGCTCAAGCCTTATGCATTGCGAGCTGCTGGCTCCCCCTGAAAGGTGGGGTTAGAAATAATAAAAAGTGTGACAATCATGATTTAAAACTGGAATTTCATGACTGGGGTGGGGGGTAGACTTACAGCCCAATCCGATGCTTCCTGGCACCATGGGCTACAGCGGTGCCGAAATAGCTGCTGCTGTATCCTGCTGTGCCAGGGAAGCCTCCAAAGTTCTCCTCAGCGGGAGGAGACATTTGTCCCCTTACCCTGAGTGATGCCCCAGCCTCCACAATGGGGCTTCTTGAGTTTACACCAGCTAAATCACTGGTGCAGACCTGAGGAGCCCTGTGTTGGGCTTCTCAACCCAACACGGGGCATTGGATCCTTCACCAGTCTGATCCCCCCACCCAGGCTGGTCCCTCTTCCCCTTCCACCCTCCTGCCACCCTTCTCATGTCCCCACATTGCCCGGTGCTCATCTTTTCGCAGCCAGGGCTTTAGTGGCACTGATGGGGTGGTGCAGGCCTCCCCACCGGTGCAGCTTACTCCAAGGGTGCTGCAAACGTGCTTTACGGCATGTTTGTGACGTCCAGCACTGATGATGCGGGCATAACGCTGGTGCTGAAGCCCTAGGATTGGGCTGGTAAAGCCTCTTCCACAGCTGGTCATGATCCAGATTAGGCCCATGCTATTAAGGGGGAAATAAACAACCATGCCAGAACCAAGGATGTGATTAAAGTCATGTCTTGGCTGGCCCAGAGTCTGTCGCTTGAAAACGAGGTACTGTATCTATCTTCTTCAGTTTAATTCTTCTCCAGATGACCCACGTGCTGACCGTTTCTTAGCTTCAAAGCTCATTTCTTTCTTCCAGGAAAGATAGTGGCAAAGCTTTTAAGTTTCTCTCTGGGTCAAAATTGCTGTAAGGAGAAGGTTTAGAAGCAAGGAAGTGAGAAGATCAAAGACACACGATGGCCTGCACTAGGGCTCTTGTTATCATCAGTGCCTGGCTGGAACAAAAAAAAAAAAAAATCCTCTGTTAATTAAATATATATTAGTTGCCTGTGAAGGCTGAAAGCAAAAACAGAATACAAATTCTTAACAGCAAGATATTGTGCATGAACAGTACTCAGCACAACATTCAGATTTTTATTTCACTTTAAAGAGAACAGTGAAGGATTCCTAATGAATCCGTTCCCCTTCAGAGACCAGGTGATTAATGTATTTGTAATGTATTTGGACTATTGGACTACAAACACCCAGTTTGAGGTTGGAGGGGCTGCAGGACCGTGGAGAACACATGCTTTGTAATGCAGAGGGTCTCAGGTTCAATTCCCGAGATCCCCAAGTAGGTCTGGGAAAAGCCTCACTCTGAAAACTTGGGAGACAGAATGCACAGAGGGCCAGACGGCTACAAGCTGTTATGAAGGGATGGGAAATGAAAGTCAATTTTCAAAAATCAACCACATCATCTTGCCTCTCTTCCTGTTCCTGGGTCTCTGTATGACGAGGGCCTCTTCTTCCTCAGTCCCATGTTGACTTGCCCACTTCAATTTGAGAACCGCTGCCAATCGTGGTTGATACAACTGAGCTAAATGGTTCAAAAGTTTCAGTATAAGAGCAGCGACAGATGTTCCATATCCTGTTAAATTACATCTTAATGATATGGAGACTTTCAAGGGGTGAAGTGGTCTCTTCCTTCACAGCAGCTTTCCCCATCCATTCCAGAAAAGTATCCCACCCAGTGACTGTTGCTGGTGTCTCCCTTGGTTCACTTTTAAGGCTATGAGCCTTTTTGGCACACGAAGCCATTTTCTTCTCATACTATGATTCTATGACTCATCATCTTCATCATCACCATCACCATCATCATCATCATCATCATTTTACTTTATTATAAATATGTATATACCGCCTTTCCCATGCCAAAGTTGGCTTACGAAGCCAATAAGAGTAGTGAGCTTTCTGTGAGTTTTAGCATATCTCTAATTTGGCTGTGCTTCTGTCAGGACTGTGATCCTTTGTGAGTGCCAGTCTCTGAGACTGTACTCCTCATGTGTAAGTTGACTTCTTCTGTCTGCAGTTGAACACTACCCTTCGCAGACAATGCACAAACCATCTGAGAAGTTGAATCGGTTTATCCTAAAGATGTATAACTCAACATACACTCAGCAGCTTGTGGATGTTATTAAATCTGAGAAAGAATTAAACTTTATCTCCTTTGGAGATTAAATAGTTCTCTAGTCTGTAGAAATAAATCCTGTAAACATTCTAGATGAGAGCAAAGGATTTAACTCCACTGAGTGCCTTTTAAAACGGGGGGGAAAAAATGAGCCAAGTTTTTTGGCTCAAGCCAATTCAGACCAGTCAAGTGGTAGCCATTTCTTGACTCTCTTGAAAGGTTCTTGAGAAATCCTCAGAGCTTCACTGCCCTCCATTCACACAGCCTGATCGAGCCATGGTGCTACCTGAGGTCACTGGAGCTAAAATGTATGTCACAAATACTCAACATTAGTTGAGTAGTTCAACCTCTTGAATTTTTTTTAACCCAAAATGTAAGACATTTGCACATGTTGTAGCTTCTCATGATTGTTGTGACAGACATCAATTATAAAACAGCATAGGATTAGTGATCAATTATAAAATCTCATGGTTGCCAGCTGTCAGACAACGTCAAATGCTAAATACTTTGGAATTTCATCCCTGAAGTACTCAGATATTAAGTGTCACAAGAGTTAGCTGGCAGATAGAATTGTACACCAGCTAAGAAGAAGTCAACAACAAATTGGGGGAGAGCCAAAATGGCCACCCAGTTTTGCCACCCATTTTCAGGTGGCAATCACCGTTTTCATTGATCTATCAGGCCTTCCCTTAATAAGAGCCAATTTTGTCTGGCACTTCACCAGTTATTCATCTTTTGAACCTTTTTTTACTGAGTAAAAATATTGTCCATCTTCTTTAGCATTGTTGACTGGTTGGTAAAAACTCTCCAAGCTTTCAGACAAGAGTCTTTCCCAGCCTCCTTTGAGATGCTGGAGGGTCTATTGTGGAATTTTTGGCAGGTAAAGCAATCACCATGGATGATATGTCCTTACCCTTTTTTGCAAGGCTAAATTTGCAGCATCAGTACATGATGATAATTAATGTAACCTCTGTTAGACACACATTCCAGTGGGGAGATGGACATTCATTCCTCCCAGGTCCTTGATTTTGGCTCTGTATTTATTTTCCGCAAGAGGATAAGTTTAGTCTGGCAGAGTTTTTTAAAACAACATCAGCATGAGATTTATATGCCTTCAAAGACTGCTTCAAATTTTTGGCACACTATATTAAAAAATACATAATTTGATGTATCCTGGCGTAGTCCTGAAACTGGTGTATATTGCCATCATTCTATTGATACAGCAACTTTACCATTTTACTTGCAACACTTGGATTTGTATTTATATGTTCTGGTCCTCACAGTTTCTAAAAGGTGCAGAAAAAAATATATCCATCTGTGCCTGTGGGGGGGATAAGAAAAGCAGAGTGAGGAGGAACAAGCCAAGGGAGTGAAATTTATGAACTGCAAGAAAGAGAGGACTCAGTGGGGATATGATCAATGCCTATAAACCTTTTCCAGGTAGCAGCACAAATAAAGAAGAGCTTTATTTACAACCTGAAAATTTGGTAAGACAAAGACCAATAGCTTGAAGCAGAGAATGGAAAAGTTGCGGCAATGTAGTTTGGGGAAAGGTTTACTAGCCGGAAGAGTACCTGACTTGGAAAAGCCATGAGAGAAATCTCAACAGGAATAAAGTTCCTTGAGATCTAAGTTGTTGGCTGGGAGTTCTCTCTAAGAGCTTTGTGGCTACGATATGACTACTATGTGTGATACTCCTTTGAGAAAACAAGTTGATCTGACCAAAACTCTTGACTTCCTTCAGAAGCCCCTAAGGCAGTGTTTCTCAAACTGTGGGTCAGGACCCAATTTCAGGTGGGTCCCCATTCATTTCAATATTTTATTTTTAATATATTTGATTTGATGCTACCATGGGATGTGACTGCATTTGGGGAAATGTTACAGGCCTGTACTTTTAACAAGTACAGGCCTGTACTTTTAGCTACTATGTATATTCTTTTAACAATGATAGTAAATGGGACTTACCCCTGGGCGAGTGTGGGTAGGATTGCAGCCTAGGATTGTTAAAAATTTTCCTGCTTGATGATGTCACTTCCGATCACTTCCGGTGGGTCCTGACAGATTCTCATTTTAAAAAGGGGGTCCTATTGCTAAATGTTTGAGAACCACTGCTCTAAGGCATTTCACATGAGGAGGCAGTACCTCCAAATTAACTTTGAATGACATTTGAGGTGGGACGCTGTAACAATGAAGAGATGTATGGAAGAATAAAAGTTGTCCTTCCTGTAAACATTCCCTAGATGTTTTGCCTGTGGAGGAATGTTCTTCAAAACTTTACTTCAGGTGAAATTTTTGCAAGAACTCTAGTTGCTGTTTCTGATCTCTGTATGCATTTGCAACAAGCCTACCAATTTCACTGCCCTATTCACACATGATGATTCGGTGGTGGTCTGGTCCAACAAGAAGCCGAGGTTGTCCATGACTTTGTGTACCTTGGCTCAACGATCGACACTCTTTCTCTCGATACCGAGCTAAACAAACGCGTCGGTAAAGCAGCTACCACGTTTTCCAGACTCACAAAGAGAGTCTGGTCCAACAAGAAGCTGACGGAACATACCAAGATCCAGGTCTACAGAGCTTGCGTCCTGAGTACACTTCTGTACTGCAGCGAGTCATGGACTCTCCGCTCACAACAGGAGAGGAAACTGAACGCTTTCCACATGCGCTGCCTCCAACGCATTCTCGGCATCACCTGGCAGGACAAAGTTCCTAACAACACAGTCCTGGAACGTGCTGGAATCCCTAGCATGTATGCACTGCTGAAACAGAGACGCCTGCATTGGCTCGGTCATGTTGTGAGAATGGATGATGGCCGGATCCCAAAGGATCTCCTCTATGGAGAACTTGTGCAAGGAAAGCGCCCTACAGGTAGACCACATCTGCGATACAAGGACATCTGCAAGAGGGATCTGAAGGCCTTAGGAGTGGACCTCAACAAGTGGGAAACCCTGGCCTCTGAGCAGCCTGCTTGGAGGCAGGCTGTGCAGCATGGCCTTTCCCAGTTTGAAGAGACACTTGGCCAACAGTCTGAGGCTAAGAGGCAAAGAAGGAAGGCCCATAGCCAGGGAGACAGACCAGGGGACAGACTGCACTTGCTCCCAGTGTGGAAGGGATTGTCACTCCCGAATCAGCCTTTTCAGCCACACTAGACGCTGTTCCAGAACCACCTTTCAGAGCGCAATACCAGAGTCTTTCGAGACTGAAGGTTGCCAACAACAAGGTGGTAAGGGGGCATTGTGACAGGCATATAGAACATGTAAACTAGTCTGTTACAACAGCTACAAAGCCTACCCATTTGGAAAGATTTAAACTCTTTCTCCCATGCTGATCAGCAGATGTGCTACACTATAAAACAAGTGCATTCCATGCATGTAACGCTCCTCCCCCCTTGCAGTTTTCTGCCCCCTAGCTCTTTCTGTCTGTGGCTAGTCTCCAACACAGCAGGTGGCAAATTTCCTCACAATGATCCCATGTCCCATTTTCATAAAGTTTCTAATTACGCACTGTTTCAAGAATCACTGGGGACATTTTGCAGGCTCATCACTTGAGTATATATATAATCCTGAAAAAAAGGAATAATTTTGAACTTTCCCTGTTTCAAGTAAGAATCTCCCCTCTGGTGCATCTTTTGATCCTCTGCAATGCCCCCCCTCCCCACCCAGGTCCTGGGGTCGCCAGATCTCTCTGTCTCTTGAGTCGCATTTCTTTGCCCTTGTCAGTCTCCATTTCTGTTTGCCCTTTCTACGAGGTTGAATTTTTTTTCTCTCCCCAGTGCAGAAGTCATGTTTTGGCTGGCAGACTTCCCTGAAGATCATGAGAGTGCAAAAAAATAAAGACAAACATAAGCAATTGCACCCAAAAGAACCAAGAATTGGTAACCACAGATGGAATGCTGAAGATTTTTTTTTTTAAGACAAAAGTAAAAAGGAACCCATGAAAACACTGCATTAATTCAGTATTGGGCTTATTCCATCTTGAATAATTTGGAGATTTGGAGATGGAATTTGGAGCTTTGGCAGGAGATTTGGCAATGTTGCTCTGTGAGTCTCATAAGAGTTCAAATGTGTGTTTCAGAAGTACAAAAATCAGTGGCTCTAAGCCCTGCAGTAAGTTGTTTTTTGCTTAGTTTGTGCAGAGAGAGAGAGAGAGAGAGAGAGAGAGAGAGAGAGTACCTGTAGCAATGGCTTTGAGCAGTGGCATAGCAAGAGGGGGTGCAAAGCACTAAGTGTGCAAGGGGCCCCTCCCCTACACCTACATTTTGCTCCCATTGCCTGGAATGGCTCCGAAGAGGAGGGGGAGGGGGGCCTTGCATGCTACAGTGAGGCTCCCTTCAAGACTTAGTTCTTGGCACCCTCTCTAGCTATGCCACTGGCTTCTAGTCTCCCACATCTAAAGCAGGATCTTGTGGAGGTGATATTTCTTTCCTTTTTTCTTTCAGTATTAAGACTAATTTAAAAAAAAATAAAATCCAAGTCAAGAAATCTGAAGTCAACCAGCAGCGAAATGAAGCGCACATTGGTCTCCTGTTGCATTTGTTCTCTTAAGAAGCCCCAGATGTAGCATTCACAAATGATTGCTCTGCTATTGAGAAGAATGAATGTTCCTCCCCATTTTTTTCCTCCAAAAATGGCCTGCTTCCTTTGTACAATTGTGAATAGGCATGAAATAAATGTACCTTCCATGAAACTGTCATTGGCCCAGCATGGTTTAGGCTGACCAGGGTTTCTGAGAGATACCCTCCCAGCTCTACTTGGAGATGCCAAGAATTGAGCCTCAGACCTTCTTCATGCAAGCAGGTGCTATTCATTGAGGAAGGGCCCCCGTTCTATATGGTAAAGCCTACAGCAAACCCGCTCATCACATGATTTCTCAACATGGGTGATGACTGGCACCTGATTGATTGTGGGAACTGATTATGTTTTGAGGTTGCACATTCAACTTGTGAGACTTGATTAAGGCCTGGTCTACCCTTGCAGCACAAAGATGTGGTACAGCCCTGAGGTGATAGAATCAACTCTACCACTTCATACCATAGAGCAGGGGTCTATAAACTTTTCGACCGAAGGGCTGCGTCAAATATCTGGCACAGTGTTGAGGACCCCCCCCCCCAAAAAAAAATTAACTATAAAATTTAAATAAATACATTAGAGATGGGACTTAGATGCATGAATAAATGAATGAATGAATGGGGGTCAAATGCACAGAATTTATCCAAGCACCAACACAGCCCAACTTAAATGGACCCCCATTCCCCCACCCCATAAGCACAACTCCAGTTGTGTTTGGTCAACTTGGCCAGAGGCTCTGAGGGGATCAGAGGCTGGCCGTGGGCCCGAGGCTCTCTGTGGGCCGCATCTGGCCCCCGGGCCAGGGTTTGGAGACCCCTGCCATAGAGCAGGGGTGCCCAAAACCTGGCTCGGGGGCCACATGCAGCCTCGGGGACTCCCAATCCAGCCCACGGGGAGCCCCCAGTCTCCATTGTGCTTCTGGCTCTCCGGAGACTTGCTGGACCCCATGCTGGCCTGACGCAACTGCTCTCAGTGTGTTGGTGACTGTTCGACCTCTTGGATGAGCTGTGGGATGAGGGCTTCCTCCACTGCTTGCTGTTTCACATCTGTGATGCAGCAGCAGCAACAAAGGAAAGGCTGGCCTTGCTTTGTGCAAGACCTTTTATAGGCCTTGAGGTATTGCAAGACCTTCGTGCATTCATATAAGTTCCATCTCTAATATATTCATTTATGTAAATTTATTCAAATTTGAAATGTAAACCAATTCTTTTTTTCCCCCGGCCTCTGACACAGTGTCAAAGAGATGATGTGGCCCTCCTGCCAAAAAGTTTGGACACCCCTGCCGTAGAGGTAAGGTGCCACTTTTGAATACTCCCTTGTGAAAATTAAAAAGAAGGAAAGAAAATTACTGCAAATCAAAGACAAGTTCACCATGGAGAAATGTGGTAGTCCAGCTCACTGCTTGATGTACTTGATGTAGTGTAAAGGAGTATTTAAAAATGGTATCTTATTTACACCTGCTGCTGTTTTTATACCACCTGCTGTTTGAAGAGGTAAAGTCCATTCTATCACAATACCTGTGGAGAGCATATTGTAGACCGCAGAAGCTCTATATAAATGCTATGAGTATTCAAAAAGGACCAGTGGTTCTCATACTGTGGTTCCAGGACCCATCAGTGGGTCATGACATGACCCAATATTTGGTGGTCTGTGAAACTGACAGGGCAGATTAGGCTATGTGTATCAAGGGTTAAACAAGCTGCTACTTGGGAAGGGGGAGCACAGTTGCCCAATCTCCATTACGACCAGACCCCTTGGCATTTATAAATCAGGCAGCAGCCTCTGTGACCTCTAAAAAGTCTGGGAATCACTGAATTAGCAGATTTCTGCTGGTATGTCTTCAGGGCAGCTTCTCAACAGCTGGCAATAGGAGGAAAGAAATCCCTATTGTTATCTGTAAACAGTGGGGTTGAATCTTCCTCCCCTATTTCATCCCAAATATTCCTGTGGATAATTGGTCTGGTGAAACGAAGAGCCCAATCCTATTCTCCACCATTGCCGACGATGCAGTCACGCGGATGGAGTATGTGCCGCATCCAATGGTAGGGAGGTACCAGAAGACCAACCAGAGGTACATAAAAACATTTTTACTTATCTCTGGGTAGGCTTCCTGATGGTCTATGGGTCTCCTCAAATCCATACCAGCTCTGAAGCTGACAAAAGTCAGAGGAGAGAAAGGGGCCTAAAAATGGACCAAAAAGAAAAACATGGGTCAAAAAGTCGGGGATAGGATCCTCGTGCAAATGACTCCCACTGAGATTCACTCCCTCCTGCCCTCTCCCTGCCCACTGCCCACCCTGGAATGCCTCTGAACCTTTCAGAAGGTGTTCGACATGGTCCCTCACCAAAGGCTACTGAAAAAACTCCACAGTCAGGGAATTAGAGGACAGGTCCTCTAGTGGATTGAGAACTGGTTGAAGGCCAGGAAACAGAGAGTGGGTGTCAATGGGCAATTTTCACAGTGGAGAGAGGTGAAAAGCGGTGTGCCCCAAGGATCTGTCCTGGGACCGGTGCTTTTCAACCTCTTCATAAATGACCTGGAGACAGGGGTGAGCAGTGAGGTGGCAAAGTTTGCAGATGACACCAAAATTTTCCGAGTGGTGAGGACCAGAAGTGATTGTGAGGCGCTCCAGAAGGATCTCTCCAGACTGGCAGAATGGGCAGCAAAATGGCAGATGAGTTTCAATGTAAGTAAGTGTAAAGTCATGCCCATTTGGGCAACAAATCAAAACTTCACATATAGGTTAATGGGTTCTGAGCTGTCTGTGACAGATCAGGAGAGAGATCTAGGGGTGGTGGTGGACAGGTCGATGAAAGTGTCGACCCAATGTGCGGCGGCAGTGAAGAAGGCCAATTCTATGCTTGGGATCATTAGAAAAGGTATTGAGAACAAAATGGCTAATATTATAATGCCTTTGTACAAATCTGTGGTAAGGCCACACCTGGAGTATTGTGTCCAGTTCTGGTCGCCACATCTCAAAAAGGACATAGTGGAAATGGAAAAGGTACAAAAGAGAGCGACTAAGATAATTACTGGGCAGAGGCACCTTCCTTATGAGGAAAGGCTACGGCGTTCAGCCTAGAAAAGGGATGCCTGAGGGGGGACATGATTGAGACATACAAAATTATGCAGGGGATGGACAGAGTGGATAGAGAGATGCTCTTTACACTCTCACATAACATCAGAACCAGGGGACATTCACTAAAATTGAGTGTTGGGAGAGTTAGAACAGACAAAAGAAAATATTTCTTTACTCAGTGTGTGTTTGGTCTGTGGAACTCCTTGCCACAGGATGTGGTGATGGCATCTGGCCTGGACGCCTTTAAAAGGGGATTGGACAAGTTTCTGGAGGAAAACTCCATTACGGGTTACAAGCCATGATGTCTATGCACAACCTCCTGATTTTAGAAAAGGGCTATGTCAGAATGCCAGATGCAAGGGAGGGCACCAGGATGAGGTCTCTTGTTATCTGGTGTGCTCTCTGGGGCATTTGGTGGGCCACTGTGAGATCCAGGAAGCTGGACTAGATGGGCCTCTGGCCTGATCCAGTGGGGCTGTTCTTATGTTCTTATGTTCTCCCCCTCTCCACCCCTGACCCCAACTTACTGGCACTGGTGGGATTTTGTGTTGCCGCTGGGACACACCCCCTGCCTCTAGCCATTTGCGTCAGTGACTGGGAAGTGTGCAGTGGCGGCTCAGATTTCTCTCCATGGTGAAGGGCTTTGCACTATTGGAGCACGAGTTCCAGCAGCTCAGGGTCCAGATAGCACTGTATGCACATGTTCAAGGGAGCATGCCCCATGATACATAGCAGGACTTACTTCTGAGTAAATGTGTATAGAACTGGAACGTAATTTTCCCTGAAGGACCAAGTTGCATCTTTCCATTGGTAGCGCACACTGCGCTCTTGAACAGGGGGATTGTTGCCGTCTCAGTGATGAATGGTTTCCCCCATTGAATTGCAATTACCAGATTTAATCAGGTCATTATTCCACCTAGTACTGGTGTCTTGACAGTTATTCTGTGGAAACTAATTGAATTGGCTTGACCTCAAGGAATTCCTGGTTTATTTTTTTCTTAAAGATCTCATTTAGCCACTGGGGACTTGGGGGGCTAATTGTCCAACTCAGATCTAATTTCCCTTTCCTACCTGATCTCCTCTTTCCATCACCCCAAAATAAGTAGACAAAATGCATGTCCTCATATCCTGTCTCTTCACTGTGTACCCAGTTGAAACTGGTTCTAACCGGTGGCCACACTAGGGTTCGCATCACCTGGTGCGGAAGCTCAGTGCTTCACCCCCATGATGGACCTTCTCCCATGCAGTGGGCGGGGCAATGCGTGATGATGCTCCATCGCCCCGCCCTTCTTGGGTTTTTTTTACTATAACTTTTGATAGCATCGAGAAATTTTGACGCGGTTTGTTTCATTGGCTTCAGCACTGAATTACACATTGAATGATACATAACATGCTGATATTCTTCAAAATACCAAGATTTCACAATTTTGGTGTCACCCTTCCACAAGTGCGTCACTCAGTGCAGCCCACACCCCCTGTACCCCTCGCAACGCCACGCATAGAATATAGCACATAGCCATCATCACTAGTAGCCATTGACAAGATGTATCCTTTGTGAATTTGTCTAAACCTCTTTTAATAGTGACTTGATAATGTGTGGCCCTGTATCTGATGATAATTTTTGAACTCCCAGGTCCTGACACAAAAGTCTTGCGCTTGTACCATATTGCGCTTCCCCATTCCTGCTACAATTCCTTGTGTGCAGTCATGAACATGACGGGTGTCTCATTTGAGATTGAATCGCTGAATTCCCATAGGACAGAAGCGCTCTGAAAATAATTTAACAGGTATTTAATACCTTGCTTATCTGCCACATTTGGATACCATTTTACAACAGACAGCAAAAGGAAAGTCAATTTTGGCAGTGAGTAGCGAGTGATCCAGATGTTCACAGAACATGTGGGGCTGTGCATTCCATCCATTGCTGCAGCTGCTGTTTCGTTCCCAGGTCCAAACGGTCAGCTACTGGCCACCCACAATTGCTTATAAGATGCCTCCATTGCTCCTTTGTGATTTGGGGTTAGTGCCAACATATGCTCTGAACCAAGTTGTCGAGGCATACGCCATTCCCAGGTTCCATTCGTTGGCTTCCAGTACTATGTTGGGGCATGGAAAGCTTACCTGATAGGTTTGCAGGAGTCTGCTGAAATTCTCATCCAAATTTCTCTGCCAGTTTGGGTGTTCCATATTACCAGAAATATGTACTGGAAGAGATGATATTGGAATCCATTTCCACTATTTATATTTCCAGAATGCGCCTTTTGTATTTACAGAAGCAGGAGGTGTTTGGTTTGGTTTTAATGTACGGAAACCAATGTGTTCCCTTTAGGCTGCAAGAGGGCTTAGCCACACAACTCAAAGCCCTAGGAAGCCAAGCTCTCGGAGCTCTGCGTTCTCAGAAGTCCAGCAGTGACACCTGACGTTATTGCCTTCCATCTGAAAACGCAGCAGGGCTCCGGTGCAGCAGTTAAAGGGGATACACTGTGTGGGCTCACACAGAATGCAAGTCATAAGGGAGCTGTGGAAGATGCTGGATTGCATTTGAACATCATCTGGAAACTGCTGCTAGTTCAACGTAGACCAGCATTTCTCAATGTTTGTCTACCGCTTTGCATGGTCCACCTCTTGGAAGTACCATTGGAAGTAACTGGTGATGATGTCATCGCCAGTTACTTCTGTATTGGGGGGCCAGGTGCAATGCAACAATCACTGGTAAGAGGGTGGATGGGAGGCCTTTTTGAGCTTATAAATAATGCACATTGGAGCTCCGCCTGCAGTCTCCTACCACTGTTCCTTGTGTTGCATTGCTGGTATTGCTGCCACATGGTGGTAGTCCCACATGCAGTGGGCTTGGTAGGTGGTATAGGGGGTGTGGGCTGCACTGGGTGATGTCCCCGGGTGGGGGGGGGGAGGTGACACCACTACTGGCCAACATTTTTAAAATCTTGGTGTTTTTGAACAATATCATCATGTTATGTATCATTTGATGCTCATGCAGAATGCAATAAAAAAACTGTGTTGAAATATCTCTGTTCAAACAAAAGTTATAGCCCCAAAACAAGCTGGGGCGCGATGGTGGTTCATCACCACTCCCACCCCTTGGGTCATTGCCATGCCCACTGCATAGGAAGAGGTCCATCAGAGGTGAAGAACAGGCCCCCCACACTGTGTGACACAAACCCTAGTGACGCCACTGCCCACGTATACCACTGGACACCACCTCAGGTATGACTGGTGGCATGAGAACCACTGGTTGAAAAACTCTGGTCTAGACCGCTTATCAGGACCAGTTCTTGGAGCAGGTGAATCTTGCCTTACCTCCATCTCCCTGCCTAACTGTCCATTTCCAAGCGTAACTCAGAGCGTAGTTTATAACTACTGAATCCCCAAGTGGCAAAAGACCTGCCTCTTCCTATGTGATCCTGATGTTACTGAACATGCTCTGGGAAATGCGTAATATGTGTGCATGGGGATCTGACTGTGTGCAGGGACCTCAGTGTAATTGGTCATGACACACCACAATGGATTGGCACTTAATAATGATGAGAGGAACGAAGCTATATATACACCCTTTATTGAAGAGGTAAGTGTATAATAGGAGGAGATCCAAAGATACTCAGGGTGTATTGCACACACAACTGAGCTCCAATGGTATTAATTGCTTGTCAGTATCAGGATAAAAGGTGAAGGAGGAAGACAGAGAAGGGGATAGGACGCGAGTAGGGCAATGGAGGAATTCACAGTCATCCAATATATCTTGCTAGTTTTGTTGCAACTTTTGCCTCTCAAAAATTCTTCAGCAGTGTCATTTGGTTATAGGCTCTCAGATTTTGATTGGAACATAAACACTCCAATTTTATTCCAATTTCAGATTTTTAAGGCAAAAAAGCTAGTGTCAACTCCGGGCTGTAGCAAGCAACAAGAGAATTGTGTGTCCGAAAAACAGAAAACAGACCACACTGATGGGTGCTGATTAGAAGTCAGGCTATCTTCCTCCCATAGAAATCCAAATATATCAGCAGCAGCCACATGTAAGGTATTGGGCTGTAAATAGTAGAGATACTTTCCTCCCCACACCCCATATTTTGCTTATAAAAATCAGAATACAAGCAGAAAAATCAGGTAGAAAATGACATTTTTTGGTCAAGTTCTCCAGCTTTCTGCAGTACCAGGTTACCTCTTTGTCCTGGACTTAGATTTCATCTGTTGTATAAATGAAAGAATGGCAGTTGACATTTTCTTCCTTCTCCCGGAGCTGAAAAATGAGATCTTTAACCAGGATTCAATGATCCTTGGTTGGCCAAGATGAAAGGAAAACAGACTCTGAAAAAAGGGGTGAACTTTGGGATTCATATTATAGCTGGGATTTGCTGGGCCCCTTGAATGCCTCACCCCAGAGGTCAGCTGGGATGCTTGATGGAGAAAGGCAGGGTCAGATTTACTAAAATTTGCCCTTGGTACAGTTCTCTCGGGGCAGGAACAGAGATGGAGAGTATTGAAAAAAATAATATGTTAACACAGCTTCTTATAGGTCCCTGTTCTGTTATTTTAGCCCTTTTAAATGAATCAAAGCATTGCAAAGCTTGGATTTACATCTCTGCGGGAATTTTTTTTTGTTGTTGGCCAAGGCAAAGGGCATGGGAGCATTTTGGGGACACGTTCCATTGGTGTTGGACTATAATTAGAAGCCTTGATGAAGATGAACCACATAAACCGTGGGGCCAGTGGAGAAGTGGGGCATCGCTGAGCTTTACACCGCAAGGTTCAGGTTCCTCCTTTTAAGAGAAGGCAGTGTAAGATCCTATTAAAGATCACTGGGGAGAAAAGGGAAAAAGATGCGACACACTGACTAAATTGATTAAAAATACATGCAGCTGTTAACGGAGCATAAACGGAATCATTTCTCCTCTTAATTCATTCAGATACAAAGATGTAGGGGATGTCAGTTAGGTGGTGGGTCTTTGAAAAGGAACTGCCGCTCACCTCCATTTCGGTGTCTTGATGGTAGTAGTTAGCTGTGTGAGTTTTGTGTGTGTGTGTGTTTTAATCATAGCTGAGCCCTTTTTATTGCTAATGAAGAGCATGTTCACATAATCGCTCGCTCTGACTGGGTTCTTCCCGCTCCGTGCCTGACTTTGATTTTGTTCACACTTTTTCCAACCGTAGTTAAAGGGTTTCTCTCCTCAAACAGCAGGACTGCAATGGGGTTTTCAATTCAATGCAGGTGAAGGAGCCCCTCGGGAATGGTGAAGGCACCTGGGTTTTGTAGCACTTCATAAAAAAAGCTGGTACGAAGAGAGGTTGTGTATGTCCGTTGGGCACCCTGAGTAGGCAGTTCCTGAAAAAAGGAATGTTAATTATGGAATTGCGGTAGAGCGTGAGGTCCTCCAAAGTTGACCAACTCACAACAGGTCCTCCCCTCCTTTTAGCAAACCTATTTTCAGAGTTGAGCTACGGGCAGAACTAGAGCTCCTTAGGAGCTGCAGGATCTAATGCAAAACAATTTTGCGGGGCATCATCACCAACTGCTTGCAGGGGGGCCAATTTTAAGCCCATCAGACCCAGGGTGGGCAGGCAAGAGGGCTGTCCAGTGGCAATGCTCCACTCACTCACTCTCCTTGTGATGCCTTGGTATGGAAGATTCCATGCTAGGCTGTCAGCTACGGAGTGAAATGCCAGCTGTGAGCACTCTACTCATTGCTCCAGTGCAGAGCCCCTCCAAGTGCAGGGCCCATTTTGGCCAAATTGGTCAAATTGCCCTAAGGCTGGCCATAGGCAGAGCAGAGAACTAGGAGCTGTAGAACCAATAGGAAGTTGAGTCAGGAAACAGCTGTTGCCCAGGAAAGATTCCACCCCCAACAAGATGTTATAGATCTTCCCCTTTAGGTTCTGACATGAGGTAAGGATTCTAAGGTAGTTCTGACCTTAGAATCTTATCACTCTTAAAGGAATTCTGGAAGGCAGCCTGGTAACCCACCACATGGGGCAGTCACTCTCATAGCCAGTTCTCATCCCAAGGGCTTCTGACAACATACCTCAGCTCCAATTAGACTGAATCAATGCTGTTCTTTTGATGTTTCCCATGTTTACGTGGCTGCTCTGATCTTTAATGTCTCACAACCACACAGGCCAGAGTCCATTGTGTGGGTCCTTACCATGAAGCTGTCAGCAGGTGAGGTCAGGGGCAATGATCTGGTGATAAGGATGTATGGATCCAACTGACAGCAATTTTCAAATGTTGCACTACTGCAACATCTAATGGTGGGCAGATTTTTGAGGAGTCCCATAGATGAACAGGCAACCTATTGGGGAAATAAGAAAAAAAAATTGTACTTACCTCTTGCTGGCTGTCATTGCTCCCCCCCCCCCCACACAGCTGAATGCAGCATACACTCTCTCAGTGGGGCTGCATCAGGACCAAGGGAGGGGATAGGATTTGGCTGCTTGTATCTCTTAGGCTTTTTTCCATGGTGGTTTTCATCAATTTTCCATCAATTTTCACCAGGTATGGTTTTGATCAGTGCTTATCAATGTGTTCTAGGGAAATCCTTGGAAGTGAAGAAGGGGTCTTATCTTAAGGCGTCCATCAGTAATGGCAGGAAAGTTTCCCTGAAAGTTGGTTTGCCAACCACTGCTGATCTACCCAAGAGGAGTGCAAACACAAGGGAGCACTGAGTGTGCTCTAAAACTATTCTCAGTTCATGTAGGTCAGTGGTCTTTTCATACCACAACCCAAATAAATAAATCAAGCAAGCAACTGGGGACCCAACGTAGATCCTGCACCCTTCCCAGGACCTTATCTGCTCACTCCATTCCCCTGTCACCACCCACTCCTTGCCCCCGTAATGCCTTCCCAGCATTGTTCACTATAACCAAATATTCTTATTAGAGAGCAGAAAAAGTTGCCATGAAGCCTGGCACTAGTGAAAGCCATTTTAGGTCTTAGTTGCTAGGATCCTGAGCAGGACTAGGACATCATCTCCTGATACCTGAATGGGTATACTAGAGGCTTCCCCCCTTTAGGTGGTGCTCTAGTCCTGTGATCTCCAGCCTTTTTTAATTCCCATAAGTTGCCACAACCCCATAATTTAGGCTTTGTCACCCTATTGGGGTCCCGACATCAAGGTTGGAGAACACTGACGTGGGTCAACAGTATGGTCCAACAATGTCTTATGGTTGACCAGGCGGAGCCATAAAGCTTCTCTAGAGTGAGGATGGATCCAGAAGCTAACATTTATTTGGTGACCAAGAAACAAAGTAAAATCCTGTAGATGTTTAAGGAAAGACTGTCTCCTTTCACCCCATTCCCTACTCCCGCTGTCATTCACTTGTTTAAATTACCTGGAGTCCTTGAAATATATTCCAATTGTGTTATCAAACAAGTAGGGCTTCTACGTATTCCTGTGCTCCAGACAAGCATTACAAGATCAAGAAGGGAATAAACAAGACGTTTAAAAGCAAGATTCGGGTGAGAGTGCCTGAATCAGGGATGTGTAGCATGTCCTAATGATAGCAGCCCCAGTTGTGCATGTTTTGCAAGAGAAAGAGTGCTCTCTGCAATCTTAACAAAAGCAACCAAACAATCACAGCTTCCCTAAAGGGAAAAAATACAGCCGGGTTGTTTAAAGAGCACAGAACTGTATCCCCCACATCCTGATGTTTTTGACAAGGAACTGCAGAAGGAGCAGATTGGATCAGCAAAACTTCACTCAGCTCTGACAGTTTGATTGTACGGTTGTGGAGGGGGTGACAGATGTTGGAACAGCACGAGCGGCTTAAACAAAAATGCCTCGAATGCAACCACAAAGCTCAGCTCTCCCCCACTTAAAGTGATTTGCAGGCATTGAGGGGTCAGGCTGCAGGGCTGGCACCGGGCATAGGGTGGAAGGGAAAAGGGGGATGGTGGAGTGGGAATGAAAGCACTTCCCAGTGACGAAGTGTCCCATGGTATCTGACAAATGGTGTGGAGCACTAAAACCTTCTACTTTGTCTTCCATAGAATTGTTACTGCAAAATGAATCATCAATAGAGGACAAACGTTTCTCTAAATGACACAGAGCAGAGACTGAGTAGAGAAATGGGGTGCGCTGCCCCTCCCCACATGCGTGCATACAAACAACTACTGCTGGTCTATGTGCATTGCTTGATGAGAGCACCAGAAATTCAATAGAAGCATTTCTCTCCATCCTTGCTTCTGCATGTAGGGGAAAGTGTAACTGTTGGGTATTTGTCTGCCATGTGAAATAGAGAGAACCGGGAGGAAAGTGGCAACTCAGGGGCAACCCCAGTGAAATTGACTAGCAGTAGATTCAGGCCAAAGGCAGCACTTCATTGCACAATGCCTAAGAAATGTATGCTTGGGAAACTTGGGAAACTAGGCTTGCCTAGAGGAGTTTAGAAAAAGAGATTCGACTGGAGGGTCACAACCTGATTTTTGGTGGGTTGCCAAAAAGCGATGGAAAGATCAGACAACTGATGGCCGCAAGCCCTGAGACTATTCAATAATCAAATAATCAGCTGCTAACTACCCTAAGAAGAGCTCAGCACCTGCAATTTACAAGATAGCTGCTAACTGCCCTGCAAGGGGCTAAGCTCCTGAAGTTTGCGAGCACATGTAAATATAGAGCAATAAATGTCTGAGAGTTTTTTTCTGGTTATTATTACAAATAAATAAATAAATAAATATTGTTTCTTTCTAGGTCTTTTCTAAAAGTCTGGTAAACCTAGGTGGGTCCTGACAGAGTGTTGTTTTAAAAAGTGGGTCCTGGTGCTGAAAATTTTGAGAACCACTGGGTTAGACAAATTTGTGGAAGGTACACTTCGAAGCGTTTTGAGGATTGCAGAATTGGTGTTTGATTGTCAGACTTCCCTCAAGCTCGTATATTCCTTTAATGCAGTCTGAGCCAGACTGTCCCTCTTCTACTTGGAAGTAGAGCTCAGATCCATTTGAGCACAGGGGAGGGCACTGGGAATCAGGGGAGGGCACCGGGATGCAGACTGTGCCTGTTGTCTTGTGTGCTCCCTGGGGCATTTGGTGGGCCACTGTGAGATACAGGAAGCTGGACTAGATGGGCCTTTGACCTGATCCAGCAGGGCTCTTCTTATGTTCTTATGAGCATGTTCAGGTTTGGTTTGGAGCACGTGCAGAATTGTTTTGCTGGTTTTGCACCTGCTCTGGAGAGAAGGGGGGTTGTCTTCTTACTCAAGTACTTGCCTCGTGTCCTGCCGCTATCACCCTGCACCAACTCTGTCTCCTTTCTGTCCTGCTGCCTGCTTCAACCGGAACTATGCTGACTTCACACCCAACTTCTTGTCTGCTCGAGATTCTCATGTGCACAAGGCATAAAAGGCAGTGAGGTGATGACAGAAGGACTCCTGTTACACACCAAAAGAAACTAAAAATTGTTATAGCACACTCACAAAGCCCCTCCCCACAATAGGTGTGTTTCCTATTACATTCATGATGACATGGTGTTCCTCACACCCATTTCCACACTCCAACTGGCTATGTGATATAATACACCTGCAACACAGTCTGAAGAATTTTGGGTAACTTTGGCCGGATATGATACCAGAAGAACAAATAGATGTGATTCTTCCTCGAATCACACACGATTATCCAAGTTGAGCATGGAGATGTTTGTGCAACTCTGGGAAAGCTTATGAACAGCCATCATTCTGAGCTATGATAGATAAATGGAACCTTCATGATTGGAAGCAGAAAACAAGATGCTGGGAGCCACCAGCAGAGGAGGACTCTTGGCTTGAAGCCCTGTTTTTGGGCTTCCCTGGGTCATCTGACTGGCCACTATGGTAAGCACAAAGCTGGGACAGAGAGCCCCATGGTCTGATCCAGCAGGGCTTTTATGCGGTTAGCCTAACTCTAAACCCTGAAGGAGGCAGGGAGCCATGAGCCACACAGAGGAAACTTTTAAGAAAGAATGTTCTGGTAATAAAGAGGAAAGTAAAAAGTGAATAGAGCTGGCCAACTGCGAAGTATCAAATGTTCTGTTTGACTATAACATGTTTTACCTGATTTATTTCAAAGATAGATTAAAAGTGCCACCACCTATGGGCACCGTGTGGGAAGGAGATGGATCAGATCTCCTCCACACACTTTCTTTTTCCTGCTGAAGTTGCCATCCTCATGTAACACAATTCTTGCTCTTCCTATCCAAGCCTCACAGTGTGCTTGGACTAAGAAGTCTGTGTCCTCTTCTGCTCCACCAGTTGTCCCTTCATGATCTGGTCTACACCTGCAGGAAAATGAGGAAGGAATGGATTGTAATTATTGTGAGCAGATAAAAATGGGCTGGACAAGTCAAGACTGCAGTGGGGGGGGGGGGGGCAGAACAAGGGATTGTGAAAATGATGACCACTTTTGTTCAGTTCTTATGTTACTTTCAGAGACAACAGCAATATGCTAATGGTTTCACCAACAGCCTCAACCACCAGAATAGCAGTTTCCAAAATTGTAGCAAGCAGATTCCCCCCAGCATATTTCTCCCCCCCCCCCGTTCCTTTCTGCTATTGTTTTCTCTGCCCCCATGATGGACCTCCTCCCATTCAGTGGGCGGGGCCCCAGGTGGTGGCTATGGTGATGCACCATCTCACACCCCTGTTGGTGTTTTGACTATAACTTTTGATAGAATAGAGGTATTTCAACGTGGTTTGTTTTATTTGCATTCTGCATGAAATTATGCATTGAATGATATATAACAATGACATTATTTGAAAATACCAAGATGTAAAAAAGTTTGGCCAGTAGTGGTGTCACCCCTGCTATGCATGTCACCTGGTGCAGTTCATACCCTCCCCCCACACACACACCCATTGATCCCACTGGTTGTAGTGCAAGGAAATGAACAGACAGAAGCAACTGCTGGAATGGGGAAGACAAAAAGAAAGGAGGCAGATGTGCAAGGCTTCCAGAGCAGGAAGTCTGAATACAGATGAACTTTCCCCTCCCATTAGCCATGATGAAAAACTTGCATGCTTCTGCTTTCCTCCCCTGTCAAAGCTCTAATTAAGGGACTGGAGAAATACCAGCGTCACCCTCATCTGTTTGTGCTCAGTGGCTGAAAGGATACCATGCATCTCCCTGACAGCAAGTCATTATGGACACATATGAGCTCTATGTGCCTTTTGCTAGCAGTACTGAGCGCTCAGTTGGGAAAATCAGCACCAAGCCCTGGGCAGTGTGCTTCATCCCATCTGCTCCCTATTTACCAGGCCCTGTCTTGGCACCTGCTGCTGGCAAAACCCTGTGCCCTACTCTGCCCTTTGGGGAGATGCTGGTGTTGAGTTTTGAAAATCTTCCCACCAGATGCGCATTGAAGTGCACATCTCAGCCTCATTCTCCTAGGTGCCTGGACAATACTGCTGGGGAGGGCATGCACAAACAAGCCCCTTGATAAAGAAAGAAGGGTTCCACTAAATCCAGGAGAGTGCCCGCATGGCTAACCAGCCAAGTTAGAGAGGCTGTGAAGGGCAAGGAAGCTTCCTTCCGTAAATGGAAGTCTTGCCCTAATGAAGAGAATAAAAAGGAACATAAACTGTGGCAAAAGAAATGTAAGAAGGTGATAGGGGAGGCCAAGCGAGACTATGAGGAACGCATGGCCAGCAACATTAAGGGGAATAATAAAAGCTTCTTCAAATATGTTAGAAGCAGGAAACCCGCCAGAGAAGCGGTTGGCCCTCTGGATGGTGAGGGAGGGAAAGGGGAGATAAAAGGAGACTTAGAGATGGCAGAGAAATTAAATGAGTTCTTTGCATCTGTCTTCACGGCAGAAGACCTCGGGCAGATACCGCTGCCCGAACGGCCCCTCCTGACCGAGGAGTTAAGTCAGATAGAGGTTAAAAGAGAAGATGTTTCAGACCTCATTGATAAATTAAAGATCAATAAGTCACCAGGCCCTGATGGCATACACCCAAGGGTTATTAAGGAATTGAAGAATGAAGTTGCAGATCTCTTGACTAAGGTATGCAACTTGTCCCTCAAAACAGCCACGGTACCAGAAGATTGGAGGATAGCAAATGTCACGCCTATTTTTAAAAAGGGAAAGAGGGGGGACCCGGGAAACTATAGGCCGGTCAGCCTAACATCCATACCGGGTAAGATGGTGGAATGCCTCATCAAAGATAGGATCTCAAAACACATAGACGAACAGGCCTTGCTGAGGGAGAGTCAGCATGGCTTCTGTAAGGGTAAGTCTTGCCTCACGAACCTTATAGAATTCTTTGAAAAGGTCAACAGGCATGTGGATGCGGGAGAACCCGTGGACATTATATATCTGGACTTTCAGAAGGCATTTGACACGGTCCCTCACCAAAGGCTACTGAAAAAACTCCACAGTCAGGGAATTAGAGGACAGGTCCTCTCGTGGATTGAGAACTGGTTGGAGGCCAGGAAGCAGAGAGTGGGTGTCAATGGGCAATTTTCACAATGGAGAGAGGTGAAAAGCGGTGTGCCCCAAGGATCTGTCCTGGGACCGGTGCTTTTCAACCTCTTCATAAATGACCTGGAGACAGGGTTGAGCAGTGAAGTGGCTAAGTTTGCAGACGACACCAAACTTTTCCGAGTGGTAAAGACCAGAAGTGATTGTGAGGAGCTCCAGAAGGATCTCTCCAGACTGGCAGAATGGGCAGCAAAATGGCAGATGCGCTTCAATGTCAGTAAGTGTAAAGTCATGCACATTGGGGCAAAAAATCAAAACTTTAGATATAGGCTGATGGGTTCTGAGCTGTCTGTGACAGATCAGGAGAGAGATCTTGGGGTGGTGGTGGACAGGTCGATGAAAGTGTCGACCCAATGTGCGGCGGCAGTGAAGAAGGCCAATTCTATGCTTGGGATCATTAGGAAGGGTATTGAGAACAAAACGGCTAATATTATAATGCCGTTGTACAAATCTATGGTAAGGCCACACCTGGAGTATTGTGTCCAGTTCTGGTCGCCGCATCTCAAAAAAGACATAGTGGAAATGGAGAAGGTGCAAAAGAGAGCGACTAAGCTGATTACGGGGCTGGGGCACCTTCCTTATGAGGAAAGGCTACGGCGTTTGGGCCTCTTCAGCCTAGAAAAGAGACGCTTGAGGGGGGACATGATTGAGACATACAAAATTATGCAGGGGATGGACAGAGTGGATAGGGAGATGCTCTTTACACTCTCACATAATACCAGAACCAGGGGACATCCACTAAAATTGAGTGTTGGGCGGGTTAGGACAGACAAAAGAAAATATTTCTTTACTCAGCGCGTGGTCAGTCTGTGGAACTCCTTGCCACAGGATGTGGTGCTGGCGTCTAGCCTAGACGCCTTTAAAAGGGGATTGGACGAGTTTCTGGAGGAAAAATCCATTATGGGGTACAAGCCATGATGTGTATGCGCAACCTCCTGATTTTAGGAATGGGTTAAGTCAGAATGCCAGATGTAGGGGAGAGCACCAGGACGAGGTCTCTTGTTATCTGGTGTGCTCCCTGGGGCATTTGGTGGGCCGCTGTGAGATACAGGAAGCTGGACTAGATGGGCCTATGGCCTGATCCAGTGGGGCTGTTCTTATGTTCTTATGTTCTTATGGCAGGAAACACAAGAGGAACATGTTGGCGCTCTCATAGGTTATGCTGAATGCAGAGCCGGGGTGAGGCCAATGGACGTGATGCTCTTGCTCATCTCTCTATACACATTCAACATTTTTAATTAGTCAGCCTCACTTTTGTGATTTTCTTAGCCACAACGCATTTTGCAAAATGTCTCATTCTTCTATGAACAGTGCAATGACCACCTTGTTTTGCTCGATTTGCTGCACAATATGAAGAATTACACAGGTTTCAGGAATTCACAGGTCAGAAAAATTGTTGTTGTTTTCAAAATTTATGGTGGTTTTATATGAATTTGGAGCACTGATTTAAGAAATGGCATCAGTTTTACCCTATCAGGTCTCATGTCAGAGAGGCAGCATAGCCTCTTTAGTGAATGGCTCAAGCAGCTTCCTCAGGAGCGAGATGCTGGAACCATTCAGTAATGAGGCTATGTTGTGTCTCCGAAACTAGATGTGATAGGGCAAAACCAATGCCAATTTTGGAATCAGCACCCCAAATATACCCAGGAAGAGGTCTAACTTTTAATTCAGTAAAATGTGTGTTGGCCTGTATTGTTATTATTCCTTCTTTTATTTTTTCCTGAAAAAACCTCCCTGCCTTGACTAATGCCACAACCCATAAAACCTGATCAAGTCTTAAGATCCAGTGATAACATCTAGACTGGGCAAAGTACCCTTTATTTTCTCATTCATTCACCTCCTTGTTCTGTTTTCTGCACAAATAGCTTGTCTTAGCCTGGTCCTGGTCGGGTATTAACACAAAACAACAAAGCAGGGCTCTGAGAGCCCAATCCTATCCAATTTTCCAGTGCCGGTGCAACTGTGCTAATGGGACACGCACTGCATCTTGCCCACAGCAGTCACAGAGGTCTCCTTAAGGTATGGGAACATTTGTTCCCTTACCCTGAGGCTGCATTGTGGCTGCATCCGGGCTGGAAAATTGGATAGGATTGGGCCCTCAATCTCCTTCTTGGGATATGATAGCCACCAACCTGATCTTGTGAGATCTGCCTTGTCAGTTAATGGAGATCCCAAACTGCAACTTTTTGTAATTGTTACAGTTTTTTTTTTTTAAACTTATTGCCATCTATATCTAGAAGTAGGCAATGACCAAGCATCATTATACAGAGCTATGTATTAAAGGGGAATTCTTCACATTCTATCCTCTGCAGCCTCTGAGGCCATCAAATCTGGGTTTCCAGAGATGCGTAAATCCCCTATAAGAAATTACACTCACATCAGAATGATTTGGTTTTGCTTGCAAATCCTCAGGTGTCTTTTTTTTTTTGGGAAGAAGCCTCAACTGGACTTTCAAATATGCGTCTGGGTGACATTTCAGTGCCAACTCTGGTATGGTACAATTCCAGCCACTATTTTAGGAGGATTTTGTGTATCAGGTAGTGAGGATTAGGCAGGGGTGGCACAAGCCAGAACTCTGCCTGATGCTGCCTCAGGTCTCAGGCCTCTTCACAACTAAAAAAAAAAAGTCAATACCTGCTTATGTTGCTCCTTGCATAGTTTCTTCAAATGAGGAAGTGCAGGGCTTTTTCACGGCAGTGTTCTCTGGCGCGTATGTGCATGGGTTCAGTTAGAGAGCTCCTTCATTTGCATGGTCCCTGCAAGTCCAGCCAGACATCCTGCATATCCACATCTGAAGAAACTGCACAAGGAGCAAGGAGATTGACAATGCACTTTCTGCTCGCTTTTAGCAGGCCAGCCAGAGGAACACTCTGCTGGTTCCAGCTCCCTCTCAGGCCATTCCACCCCCTTCCTCCCTCTCTCTGCCCTCTCTCCACCCAGAATGCCTCCCCAAGCCCCCCCTCCACCCTCCCCAAGCCCCGCGCTGCTTGATGCTTACCTCCTGATCAGGGCTCCTGCCATAGCATCAACGGAGTGGCACAAGCCTCCCTGCTGGTGCTGCCTACTCATCAGGTGGCACAAGCAAACCTCAAGGCACGTTTGCCACACCCACCGCTGGTGCTGAGTCTGCAATGTTGGCAGTAGGGTGGCACAGGATTGGATGTCATTTTCCCAAGTTCTACAAACTCACAATGCCCCCCCCCCAAGCAAGGCCAAAAGTCAACTTTATGGGTGTTTTTTTTTGCCAGCCTGGAAACTTTCATTCAATTTCTCAGTCTTTCCAAATGTGAATTATCACTATACAATCCCTGCTAATTGGGTAAGAGGCACTTTTTCAAGTGGGTGCTCCTTTTTTTTAGCAGGGGGAGAGTAACTGGCCCACCTCACCCCAGCAGTGTCTGTTTTAGTGGCTGTCTGCTGGTATTCTTTTTGCATCTTTTTAGATTGTGAGCCCTTTTGGGACATGGAGCCATTTAGTTATTTGATTATTCTCTGTAAACCGCTTTGTGAACATTTAGTTGAAAAGCGGTATATAAATACTGTTATTATTATTATTATTACTTCTCATGTTGTGTGTGGGCCACATTCATGTCTACCATCTGACCCTCCTGGCTTCAGGGTTGCTTTATGTGCCAATTTGAGGATAGGCAGGCAACACCCCAGTGGAAACTTCCCTTCCACCCAGTGCCTCAGGGCCAAACTAACACATGAAATAAGGTGAGCTAGGGAGGGTAGTGGTGGTTTCACACACCTCTGTTCCCCCCACATTGGAGAATCCATGGAGAGCCTTTGGCTGAGTCCTAAAAAATTCCAGTGGCCGACCCTGGTGAGCACATGTGAGTCATGTGCAAAGCTGCCAGAGTTCTGGAGTGAGTTAGAATTAAGCAAAATTCCTGCTTTTCTCTCCCCCCTTCCATCCTTTGCTCAGGGCTTACAGAGATAACACATGCTTTCTTGCAGTACAGTCAAATTGCAGCCCGAGGGCAACAGGCTGCTTGCGAAGTGCTGGAGAGCTGCACGGTGACAGGATCACTTTGATGTACCCTGCCCACAGAGGTGCAGCCAGAAGAGACTTGCGTCTGTGACAGGTCAGGCCGCACGCCTGCCCTCATGCTCAAAGAGGCTTGCAAAAGCCTGAGGCTGCTTAGGGTTTGGTGGGATGTTTGTTGCTTAGCAAACTCCCAATTCTCAAGACAGTTCTATTTTGCTACTAAATGTGACATACTGGAACACATGCAAAAATATGAGGATGAAACATAAGAACACAAGAAGAGACAAAGGCCCATCTAGTCCAGCTTCCTGTGTCTCACAGCAGCCCAACAGATGCCCCAGGGAGCACACCAGACAACAAGAGACCTGCATCCTAGCGCAATTCCCTTGCACCTGGCATTCAGAGGTAGCCTACTTTTAAAACCAGGAGGTTGCATATCCCCATCATGGCTTGTGAACTGTGATGAACTTTTCCTCTACAAATCTGTCCAATTCCCTTTTAAAGCCATCTAGGCCAGGTGCCATTACCACATCCTGTAGCAAGGAGTTCCACAGATTAATTACTTGATGGATAAAGAAATATTTCCTTTTGTTTATCCTAATTCTCCCAAGGTTGACAAGCCCACAATTTCTAATTATGCAGAAGCTCTTCAAGGACAGCGCTTGGATAAATTTTGGGGAGGTGAACGACAAACATGATTCTGCGTCCCTTTGCCTTCTACTGTTACCACTGCCTGTTCTTGCAACAACGGCTATGGGCTTCCTCCCAGCGGCTGCTAGCCAGCATCTTTTCCTGATCATAAGAAATACTATGGAAAGACCATTAGCGCTGTGCACGCTATCGGCCATTGCCCCGCCCCACCTCGTGCGGGCAGGCTGA
Source organism: Tiliqua scincoides (assembly GCF_035046505.1). Taxonomy (NCBI): domain Eukaryota; kingdom Metazoa; phylum Chordata; class Lepidosauria; order Squamata; family Scincidae; genus Tiliqua; species Tiliqua scincoides. The sequence goes on along the minus strand of NC_089828.1, from coordinate 2,458,575 downwards.
GGAGGCAGGCTCCCATTGGTCCGCGCAGTTTGGCGCGGTGGGGGCTGAGCTCACGCAGGCGATTCCCACCCGCAGGAGCTCCCTCAGGGGTGCAGCAGCAACCCCACCCGCCCTCCCTTTGCACAGTCTGAGATTAGCTGGTCGCTCTCGCAGGGCCGGGTAGGAATTTTTTGCTGGCACCTTGATTGGCCGTAGGTGTCGGTTTTTTCGCCTACCCCAGACTGCTGTGTTGGGAGGTGTGGTTTTGATAGGTTCTCTTTCCTCGGTCACTTGGCATGATGCGAGCGGGGCGGGGTAGGTAGGGCAACCCGGTGTCCATCCAGGGCAGCAAGGTTAAGGGGGGCGAGCCAGAACCACCCACATGATGCCTAGCCGGCTCGAAGAGGTAGGCTGGCAAACCCCCCTGACTGGTCTGGCTACGCTTGCATGGTTTGCCCAGGAAGCCAGCTGGCCGGCTCCCCTGCCCCCTTTGGGGGGTGACGTAGACAGGCTATACCCAGTTGATCGACTGGTGGCAGCCCGAGTCAGTTGGTTCGCCCTTGAGCCCCGGGGGAGGTAGACGGCTAGGTCCGTTTCCCCCAATTTTAGGCCCCCGCACACTGGGGGGCTAGCCCCCTGGCCCCATCTAGCCCTGCTGCTGTTTGTGTTGTTGTTGTTAATAAAGTGACCCTAGTTCAATCCAAGAAACCTCGGCCTGGCGACTTATTTGGGGGGTCAGGGGTAATGATGTTGCATCCTCCTGTGGGACATCTGGTGCAGGGGTGGGGGCAATAGCAGTCACCAGCAGTATGGAGTCGCACTGCTGCTGTCCGTCAAATTTGAATCCACCTGCTCTAAAAAAAAAACCCTCCCAAACTTCCCCCTCTCCATTTTGCTGTCCATGAATGGCATGGTGAAAAATGGGGACAAAATTTCAGGTCTGCCTTACTGACAATGCAAGGCGACTGCAGCATCACTAGGGTTCAAGGGAGGGCACCAGGATGCAGGTCTCTTGCTCTCTTGTGTGCTCCCTGAGGCATTTGGTGGGCCGCTGTGAGATGCAGGAAGCTGGACTAGATGGGCCTATGGCCTGATCCAGCAGGGCTGTTCTTCTGTAGGGTTTGCGTCACCAAATCAAGGCGACTGTGGCACCTCTAGGGTTTGTGTCACCTGGTGCGGGAGGCTAGCGTGTCATCCCCATGATGAGCCTCCTCCCATGCAGTGGGTGGGGCAGTGACCTGGGTGGTGGGCGTGGTGATGCACCATTGCCCCACCCTCACTGTTTTTTTTGCTATAACATTTGATAGAATAGAGATATTTCAACACAGTTTGTTTCATTGAATTCCACATGAAATTCCACATCAAATGATATATAACATGATGGCATTATTCAAAAACACCAAGATTTTAAAAAATTTGGCTAGTTGTCACCCCCCCTCCTGTGAGCTTCACCCAGCGTGGCCTGCACCCCCTCACTGCCCTAGTAACGTCACTGCAAGACAAATCTTGAAATGAACTTGTAGAGGAGTTTAGTGCTGCTGCTGTGAATGGCAAAATGTTTTCTGTTTACAGACTTTACAAAACCTGCCCATCAGAACATGTCCTGACTTCTCTCGTGTTCGCCAGGCATGAGGTAATCGGGAACATCTGTACCCAGTGATCTGCAGTGTAATTGCTCTTTGCAATCTTAACATTGATCCACTGATTCAGACGCTCAGTTCAGAGACCGTGATGCCACAGTTGGCAATGAACCAGTCATCTCCACCAAAACAGAGAAAGGACTGCACTGTGTGTGTGTGTGTCCTCGGCCAGCCTGTCACATATGTGGCAAATAGTCAGACTCCTTTGCAAGCTGTGAGCTGGCTGGGGACCATGGCATGATGGAGAGGTAAGTAAAATAATTTTTTTGCTTACCTACTCCTCCACAAAATGGTCCCCAATAATCCTACTCAGATCCGCACCATCTCTTTGGCTGGCACAAGTCCAGGTGGGCCCAAGGGGGCACGCTGAGGTAAGGACAGGAGCATAGGATACCAGTGGCGCTGCTGCTACTGATATCTGCCCCCTGTTCTCCCCCAGCATACTCCTGGCTGGCCCGCATTCCTGCCCTGATCCTCTCCATCCTATGTCCCACCTCCACTGCCACCTTACTGGCACCAGCACTGAGACATGCACACAGTCTCCAGTCAGTCATGCTGATGCCCTTATTCCACTTGAGTTCCATCAGTAGAAGGTCTAGATAGGATTGGGCCATGAACCAGTATGAACTGGTTCTAGCATATACCTTCTAGTAAACAAATAGACGTTCCAGGTGGCGTCCGAGGCTACTAAAGCAAGAACTAGGAACTACCATTTTTACTACATTGAACCATTTTGATGTGCATAAGAACATAAGAACAGCCCCACTGGATCAGGCCATGGGCCCATCTAGTCCAGCTTCCCGTATCTCACAGCGGCGCACCAAATGCCCCGGGGAGCACACCAGATAACTAGGAACTACCATTTTTACTACATTGAACCATTTTGATGTGCATAAGAACATAAGAACAGTCCCACTGGATCAGGCCATAGGCCCATCTAGTCCAGCTTCCCGTATCTCACAGCGGCCCACCAAATGCCCCAGGGAGCACACCAGATAACAAGAGACCTGCAAGTCTTCCTGGGAATTGTAGTTAAGAACATAAGAACAGCCCCACTGGATCAGGCCATGGGCCCATCTAGTCCAGCTTCCCGTATCTCACAGCGGCCCATCAAATGCCCCAGGGAGCACACCAGACAACAAGAGACCTGCAAGGCCTCCTGGGAATTGTAGTTAAGAACATAAGAACAGTCCCACTGGATCAGGCCATAGGCCCATCTAGTCCAGCTTCCCGTATCTCACAGCGGCCCACCAAATGCCCCAGGGAGCACACCAGATAACAAGAGACCTGCAAGTCTTCCTGGGAATTGTAGTTAAGAACATAAGAACAGCCCCACTGGATCAGGCCATGGGCCCATCTAGTCCAGCTTCCCGTATCTCACAGCGGCCCACCAAATGCCCCAGGGAGCACACCAGATAACAAGAGACCTGCAAGGCTTCCTGGGAATTGTAGTTAAGAACATAAGAACAGCCCCACTGGATCAGGCCATTGGCCCATCTAGTCCAGCTTCCCGTATCTCACAGCGGCCCACCAAATGCCCCAGGGAGCACACCAGATAACAAGAGACCTGCAAGGCTTCCTGGGAATTGTAGTTAAGAACATAAGAACAGCCCCACTGGATCAGGCCATGGGCCCATCTAGTCCAGCTTCCCGTATCTCACAGCGGCCCATCAAATGCCCCAGGGAGCACACCAGACAACAAGAGACCTGCAAGGCCTCCTGGGAATTGTAGTTAAGAACATAAGAACAGTCCCACTGGATCAGGCCATAGGCCCATCTAGTCCAGCTTCCTGTATCTCACAGCGGCCCACCAAATGCCCCAGGGAGCACACCAGATAACAAGAGACCTGCAAGGCTTCCTGGGAATTGTAGTTAAGAACATAAGAACAGCCCCACTGGATCAGGCCATGGGCCCATCTAGTCCAGCTTCCCGTATCTCACAGCGGCCCACCAAATGCCCCAGGGAGCACACCAGATAACAAGAGACCTGCAAGGCTTCCTGGGAATTGTAGTTAAGAACATAAGAACAGCCCCACTGGATCAGGCCATAGGCCCATCTAGTCCAGCTTCCCGTATCTCAGAGCAGCCCACCAAATGCCCCAGGGAGCACACCTGATAACAAGAGACCTCATACTGGTGCCCTCCCTTGCATCAACACAGACCACTATTGGGTCACACCAAGGATTTATCAGATACCCCATTACAAAATACTGTTCTTCAAAGATGTGCTTGTGCAAAAAGAAAAAAAAACTGTTGTGTTGTTCTAAATGTCACAGCAGCACTTCATGCAGAAATAAATATACGTTCTGAATGCTCCTGAGTTTTGCCTTCAAGGATTTAAAATACAAGTCTTTAGTTTTCAGTACTCTCCCTATTGTATTTCCTCCACTTTATACTTTCTTCATTTTATCCTCTTCTTTGAGTTCCAGCTATTGGTAGTGTAGTGGTAACTGGTTCAGTATTTTAACAATGTTCTTTTTTTTCTTCCCCAAGAAGCACAGTAGTTTCTAGTTCTTACTAGGTAGTCCTAGAAACCTCAAACACTGCCCACAGCTTCTGGTTATTGCTAGTTAGAACTGGGAATGACAGATTTCTTGTTTAGTGTAACTTATATGGAGTTGGATCTTGGTATCCACAGGGGATCACCCACGGATACCAAAACCCGTGGATAATGGTATCTGCAGGTGGGGTCCAATAGGATCTCCAGACACAACCGGAAGCAACTTCCGATCATGTCTGGAGATGTTCTGCGGCCCAGAGAAGCCACAAGCGTGATAGGAAGACCGCATCCAGGAGGTCAGGTGGGGCCCTCCGGCACCCCCACTGAGTCAAATCTCTAAAGGACCCACCTGTATGGCTACCAAATGGCCCAAATGTTAAAATAAAGCTGAACAGTTTCTTTTAAGCTTTTTTTTTCTTTGCTAAGGACTGAGGCTGCAATCCTATCCACACTTACCTGGGAGTAAGCCCCATTGACTATAATAGGACTTACTTCTGAGTAGGTATGCCTTGGCCTGGGCTCTGAGTCATTGTGCAGCTTTCTCAAAATGTTGACTGCGTCCATTTCAATTGCACAACCCTTCATTGGTCCTTACGAGCACATGCCTTTTGTTAAAGTGCACCCTTTCCCTGGAGGTGTGCAGACTTCAAGCTTGTCAAATCTACTTTGTGTTTGTTAGAATCATGCAGTTCTCCAGCTAGAGCTGGGGACAAAACATTAGTGAGAAGGTGGGGCCAGGTGCAACATGGTGAGTCAGGGGGATGGTTACTGTGCCCCCTGGGATGTGGATGTCCTGCTTACACAAATACGAGTCTACCTTGTATGGATCAGGGACTCAACCACAAAGCTCTACAACTGGTCAGCAATGCAGAGACCTGATCAAAGGCAACCAATTAATGTGCCTGCTTGACGAGTGAGGAACACAGGAGGCTGAAAGAAATGTGAGGAGCACAAGGCCAGCCAGAACAGGGATTTTAAATTGCAATTGTTGTTGTTGGCAACCTTTGGTCTGGAAAGACTCTGGTATCGCGCTCTGAATGGTGGTTCTGGAACAGCGTCTAGTGTGGCTGAAAAGGCCAATTCGGGAGTGACAATCCCTTCCACACTGGGAGCAAGTGCAGTCTGCCCCTGGTCTGTCTCCCTGGCTATGGGCCTTCCTTCTTTGCCTCTTTGCCTCAGACTGTTGGCCAAGTGTCTCTTCAAACTGGGAAAGGCCATGTTGCACAGCCTGCCTCCAACGGACCACGGACCGCTCAGAGGCCAGGGTTTCCCACCTGTTGAGGTCCACTCCTAAGGCCTTCAGATCCCTCTTGCAGATGTCCTTGTATCGCAGCTGTGGTCTACCTGTAGGGCGCTTTCCTTGCACGAGTTCTCCATAGAATTGCAATTGTACTCACTAGCATTAAACTGTTGGGAGTCAGAAAGGTTCATTGATCTACTACTGCACATCACCCTGAGATCTACCAGGAGATCTCAGTCTCCCAGCTGCCTGTCCTCTCTCTATGCAATTTGCCGTGTGGCCCCTTAGTACCATTTAGGACCCAATCCTATCCAACTTTCCAGTGCCAATGCAGCTTGCCAACAGGGTACACACTGCACCTTGTGGTGGGGGACAGTCATGGACAGATTTCTTGTTTAGTGTAACTTATATGGAGTTGGATCTTGGTATCCACAGGGGATCACCCACGGATACCAAAACCCGTGGATAATGGTATCTGCAGGTGGGGTCCAATAGGATCTCCAGACACAACCGGAAGCAACTTCCGATCATGTCTGGAGATGTTCTGCGGCCCAGAGAAGCCACAAGCGTGATAGGAAGACCGCATCCAGGAGGTCAGGTGGGGCCCTCCGGCACCCCCACTGAGTCAAATCTCTAAAGGACCCACCTGTATGGCTACCAAATGGCCCAAATGTTAAAATAAAGCTGAACAGTTTCTTTTAAGCTTTTTTTTTCTTTGCTAAGGACTGAGGCTGCAATCCTATCCACACTTACCTGGGAGTAAGCCCCATTGACTATAATAGGACTTACTTCTGAGTAGGTATGCCTTGGCCTGGGCTCTGAGTCATTGTGCAGCTTTCTCAAAATGTTGACTGCGTCCATTTCAATTGCACAACCCTTCATTGGTCCTTACGAGCACATGCCTTTTGTTAAAGTGCACCCTTTCCCTGGAGGTGTGCAGACTTCAAGCTTGTCAAATCTACTTTGTGTTTGTTAGAATCATGCAGTTCTCCAGCTAGAGCTGGGGACAAAACATTAGTGAGAAGGTGGGGCCAGGTGCAACATGGTGAGTCAGGGGGATGGTTACTGTGCCCCCTGGGATGTGGATGTCCTGCTTACACAAATACGAGTCTACCTTGTATGGATCAGGGACTCAACCACAAAGCTCTACAACTGGTCAGCAATGCAGAGACCTGATCAAAGGCAACCAATTAATGTGCCTGCTTGACGAGTGAGGAACACAGGAGGCTGAAAGAAATGTGAGGAGCACAAGGCCAGCCAGAACAGGGATTTTAAATTGCAATTGTTGTTGTTGGCAACCTTTGGTCTGGAAAGACTCTGGTATCGCGCTCTGAATGGTGGTTCTGGAACAGCGTCTAGTGTGGCTGAAAAGGCCAATTCGGGAGTGACAATCCCTTCCACACTGGGAGCAAGTGCAGTCTGCCCCTGGTCTGTCTCCCTGGCTATGGGCCTTCCTTCTTTGCCTCTTTGCCTCAGACTGTTGGCCAAGTGTCTCTTCAAACTGGGAAAGGCCATGTTGCACAGCCTGCCTCCAACGGACCACGGACCGCTCAGAGGCCAGGGTTTCCCACCTGTTGAGGTCCACTCCTAAGGCCTTCAGATCCCTCTTGCAGATGTCCTTGTATCGCAGCTGTGGTCTACCTGTAGGGCGCTTTCCTTGCACGAGTTCTCCATAGAATTGCAATTGTACTCACTAGCATTAAACTGTTGGGAGTCAGAAAGGTTCATTGATCTACTACTGCACATCACCCTGAGATCTACCAGGAGATCTCAGTCTCCCAGCTGCCTGTCCTCTCTCTATGCAATTTGCCGTGTGGCCCCTTAGTACCATTTAGGACCCAATCCTATCCAACTTTCCAGTGCCAATGCAGCTTGCCAACAGGGTACACACTGCACCTTGTGGTGGGGGACAGTCATGGAGGCCTCCTCAAAATAAGGGAATGTTTGTTCCCTTACTTTGGGATTGCATTGTGGCACTGGAAAGTTGGGCCCTCAGTGTCATAAACACTGCCTGCACCATTGTCCTTTGCTCAGTATTTTTCTATGCTAAATAATTGATGGCATCAAACCCATCACATGATCATTTACATGGAAGTCATAGTTGATGTGGAATCCAGAGCAGGTGACTGAAGTAACACCTAAATACATTTTTATTTTATCCATTAAACAACACTAGCACTTTGATGAGACACCCAATTGTTTTGGAGTCATTTTGACCCCCAGATCCAACCCTCTGACCATTACCACACTAGGTAAAGAAAACTGCACTATCCTCAAATTCTGGAGTCCTAAAGTAGCTGAAGAAAAGTCTGCCTCACTTCTCTGGTCTTTGCATTAAAAAATACCCAGGTATATGTGCCTTTGGTTCAGCCTCTGGTACAAGTCACCAGGGTATCCCTCTATCCTTGTCCTAACCCCACCACGTCTTGTAAAGGATCCTTTCCCATTTTGCGGGCACTTTACTAGATTAGAGAGGTTTAGGCAGGTAAATGACAGCAACAGGAGGTACATCCAAACAGCTGTGCAGTGGAGGAAATAGTGATATAAATACACGTTTAATTGTGGTTTAATTACAATTACTTACTAGACTCCGTTTATTTAAATGCAGTGTAATTAGAGTGAAACCTTGATTTAATCACTGCCTTATCAGACATGGTTACCACCAATTCCTTCTGCTTCCTCTGTACCCCCCCCCCCAATGCAAATTTATCCCCTAGCAAAGCTGAAAACAAACAAGAAGCACTGCAGAAGAAGGAAGAGCTGGCTCCATCTTTGAAAGGTTTGGGGTATCCTGGAAGAGTCAATGCTGCAGCAATGGTGGATGAGGTCTGAGTCTTTTTTTTTCTTGGCAATGGTGAAAACCCAGATCTGGACCTGCCCACCTTGCTACCATCCTGGAGAGGCTGACAAGAATGGATCCTTATTAGTTCAAAATGGGATATTGGGAATAAAGTTGACTACCGATGTCAAACTTGTAATCCAAATTGTTGGTGCTGAGTAACTGCCCAATCCTATCCCCCGACATTGGCACTGATGTAGCAGCGCCGGTAGACCACATCCTGCATCCAATGATGGTGGGGACTGAATAGATAGCAGGAGGTGAAGAATATTTTATACTTACTCCCCAGTACGCTGCCCAATCACCTGTAGATCTCCTTGGACCTATGGTAGCCATTTTGCTGGCATATGTCTGAGGAGAGAAAAGGAGTGAGGCAGCTTGGGAAAGAGGGGATAAGATCTAGTGCTGGTGCCACCAATATCCAGGTTTTGTGCTGCCGTAATGGACCTTGTGGTGCCAGGATGCTAGTTCCCACAGCACAAGGCCAGAATAGGATTGGGGTCTAAGCTATATATGGCACCATCCAAAGAGATGAGTTAACCAATTTCTGCCCCAGCCCACAGGTGTACACATTTGATCCATGTTGCGTATATGCAACGTTGGGCAGAAATGGCTTAAATATAGAGCACTGCTGGATCAGGCCAAGGTCTCTCTAGTCCAGCTTCCTGTATCTCACAGTGGCCCACCAGATGCCTGCCTCATTGAAGAATGAAGTTGCTGATCTCGTGACTAAGGTATGCAACTTGTCCCTCAAAATGGCCACGGTGCCAGAAGATTGGAGGATAGCAAATGTCACGCCTATTTTTAAAAAGGGAAAGAGGGGGGACCCGGGAAACTATAGGCCGGTCAGCCTAACATCCATACCGGGTAAGATGGTGGAATGCCTCATCAAAGATAGGATCTCAAAACACATAGACGAACAGGCCTTGCTGAGGGAGAGTCAGCATGGCTTCTGTAAGGGTAAGTCTTGCCTCACGAACCTTATAGAATTCTTTGAAAAGGGCAACAGGCATGTGGATGCGGGAGAACCCGTGGACATTATATATCTGGACTTTCAGAAGGCGTATGACACGGTCCCTCACCAAAGGCTACTGAAAAAACTCCACAGTCAGGGAATTAGAGGACAGGTCCTCTCATGGATTGAGAACTGGTTGGAGGCCAGGAAGCAGAGAGTGGGTGTCAATGGGCAATTTTCACAATGGAGAGAGGTGAAAAGCGGTGTGCCCCAAGGATCTGTCCTGGGACCGGTGCTTTTCAACCTCTTCAGAAATGACCTGGAGACAGGGTTGAGCAGTGAGATGGCAAAGTTTGCAGACGACACCAAACTTTTCCGAGTGGTAAAGACCAGAAGTGATTGTGAGGAGCTCCAGAAGGATCTCTCCAGACTGGCAGAATGGGCAGCAAAATGGCAGATGCGCTTCAATGTCAGTAAGTGTAAAGTCATGCACATTGGGGCAAAAAATCAAAACTTTAGATATAGGCTGATGGGTTCTGAGCTGTCTGTGACAGATCAGGAGAGAGATCTTGGGGTGGTGGTGGACAGGTCGATGAAAGTGTCGACCCAATGTGCGGCGGCAGTGAAGAAGGCCAGTTCTATGCTTGGGATCATTAGGAAGGGTATTGAGAACAAAACGGCTAATATTATAATACCGTTGTACAAATCGATGGTAAGGCCACACCTGGAGTACTGTGTCCAGTTCTGGTCGCCGCATCTCAAAAAAGACATAGTGGAAATGGAAAAGGTGCAAAAGAGAGCGACTAAGATGATTACGGGGCTGGGGCACCTTCTTTATGAGGAAAGGCTACAGCGTTTGGGCCTCTTCAGCCTAGAAAAGAGACGCTTGAGGGGGGACATGATTGAGACATACAAAATTATGCAGGGAATGGACAGAGTGGATAGGGAGATGCTCTTTACACTTTCGCATAATACCAGAACCAGGGGACATCCACTAAAATTGAGTGTTGGGCGGGTTAGGACAGACAGAAGAAAATATTTCTTTACTCAGCGTGTGGTCGGTCTGTGGAACTCCTTGCCACAGGATGTGGTGCTGGCGTCTAGCCTAGATGCCTTTAAAAAGGGATTGGACAAGTTTCTGGAGGAAAAATCCATTATGGGTTACAAGCCATGATGTGTATGCGGAACCTCCTGATTTTAGAAATGCGTTATGTCAGAATGCCAGATGCAGGGGAGGGCAACAGGATGAGGTCTCTTGTTATCTGGTGTGCTCCCTGGGGCATTTGGTGGGCCGCTGTGAGATACAGGAAGCTGGACTAGATGGGCCTATGGCCTGATCCAGTGGGGCTGTTCTTATGTTCTTATGTTCTTATGCCTCCGGGACTGGTAGCACACAAGATAATAAGAGACCTGCATCCTGGTGCCTGATGCCCTTGCGTCTGGCATTCTGAGGTAGCCTACTACTAAAATCAGAAGGTTGCACATATCCATCATGGAGTTGCACTGTGTGATCTCTTTGTGGGGTGTTCCTATTGTATTTGTTTGTTGCATTATTTATATCCTGCCTTTCTTGTAGTCTTGAGTCTCATAGACTCAGGACCCAGTCCTATCCAACTTTCCAGTATCAATGCAGCCACAACGTAGCCTTGAGTTAAGAGAACACACATTCCCTTACCTTGGGGCTGCATTGTGGCTGCATTAGTGCTGGCAAGTTGGATAGGATTGGGACCTGAGTCTACGAGACTCAGGTCTACAAGGGAATAACATTCCCTTATCTTGGGGAGGCCTTGATGACTACTCCCCACCACCACTGGATTAAGCATACACCCCATTGGCCTAGCTGCATCAGCGCTGGAAAGCTGGATATGAAGGGGCCCTCAAGTTGGTTTACATAGGCAGGCTGACCATAAACCCCATTTTCTTTCCAAGCCATGTAAACCACCTGGAGTCTGTGAGACTCAAGTCTACGAGTCTTCAAGAAAGATAGTATAAAAAATACTATAATCTATAAAATAATCTTGGGGGCTTGCTAATTCCTCCACCCAGCTGTTTGGTGCAAGGGCACCACATCTTTGTCATTTTAGGTTCCACTACAAGCTTCTCTGCCCATTCTCAAATTCTCTTCCTGCATCAGTAACTTCCACAAAGCTTGTTTCATGGACCTTCAACCCTTTTGACACCTTTAGAGACAAATTTGCTTCATTCATTAGTGCATTTTTCTCCCACTGTCCTTCGTATTCACTAATAGGTTGTATACAGTAGGCAGTAGTGGCGAGGCTGGGAACCGAGATTGGAACCCTACGGCATCTGTGCCTTCTCAGAGTTCACTCCTCACAGCTCACCTTTCCTGTAAAGTACCTACATTAATTGGCAGCTTCAGGAGGTAACCATCTCCGCTCAAAGAACAAAAGGAAGACCAGAGTCCCAGAATCCCCAGCTGCGCCGCTGAGTTGGGATGTAACAGAGAGATTGCGAGACGAGATAAAGAGATCGCACCGGAAAGATACAGTAAACACTCTTGGACAGATGTACAAGTTACATTGTGTGGATATATAGATAGTATTAAAGAGATGGATAGTGCTGGGAAACCGAAGATGATTCGGTAGACAGGCAAATGCTGCGAATAGATGCTCCAGGGAGAAGGGTCTTGCCAGACAGATAGAAGCGACGGGAAAATGGATAAAGCCTCAGCTTACATTGCAGTCAGCAGTGCCGAGATAGATGCTGTTGATAGAGAAATCCTATAAATAAATACTGAAGATGGATCCTTCCACTCTTCCTGCCATTTATGAATATTTGGCAAACACTCACATATTTCCAAGGAACACCATCAGTGCCTCATCGAAAAGGGGAAAAAAAATAACCAAGCAGCCAATAGGCCTGTGTTTAATCGTGCTGTTAAACATTTAAGAGAAGTTAGCTGGAGCAGGGAAAACAGCCATTTATCAGCAGGTTACCAGCTCTTCAGGCCTGATGGATTCCTCACTGACGGCGTCACGAGGATGACATGCATTACTTCTCAGGGGGAAAAAATGAAAGCCTGTTGCACGATGCCCCTTGCTAAGTACGAGTGAATCTGTAAGACACGTACAGCAGGCGTGAAGAGCCATGCTCTTGAAAACAGCCCGCTTTCATTGCCCAGTTGGCTTGTAGCGTGTTGAAAGGGAACGGTACACTGATACATCTAGATGTATCATGCCTTCTCCAGATAGACACCGTGACACCAAGGAAGGGGTAAGAAAAGGTTCTGTAAGTCAGAAGGTCAATCATGTACAGAAAAGGGCAAACAGGAAGGTTGTGGGGTGGTGCATTTTCCCTAAAAGAAGTGGTTGCCAAACTGTGAGCCGTGACTCCCTAGAGAGCCACAGGAACCAGCCAGGGAAACCATGGAATCCTTGCCAAAAACCCACCGCCCTAGACAATATATAGCAGTGGTTCTCACATTTAGCACTGGGACCCACTTTTTAGAATCAAAATCTGTCAGAACCCACCGGAAGTGATGTCATGACCAGAAGGGACATGATCAAACAGAAATGTTTTTAACAATCCAAGGATACAACCCTACCCACACTTACCCAGGAGTAAGTCCCATTGACTATCATTGTTGAAAGAATATACACAGTAGCTTGTTAAAAGTACAGGTCTGAAACATATCCCCAAATGCAGTCACATCCCATGGTAGCATCAAGTCTAATATATTAAAAATAAAATGTTGAAATGAATGGGGACCCATCTGAAATTGGCTCATGATCCACCTAGTGGGTCCCGACCCACAGTTTGAGAAACACTGATATATAGGATTATAACCCCAATGGGAAACCCCAGCCAATGGCCCAGTAGGTCAAAAGAGCTGTTAGTCGAAGAAATTTGGGAACCACCACCTAAAAGGAATGGCTAACACATCAGCGAGGAGAAGAAGAGTCTTTTGTTTATAAAGGTCTCCTAAGACAGGACATCCTAATGACGTCCTAAGGATGGGACATTCTGGTTTGCACAATTATGGACTTATTGTTATTACCATTAATGATTATTTATTAAGAATATTTGTGTACTGCTTTTCAACAACAACAAAAAAGCTCACAAAGCAGTTTACAGACAAGATCAAATTACTAAATGGTTCCCTGTCCCAAAAGGGCTCATGATCTAAAAAGATGCAGAAGACCACCTACAAACAGCCACTAGAAAAGACACTGTGCTGGGTGAAGGACAATGCTAGTCCCTCTGCTAAATCTAAGAATAGGTCCACCTGAAAACATGCCTCTTTGCCCAGTCACCATGGCTCATTGAGGGAAAGTAATTCCTCTGTCATCATCCTAGAGCCTGGAATCACTCAGTGACTCTGGTAGGCAGTCAGTTAAAGACAGACGAATGAATGAATGAACCCAATGTATCATTAACTATGAAATTCATTGCCACAAGGGGTGCTGCTGGCCTCTGGCTTAGATGGCATTAGTTGAGTCTGGCAGCCCAATCCTATCTGGGACTTACACTTTCGGGACATCTTGCAATCCAGCAGCATAAGGCTTGGGCTGATGGAGCAGCAGCCAGTCTACTGTTCTTGCAAAAGAGAGAACAGTCAACTGGCCACCATACCTCAGTAGACCTTCCATGTTCAGAGGCAGCATGCAATACCATTCTGCTGGGGTGCGGAATGGGGAAGGGTTCTTGCCTTCATGTCCTGCTTGTGAACTTCTCAGAAGTATTCTACTAGCTGGTGCTGCACACAGAGTCCTAGGCTAGATGAACAGTCAGCCTTGATCAAGCAGGGCAAATCTTTTGTTCTTGGATGGTTCAAGGAGAGCCACAAAGAAGACAACCAAGAAAATACAAACTGCCCTCTCCCCCAAAAAGAGAAAATTCAACCAGATGAAACATCTCTAAATACTAGACACCTCGGTCAAAAAATGATGTCACTGGATTTGTGGTTCTAAAAACAATGATAACCTTAATTTGATGTGATCTTACTAAGAAATATCATCTTAAGTATGCATGAGCAAGACTCAAGATTAAATAAATGACTCTTAAACTCTCAACTTGGCATTTCAGGTTCAGATTTTTGACTAGGTTTAAAAATTTATGCTATTTCATGCTTCCGTCCTACACCTTAATAACTAAGAGTCCCTGGTAATATTCTCGTTGGCCAGTATGTTGAGTTTGTTGAACAGACATGCGTGTCTCAAAACATCCAAGTCTTTCTTGATTCATACTCTCTGGATGTAGTCAGTGACCCAACGTTTGTACAGACTCATGGTGTCAAGAGCTATGAGTTCTCTGGAGCAAGGTAGGCTCACAGCCAGTTGCAGTAACATCAAGAAAAATCTGTGAAGTCTATCAAAGACCTCTTGGCAGGCTAAAGGATGGGCATCTGTGGTTCATTCCATTTGTGACCTGCACATCAGTCACATCATGGAACTTCAGAAGATGAAAGGAAAAGCGCATTAACCTTGCTGTATCTCCTCCAGCGACCACTCTTAGCATAATTAAACCTTCAAAGGAGTCTGAAGTCATGAGCCCTTCAATTTCCCTTCTTCTTTAGAAAGGCATTATCTTAAACTATATGTTTAATAAATCATTCCATCTGAACAAAATGTTAACCAAGGAACAGGTTTGCGTACCCTGATATTTCAGCCCCCTGTTCAGCCATCTCTGGGGTGCCCAGTTTCCAAACAGCTCTGAAGAAATTATGTACCTCTCTATTTAATTGATTCCAATAGTAAATTGAATATGAAACTTGGTAATGACATCTCGTGTTACGGTGAAGAAACCCAAGTTGGTGCCAACAAACTACCTTGAATTTGCAGAAGGTTGAAAACGTCTCTAGTGGATATCTAAGCACCACATACTGAGCAAGTCATTAAAATAACTTCAGGTTAAATTAGAAAGGTTCTTTCCTTCTCCTCCTTCCCCCTTCCTCCTCCAAGTGTATTCTTTTTTTTTTAAGCATCTGATGTTTCATCTAGAACAGAGGTCTCCAAACTGGAGATCACTGCGTTTTGAAAAAGCCCTCCCTGTCCCAACCAGTTCCTCCACGCTACTGCTTTGATTTCCACTCAATCCGGGCACAGGGTTACTCTGGGCCAGGAGTGTCAAACTCGTTCCATACAGCGAACCAGCTAGCATTCTTGATGCCTGCTGCAGGGTCTATGAGAGGAATTTTAGCAGGGGGTACAAAGTTTCTTCTGGGCCCCTTCCCAAAGGGGAAGGGGGGCAGTGGGGCAGGCAGAACGGGAGGGGAGGGTGGGCAAAATAGGGTAGGAGAAAGTGCTGACAGCCACAATAGTCTTTGGAGCTCAGGTCTACTAGGCTTCTTGATACAGAGTCCAGGTCTGCCCAACCATGTGGCATTGGCAGCTAGAAAAAGTAATAGGAAAAGCCAAACACACTCCCAAGTCTCTCTAAAATTTTTGAAATATAGAAAATAGATTGCAGAAAATTAGCATCATTGTATTTAGATTCACACTCGAATGGATCAAAATGAACTTCTGCAGCCACTGTAGCTCCATAGCTGGGGTCCCTGAGCTTCTATACTTCATGGCTATGGTATCACAAGCCAAAGAGCTAATGTAGCAGGCCAGTTTCCTCCTAGATTTGACACTGTGTTAAGGAGCGGCCCGCTTGGAGGCAGGCTGTGCAGCATGGCCTTTCCCAGTTTGAAGAGACACTTGGCCAACAGTCTGAGGCAAAGAAGGAAGGCCCATAGCCAGGGAGACAGACCAGGGACAGACTGCACTTGCTCCCGGTGTGGAAGGGATTGTCACTCCCGAATCAGCCTTTTCAGCCACACTAGACGCTGTTCCAGAACCACCATTCAGAGCGCGATACCAGAGTCTTTCGAGACTGGAGGTTGCCAACAAGGAAGGTCATGGATGCTTTCCTGGGCTCTTGTAGCAACAGTTAACACTCATTGCATGCATGTGGTTGTGCCCCAGCATTATGCACTGGCAGCGAGTTCCGGTGAGATAGGAAAATGTCCGGTCCCAGGAACTTTCTGGGCCCCCTCCTTTGGCTCCTGGGCCCCCTTTCTGACCCTGGGCAAATTACCCCCTTTACCCCCCCCCTCCTAGGCCCTGCCCTGCTGAGGGTCAGAGGAGATGTCATGAGTCAGGAAGTGAAGTCAGTAAACAGGCCATAATCAGAAATTAGCACTTTTTTTCTCACTTAGGAACTCACTAGCTGCAAATTCTCATTTGCAGGAGAAAATATGCAAACCTTGATCATATTTCAAGACGTGGAAGAAACCAATTATCATCCAGGCCACGCTTTTAGCCATGCGCACCTTAGCACTGCTCAGCAGCTGAGAGCTTGAGTGCTGGATAAAAAGCTTCAACGCACCACATCTGGCCCCCCCCCGGCCTTATGTTTGACACCCCTGCTCGGGCAGTCGTGTCTATTGCCCAATGCCCCAGCAGGCTTTGCAGCAGGGTGTCCAGGCAGATGCAACTGCCCAGAGCAGCCCTGTGCCCCAATCAAGTAGAAAACAAGGCAGCGGAATGGGGGGAAGGGCTCTCGCCAAACATCAGATCCAGCCCATGGGCCATAGTTTGGTGAGAGCTGGTCTAGAAGGTTCTGACATGCTATGAGTGTCTTTTCTCAAGAGACATTTCCCAATGCTATTAATAGCTTTGATTTTAAAGAGAGCAATGCCCAACTTGTGCCCACAGATAATGTGTCTATTGCACATGCTTGGTATTGGCTAAACCCTGAGTTGCCGGGTGTGGCGAATCCCAGCTAGATCAAAGTCATCATGAAGAAATGTTGGGATAGGCCAAGGTTGCTCAGGAGCAACAATGTTAGGTCTTGCTGGCCTTGGTCCTTGGGTTGTGTGGGAAGCAATATGTGATGAGATATGTTCTGCATGTGTTACTAGGTTTCCCCCTCTGTGCACTTGATCCCACTGATCTGCCTGCATCCTCCATAATGGGGTATCCACATGGAGAAGAAAGCATGGAGAGAAGATATAGTGTTTTCAGAAGGGGGCTCCAACAGAAGGACTCTCATCCCTCAATTGTCCAAACTCTGGCTACCCAGAGCTATGCCTTCTGGATATACAATATGTACAATACATATACAAGATGTACAATACTTCCTCCACCCCCAAATTTAGCCAACCATATCTATTAAAAAAAACACAAAATGCCTTTACCTGAGTTCTTAGAGAAGTCAAACGTGACTTGAATTTTGCTTTAGGTTGGTAAATTGAGTAACAGCTTAGAGATGTCTGGTTGGTATTTTGGGGTCTGCGTGATTATACATATGAATATCCTTTTTATTTAAAAGGGTTAATAACCATTAGTGATCCTCCATGGATTTTTATTTTTTTTATTTTTTTTTTTATTTTTGGCTTAAGAAAAGCTGTTACCACATATTGTGGTAAAGAATCTTATAAATTAATTACACATTTGTGCAAAGAAATGTGGTCTTGTCTATCCTGAAAGTGACAATTGACAGCTTCACTGGGTGGCCTTGAAATCCGAGGTTATAAGAAAGATTTGGAAAAAGAAAATGATCTATTCATTTCTTCAAACCATTCTGGGTTTCCTGGAAAACATCTGATTGCCTACTGTGGAAAACTGGATGCTGGACTAGATGGACCTTAAGTCTTATCCAGCAGGCTCTTCTTATTGCTTTACTCACAGTTGTATACATCTCTAGCATGTTTTATTTACTTATTTAAAATATGTATATCCTGCCTTTCCTCTTTAAAACTAAGATGCCCAAGGCAGCTCCAAACACAGTGAAAATGCAATAGATAAAATACATTTCCCCCTTCTTTACCATTCTCTCTACATTTAAAAAAGCTCCAAATACTTTCCTCACTGTCATAAACAAGCACAAACAGGTTATTTATATATGAGACTGGTCCTAAATAATAGTCCTACTGAACTCACTGGGGTGCTGCAGAATGTTCCCAGTGGCCTCTTCTTACCAGCTCCCTCAAGTACTGCCATCTTGGTTGGGCAGGAGGGAGACGTTCTGGCGCAGGGGGAAGGCAGGGGGAGGGTGGGAGGTGGGGCTGGAACCTTGCTCTTATGCAGAATCCTAGCCCCTGTCCCTGCGCAGTGCAGAGCGACTTCAAGCCGCTCTGCTCTCCTCTGACTTATGCCACCTCTGGAGGTGGCACAAGTCTGAGGAGAGCCATTGGGGCTGTAGTGGCTTACCCAGGGGTAAAGGGAAGAGTTTCCCCTTACCTCCAGCTGAGCCACTTTGGGCCCTGATCTTGCACTGGGTACAGCACAGGCCCCCTGGCCTGCCTGTTCCAGCGCAAGATAGGATTGCGCTGTGAATCATGTGCTACGACCACTTCCCTAATTGTAGCATACCAGCAACCCTAGTGGTCCACTTCAGAAGACAAATTTCACGTTTGTGGCATGTGAGTTCTTCTCTCTCTGTCTTGCGGTCTTAGCCAAGGGCACCTGCTCAGGGGTGACTTGTGGACAGGGAATAAATATCTAGATCTGGGCTTTCTTTGATGGAAGAACAGAGGATATCCCTGGCTTTGAAACAAAATCAGATAGCAGTGGACTCTTCCCAGGTTTACGAAAGGCTTTTTCTTTCACTGCAAGGTCACTCCGCAGATACGCAGTGTCAGATTTAATGATGCCCTGATATAGTTGGTTCAGTTATCAAGCAAAAGGAAGCATCTCTTGGGCCAGGTGGGTTATCAGCTTATCTCACAAAGCAACCTATCAAGCAACACTGCCAGGGCGACTGGAGAAATCTATATTTCAGGTGTTAACTTAAGCCTGAAACTTTGTTTGAAAACTTCATACATCTCTGAGCAGCAGGTAGCAAAACCCTCTAAGATCAAGTAGCTGTCCAGGTGAAAAAGTAATACACTGGAGGTATATGAACCGCTGCTTTAGAGGTGGGGAATAAACCACATGTCAGAAGGATGGCAGCAGCATTTATCCTGCCATCCACAATACCGACAGGTAACTTTTCTTAGGCCTATCCCATTAAATCATCTTTTCCACAGCAGGGTCTGCTTTTTAGACTCAGTATTAGATTGCATAGGATTTGAGCTGCCAGGAAGACAGATCTCAGGCTTGGATAGCAGGGGCAGAGACCGTGCCTTGCCCATGAAGGTCCATTCCTGTCATCTCGAGATTAGGACTGGGAACAATCCTTCTGAAACCTAGAGAGCTGCTTGGATGACCTCTGGTTCTAAAGTGGTGGCGGCGGCGGCGGTGTGTGTGAGTGAGTGAGAGTGAGAGAGACAGAGACAGAGAGACTTTTCTCTACTCAGTCTCTCCACAGCATGCATAATTTTATACATCTCAGTCATGTCCCCCCCCCCAATATCTTTTTTCCCCACACTAAAAAAACCCAAATGTTAAAGCCTTAAAAAAGGTGCTCCAGATCTCAGATCACTTTGGTTACCCTCTCTCTTTTTCCAGTGAGGTGCAATGATAAGCACTAATCCATATCATAGATTTGTATAGCTAGGGGTATTATAATATGTGTTGAAAAGTGGTAATAAACATTGTATTATTAAATTTCAATTTGCTCAGATTGCAATCAAATGCACAGGCTGTAGCTCAGTGGTACAGCACTTTCTGGCTTCATTTCCAGGCACAGTTAGGAAAGACTTCTTCTGAAACTTTACAGGGTTGCTATCAGTCCCTGATATCAATTTTGCACTAGGTTGACCAGCTGCCGGGCTCAAGACAGGGCAGCTTTGTATTTTCTTTGAGTGCACAGAAAACGCCTGGAATTTTGCTTCCTGAGAATCTCAGGTTTCATTTTTAAAAAGGACAAGTTTCTAGTCCTTGTCACTGAGAAAGCATTGTTGTTGGCAACCTTCAGTCTCGAAAGACTATGGTATCGCGCTCTGAAAGGTGGTTCTGGAACAGCATCTAGTGTGGCTGAAAAGGCCAATTCGGGAATGACAATCCCTTCCACACTAGGAGCAAGTGCAGTCTGTCCCTGGTCTGTCTCCCTGGCTATGGGCCTTCCTTCTTTGCCTCTTAGCCTCAGACTGTTGGCCAAGTGTCTCTTCAAACTGGGAGAGGCCATGCTGCACAGCCTGCCTCCAAGCAGGCCGCTCAGAGGCCAGGGTTTCCCACTTGTTGAGGTCCACTCCTAAGGCCTTCAGATCCCTCTTGCAGATGTCCTTGTATCGCAGCTGTGGTCTACCTGTAGGGCACTTTCCTTGCACAAGTTCTCCATAGAGGAGATCCTTTGGGATCCGGCCATCATCCATTCTCACAACATGACCGAGCCAACGCAAGCGTCTCTGTTTCAGCAGTGCATACATGCTAGGGATTCCAGCACGTTCGAGGACTGTGTTGTTTGGAACTTTGTCTTGCCAGGTGAGGCCGAGAATGCGTCGGAGGCAGCGCATGTGGAAAGCGTTCAGTTTCCTCTCCTGTTGTGAGCGAAGAGTCCATGACTCGCTGCAGTACAGAAGTGTACTCAGGACGCAAGCTCTGTAGACCTGGATCTTGGTATGTTCCGTCAGCTTCTTGTTGGACCAGACTCTCTTTGTGAGTCTGGAAAACGTTGTAGCTGCTTTACCGATGTGCTTGTTTAGCTCGGTATCGAGAGAAAGAGTGTCGGAGATCGTTGAGACAATGTACACAAAGTCATGGACAACCTCCAGCATTGTATTGAGAAAGCATTGAGCATTGAGAAAGCATTGTAATCTCTCTGAAACAGCAGGGGGCAAAGAACACTAAGAGCAGAGATTCATCCAACTGAAAAAGTAATACACAGGAAGTAAATGAACCCGTACTCATAGATCTGACTTTGGAGTAAAAAAAATTATCACAATTCCCCTGTCAATGGTTCTTGTGTAGAAGAATTGTCTCTGTGTGATGCCATGCAGAAGGCGAAGATTAAAACACTCTTGCTTTGAGCATTCTAAATTGCTATTGTGCACGGTTTTCTTATGATGGCCCACCAGAGCGTACTGAAGCCTGCTTTCTGTGGGCATGAACATTTCAAAAAAATGACATGTGACGTACATTTCTCAGGGGAAATCTGAACATTTGCATGGGAAGATAAAGGGGTGTGTCTAATTCAAGTGAGTCAGGGGGGTCTTGTGCCTGGGTCCTTTTCTGTTACCTGCCTGAGGTGCCAACAGAGGGATCTGCTAGTATCTGGTAGATCATAGTGCATGGCTGCTCCAAGCTTGAGTTGCAAGTTGTGTTGAAGTATGCTGGGTCAAACAAGCAAAGGGAGAAGATCCTTTTAGCCCTACCAAGCTGAGTTGTGATCCATGCCTCTCATGCTAATCAGAACTCTGAGGTCCCTTGTGAAGCAGAGCACAGAACTCCTAGAAATGTAAGGCACATTAGCAAAGCTGGTTGAAATTAATTTTAGAAGAAGCACAGGAGCTTTGATGACTCCCGGGGACTGCCACTTTTTTTTTCTGACTGTCTCTCCTGCCTTTTGCTGATGTTCTGCTTTGAAATCAAGGAAGCTGCATGATTGCAGTGACTCTTTTGAGCAATGAGCTGGTCCCTCCCGCCTGCCACAGGTTCACCTAAAATCAACTTCAAATTAGCCAAGGAATTTCCTCTCCCTCAGTTGAATAGCCCATCACAGCTGTTCAGCAGCACCACATACAGCTGCTGCCACAACTCTTGCCACAAGAGGCTCTCTCTCTCTCTCTCTCTCTCTCTCTCCACCCCTGCTCTGGCATCTAGCATAGCTATGGCAGCAAGCTAGGAGGGAACGGATGAAGGAGTGGGGAAAGAGAGAGGCAGGGCCCATGAGAGGGGGGCTGCAGGGGATAAATTGTTCCCAGGGGGCCCAGGAGCCAAAGGAGGAAGGCCAGAATTTTCCTGGGATCTTACATCTTCTGATCTCCTGCCAGGTGCCCAAGCAGGCCCAACCAGTGATGCCACCAGAAGCCCTAGAAATTGACTCTTGCTGACTCTTTGTTGGAGCCGTGTATGTGAGGGGTATCCATTTGGCAAAAACCAGCTAATTACTCAGAGCTTTCCTATGAAACAAAACATTCTCTCTTCCCCCCCCCCGCTATTATACAAACAACAAATGACATAAGGTGTGCCATCAAAGTTTTCAGATAGACAGAAGTTCGTTAATGAGAAATTGGTTCTAAGATTTCACAGTGACAAGCAGCAAATTGTAGCCAGCTCCCTTTTAAAGGTTTGACTTTTAAGCTGTTGCTTAAAAAAAAAAAAAATAGAATGTTTTTCCAACTGTTTTAAAACTGTTTAAGAGTCTGAAACTTTGGAACATTCCAACCTTTTTCCTTTGCCATAACTGGGCAACAGAGAAAAGGCTGCCAAGTTTGGCTGATATAAATATATTTGCACAACTCCAAATTCTGACATAATGGATGAGGATAATATGAATGACTTACAAAGAATTAGGGATTTGCAATGTGATGAGATCAATGTTCAATTTCAGGTTTGGTTGCCAGACTGCAGATTAAGGGAGTAGGTCCATGTTAATTGTGCACCATTCATCCAGAAGAGTTTTTTAAGATACCAGTTTGTGCCATCTGGAAGGGCTGGATAAAACACTTTTGAGCAAGGCTGAGCTGCAATTATTCCATTGAGAATCCTTGCTTGGAAAGCTGAATGGGATGGAAGAGTGGGACAAAGTGATCCTGGTCTTTCTGGTCACTGTTACGGTTTTGCAGTGTTGCCACTCCTCTTGCAGAAACCAAATGGAAGCTGCCATCACCAGGGAAGGGAAGCTGCGGCGAGCATGCTAACACAGCAGAGCAAGACATCGTCACGTTCTGCCCTCTTGCCTCTGAGCAGGTTTTTAAACCCAGAGGAGCCAAGGAGAGCTGGAGAGAGGCCAGCGGCTCCGGGTTCAATCTCACACACACAACCGTTAATTTTTGTCCTTATGGGGGAAAAGAAAAAGGAACCCTCTCTGTTTCAGCCCAATGCTAACAGTGCATCTTGTTCCATCCCTTTGACTGCTTTAGGCCAAGCAAGGATTAATAAAACAAATGGACTGGAACAGATGCAAGGCAGCCACAAAGCAGAGAGAGAGAGAGAGAGAGAGAGGAAAGCGAGCTTCTGTGCCGCTCTTCATTGCGCTGTTGCTCATTCTTCCCCGTTGGAAAGAAAAGGCTCCAATTACATTGCTGCCCTAGTGTATGAAAGCATGTGCCATGAAATCTAGAGGCAGAGTCTTCTTTGGGTTACGGATGCTGCTCTGCACTTATCCCAGACCGTGACTCATCAACTGGGGTGCCTAGCTTAAATCACTTGGAGGGCCACTTTTCCATTTGGATTAACTCAAGGGGGCTGCATTGCTATGGAAACTGTGGAAACACATTTATTTCTCCCTTTCCTCCATTTTTAATTCAGTGTTTTCTTTTCAACTCATTCCCCAGCAATCTCCGTTTTTGGTTAATAATATATTCACATTTTTATTTTAACAACACTGCCTTCCCAGAACATGTGGGGAAAAAAGTTAGTTCCTCATTTACAACACATCAAATAAATTAGATATAGCAGTTGAACTATGTGCCTTGCTTTTCCAATCATTTACGGTCCAACTGCAACTTTTTTTGGGGGGGGTGTGTGCTAAAATACTATTTTCCTTAGGCATGCCCCCCTTATCCACAGGGAATCCATTCCACAGACACCCCCCCCCCCATGTGGATACAGAAATCATGGGTATGCGGGACACCTGTTCCAATAGTGCCCCCCTTGCATTAACATCATTAAAAAACTTACAGGGGGTGAAGTGAATCTTGCTATACCAGATCCCTATAAGCATTTAAGCTTACGGTGAAATGTGAACAGGCTGCCAGCAACCTGAATACTTGATTAAACTAGCAATAGCGCTAAACAGGAAGTGGAAGTTAACCATTTCCAGTTTAGTGTTAGCACTGGTTTAATCAAATATCCGGCTGCCACCAGCCTGATTTTGTCATGCCGTAAGCTTAAATGCTCACAGTGATCTGTTAAAGCAAGATACACTTCATCCTCGGTAACTTTTTTAACAGTGTTATTGTGCGTGGGGGGAGCGGTTATCCATGGCTTACCCACGGATAATTGAAACAGCGGATATGGAATCTGCGGGTATAGGGAGCTGCCTGTAGTTAATTCAGCAGTCCCTTTTTGATGAATTTATTCCATTAATTGATCTCACTCTTTCCTCCATCAAACTCAGGCAGTGTGGCTGCCCTCCTCTCTTTAATCCTCACAACAACCTTATGAGGTAGGCTAGATTGAGACTAGTGATTAGACCAAAGTCATCAGAGAGCTTCATCATAGGCTGGGGAGGTGGCAGCTTTGAACTCAGGTCTCATCAATTCTACTCTGACACTCTAACCAGTGTACCAACCTCATTTTTTCTCTGTGGGCTCCATAGCCCTCTCTTTTCTTTCTCTGCATTCTGTAGCACATTAGTTCTCTCTCTCTCTCTCTCTCTCTCTCTCTCTCTCTCTCTCTCTCTCTCTGCATTATCTCAGATCTCCACTGTCCTGTTTCAATTGCATCCTGCTCTTCTGTTTATCCACAGATTAATCTGCACTCTCATCTTTCTCCCCAACCCACAGGTCTCTCTGAGACCAATGTCACCCTTTTCTTTGTTTACCCCAAAGCGCTCCCCGCTTCTCAGTTCCTCTGTGTTTACTGTTTTTTTTATCTTCAGTCTACCTTTACTCTGTTTCTGTTGCACTCTTTCCTCCCCTCGTCTGTTCTCTGTCTTCCACATTTTACTGACAGTAGTACACAAAGCTTTCACTCTTCCAGCAACTCAAACCAGTGAAGACCTGCCAGATGCAAGGAGCTTCTGCAGCCTATTTGACTGGCAGCAGCAGACTGGAAAAAAACAAAGCATTTGACACCTGCCTCGGGCACCCAAAGATCTTGAGGGCTGTTAAAAGAGATGCTGGAAGGACGTGGTGTTAAAGCTTCTCCCTGGCGCTCTGGTGTTCCTGCTATTCCTGGCAGAAGTAGTGGCTTATGGTGAAACCGTGGAAAAGATCTCCTTCTAGGGTGTACTGCCAGGCAGCAACAGTTGTCAAATATGAGTACATGATCAATATGATTGGCATTGCATTTTCTACAGACCTTATAGTTGAACAGGGTGGCAAAAAGTTTTCCATCAACAAACCAACAAAGTTTAGCCCAGGAGAAGGGAGATCATCAGAAAACACACACACACATATTAGGGGCAAAGAAGGGGGGAAAGGGCACAATGATTGATTTTGGAAGGGCGAGTGGAGCACTTACTAATTTCTGGAAGAGAAATAATGGCATATATCTCATTAAAGCTCCCATCCTAAATAAAAAGAAGCTCCTGGGCTAACTACTAACTATACTGGGCTATATACTGTAGTCTCTCGGTATCTGCAGGGGATTGGTGGCCACCAGAGCCACCGTTCCACCCTCCCCATGGATACTGAATTCCACAAGTGTGAAGTGATCCATTAAGGCAGCCCGGTGCACAATTGCACTTCCAGTCCATTCCGGAGCTGGTGATAGCCTGCAGCCCGCACAATGGGGCTCCTTGGGCCTCCGATTCAGCTCCCAGACATGACTGGAAGTCACTTCAGTTTGTGCCCATGACTTCCGGTCACGTTTGAGAAGCCTTCTGAGGCTGAGGCCTTCCCTGGCTTCAGAACACCTCCTGGACATGACCAGAAGCTACTTCTGGTCACGTCTGGGAGGCCCTCTAAGCTGGGACACAGCACCCATGGATGCTCGTATCCATAGATGTCAAGCCCATGGATAAGAAGGGCCTGTTGTTTGATGTCTTCTGTATGCATGGCTTCTGTAAGGGTAAGTCTTGCCTCACGAACCTTATAGAGTTCTTTGAAAAGGTCAACAGGCATGTGGATGCGGGAGAACCCATGGACATTATATATCTGGACTTTCAGAAGGCGTTTGACACGGTCCCTCACCAAAGGCTACTGAAAAAAACTCCACAGTCAGGGAATTAGAGGACAGGTCCTCTCCTGGATTGAGAACTGGTTGGAGGCCAGGAAGCAGAGAGTGGGTGTCAATGGGCAATTTTCACAATGGAGAGAGGTGAAAAGCGGTGTGCCCCAAGGATCTGTCCTGGGACCGGTGCTTTTCAACCTCTTCATAAATGACCTGGAGACAGGGTTGAGCAGTGAAGTGGCTAAGTTTGCAGACGACACCAAACTTTTCCGAGTGGTAAAGACCAGAAGTGATTGTGAGGAGCTCCAGAAGGATCTCTCCAGACTGGCAGAATGGGCAGCAAAATGGCAGATGCGCTTCAATGTCAGTAAGTGTAAAGTCATGCACATTGGGGCAAAAAATCAAAACTTTAGATATAGGCTGATGGGTTCTGAGCTGTCTGTGACAGATCAGGAGAGAGATCTTGGGGTGGTGGTGGACAGATCGATGAAAGTGTCGACCCAATGTGCGGCAGCAGTGAAGAAGGCCAATTCTATGCTTGGGATCATTAGGAAGGGTATTGAGAACAAAACGGTTAGTATTATAATGCCGTTGTACAAATCGATGGTAAGGCCACACCTGGAGTATTGTGTCCAGTTCTGGTCGCCGCATCTCAAAAAAGACATAGTGGAAATGGAAAAGGTGCAAAAGAGAGCGACTAAGATGATTATGGGGCTGGGGCACCTTCCTTATGAGGAAAGGCTACGGCGTTTGGGCCTCTTCAGCCTAGAAAAGAGACGCTTGAGGGGGGACATGATTGAGACATACAAAATTATGCAGGGGATGGACAGAGTGGATAGGGAGATGCTCTTTACACTCTCACATAATACCAGAACCAGGGGACATCCACTAAAATTGAGTGTTGGGCGGGTTAGGACAGACAAAAGAAAATATTTCTTTACTCAGCGCGTGGTCGGTCTGTGGAACTCCTTGCCACAGGATGTGGTGCTGGCGTCTAGCCTAGACGCCTTTAAAAGGGGATTGGACGAGTTTCTGGAGGAAAAATCCATTATGGGGTACAAGCCATGATGTGTATGCGCAACCTCCTGATTTTAGGAATGGGTTAAGTCAGAATGCCAGATGTAGGGGAGGGCACCAGAATGAGGTCTCTTGTTATCTGGTGTGCTCCCTGGGGCATTTGGTGGGCCGCTGTGAGATACAGGAAGCTGGACTAGATGGGCCTATGGCCTGATCCAGTGGGGCTGTTCTTATGTTCTTATGTTCTTATGTCAGCAAAGAGAAACACTCTGGATATGTGTAAACTGCACTTCCATCTAGTAACTTCCTAGCAATGGGGTGGGCTACTTGTCGAGATGTGTGTGCCCCTTCCTCCCTCCCAATGCTTCCTGTGATCAGAAAATAGCCCTCCTGGTTCCCTGGACAATTGCATTCCCCATCTAGCTAACCCAGATCAAGTGTCTGGCATGGCTTCCTTTCACTTATACGTGATAGAACTCCACTGGCCTCCATCAGGCGTCCATTTTTTTAATCTGGCTAAATCAATTATGAACATTACAGGCTGCAATTACCCTTGGAACTCGTGAAAAACTAATTAGTACAAGTCCTAATGATGAATTACAGCTGAACAGAATGAGGGAAAAATGGGAATTCGAAAAAGAGGTTTGTCATTGGGTAATCATAGCAAACAGAATCGGGGGAGAGCTCTTAATTGTTCCATTAAAAGCTGCATGGCGGACAGTAAACTAGTACACTGGGCAAAGCTTTGCCTCAATCCTAGGCTGGGAATGTATGTCAGTGGGCTGTGCCTGCCCTGCTTCTGAGAGGAGCAGCCATTGGATGGATTACTGTGATGTCATGGAATTTCATGCGTATTATAACTCATCTAGGGAAAGCCATCAGCAGAGAAAGAAAGAAAGAAAGAAAGAAAGAAAGAAAGAAAGAAAGAAAGAAAGAAAGAAAGAAAGAAAGAAAGAAAGAAAGAAAGCTATGCAGATTCTGTGAAGGAACTAAATTGTCAGTTTGGTTGAGAAATCCCTCGCACAAGATCCAGAGACAGAAGAGATTGTGTGCTGGGTAATGAAGGGACAAAGCCCCCAGTAAGGTGTAGAACTGGGTGCAGAAATCCAAACATATTTGGATAATAAATGTGTATCTGGTGAGGTTGTACACTACAGCAGTCTCAAACAATGGTTCGGGATCCACCTGGTGGGTCATGAACCAATTTCAGGTGGGTCATGTAGTACCTAGCTCAGCCACCATTGAAAATACAGAGCTGGAAATATAGGGTGCAGAACTGCTGGACACTGCAGGCTCCCAGTGGGAGAGAGGCCTGGCACTTTGCCCTGAATAGGTGGGAAGATACTAAAAAGGGGGGAGGGCTAAGTGGTTGGAGAAGGATCCAAATCTGCCTTCTGATGTTTGCATTCTGAGCTATGCAAAATAACAGCACAAGCATGCTGTGTAATGGGAACTTTGGCTGATTCCAGCTTAGGTTTGAAGCTTAAATGGATGATGTCACTTCTGGCCATGACATCACTTTCAGGTTAATGACATCACTTCCGGCGGGTCCCGACATATTGTTGTTCTAAAATGTGGGTCCCGGTGCTAAAGGTTTGGGACCCATTGCCCCACAGTGTTGTATTTTTTTGATGTGGGGGTACATATAAGCTTTCCCCCCTCTAATTCATATGGGCAAATCGCATCAGAGGCTAAGCACACACCCTGAATGGAATGTTTACACCAGCATTTAACATAAAAAAGGGAGCACCTTTTAAAACAAATTGACATCAGAATAAATGAAACCCCCTATGGGTCTGTCTTGTCTCTTGTTTTCGGTATGTCAGCAAGAACTTGCAATTCCTGCACACACAAAGCAGCCTTTCAAGAACAGAAGCAAATAAACAAATAAGTACACACACATACAAAGCAGAACTAATTAAGATCAACTCATCTCTCAATAAATATGCAAATTAAAAATCAAAACAAAGGAATTGTATTTATCACATCATAAAGTTGCAAATTGCTGCTGAGACTCCCATAGACTGCATGAGATGGAGGTTATGGGACAATGGGCTTTGGGTGAACAGGCCAATCAACCTGTGTGTGCCTGCTTGCCTGGATTGAGCATTTCAACTGCACATGCTCCCTCCTTTGCTCATATCACCTCAGAGACCTGGATTAATAACTGAGTGCTTATTAACTTTGGCTTGCAGCTTGGGGAGATTCTCCTGAAGTTCAGGTGAGGGTAGGACTCCCACAGAGTACACTATAGGCAGGAGGAAGAACCGCGTAGCAAGAACTGCCCTGCCCTCCTGTAGGTTGCAATCTGCTGTGCTCCTGAAGTTGGGCAGGTGGATGCGTCCAAGGAGGGCTTGCTCTTTTACTACTCCTGAGACCATCAGATCATGAGTGGGCATCAGGTGTAGGGTGAGGGAGTCTATTTCCTTTGTCCTGGGGTGAAGGGTCTACATGTGGAAACCTGCCTCTGGTGAGGCTGCATTCAATTTGTTCCAAAGAAGGTTGTAAGCTGCCCCAAAGACCTAATGCTGGAAAGGCAGAAACTAGTTAGATCAATCCCCTGGGAGCTGGGGATAAGAATAGGCCCTCAGTTTGGCTGCACTTGTCCTAAGAGGCGACTAAACAGCCACCGGGTAGATGGGACTCCTCAGCCTGGGAAGGCAGCTCATCTGAGAGAAGGAAAACTCTGATCCCAAACCTCTACTGCCTTGTGGCTACATCCAGTTATGGAAAAGGCTTCAGGAGTCAACCTCGAGGCAAAATCCAGAGCCGGAGTCCCTGAGGCAGTTCATGGCTGAACACAGTCACGTTCTGGCAACTCCTGCGATGCCGCTGGAACCAACCGTATTGGCCTCTGCCTTTCCATTGGACCATTTCAGCGATGTGGAGAGGGGGGATTTGCTGCATGGGTGACAGCCTATCCTCCATACCTACTTTACCCAGGCTTCGCGCACTGGAGAGGACACTCTGTTCCAGAACCACCATTCAGAGCACGATACCATAGTCTTCCGAGACTGAAGGATGCCAACAAGTTAGATCAGCATTTCCCAGGTAGGTCATGACTCAATTTTTGGTGGGTCATGGGCCCACTGAGGTCAGGACAATGCAGGGGAAAATGGTGGACAGTCTGGAGGTCACTTCCGGATTGCATGTGCACACTCTCCACATCCTTGGCCACATAGCACTGCATTTCCCAAAGTGTGTTGATGTTGCCAAGGATGCTGGGAAAACATGTGGCCCAGAAGCAATCTCCGGGTCGACCACCAGTGTCCTGGCATTGGTGGGCCCCAGATCCATCACTGGGCTGCCGAGGTAAGACATTTGGGAACCCCTGAGCTAGCCCTCTTTTCATGTGTCTCCTCCCACATGCTCAGTCAGTGGCATGGAGGAAAGCAGTCTGGCTGAGATAAAAATCTAAATGAACAATGGCATTTGACAAAGAGGAAAGCATCTGGAAGACCAGCCAGTCATTTAGTATCCTGTGGCACGGCACTGCAGGGATTAGACTTGTCTCTGTATCCGTGGCATCGCTGGGGGTGGGGGGTGGGCCACACTACGTGACACCCATGGGGGGACTGACACAACTACTGGCAAAAAAAAATTTAAAATCTTGGTACTTTTGAATAAGACCACTATGTTATATATCATTTGATGTGTAATTTCATGTGGATGTAATTTCAACAGGCATGTGGATGCGGGAGAACCCGTGGACATTATATATCTGGACTTTCAGAAGGCATTTGACACGGTCCCTCACCAAAGGCTACTGAAAAAACTCCACAGTCAGGGAATTAGAGGACAGGTCCTCTCGTGGATTGAGAACTGGTTGGAGGCCAGGAACTGGTTGGAGGCCAGGAAGCAGAGAGTGGGTGTCAATGGGCAATTTTCACAATGGAGAGAGGTGAAAAGCGGTGTGCCCCAAGGATCTGTCCTGGGACCGGTGCTTTTCAACCTCTTCATAAATGACCTGGAGACAGGGTTGAGCAGTGAAGTGGCTAAGTTTGCAGACGACACCAAACTTTTCCGAGTGGTAAAGACCAGAAGTGATTGTGAGGAGCTCCAGAAGGATCTCTCCAGACTGGCAGAATGGGCAGCAAAATGGCAGATGCGCTTCAATGTCAGTAAGTGTAAAGTCATGCACATTGGGGCAAAAAATCAAAACTTTAGATATAGGCTGATGGGTTCTGAGCTGTCTGTGACAGATCAGGAGAGAGATCTTGGGGTGGTGGTGGACAGGTCGATGAAAGTGTCGACCCAATGTGCGGCGGCAGTGAAGAAGGCCAATTCTATGCTTGGGATCATTAGGAAGGGTATTGAGAACAAAACGGCTAATATTATAATGCCGTTGTACAAATCGATGGTAAGGCCACACCTGGAGTATTGTGTCCAGTTCTGGTCGCCGCATCTCAAAAAAGACATAGTGGAAATGGAAAAGGTGCAAAAGAGAGCGACTAAGCTGATTACGGGGCTGGGGCACCTTCCTTATGAGGAAAGGCTACGGCGTTTGGGCCTCTTCAGCCTAGAAAAGAGACGCTTGAGGGGGGACATGATTGAGACATACAAAATTATGCAGGGGATGGACAGAGTGGATAGGGAGATGCTCTTTACACTCTCGCATAATACCAGAACCAGGGGACATCCACTAAAATTGAGTGTTGGGCGGGTTAGGACAGACAAAAGAAAATATTTCTTTACTCAGCGCGTGGTCAGTCTGTGGAACTCCTTGCCACAGGATGTGGTGCTGGCGTCTAGCCTAGACGCCTTTAAAAGGGGATTGGACGAGTTTCTGGAGGAAAAATCCATTATGGGGTACAAGCCATGATGTGTATGCGCAACCTCCTGATTTTAGGAATGGGTTAAGTCAGAATGCCAGATGTAGGGGAGAGCACCAGGACGAGGTCTCTTGTTATCTGGTGTGCTCCCTGGGGCATTTGGTGGGCCGCTGTGAGATACAGGAAGCTGGACTAGATGGGCCTATGGCCTGATCCAGTGGGGCTGTTCTTATGTTCTTATGTTCATGCAGAATGCAATGAAACAAACCACATTGAAATATCTGTTCTCTCAAATGTTCTAGCCAAGAAACCAGCGGGGGTGGGGCAATGGTACATCACTATGCCCACTGCCTGGGGCGTTGCCCCGCCCACTGCATGGGAGGAGGTCCATCATGGGGGTGACCCACTGGCCTCCTGCCCCAGGTGACGTAAACCCTAGTGACACCACTGCTCCATATGTACTGATGAGCTAACCAGATTTTTTATTTGAACTGCCCATGATATAGCTCCTACCTCTCTTTCTCTGTCTCTGTCTGTGTCTCTCCCCCCCCCCCATAACACATACCTTTGATAATATAAGTTAGGTCCTAATCCTGTTCAACTTTCCAGCACTGATGCAGCAGTGCCAATGGGATGTGTTCTGCATCCTGCAGTGGGGGAGGGGAGGGCAGTTACAGAGGCCTCCTCAAGTTAAGGCAATGTCTGTTCCCTTACCTCGGGGCTGCAGTGGAGCTGTGTTGCTGCTGGAAAGTTGGATAGGATCAGGCCCTTATTGGTCTTCAGGTTTGTGGGAGGAATAAAAGCTTTCAAATTTAAACTTTGGCCACCTATGGCTTTCCCACCGAGTCTGGAATAAGCCACCGTGTGTGCTCCTGTTCTCAAGACCTCATCTTCTGTTCAGAAACCCTCTTTCTACTGCCACTATTCAACTCTCTCTCTCTCTCTCTCTCTCTCTCTCTCTCTCTCTCTCTCTCTCCTGCTTCTG
Source organism: Tiliqua scincoides (assembly GCF_035046505.1). NCBI lineage: Eukaryota > Metazoa > Chordata > Lepidosauria > Squamata > Scincidae > Tiliqua > Tiliqua scincoides. The sequence goes on along the minus strand of NC_089828.1, from coordinate 2,425,819 downwards.
GTAGGAGCAGTAGCAACAGCAGCCTCGAGACAGATGACGAGCTTCCCCACGGGGATGAAGTCGATTATAACACTGACAGCTGCTCTGAGCAGGAAGGAGATTTCACCGAGTTGGACAAAGAAATCCAGGAGTGTCCCTCCAGCCTCGAATGAGGGCAGGGAAAAGCAGAGGTCAACACAGGGCAGGCGTGTGGCCCCCAGACTCACGAAGGACTTTTACATCTCCAGCCAGCCGCTGGTCGTGAGTCTCGCCTGCTGCTGTCCACACCCCTCGGGGTCTTCAACAGAACTGAGCTCAGTCCCGTGACTTCTGAATTCCCAAGCAGGAAGCCAACGGGGTCATTGCTGGTGTCTGCTTCTTTGCTGGTGACAGCTCCAATCCCAGGCGTGTTGCCCCAGTTGCATTTCCCACCCCCCAAAACCCAGACTTTCTTTGGTGTTTATATTGCTATCTAAAGGAGAAGATTCCATCAAAGGAGGGAGTGATGCCTTGCAATGAAGAGACCCCTTTCTCTCTATTCTTGCGCAATATTTTCTGCTTGATTGCCCTTGGTTTTCTCCCTTTTTAAAATTTTTCTCCTGGCTATGATTTTGTGGGTGATTATGGGTAATTGGCTTATGAAGTACCTCTTGCAAGTAGCCAGCATGGCCATCATTTTTCCTCTGGCCCACTTGTGATTCTTACCTAAAGCAGCAAAACAATGTGCTGTTGGACCCAGTTCTAGTCAAGCTGGGAAATGTGAGGTCAGGGTGAAGGGCCGCAAGGGATCAGACCAGCCAGGGGAGTCAGTAGCAGAGTCCAGCTCCCAAATGGCTCAAACCAGCAAGCAACCCTGACACCTGGAAGCTTTTAAGAAGGACAGGGAGAATCACCGAACTCCCCTTTGGCCAAATGCTGTTGAGGCTAGATGATACCTTGCTAGTGGGGCTTGTTCCATGAATGCCCCCCCCCTTTGGCCAAAGCTGCCAAACTGAATCCCTTCCCAGAATCCCTCAGGCTCAGAGCATCCACAGGTTTGAATTCTGACACATGGGGTAAATGATGAACAGGTTGTCTTGAGGCTGTAGGTTCCCTGGCCTGGCAAACATGTGCCACTCCCTGTGAGGTTGGGCCCAATCAAGATCCCAAGAGTCAGTGGCGTAGCTACTGATGGTGCAGTCATGTGCCATGTATGCAGCCCCTCCCACTCGCCATCGGAGCCCATTCTGGGCAGTGATGGTAACACACAAGCACCCCTTCACTGCCATCACTGCCCAAAATGGCTCTGAAGGTGAGTTTGAAGGACCACTTTCATAACTCCTTGTGGTGCCTGGGGACGTGCGGTGAGGGGGACATGTGGTGCGGTGCGGGGAACTTACCAGGGACATGCAATGCGGAGGTCGCAGGTGAGGCAAAACTGTCCCATCATTGTCCATAGAAAAGCACACAGTTGCCCTGCCTGCTGGCTCCCAAAGAAGCTCTCCTTACACCTGCTTTCTCGCTGTAAGCGAGTGGGGTGGCTGTGGTGCTTTTCCACGGACTATGATGGGGCAGTTCTACCTCACCTGCTGCCCCCACACCGCACGTCCCTGGTACTTACTGCGCCATACCTCCTGCAGCTCTGCTGCCGCTGCGAGTGAATCATTCTTAAATCAGACATAAGGCTATTATTTAAGCTGTCGGAGGATTCTAAGCCACAGCTTCACATTGCGACATGTTCTTGCCTTGGCAGATCGCCTGAGTGAGAAACGAGAGTTGCCTCTTGAAGTGTTTCTGTACTTTGTTATCAGACTCTTGCGGGAGGCGTGTTGCACGTCCAATGCTCAGACATTTGGTCACGGGCATGTTATTGATTGTTTGGAATCCAAACCTTAATCATTGGCAAGGCAGGAAACAAACCACCACAGGGCTGCCAGCCAATCAGTGTTGCCCGAGGTTAATTTGGCGGGTGAATTGTCTGTAGAAATTTCATGCAAAGTTACGGGAATTTTAAGAACAACCCATGGTATTTCTCAGGGGGCCTGCACTCCATCTGATAGTGAATGAAATTCAAAGGGACTTCCAGATGTGCTTCCCAGAGGCCTGTGGCGCGATCGGACCTAAGATTGCACCGGCACGGAGTGCCTCTTCCACAGAGAGTGTTAACTTCACATAGATTCTCACAGGCACCCGCTGTGCCTTGTGGCCTTCTGATGTTTCCCAGGTCAAAGAAAGATCTTTGGGCCCTGCACAGTATATGGAATAGAGGCGCCTGAGGGGGGTCATGATCGAGACATACAAAATCATGCAGGGGATGGACAGAGTGGATAGAGAGATGCTCTTTTCCCTCTCGCATAACACCAGAATCAGGGGACATCCATGAAAGTTGAGTGTTAGGAGAGTTAGGGCAGAAGGAAGCTAATATTTCCTTACCCAGCATGTAATTGGTTTGTGGAACTCCTTGCCACAGGAAGTAGTGATGGCAACTTGCCTGGGTGCCTTTAAGAGGGGATTGGACAAATTTCTGGAGGAAAAGTTCATCACGGGTTACAAGTCATAGTAGGTATGTGTAAGCTCTTGGTCTTAGAGGTAAGCTGCCTCTGATTGCCAGATGCAGGGGAGGGCACCAGGATGCAGGTTGTGTCTGTTGTCTTGTATGCTCCCTGGGGCATTTGCTGGGCTGCTGTGAGATACAGGAAGCTGGACTAGATGGGCCCTTGGCCTGATCCAGCAGGGCTCCTCTTATGTTCTTAGAGTGTAACATGTAGAGCAAACCACCCTGTGATTTTCTCCCCCCCCCCCCCCGCCGACTCTGGCTAATGTAATGTAAGCCTTGCGCTCTTTATTATTACTTTAAAAATATTTATAGACCATTATTCATGAAAAATATAGCGGTTTAACGGAGTTAAACTCAACTGTAAACACCAGCGGAATGATGCAATAAACCAAACTTAAAAAAAAAAAAAATAAAAGCACCACCAAAGTAACAAGAAATCAGCATTACAGGAATCAGTCTCGGGGAAGGCAGGACCACAGTCAAGTTACAAAGGCCTTTTGAAACGTGAGCATTTTGACTTGACCACCAAAGGGGAGGCTGGACGTACCTGTGTTGGAAGAGCATTAAGTAGCATTGGGGCTGAGAGTTGGCATTGGGCCTGTGGTAAGATGCATGATTAGGCCCCCTTCCTAAACTTGCTTTGTACTGTATATTTACCGTATTTTTCGCTCCATAAGACGCACCTGACCATAAGACGCACCTATTTTTAGGAGGAGAACAGGAAAAAAAATATTCTGAACCAAATAGTGTAATAAAATATTTAATAAACTATAACAGAATAACATTTGAACCATCCCCCCCTTATTAGGGTGAATGGGATCATAAACTGGCATGAAGATCCCCCCTTCATTAAGGTCCCCAACATGCACTCTTTTTTGCAGTATTCGCTCCATAAGACGCACACACTTTTCCCCCTACTTTTTTGGGGGAAAAAGTGCATCTTATGGAGCGAAAAATACGGTATTTTGTCATGGCCCAAGCCCCCTGAAAGCCTGGGTCCTGAGGATTTTGCCCTCCCATCCCCCTTCCTCAGGCTTGGCTGTGGCAGAAAAGCCCCACTCCCAGTGAAGACTAGGCTAACCTCCCCATCTGCCCCCCATAAAAGGAAAATCTAGTCCTAGGGTCTCATCAGATTTCAAATGTTGGGCAGGGCAGGGCAAGGCAGTTATATGCGTGTAGAAAATCCGGACACAAACCATTTAAGGATTTAAAAGTAAGAACAAATATCTTGAACTGGGGCCAGAAACCAACTAGCAAGTTCTGCAAAACACACCAATTTTTCAGGAAAAAAAAAGGAATTTCTGGGTTCCTCCCAAGAGAAAAACTTCTGAGTACACTCAAGGAAAACTACATGAGCTTCAGCAAGACAGGTGCCATTTGTCAGGGGGTTTCCAATATGGGATGCACACCAGAATGTTGCACAAAGTGAAAATTGAAGCAAATTTCAAAGTTACTACCATCTGAGCAACTTCCTCTTCAGAGGAAGCCAGACAGGTTTACGTGCAACAGGTGATATTTCCGAGGCAGGACCCTATTTCAAACAGGTGACAGACATGAATGTTAGTCCGTTATAGTAAACCTCCATCCATTAAAAGAATCATCCTTGAGGTGATACTCAGGAAAGCATTAGTAGTTTCGCAGTCCTTGGCCTTTGCTGTCATATTTTAGAATTCACCAAAGAGGACTCCATCCCTCCTCCAGGGTTTGCAGTAAATGGAATTGACTTTTCCCCCCTCTGTGTCATGAAAATGTAATAAAATAATAAAAAAGATGTGCAAAGTATGTGACAGTCCAGCAGTTCCATAGGCAGCGGCCATGCCTTGTGGCCTTCTGATGTTTCTCAGGTCAAAGGAAGATCTTTGAGCCCTGCACGGTATATAATAGGAGACGTTAAAGTGTCATTTATTATATAATCTTTCTTGTCAGGCAGATTTCTTGCACAGCAGCAAAATGGGAGAGAAGTTCAGTTGGGGGGGGGGAGGGCTATTCATTACTATGCAGTTTTTTCACCAAGCCTGGATTACGTTTATGCTCAGTCACTGCACATTTGCTGAAAAGCGATTATCATGCTCAGCAAAACTGTGTCAAATGTATACCATTTGGGGGTCATATTTTGGCAGTGTCAAAAATACTCTACCTCTTTTTCTTTATGGCTTGCTGGCATGGCTTGAAACAACCAGGGGACATCCATTAAAATTGAGCATTGGGAGGGTTAGGACAGACAAAAGAAAATATTTCTTTACTCAGCGTGTGGTCGGTCTGTGGAACTCCTTGATGCAGGATGTGGTGACGGCATCTGGCCTGGATGCCTTTAAAAGGGGATTGGACAAGTTTCTGGAGGAAAAATCCATTACGGGTTAGAAGCCGTGATGTGTATGTGCAACCTCCTGATTTTAGAAATGGGCTATGTCAGAATGCCAGATGCAAGGGAGGACACCAGGATGCAGGTCTCTTGCTATCTGGTGTGCTCCCTGGGGCATTTGGTGGGCCGCTGTGAGATACAGGAAGCTGGACTAGATGGGCCTATGGCCTGATCCAGTGGGGCTGTTCTTATGTTCTTAACTACAATTCCCAGGAAGCCTTGCAGGTCTCTTGTGATCTGGTGTGCTCCCTGGGGCATTTGGTGGGCCGCTGTGAGATATAGGAAGCTGGACTAGATGGGCCTATGGCCTGATCCAGTGGGGCTGTTCTTATGTTCTTCATATGTATTGATTTATTAAAAGGTGTATTTTTCAAATATGTGCCTCCCCTTTCTCTTGCCCACACTCTCCAAATTAACTCAGTTTGCCCTCACTGACAATGACATCGTCACATTGCCAGAATCTGATTGGCTGCATTGCAAGGTGACATCATCCTGATCATTGCATGATCCCGGATAGGCAGGAATTAGACATGCGACCTAACAGGGCTCATCCATGAGGCCAACTGAAGCTGTCGCATCTTCAGCAGATTGGGATGGGGTGTGTGTGTGGGGGGGGGGGGGTGTCTCTTCTTTGTGTGCCTTCTTGCTCCTCCTTCTCCTTTCACTCCCTGGATTGGAAAAAGAGGAGGGAGATAGAGTCAAAGAGGAAATGTAGAGGGGAGGGGAATGCTGAGCTAGAACATTGGAGAGCAGAGGTTTCAGGTAGGTGGGGGATGCCTCAGGCATCAGGAGGTCTTGAGTCAGCCCAGTATATAGGAAGGAGAAAGAGTCAGTAGCTATGTGAAAATGTTCCATTGAAACAATGACATTTCACAGGATCAATTCTGACTACATTTTGAGGACAATATTTCTGCTTCCCCAAGTGTGCTATTTCTAGCCTGAAAAATTGGTCAGCTTTTCTATCAAATTTCACCCACACTGAAGCTCAAAGTCAGGTTGGACTTCACCAGGGAACAGATATTGAATCAGATTGTTGGTCCACCTGGCTAAAGGTTACTTCGTCTGATGGACGGTGGTCTCCTAAGACCTTTCCCAGGCTCCAGCCATCCTGTTTTGGAGATGCTGGTGTATGTATTTCACACACCCCTAGTTTAGTAGTGGGGGGGGGGGATAGGGTTGTTATACACTGACACTGCCATTGTTTTTCAATGTTCTTATGCTCTACCCTGAAATATGGAAGATTTTCAAAAGGCTTGGCTTCCTGCAACATGGTCTATGGCTGACCAGTAGCATAGCTAGAGGGGGTGTAAAGCACTAAGTTTTGCAAGGAACCTTACCATGCCGTGCAAGCAGCCCCTCCCCCTCCCCTTTGGAGCCATTCAGGACCGCTAGAGCAAGACAGAGGCACCGGCCTCCATTTTGCTCTAGCGTCCCAGAATGGCTCCAAAGGGGGAGGGGTTGCTTCTATGGCGTGGTGAGGATCCAACAAAACTTATGCTTACACTTTAGTGCGTATGCCTCCATTTTGCTCAATTGGCCTGGAACGGCTCCAAAGGGGAGGGGCCAGTTGCACAGTGCACTGAAGCTCCCTGCAAACCCTATGCTTACACTTTAGTGCATGCGCCTCTGTTTTGCTCTAGTGGCCCAGGATGACTCCGAAGGGGACGGAGAGGGGCCGCTTGTACTGCATGGTGAGGCTCCCTGCAAAACTTAGTGCTTGCACAGCAGTGGACCTCCCCAGCCCCACACCCGGGGCAAAGCTCTGCAATGGTACCCCCCCACAGGCTGTTGCCGCCCCCCTCACTTGAAAAGCTGCCCCCCCCACTCACAGAGCCTCGCGCGACCTCCACCTTCGTTGGGAAAACCTTCCGGAAAACCGGAAGCACAGTTTCCGCCCCCGTCAGGAACCTCAGAGAGGCTTCCACAGGCTCCTCGTGGCCAGCGCCTGGGGCTTTTGCCTCGTCTCGTCTATGGCAGGTCAATTGTTGGCTTGCACCCCCTCTAGCTATGCTACTGTTGCGCACCATTCCTGTTGTCACAGATGCTGCTGAATCAGCCAGAGACACAGGTTACCCTTCGTACCTGGCAAAGAAGCACCGGAAGGATAAAAAAATAATAAACTTTATTTATATCCCGCCCTTCTCCCCAAAGGGATCCAGGGCGGCTATGCCCATAGCAAGAAGGCATGGGCAGCACTTGCCTTTTTTACGCAACTGTAGAACGCAGAGGATCTCTGTCCTCTGCTCCACTGAGTCACTTTACAGGTGGGGAATGGCAGGAAATGGCATCCAGAGAATTCCCCCCATACTCATCCTCTCTTTTGTGCACAGCCCCAGCCTTTGAGCAGAATGCAGACGGGCGCTCCTTCACCCGTCTGGCCTCTAGAGGTCAGGAGAGGGCCTCAGCCGCTGGTCCTCCTTAGCATCTCAAGACATTAACATTCTCCCTGAGTCATGGTAATTAAGCAGAACTCGAGCAACGGAAATGCATTGACTTTAATAAAACAGAGTGCAAAACAATTTGAGATTAACTCCAGGCTTGTTTATCTGTTTGCATGTGGAATTCTGCTGGGACACTTTTTCCTGTGAAATGGGACGTTTCTCCTCTGCACCAGGGTGGCTACCCACCCTGCAGAATTGAGATCCTTCTGCCTTCTGTCATTAAGGGGGAGGAGTAGAATTCTGGTAGGCACAGTGTCTATTCTCAAGGTGCTGGAGAAGCTGCACCTGAAGATGCTGTCCATTCTGCACTGCTCTCAAAGCCACAGTTTGAGTCCTTCAGTGTAGACCCTGGGCATGATTTAAAGGCCCTTTAAATGCAGCCACTTGGCAGGGTCTAGAGCTGATCATATCCTAGGTACTAACTAGACCAGTGGTTCTCACACATTTATCACCGGGACCCACTGGGACAGAATGAGAATCTGTCGGGACCCACTGGAAGTGATGTCATGACTGGAAGTGACACCATCCAGCAGGAAAATTTTTAACTATCCTAGGCTACAATCCTACCCACACTTACCCAGGAGTAAGTTTCCTTTACTATCATTGTTAAAAGAATATACATAGTAGTTTGTCAAAAGTACAGGTCTATAACATTTCCCCAAATGCAGTCATATATCATGGTAGCATTAAGTCTAATATATATTAAAAATAAAATATTGAAATGAATGGGGACCCACCTAGTGGGCCCCAACCCACAGTTTGAGAAACACTGAACTAGACCATTTGGGATTCCTGTGTATGTCACCCTGCGTTCCATGACGAATGTGAGATAAAACCGTAATAAACAAAAAAAACCCAAAACCAAAGTGCTGGTTCACACATGCACATTTTTGTCTCTTGATGACTACAGGGTTGAGGAAGGACTTATGAGTGTGAGTCAGATACTCCTGTCGCCAGACACCAGATGCAGAGAAATAAGGTAGTCACAACATCTTCTTACCACCTGTGCACTGATGTCTGGGGCAGAAAAGCTTTGCTGGGAAAGAACTGGGGTTGGCCCACCCCACAGTTCCCTCTGCAGTTTTTTGAACAACAAAGTTTGAAAAATAGACATCTCATGTCATGTCTAGTTTAACCCCAGGTACTCTGTTTGGGTGCATATTAATCTCAGAGGAACATACTGCCGAAGGTAGATGGAGTGTGAGTGTGTGACTGTATTAGAGAGTGACAGAGACAGAACAGTAGATTATTTAGAAGTGACAATGAGGATATCACCTCTTCCCATCATCTAGCTGCCAAAAGAGCTGCCTACAGGGCTCTGAATGACTATACAGCATCCCTGAGACAAGTTCCTCCCTTGCTTTGCCGTGCGGTGCTCCCTGCCTGGTGCGTGGGGACATTCCTAATTTCATGGGTGCAAATTGATGCTTTCAGAATTTCAGATGAAAGGTGCGGCAGGCGGCAGCGACGGGGGGGGGGGGGAATGACTCCCGTGCAAGGAACTGCGGAGCTGTTCCATTTAAAGACAGAGTAGATGGGTCGCTCATCAATTTAACGGTGCATATTGACTCCGTTAACTGTCTGTGAGATGGTTTTGTGCTTCAGCTTAATAGCAAAGTATAATTTTTAAAAGTCAGTTCTTCTTGTGTCAGTCTCTCATCAGCCAGAGTTTTTTAAAGATGGAAAAGGTCATTGCTTTAGCAGGCAGGACAGGTAAGAGAGGCATTAACCAGCAGAGAGCCTTTTTCATGCATATCCCTCACTGGTCCCAGACTTTGCTCCTCTTGAAGTTCGGGTGAAGTAAGGAGACTGCCTTGCGAGGCTAACACATTTGGGGTTTCTTAATTTAGCAAAGAAGGAACTTGGGGGATGAGGACATGAGAGAGATTTATGACACCATACTTAGTGGAGAGAAAGAGAATTCTCATTCTCTCATTACACTTGACCCGGGAACTAGGGTCATCCTTCCAATGAAACTGAGCAACAGGAAATTCAGGGCAGACCAAAGGAAGTACAGGTGTGTATGGCTTACCAATGTTCCAACTAGCAATGAACCACATTTATGATGGTCCATCAGTGGTCAGTAGTTTGCCAGCCCGAGAACCTCTCTGGAGCCCATCAATAGCACTCTGGAGCCGGCCATGTTCTGGCTTGTTGCTGGCCCATCAGTTGACCCTGTGGCATGCCTGTTGGGGCTATTTCTGACTGGGGGAGCAGCCAATCCTGTAGGGTGCACAGTGGAGCAGTCAGCAAGTTGAGAACTGAGAGCAGCTTTTCAGGTGTGCGGGCAGTTGAGGGGTGGTTTTGGAGCGCTCTTGGTGAGGAGGAGGCTCCCAGGTTCATAAATATAAGAACATAAGAACAGCCCCACTGGATCAGGCCATAGACCCATCCAGTCCAGCTTCCTGCATCTCACAGCAGCCCACCAAATGCCCCAGGGAGCACACCAGATAACAAGAGAACTCATTCTGGTGCCCTCCCTTGCATCTGGCATTCTGACATAACCCATTTCTAAAATCAGGAGGTTGCACATACACATCATGGCTTGTAACCCGTCTTTTTGTTACTAGCCATTTTGTTCTCAATACCTTTTCTAATGATCCCAAGCATAGAATTGGCCTTCTTTACTGCCGCCGCACACTGGGTTGACACTTTCATCGACCTGTCCACCACCACCCCAAGATCTCTCTCCTGATCTGATTGATCAGGCCTCCTCGAGAACTGGTTGGAGGCCAGGAAGCAGAGAGTGGGTGTCAATGGGCAATTCTCACAATGGAGAGAGGTGAAAAGCGGTGTGCCCCAAGGATCTGTCCTGGGACCGGTGCTTTTCAACCTCTTCATAAATGACCTGGAGACAGGGTTGAGCAGTGAGGTGGCAAAGTTTGCAGACGACACCAAACTTTTCCGTGTGGTGAAGACCAGAAGTGATTGTGAGGAGCTCCAGAAGGATCTCTCCAGACTGGCAGAATGGGCAGCAAAATGGCAGATGCGCTTCAATGTCAGTAAGTGTAAAGTCATGCACATTGGGGCAAAAAATCAAAACTTTAGATATAGGCTGATGGGTTCTGAGCTGTCTGTGACAGATCAGGAGAGAGATCTTGGGGTGGTGGTGGACAGGTCGATGAAAGTGTCGACCCAATGTGCGGCGGCAGTGAAGAAGGCCAATTCTATGCTTGGGATCATTAGGAAGGGTATTGAGAACAAAACGGCTAGTATTATAATGCCGTTGTACAAATCTATGGTAAGGCCACACCTGGAGTACTGTGTCCAGTTCTGGTCGCTGCATCTCAAAAAAGACATAGTGGAAATGGAAAAGGTGCAAAAGAGAGCGACTAAGATGATTACGGGGCTGGGGCACCTTCCTTATGAGGAAAGGCTACGGCATTTGGGCCTCTTCAGCCTAGAAAAGAGACGCCTGAGGGGGGACATGATTGAGACATACAAAATTATGCAGGGGATGGACAGAGTGGATAGGGAGATGCTCTTTACACTCTCACATAATACCAGAACCAGGGGACATCCACTAAAATTGAGTGTTGGGTGGGTTAGGACAGACAAAAGAAAATATTTCTTTATTCAGCGTGTGGTTGGTCTGTGGAACTCCTTGCCACAGGATGTGGTGATGGCGTCTGGCCTGGATGCCTTTAAAAGTGGATTGGACAAGTTTCTGGAGGAAAAATCCAATATGGGGTACAGGCCATGATGTGTATGCACAACCTCCTGATTTTAGAAATGGGTTATTTCAGAATGCCAGATGCAAGGGAGGGCACCAGGATGAGGTCTCTTGTTATCTGGTGTGCTCCCTGGGGCATTTGGTGGGCCACTGTGGAATACAGGAAGCTGGACTAGATGGGCCTATGGCCTGATCCAGTGGGGCTGTTCTTATGTTCTTGTCTGTCACAGACAGCTCAGAACCCATCAGCCTATATGTGAAGTTTTGATTTTTTGCCCCAATGTGCATATCTGTTCAATTAACGACACCATTGGTTAATGACAGGCTTCGTGGAATGTATGCCCATGGGTAACCGACGCATACTGGTAGGCAGTACATAATTCATCTACATAATTGTCACCCCTGGGGTGTGGTGATGGCCACAAGTTTAGTTGACTTTAAAAGGAAGTGAAACAAATTCATGGATGAGCTGCTAGTCCCCATTTCAGGAAACTGGAGATATTGTTTGATGTCATGTGAGAAGCCTCCAAAGGTTTTTTGAGTGGTGGCAAGCATCATGAGTTTCGGTAAGTATCCTGGGGGGGGGGGGTTTGCATGATACGGGGGACAGGACAGCATGTCGTGGATCTGCACCCTGGGTTGCAATGGGGGCAGGGCCCTTACTGACCATTGCTTCATAAGTTGGTTGTGAACTACTTTGTGCAGTTTTTGTTTGGAAAAGCCATATATAAACATATTTTAAATAAAAACCAGAGGTCTGGTCTATGCCCTCCCTATTCCCAGACCTGGTTCAGCGGGAGAACTCTTTCATCAGTTGTGCAATAAATCTCAAATCCAAAGAAGCAGAACTGCATTTTTTCCCCCTTTCAGTTACACTGGTGTGAAATACCTGGTGTGCTGTTAAAAGTCTATATCGCTGATGATCTCAGGGCTTCAGGTTCCCCTCTAGAGGTTCACATTCTCAGATAAATTCTGGAAGATCTATGGTTTATTTCGGTTCATGTTGAAGCTGCTGCTTTTTCTGTCTCTCCTCCCCCCCCATTTGTAGCTTTACAGATAAGAAGAGAAAAGGAGGGAGGGAAAGAGAATAAGAAAACACCAGGGATAGAATCTAACAGAAAGAATCAGGCTGGCTACAGGATCTAGAAAATCTAAACAATGATTTTGCAGCTTGGGATTTAATTCTAGAATATGACTCTCTGTAATCAGGGCTCTGAGTATTCTTCAGGAAAATAAAATCATAAATCTACATCCAAATAATCCACATTTTCCACCAAGAATCCTGCAGTTTGTTTAACAAGGAGTGTTGGGAATCAAATGTACCCCAAAGCAAACCATTAACAACCTGTGTGGGTCACTCTGAGCAAGGTACCCCCCCAAAAAAAAATAATAATCATAAAATACCGTAAGTATACATCCAATGACTCATTCAGTATTTCTCTTTGACATTACATTAGTAAAACAGCAGCAGAAATAATGGAGTCAATAATAGTGCTTTTTAAATTTTTTTTTTTACATATGAAAATGAAACCAACTGGACACAAGTTCATTGCAATTTCTAGTCAACACATTTGGAGTAAAATAACCCCAGCGCACTCAGAGTAGTCACTGCAGTTTATAAAATTGTACAAAGGGGTGGGGTCATGAGAATTGATCTCATTCACAGCCCAATTCTATGCATGTCTACTCAGAAGTAAACCCCATTAGAGTCAATGGGGCTTACTCCCAGGAAAGCGTGGATAGGATTGGGCTGTAAGCCATTTCTGCCCAATGTTGCATGTACGCAACAAGAACCAAATGTGTACACATGTGGGTTGGGCAAAAATGGGTTTTAAAGCTAAGGAACAGACAGAGCATGGAGATGTGTAAAAGACTAAAAGCAAAGCATTATTAATGTTTGCCCACTTTTCCAGGGGTACTGGACCCCACAATTCAAGTTGGTGCAGGGGGAGGGCAGTGGGTGGAAGGGTGGAAGTGGGGGGAGGAATGGGGCAGGACTGGGATGGAGAAGCAGTATTGACAGCAGCAGAAATACCAATATACTATTCCCTTTTACGGCCTTGATCTGCCTACCTGGGTCCGCTCAGACCTGTGCCAGAAAAACTGTGAGGAAAAGTCTGAGAAGACCTAACGGGGCAGTGAGGGCTTTCCCCCAGGGGAGGGAGCAAATACTCCCTTCCCTAGAAAAGACCTCCAGGATTTCCTCCTGGATGCAGTTCACGATTCAGTGGCTGTGACCGACCTGCCCTCAATACGCCCCGGGGCAAAGGTCCATGATGCCACCCCCCTCCGCGCAATGCTGCCCCCCATACTCACTGAGCACGACAAAGCCTTGCACGATTCCAGGACTGACTTGGGAAGCATTTTGAGGCTTCCCTGAGGTCTTAAACTGTACTTCTGGAAAACCACTACAATTTCCGATCATGTCGGGGGTAAGGCTTCCTGCGCGGTCCTAGAGTCAGATGGGCTCAGAGCCCGGGGTATTTGCCCTGTTTGGCCAGTGCTAGGTCTGCCGCTGTTTAGTGGTGTAGCTATATGGGGAGCGGTTAGACAGCTTTGGGCTGTTATTCTGCATTCTATCTATCTATCTATCTATCTATCTATCTATCTATCTATCTATCTATCTATCTATCTATCTATCTATCTATCTATCTATCTATCTATCTATCTATCTATCTATCTATCGTATGTATTGGCTGCCTATGAGTCATTCTGGGTGCAATCCTAACCAACTTTCCAGCACTGCCCTAGCTGCAATGCAGCCCCATGGAAAGGTTACAAACATGCCTTTAGCTTGAGGAGGCCCCCTTGACTGCCTCCTCACTGCAGGATGCAGTGCACTTTACATTGACACAGCTATGTCAGTGCTGGAAAGTTGGTTAGGATTGCGCCCTCTGTCTCCCAAGATCAGCCATTATCAATCACTGTGCCGTGGCACATTGGTGTGCCACAAATGGTCCCCAGGTGTGCCATGGGAATTTGGGAGAGGGTCATTTATTAGTAGGGCCATTGGGAGATGTGAGCCCCCCCCCCCACCATTGGCTCACATTGTGCCTTGTCAATTGTCAAAAAAAACCCGATGGTGTGCCTTGATCATTTTAGTGCCTTGCTAGTGTGCCATGAGATGAAAAAGGTTGAAAATCACTGCCCAAGATGGTTTGCAATGACAAACAAATCCAAAGAATTGAAGTCTAGCAATCCATGTTGAAATATCAATCTCAAAAGCAATAGGGAAAAAGTCACATGATCGTGGTTGGTGGTTACCATAAACAGTCTGACACCCCTAGATTTTGGAGCTCCTTAAATTTTTGGTCGCTTTTCCAAGACGTACATGCCTTTGCTCCTGTGTCACTGCACATACACACAGCCCTGTGCATCATTCTATTAGGTGTCCTCCTTTCCAAAGGTTTCACCCCGTCCTATAGATGGCTTTGGACCTTTGATTCAGAGCAAAGAGTTCAAAAGGTTTGGCTAGAGCCAGATCAAATACCAACAGCCTCCTGGAGACCGAAGTGAACCGATGGCTTTAGCGCCAGTTGGCTGCCTCACCCTTTTCTGTACCTCAAGAGCATCTTTGTACTTTCTAAATTCACTGATGTGGAGAGAACGCTTTGAACTCCGGGAGCCTTCTAACCTGGCTGTCACATGGGCAGCGGCAGCAGTGAGGAGGAAAATGAACAATGGCATTAAAAGGCACATTTAAATGTTAAGCCTTGTGGCTCTGCAGGGGAAAAAAAAAAGGGGGGGGTGCCTGGTTTCTAAAACAAATTGAGTCATAACAGCCCTGCTTTTTCGTGTGCTATTGTTGGCTCCCTCTAATTGCCAGCTAAGTCATGCTTAGAAATCTCTGGCTGCCTCCTCTAATGGGTGCTGGTTGACTCAGGGACAGTCTATATATGACAAATGAAACTCCCTTCCACCGAGCCAGCCCACGCATCCGCCTTGCCCGGTATTGCCTGCAAAAACTGGAGCTTTCCCAGACCTACCTGAAAATGCCACAAACATGGGATCTTCTCAGTGGCGTAGCTAGAGGGGGTGCAAAGCACTAAGATTTGCAGGGAGCCTCACCCCAATGGGCAAGTGGCCCCTTCCGTTTGGAGCCATTCGGAGGTGAATGCCTCCGTTTTGCTCCCACTGCCTGGCATGGCTCTGAAGGGGAGGGGCCGCTTGCACACTGAGGTGAGGCTCCCTGCAAAACGTAGTGCTTTGCACCCCCTCTAGCTACGCCACTGAATCTTCTGCTTGCAAAGCAGCTGCCAGACTGCTCTGCTACGAGGCCTTCATTTATGTAGCTGCCTTCAGCTGAGTCAAACCAGAGTTCCACCTAGCTCTATATAAGCTACACTGACCAGCAGTAGCTCTCAGACTTCATGGGTTTCTTGGCCAGCCCTATCTGGAGGTCGCAGGGCCAGTGGCTTCACTAAGGTTTGTGTCACCCGATGCGGGAGGCTAGCACATCATCCCCACGATGGACCTTCTCTCATGCCATGGTGGGGTTGGTGATCTACCATTGCCTCACCCTGCTGTTTTTTAGGCTATAACTTGACAGAATAGAGATATTGCAACTCCATTTGATTCACTGCATTCTGCATGAAATTACATATCAAATGATATATAACATGATGGTATTATTCAAAAATATCAAGATTTTAAAAATTTTGGTGAGTAGTGGTGTCACCCCCCTGTGCTCGTCATCCAGTGTGGTCTGCACCCCCCGCACCCCTCTAGTGACGCCATTGGTCAGACCATCGTTCCATCTGGCTCAATACAAGCTATGCTGACCAGCAGTGGCTCTCAGCATTCATGGGTTTCTTGACCAGCCCTACCCAGCTCTAGTTCCATATGTTTTTCAACTTCTAGCATGCTCGCCACGCTTCCTTCAAGCTCAAGGCTGTTAAACATGGCGGCCTCCATACATTTGAGTTCTAATGATTTGTCAATGACTCAACACCATGTTGTCATTTGTTAATGAATTGAAATAGCAGCATGTGAGCAATGCGAGCGATGTCACTTCCTGTTAGTTGAAAAATATACGAGTAGTTTAAAAACATAGTTAAGAAAAAGGTTTAAGGCAGCCTATAAAGCTGCCTTAAAGTGGGTCCAATCATTGGTCCATCCAGATCTGTATTGTGTCCACTGATTGGCCGGATCTCTCCAGGATTTCAGAGATGGGTCTTTTCCATCCATAACTCACAGGTGGTGGGAATTGAACCTGGAGTTTTCTGCAATGGTCCCAGACCAATGCTGTACAGAAAAGTTCTAGTGACAGTCTTTAAAGCTCTATTTGACTTGGGATAAGGGTGCGTGTAGAACCCCCTCCCATATGTGTTGGTCTACCCACCAAGATCTACTGGTTTGGATGGCAGGGATGTGAGACAGGACCTGCTCTGTGGTGGCACCACCCCTGTGGAACTCCCTCCTGCTTGAGCTGAGATGGGCTCCTTCACTCCTGCCTTCCAGTGGTAGCCGAACACTGTTACATCTTGCTTTTCCTGTTTCGGTATACTTTAGCTGGTGATGCCTGCTGGAGATTTTTGTCTTTAGAATTTTTTACATTATATTTTATCTCTTGTCTTTTTTTACTGAGCTTTAATCCATCTTGGGAACCCCTTGTTCAGAGAGGGAAGGTGGGATAAAATGTTTTAAAATCAATAGAGCCAAGCCTTCATATTCTCATACCCTACTCTCAAACCCTACTCTCTTGTCCAGTGATTCAGACAGGCTCCTGTGGAGAGCTAAATAATGAAACCCAGTCACCCCTGGAGAATGAAATCACAGCACACCTCTTTTACGGCATGTTTCAAGGGCATTGTTGGAGAATAATGGGGGCCTGGAATTTAATCTGAAGGATCAAAACAGTGCCCTCTCCAACTGGAGGGCAGAGAAGGAAAGCAACCCAAATGAAGCTGTTGTGCTTCCTATTAGCCAGCACTTGTCTCCGTCAGCCCCATTGTTGTGAAGTAGTTAACGGGCCGCCTGCTGGAGGACCACTAGAACAGTTGCTTAGCAACCTCACACCATTGTACAAAGAGCAGCGAACAGCGAACAGGCAGTACATTTCACAAAGGGAGAGAGATAAAAGACTTCACCTTTCTTTGCTGTGATGCCACCCTTGTTCTGATTCTGTTCCATTTGGTTCCAAGCAACACAACCCTTTGTGCTCAAATGGAGAAACCTGAAGGATGTCGGAGTCTTGCCATCTCCAATGATGGCAGAGGCAAAGATGTCTTTGTCATCTCCAAGGAGAAAGGGCTTCTGATGGATCCATGTCTTGCATGAATCCTCAGTGTCTTTAAGGCAGAATGTCCTGATTGATGAAAGGATGGATAAGAATGACTCAGGCTGCAGTCCTATGCACACTGACCGGAAAGTAAGTCCCATTGAACTCTGTGAGCTTACTTCTGAAAAGACATGCATAGGATTGCACTGTCAGAGTGGTAATTCAGGAACTGACGTTGGTGCAGTGTCTGAACAGGATCAGGCTGTTAGCTATCTCATCAGGGTTGTCATGAAGATAAAATAAGGGAAAGGAAAAATGGTATATCACAAGTCCTTAAGAATATAAGAACAGCCCCACTGGATCAGGCCATAGGCCCATCTAGTCCAGCTTCCTGTATCTCACAGCGGCCCACCAAATGCCCCAGGGAGCACACTAGATAACAAGAGACCTGCATCCTGGTGCCCTCGCCTGCATCTGGTATTCTGACATAGCCCATTAAAATCACCTCCCTGCATTACAATCTCTGCGCATGAACTGGAGGTTGTCCATGACTTTGTGTACCTTGGCTCAACGATCTCCGACACTCTTTCTCTCGATACTGAGCTAAACAAACGCATCGGTAAAACAGCTACCACATTTTCCAGACTCACAAAGAGAGTCTGGTCCAACAAGAAGCTGACAGAACATACCAAGATCCAGGTCTACAGAGCTTTTGTCCTGAGTACACTTCTGTACTGCAGCGAGTCATGGACTCTCCGCTCACAACAGGAGAGGAAACTGAATGCTTTCCACATGCGCTGCCTCCGACGCATTCTCGGCATCACCTGGCAGGACAAAGTTCCTAACAACACAGTCCTGGAACGTGCTGGAATCCCTAGCATGTATGCACTGCTGAAACAGAGACGCCTGCGTTGGGTCGGTCATGTCGTGAGTATGGATGATGGCCGGATCCCAGAGGATCTGCTCTATGGAGAACTTGTGCAAGGAAAGCGCCCTACAGGTAGACCACAGCTGCGATACAAGGACATCTGCAAGAGGGATCTGAAGGCCTTAGGGATGGAACTCAACAAGTGGGAAACACTGGCCTCTGAGCAGTCCGCTTGGAGGCAGGCTGTGCAGCATGGCCTTTCCCAGTTTGAAGAGACACTTTGCCAGCAGTCTGAGGCAAAGAGGCAAAGAAGGAAGGCCCATAGCCAGGGAGACAGACCAGGGACAGACTGCACTTGCTTCGAGACTGAAGGTTGCCAATACCAATATCATTAAAATCAAGAGGTTGCACATACACACCATTGCTTGTAACCTGTAATGGATTTTTCCTCCAGAAATTTGTCTAATCCCCTTTTAAAGGTGTGCAGGCCAGATGCCATCACCACATCCTGTGGCAAGGAGTTCCACAGACCAACCACATGCTGAGTAAAGAAGTTACTTCTTCTTCTTCCTTGAAGAAGTTATATATCTGCTCCCTTTGTAACTGGTTTAATACTGTGTTAACTTTAGATCTTTGTACTAGTTCTGTTACGAGCTGCCTTGGGTGTTGAATGGAAAGGTGTGATGCTCATGTCTTGACAAAGCAGTGTAAACAACAATTTAAACATACAAAAGCCCTCTGTGTTTTTAAAAATGCCTTCTGTGCTTAGTGATGTGGGGGCACTCAGTCCACAACACAAGTGACAAAATGAGCCCAAGAGAGCTGGTGATGTGGGCATACACAATCTACCACACCGAAATACCTCTGTCCCCCATCTTACGAAAATTGCTTTTCATCCCCAAAATTCTGAGATTTCTTCCAAGCAGCACAATTTTAAATCGAGCTTGAAATTTTACTCTTGGAAAATTGTCCCAAACATTATCAATTTCACCCACTTCTTTGAGTTTTACCTTATCTTGGTCTCCAGATTCAGTCCCGCAGAAGGGCATATGTGAAGAAGGAAATAGACATAAGAACGTAAGAAGAGCCCCACTGGATCAAGCCAAAGGCCCATCTCGTCCAGCTTCCTGTATCTCACAGGTGTCTTCTGGTTTTGGTGTCATAACAGAAAGAAAAGAGCATCCCTCTCTCCACTCTATCCATCCCCTGCATAATTTTATACATCTCACCTATATGACCTATAGCACAGCCTGACTCAGAACCTGCATGAATATTTCCTGTGGGTTGTATACAAATCACATACAAACCCACTGATATAGCAATGTTATTTCCCTCAAAATGTACCTCAAAATTTCACATCACACCAAATTTGTTTTGGTGGCAAAAGGTACCTTTTGAATAGGCTCAGTTGGAAAGTTAGTTAGCCTAATGAAAGCAGGCTGAAAACCCTTTGTGAATAGGAGTTTTTCTGCAGGTCTGCTTCTGAGACTGCTGCTCTGTAGTACCTTTTCAAAAAAAGAAGTAATTACCTTTAATTAACTTGTAAGGACACCACTTTTTTGTTGTCCTTAATGAGGCCTGCAGGCTATGCGCCTTTAAGTATTTTTTTTTGGCTCATCAACTTTGTCCGCTGTTACCCAATTATCTGCCCTGTTCAACATCTTTGAAAGATCTGTGATTTTGTTGTTGTTGTTGGTTAATTTTCAGAAGCCAGAAAGGCCTGACTGGCATTTACATTTGTAGATTCATTATGAATCTACAGACCATTGACTCATCTATCTATCTATCTATCTATCTATCTATCTATCTATCTATCTATCTATCTATCTATCTATCTATCTCACCCACACCAACTGAAATCTACAGTGAACCCTTTGACTTGCATTTTGAGTTCCTGCAGTGGCATGCAACAAGTTAATCCACCTCTATCCTAAGCATTATGACTGCCTTGGCACAGAAGGGACCTTCAGTGGCAAACCAACACGTGCAGCAGTTTCCACGCTGGATGTGGTTGTGAAGGTATAGAATCCCTGAGCGGGCCGGATGAATAAACAAATGTGTCCATCTTGCTGCTGTCACTAAATAATTGGCAGAAAAACTGTAGCAGGAGCAGCATGAATAAATACTGATTTAGGCACAGTGGCGGCAAGAGAAAGGCTGGCGCAACAAACAGCTACAAGCTAAGCCTCTTTGCTGATCAAAGCAGAGAGCAAGTCTGCCAGGGAAGCTTGGGGGGGCATGCTGGTCTGATCACATGACCCTATCCCAGCTTAGTGCTGTGCAAGAGGCTTCCTCTCTACAGTGTTAACTGACCAGGAAGGCAAGAAAGAATCAAGCCCGACCTGCAAGACTGCTTGATGTCTTATAAACCTGCCCACCCTTAAAGCCCGTGTGGAGGCCCTACTCTCTAGTCCAGCATTTAGGACAGGGCTGTCAACCATAAGGCCTGTGGGCTGGATGTGGCCCTCAAAAGTTCTATCTGCCTGCCCTCCCCCATGGTAATTTGGCTCTCCCAGAACTGCCCTTTCAGCAGTGCCACTTCTGCCGAGGGTCTTGGAGTGAGAGGACGAAGGAGGCATGTAATGTACTGGCCCTTTAAGATCTTGACTGGGTTTGTGAAGTTGTGGTTATTATGCTCAGCTGGTGTAAGGCTGGGATTATTGAAGGGAGGGGTGTGGGTAGTTGATTAGTTGGAGTATAAAGAAAAGGGGAAAAGAGGAAGAAGCATCATCATTGCCATAGCTAAGAGAATGGTTTGAAACCTGTGAATGTTAATATGCTTGTCTGGTATTTGTCTAAATGGCCTTTTTATAGGTTATGAATGTGGGGGGATTATATTATTGTTAATAAAGTGGGGAATTATTGATAACCCATGTTGGTTGTTGGTTGTTCGTTATGAAGGCACTGAGCACCCCCCCCCCAATCCAGTCTTTCCTCCTGTCTCTTTGAAAAGGAGTTGAGGTCAGTAACCCAGGAAGTGGGTTCAGGACCACTACAGGGCAGGAGGAGTGGGAGACGCTGCTGAGGGTGCTGGGAGAACCCAATCATCATGCCGGCTGCCCTTTCAGCAGTGCCACTTCTACCGAGGTGTCACTTTGCAGACCACCTCTCAGGTACTGAACAGCAAAGTGACACTGTAGCAGAAGCAACACTGCTGAAAGGGCAGCTCCTGTGATGATTGGGCTCTGCCAGCATGATAATTGGGTTCTCCCATATCTTGACAATATGATCAAGATTTGCACATTTTCTCTTCTGTCATTTGCAGCTATGGAGTTGGAACTCTTCCGTCCCACCCCCCTGACAGACAGACAGACAGACAGACAGACAGACAATCAGCTGGCAGCAACGTCCCTGTTGCCGGCTGTCAGGGGAAAGCCCTGCCGGCAATCTCTGCCGGAACGCCAAGGAGGCCAGCAGTGCCAGCAGTCTTTCTATGCAAGAACAAAAAGTGCTTGTATCTCATCATCATCTGCTTAATGATGTCACTTCCTGTTTAATGACATCACTTCTGACCCTCAGCAGGTACAATGAATGCTATTCGGTCCACTATATGAAATAAGTTTGACCCTCCCCTCCCCCCCCTGAATTAGGAAAATTTGATTGGCAGCAACAAAGGACAAGGCCTTCTCAGTGGTGGTAACACACCTCTATACTTCCCTCCTTAGGGAGAGTAAACTGACTTCCCTTTGACCATATTTATTGATTTAACAGATTTACACAGAGGTTTAATTTTCTTCTACCTTTTATGGCAAAACTAACCTTACCTTTGACTTAGCCACATTTCTGTTGTAAATGTGATCTTTTTTTTAAATAAGAGTTGTTTAAATTGTGTTTTGTCTGCTTAAATAGTTTTAATTGTGAAGGTATCTTCTTTGTTGCATAAGCCACTTTGTGGACTTTAAATGAAAAGCAGGACTTATATGCTGAAATAAATTTCTTTTACGAGGTGGGGTCAGGGTGACAAGACGTCCTCTTTTTCCAGGGCACATCCGAGAACATAACATAAGAACATAAGAACAGCCCCACTGGATCAGGCCATAAGCCCATCTAGTCCAGCTTCCTGTATCTCACAGCAGCCCACCAAATGCCCCAGGGAGCACACCAGATAACAAGAGACCTGCAAGGCTTCCTGGGAATTGTAGTTAAGAACATCAGAACAGCCCCACTGGATCAGGCCATAAGCCCATCTAGTCCAGCTTCCTGGATCTCACAGCGGCCCACCAAATGCCCCAGGGAGCACACCAGATAACAAGAGACCTGCAAGGCTTCCTGGGAATTGTAGTTAAGAACATCAGAACAGCCCCACTGGATCAGGCCATAAGCCCATCTAGTCCAGCTTCCTGGATCTCACAGCGGCCCACCAAATGCCCCAGGGAGCACACCTGATAATAAGAGACCTCATCCTGGTGCCCTCCCTTGCATCTGGCACTCTGATACATAGCCCATTTCTAAAATCAGGAGGTTGCACATACACATCATGGCTTATACCCCGTAATGGATTTTTCCTCCAGAAACTTGTCCAATCCCCTTTTAAAGGCGTCCCCTTTTAAAGGCCATCACCACATCCTGTGGCAAGGAGTTCCACAGACCAACCACACGCTGAGTAAAGAAATATTTTCTTTTGCCTGTTCTAACTCTCCCAACACTCAATTTGAGTGGATGTCCCCTGGTTCTGGTGTTATGTGAGAGCGTAAAGAGCATCTCCCTATCCACTCTGTCCATCCCCTGCATAATTTTGTATGTCTCAATCATGTCCCCCCTCAGGCGTCTCTTTTCTAGGCTGAAGAGGCCCAAACGCCGTAGCCTTTCCTCATAAGGAAGGTGCCCCAGCCCCGTAATCATCTTAGTCGCTCTCTTTTGTACCTTTTCCATTTCCACTATGTCTTTTTTGAGATGCGGCGACACAATACTCCAGGTGTGGCCTTACCATTGATTTGTGCAACGGCATTATAATATTAGCCGTTTTGTTCTCAATACCTTTTCTAATGATCCCTAGCATAGAATTGGCCTTCTTCACTGCCGCCGCACATTGAGTCGACACTTTCATCGACCTGTCCACCACCACCCCAAGATCTCTCTCCTGATCTGTCACAGACAGCTCAGAACCCATCAGCCTATATCTAAAGTTTTGATTTTTTACCCCAATGTGCATGACTTTACACTTACTGACATTGAAGCGCATCTGCCATTTTGTTGCCCATTCTCCCAGTCCGGAGAGATCCTTCTGGAGCTCCTCACAATCACTTCTGGTCTTCACCACTTGGAAAAGTTTGGTGTCATCTGCAAACTTTGCCACCTCACTGCTCACCCGTCTCCAGGTCATTTATGAAGAGCTTGAAAGGCACCAGTCCCAGGACAGATCCTTGGGGCACACCGCTTTTCACTTCTCTCCATTGTGAAAATTGCCCATTGACACCCACTCTCTGCTTCCTGGCCTTCAACCAGTTCTCAATCCACGAGAGGACCTGTCCTCTTAATTCCCTGACTGTGAAGTTTTTTCAGTAGCCTTTGGTGAGGGACCGTGTCGAACGCCTTCTGAAAGTCCAGATATATAATGTCCATGGGTTCTCCCACATCCACATGGCTGTTGACCTGTTGACCTTTTCAAAGAATTCTTTAAGGTTCTTGAGGCAAGAGTTACCCTTACAGAAGCCATGCTGACTCTTTTTTAACCTCTTTTTAACCTTGTGTCCTGGAAAAGAGTTTAAATGTCCTCCTTTTTCCTGGGAGCAGGTAGCTCATAACCTTCTTGTAATTAATTATTTGCAATATGGTTTTAAATTTAATAATAATGTAGTGTTTAAATTAACCACATGAAATCAATATACGAGTGTTTTTAGCTTTGGTCACGTCGTATGTTTTTCTTGGATGTCCTACATTTTGGGGCACCTTGACCTCTTTTGGGGTTTTGCCATCTGTTCATTCTGGGTGGGGTGAGCTGCATTTGTTCTCCATATCCCTCCGGTTCCTACATCAGAACTTCAGGCAAGGAAATTTGGACTCATTCTTCCCATCATGCACTGCCTTGCATATCACCCCCCCTCCCCACATTGCTCATAAGGTTCACCATGTTAGTGGCAATAAAAAATGAAAGCAAATGGGATTATAGCTGTACGCAGCGTTTCTGGGTGATGTTTTCAACTCCTGCTGGTCAAATCGCTCCTAAAGGGCACCTCACGGCAACGTTTATTTCCTTTCTGCGGCGATGGGATTTTAAATCCTCTCCTAATACCACGCTCACAAAAGGCCGCCTTCTGAAAAGGGATGTGGAAACAGTTGGCTGCTGAGCTCACCTTTGCTCTTAGCGCAGGGGAGGAGAATGTGGCAGTCTATGTTGGGAGTCGGGCAATGCCACTGACAATGGAGCGGTGATTTCTGTCACCGTTTGATGAGTTCCCTAGAGGGGCAGGTGTCCTGTTGCCTCTTTTGCTGAAAAGTTGAGCTTCAAGGAAGGAATTTTATTTTATTTTTTTTTGGGGGGGGGGGGAAGAGAGAGGGGGGGTTAGCCAGGGGAGGGAGCTGGTGACACAACATGCAATGTGGCCCTCCCACTCACCCAGAGGTCCTCCCACTCGCGATCAGAGCCATTAAAGGCAGCAATGGCAACATGCTGAGCAGCGACTGCTCATGAGCGCCTGCGCATTGCCATTGCTGCCTGGAATGGCTCCAATGACGAGCTTACATGGCGCATTGCGGCACCTGCAGTACTTGCCACGCCTCTGGCGACGCAACTTAGAGACAGAAAACAGCATGAAATTCTGCAGAGTGATTAGCACTCGGGGTGACAGCACTTGGGCTAAAACAGGCTTCAGTCCAAGCAGGAGAATATTTGCCATTGGCCCTTGAGAGTTACAGTACTGGGCTTAAGGTTCAAACCTCCACTCATCCCTAAAGCTCCGGGACTGACCTTGCACCAACCACTAATCCACCTCACTGGCGTCGTTGTAATGATCAAATGGTGGATAAAATGGTGTTGTGATGATAAAATGGTGCTCTCCTGAGCGTCTAAGGAGGACTAGTGCAAGGCCTCCTGATGCTTGAACTAGTGTTCCAAATGCTGCCCCCATAGCCCCAGTTTCTGATCCTCCTACTCCCCAGTGCTCTAGTCCAGCACTCCCCCCCCCCACACACACACACACACTCACACACTTCCTCTCTGTTAACCTCTTCCTTCTCCAGTTCAGGGAATAGAAGGAGGAGAAGCAGTAGAGGACAGTAGGTGGACACAGATACTTGCCCCACCAGTCTGCTGCCTGAGGAGACGGTTTCAGTTGGCCTCAGAGATGAGCCGGTCCTGCTTTTAAGCTTTGAAGGATGTGGGACTCAGATATCTGAAACACTGTTTTGGATATCCTAAAAAACCATTTTGGATCTAGCTAGGATAAAACAGTTCAGTGTGTGTGAGAACTATTTCTCAACAGGGCTGGTGGCAGTTGATCAATATATGTCCCCATAGGTGATTTAAGTCATTCTCTCTCTCTCTCTCTCTCTCTCTCTCTCTCTCTCTCTCTCTATCTATCTATCTATCTATCTATCTATCTATCTCTCCTTTTGGTGCCTTCTCCTCTGTTGTTTTTGCAAGCTCAGTCTAACCAACTTTTATGGAATTCGAAAAAGTTTGGTTAGCACACACCGCGAGAAACCCCAAAACAGGAATTTTTTTGTTACTAGAAAATAAGGAGCTGTCTGTAATAAATCATGACTTCCACACCTGCTACTCTGCATTTTCTCAAAGAGGCTTTACACTTTTAAGGGACTAGGGAGGGTTTCACTTCTAGTTTATTTGAAAAGACAAATTGCCACATGGGGGGATAATGGGGATAATATTAGCTTAGCGTGATTTTGCCCAGAATCAGCAGATTCTGTAGGGTTCTATGGGGGAGGTCTAAAAAAAATGAAGCGACATGATTATATTCCATGGAGCTGTCAAGTTTTGAAAGAAAGAACATCTCCTGGAAATATGGGTTATCTTTAGCATAACCCAGACTCTTTACATAATGTGATTCTATAATGGGCTGTCAGCAATCTCATGGTGCAACTGTCACTTGGTGGTAGCTGTGTGGTGATTGCCATTTCCCCCCACCCTAACAGCCCCTAGGATGAAACCACATCATGACGAACCATCATTCCAACATCTATTCTCCATTTAAAACATGGCAGCCGTCAAAAAGTGGCCACAGAGAAGAACTCCCTGGCTTAAAAAAAAATAAAATAAAGCAAAAGCTTTCACGGAACAATGTGAAGAAAAGGCTCTTGTTGACAGTCTGTCAGCCCCTAAGCTTCCTGGGGAAAAAATGGGCTCCCTTGAAAAATGAATGAATGGCTATCCTCTTCCCCGTTCTGCAAATGGGGTGGCAAATTTGTAGATGGGGCATCACTGCAGCCCTAAAAATAAGACACCTACTATTGTCGATGGAGCCTGGTGACCTGGCAACAGTTTTATGGGGGGGGGGGGTGATGACGACAGCAAGGATAAAAAATAACAAGGATCAAAAATATGGAAGGGGTTGGACTTTCCGTATTGACAAGAACTAGCCAGCCCATTATTTAGCTGCAGGCTTCCAGCAGCATCACTAGTGCTGGAATCCCTAGCATGTATGCACTGCTGAAACAGAGACGCCTGCGTTGGCTCAGTCATGTCGTGAGAATGGATCATGGCCGGATCCCAAAGGATCTCCTCTATGGAGAACTCGTGCAAGGAAAGCGCCCTACAGGTAGACCACAGCTGCGATACAAGGACATCTGCAAGAGGGATCTGAAGGCCTTAGGAGTGGACCTCAACAGGTGGGAAACCCTGGCCTCTGAGCGGCCCGCTTGGAGGCAGGCTGTGCAGCATGGCCTTTCCCAGTTTGAAGAGACACTTGGCCAACAGTCTGAGGCTAAGAGGCAAAGAAGGAAGGCCCACAGCCAGGGAGACAGACCAGGGACAGACTGCACTTGCTCCCGGTGTGGAAGGGATTGTCACTCCCAAATCGGCCTTTTCAGCCACACTAGACGCTGTTCCAGAACCACCTTTCAGAGCGCGATACCATAGTCTTTCGAGACTGAAGGTTGCCAACACTATCTAGCAGCATTGGGGTGCCATGTGGGGGGCAGCCAGGGGTGTATCTAGGGTGTGGCATGCCAGCACATCTGCTCTTGGTGTCACTTGGGGGGTGTGCAAGGCACAGACTTACAGGGTAGTGAGTGGCACCACTGCATGCCCCCCCATCTGCAGCACTCCTTGTGGTTCCTGGCTTCTCAATGGGGCGGTGCTCGTGCCTCAGTGTTGAGTCCACCCTCCCTCCCGAGTGTCAGTTTGGTTCCGAAACGGAGCCATTTCCAGAGGGCAGTGTACTGCACAGGCATGGGGGCGACATGATGATGTAGGTGGGTCAGGTTGGCGCATCCCTGCATCACCTTGCCCCAGGCACCACTAGCCCTGATACACGGCTGGGAGCATCTAGAAACTTGAGGCTGCTGCGTCAGGGCCTGGTAAGGTCATAAAACTACCAACCCTTGTAAAAAGAGTTCAGGGGCAACTAATGAATGACCCAAGATTCACCTTGATTGCCTATGCACGAAAAGTCCTGCTGGATCAGGCCAAAGATCCATTAAGTCCAGCATCCTGTTTCCCACAGCGCCCCCCCCCCCCAGCTGCCTCCAGGAAGCCTCAAACAGGTGATGAAGCTCTTCCCTTCCCCAACAGTTACTCCCCTGCCACTGGCAGAAAGAAAAATTAAAAAGCTGGTAGAAAAAGGCCCATTTGGGGAGGGGGGGGCAAACTGGAAACAGCACAGGCAAGTGTGAATCACCCCTGCCACTTCAGTTCCATGCATATTCAAACCAGCATAATTGTCTCTCATGAAAGCAGCATGAAATGCATTTTAATAGGGCAGAAGAGGAACAGCTTTTCCCCTTAATCACACCAAAAATGCTTCTCCCGGCTCAGCACCACCTCCTCTCCCTTCGACAGTGGACTCGGTTCAGCTCAGCTCCTAATGGGAAAGCCAGCCACCCAGCTGCTGTGTCTGGAGGCCTGAGCGTTAACTGTGGATCTTTGAGAAATTAGTTGTTACCCGAAGTTAACAACCTGTTTATTAGTCAGTGGGCCCCAGATGGAAATCTGGCTGACAAACGAATGTCACTGCTGTTCTCAACTCGGGTTAATGGGCCATTTTATTAGGGGGACTTCCTCCCCTGGGGTTTCATCCAAGAAGGCATTATTGGGTATGATAGAGTGAGATGTTCATGCTGACGGGATTCGGGACGTGGCAAAAACAGCAGCGGCAGAAGATAGGACTATGGAGATATGCTTGATGGTGGACGAGTCTGAGCCAAAAAAAAAAGTCCCCAGCAATCACTTTTGGGTTGAATTCCAGGGATTAAATTGGGAATTTGAATCTAATTGGGGGTTTGAACCTGAAACTCACTGTTTTTGGGAGAG
This sequence comes from Tiliqua scincoides, assembly GCF_035046505.1. Taxonomy (NCBI): domain Eukaryota; kingdom Metazoa; phylum Chordata; class Lepidosauria; order Squamata; family Scincidae; genus Tiliqua; species Tiliqua scincoides. The sequence goes on along the minus strand of NC_089828.1, from coordinate 2,397,314 downwards.
GGTGAAATTCAGCACGGACACTAGAGGCCAACCAACATCTGCTCATTGGTGGCTGCTGTATTCCTCTAAAGCTTTCAGAACAACAATGCAGGATGTTGAGGTGTGGCTCTGATATGGGCTTGGGGGGGGGAGACAACCATTTTGCACCTCCCTGCAAATTTAATCCTACCCTGAAATCCTGAAACTCTCCAACACATTTGCAACCAGCAAATGGGGCCATAAAATGGGGGGGGGGGATTTTAGGCCATTCTAGGCCTAATGCATCCCCTCACCCAATGGTTACGCTACACACAAAGAGCTAATAACAGTGATTTTCAACATTTTCTCCACACTTAGGTCTTCTCTGTGGTCTTCACCTCTTGGAATGTCACGTTCAGCTTCCAGGAGACTCTTCTGGCTACTGCAGCTATTTCTAGGGCAATTCTCCGTAGTAATTAATTGTCTGTTCCTCTCACTCTGCTGGCAGAGGGACAGTTTGTTATTATAGACACCCTAGAAACAGAGCCGCAGAACCCAGAAGAGCTTCTCAGTGGTTTTCAACAGCTGTGCTCCCACAGAACACCTGCGGACCTTTTGTGGTGTGTGCCGCGGCACACCATTTGAAAATGGCTGGCTTATAGGCTGCAGGGGGCAAAGGTGGGCACAATGGATGGACTGGAGAGGGCATGGTCATTATGTTAATAGAGACAACAAACATAAACATGCAACCCCGGCTGGACATACTACTGCCTGAATATGTGCTGCTGAATCCCTGATAACAGAGTGCAGCTAATTTCATGACCTGCTATCTTGCCTTCAGCATCCCTACCAATGGCAGCTCTGCCCGCTCCCTGTGGGAGACTATTCCAGAAAGTGTATTTCATTGTCAGGCTGAATTTTCTTCTTACTTTAACGTGTTTCTTCCCCACCACCACCACCTTTCTCGTTTCCACCGCCTAGCTACTTATTTCTTCACCATAGCATTTTACGTTCTTGGCGCATAACACCTTTGAGATAACTGGAGACGTTTATCATCCCTCTACCCTCCATCATTTTCCTGCCAAGCTTGGCGTATTTAGTTATTTTAATCTTTCTTCATAAGTCATCCTCCTCGGCATCTGTAACTCATTCTTGATGCTCTTCTTTGAGTTCTTTCCAATTTGTCGGTGCTCAAAACATTTCTCTCTCTGTGTCTAGGAGTACATAACGAAAATACAGCAGAGAGGCTATCCAAAAGAGAAAGTATGTGGGCTACAGATTAACCTTTGTTATGCGCCTTACTGGTGCTGAAAGTAGCTTGCACATAATGGGCCGTAATCTCAGTTCCTTCTGTGAATGCAAAAGGAGATCATGCCAGGACCCTCCTGGCTGTGGGATGATCACTGTGGGACAACAGAAGCACACCAGCTAGCACTGACCCTGTGCAGGTACACCAACTAGCCATACACCTACCTCAGGCTTGATTCAGTGCTCAAAGTTCCACCTCCACCACCTCCTCCGCATCCCTCACTGGTCTGCCACCACTCTTTTCAAACTGGTCTATGGATGCCATTTTGAACATCTCTGCAGCCTTCAGGAAGCCGCAGAGACCTTTGGAAGGCTGCAGATGGGTTAGATCACAGATAACCAAGAACAGCATCACAGCAAACATAAGGCAGCGGGCAATTCTGCCCCTTGCAGATATGCAAATTTGCTACAGAGAACTGACTTACCTTCCTCTGAGTTTACCTGATTGTTCTGTGGCCTAATCAGATGCAGTTTGGTCATACGCTGTACCAGAAGGACATATAGTCCTTTGCCTTATCTCCATTCACCGTTGGGGGACCGATAACCAAATGCATGGCCGACTTCTCTAATTAGAGTTCTGTGTTCCCTAAAGTCTCTCACTCTTGCCAGTCATTCCGTCCTCTTCTCCCAGCCTTGTTGATTTGTTTGCTTACCTCTCCCTCCCGCCTCCTACTTAACGATCTCTCTTTAGGGCACTTCTTTCTACAAGGATAACCACAGATAACGGCCTTTTTTGTTTGTTAATTGATCATGAAGCCTTTGTTGCCATTTTGCATTCAAAATCCATCTTTTAATTCCCCCTTTCCGTTGGAGCAAAATTGCTTAATTTTAGGTAATATAGTTGCTCATAGGGTTTTGGTGTTTTTCTTTTCTTATTAAGATATTAAGATTATAATAATAATTATATTATTGAATATTTTATCTGGCTCTTCTTGGCTTGTTTGGGCTGTTGTCCATTTGTTTGCCTTTTAATTATAATGATCCATGCTCAGAACGGAAAAATTGAGAATGGGAGTAGCAAAAGGAATGGCCATCGAGGCTTCCTTCCCCGGTTTGGAAAGATAAGGCAAGGGAATCTCCTCCCGTTCAGACGGTTCATTATCTCCTATGTGCCGATGAGCATTAAGGAGAGGTTGGGAAGAAAAGGAAGGCACACCTGGCAAGGGGAACGTGCCAACACTCGCCCACTCCTTTCGTGAACCAGCCTCAGAGGAGTAACTGGCCGGGCCCAGCATTTGTTGGAGAGGAGCCTGATAATGTGAAATTGCACCAATGCTGATGAGTGGTGCAAAGAGATAATCAGAGCGCTAATTACCTGAGCCCAATAGAAGACTGAGCTCAACGCACAGAGTTCAAAGAAAGAAGTCTCTGAGTCGTGAATGAAATGACAGTTTGCAAGAGCACAGAGATGGCACAGCACAGAGTGGGGAGAGGGTCAATACCCACATGTAAACATTTGGTTCTGCGCAAGCATGCATATCTTGTAGCTCAGGGGTGCTCAGACTTTCAACTTTAGGGATGCTGGACCTTTAACAAGTGTATAGAAGAGAGAATTTCAGCAGGTGCAGCTTGTCATCTGTGGGATGACAAGTTGCACCTGCTGCAATTCTCTCTTCTATACACTTGTTAAAGGTCCAGCATCCCTAAAGTTGAAAGTTTGAGCACCCCTGTTGTAGCTCATCAAACTGAATGCGGCACACCAGCCTTGGATTCTGGCTTCCCAGGTGCCCGACAGCCTCCTTCTTTCTGCAGTCCCAAGCAGGCAGCAAAAACAGGAGGTGCATCGAGCCCCTGGACTGCCTGCGGCCGTGACTGGAGGGTGGCATTGAGTGTGGCCTGTCACAAGCAAAGCAGGCTTATTCAAAGAGATGCTTCATAAAGTCCTACTCTCACTACACGGAGCCCTTGCTAACTGGATCAGAGGCACTTTTTCAAGTGGGCGCTCTTCTTTTATTTAGCAGGAGGAGAGTAACTGGCCCTCCTCACCCCAGCAGTGTCTTTCCAGTGGTTGTCTGCTGGTGTTATTTCACATCTTTTTAGATTGTGAGCCCTTTTGGGACAGGGAGCCATTAGCTATTTGATTCTCTCTGTAAATCGCTTTGTGAACTCTTGTTGAAAAGCAGTATATAAGTACTGTTAATAATAATAATAATAATAATAATAATAATAATAATAATAATAATAATATGGAGCTAATACTGGAAAATGCAAGTGTAATGTGGTCTGCAGAACTGTGTCTGGGGTGCTCTGATTTTGATATGTGGGTCAGAGGAGGGACAGAAAGGTTTGAGAATCTTCATGGTCTTATTTGCGGCTATTTCTTCACTTGCTGCTGTGTCAGCTCTATTTTTTTCTTGTGTGATTTGGGGCCCAATCCTACCTGGGCCTTGTGCTGGTGGATCTCATAAGGCCAGAGCAGTTGTTCTGCCATTCTTCAGGGGGCAGGCTGCAAAGTCGCAGAGGCCCTGCACAGGTTAGAAACCCATAAGAGGGCAGAGGGGGTAGATCAGGGAAGGATCATGGGTGGATCAGGGCAGGCAGAGGGGCAGACAGGAGTTGGGAGGAGGTGGTAACAGGACCCATGAGAAGGGGTGCTGGGGATAAATTGTAACCAGGCCTAGGATCAAAAGGGGGGCCAGGAGCCAAAGGAGGGGACCCCAAAATTTCCTGGAATCTTACATTTTCTGATCTCACAGGGCCCATGAGAAAGGAGTGCAGGGCCCAGGGTCAAAAAGGGGGCCAAGGAGTATGGAAAGTAGAGGAGAAGGGGAGCTAGAAATTTCCTAGAATCTCAGAAAATGTTTGCGTATATTGTGTGAAGACTAGCATTCAAATTTTGTGTAAGCCTACACAGTTTTATATGTCATCATTTGTTGAAATTTTGATCCTAGGGTTCTATGAAACTATGATCCAATACAGAAGGGAATGGGACACCCCCCAAAGACTTCATACCCCAAAAGGGGACCAAAAAAAAAGCTTTGTACTCCAAAAGGGGCCCAAAAGAAAAATTGGGGGCACAGGGGACCATGGAGAACAGTGGATAATTGAATCAGTGAATACCAGATCCATGGATGTGGGGAGTACCCGTACTGTATTTTTCTGATAATGGTGCAAGGGCAGCTTCTCCTGGTTACACACCTTTACCAAGCAAATGGACTGCCTCAAAGTTGGCTGGGCTGTGCAATAAATTGGTCATCACCTATCACTAAAGGTTTAGGTCGTGGAGCACATAAACTCAGGGATGGCTGGGGAATAACATGGAATACCCAACAGAGACATAACATTAAATGTGAGGAAACTCTCTGACAAGGTGACCAAAGGTCTGTAAGAAATTGATCCAGTTTGACTGTTGAAGCAAGTCAAGTCTAAGCCTGTAAGCGCTCTGGGTTGGTGGAGAGAATGCAGTGTAGATTCTCTGTGTGTCGTGCTTCAGAGAGCACCGATAACACTGGTGCAAGCGGAGCAGTGGGAAGCAAGCAAGTAGTAGCACTTAGGGCTTGTCTCGACAAGGCAGGCAGGATTCTTTTAAAATATAGGAAAAAGTTGATGGAAAGGCAACTGGACAAAGTACAGAGAGGGAAAATAAGATACGGGTGATCAGAGGCAAGTCAAAAAGAAGTATCTGACTTCGTGTTCCCTGCATTAAGAAATTCACTGAAACAAGCTGGAGAAGTAGAATTTCCCCTGTCACCAGGTGGAGGGGTGAGTTGTCTTGAGTAGTTGGTTCTGCTACTCCAAAACATTGCATATCTTTCCCTACTTAACTTGATTTGGGGGCCTGGGGGAGAGGAAGATGCAATTGCAATCTGGCTTCTACATTTTGTAACCAGATTTAGGGCAGGGGGGTGGTGGTGCATGGAAATAATTTAGCTTGCTGAGCCAATTCCAAATTGAGCCAAGAGAGTTTGCTCAATAAGACCCTTACGGCCCAGTTCTGGCCTGTGATCCAGCGGGGCCGGTGTAACCTCTGTTGCATCCAGCATGGGAATAGAGGTAGCTGGCAGTCTCCCCAGGGAAGGACAATATTCATCCCTTTACCCCAGGGAAAGCCCCCAGAAGCCTTTATGGGGCTACTTGGATCCACGCCGGCAATATCACTGCAGCAAAACCAGGCTGCCCCGTCTCAGGCTTTTGGGTTTGTGAGAGGGGTGTCCGGGAGGGGTAGTATGTAATGGTAGCTGTGGCCTCTCTCACTATTGCTTCCCAAGCCTGCCCGGTCCCCTCTCTGCTCTTCCAACACCCCATAATGCCTCCCCCTGTACTGCCATCCCCCTGCCCCCCGTCACCCAGCCAAGAGCCTACCTGCTCTGCTCTGAGTGATAGCGACAGGCTGACACAGACCTTGCCACCAGTGTTGCAGACCTCTCTGCTGCCACATGCTGCTTTACGGCATGTTTGCGACAGCACACATGCCCGTTCCGCCGGCGCTAGCTGGCATAGGAGTGGGCTGCCCATATTCCAAACACTGATTATTGGCACGGCATTGCAGAATGCCTCTGCCATGCAGCTTCTTTTCCTCCCTTCCAATTCCTCAGCAAAGCCCAGCTCTTCCATGAAGGCTTTGATGCCACCTGCTCGTTTCTATCCCTAATTATATTCCACTGAAATAACCACATACTCTTCACCTATGTACCCTGCCTCAAGTCTTCTTGCCTCCCTAACCATTCCCTTCTTTTGCTATTCCTCTTGTGTCTTGGGAGCCCATAGAGATAGGAATCTCTTTTGGAGAGTCAGTCCATCCATGAGGCCAACTGAGACAATTGCCTCAGGCAGAAGATTGGGGGGGGAGTACCCATCTTTATCTACCTACTGGTCTCCACAGCTCCTCTTTCCACTCCCCAGACTGGAAAAAGAAGGGAATAGAGGGGGAGGGGATAAGAGTGTTGAGCAACATTAGTGAGTGGGAGAAGCAGAGGTTGGCACATCATAGGGGCATTTGGAATCGGGCATCAGGGGGTCTTGGGCCGGCCCTGCTCTCTTCTCATTCTTTATAAAACACCCTGAACTCTATGAGCATAAGCCGTTGCTGTTATGTCACTATTATTAATTTTAATCAATAGAGAAGAGTCTTTTCAAAAGTGTTATTGTCTTGATAGCTGAATCACGGAGATTGGTTTACCCAATTAGACCTTTTTCTTTATGCATTTTTTGTTTTATCAGCTCAAGAAAAGGATGTGACTAAGAACCAAATTAAAACGGCTTTGTTCCTTCGCAGCCAAGCGCTTTTGCTCTGCCCCAGACGGGTGATCATTAAATGGTAAATATTTGCCCCTTTGAAAAGGATTGTGCGTTTGCTAGCAAATCCATTTCCCTGATTCTTCTTGTAGCATAAGCCCATTTTTTCTTCCTCTAAACCAGAACAAATCCAATGTTTCAGTATCTTATCAGCATTATATAAATGACAACAAGTGGAATTCTAAATTGTCAACTGTTTTACCCTTGTACATCATTAGCTTCTCTTAACCCTCCTCCTTCCTGCAGTGCTTTCTAATAAATGCAGTTATTCTTAAGAAACAAACTATTATTATTTATTATTTTCACATTTTTTATGCCACCCTTCCTCGAAGGAACTCAGGGCTGTGTTCATGATTCCTTCCCTTCTTTTTTCCTCACAACAACCTTGTGAGGTAGGTGAAGCAGAGAAATAGTGACTGGCTGCCCCATGTTCATAAGAACATAAGAGCAGCCACACTGGATCAGGTCATAGCCCCATCTAGTCCATCTTTCTGTATCTCACAGTGCCCCACCAAATGCCCCAGGGAGCACACCAAACAACAAGAGACCTCACTCTGGTGCCCTCCCTTGCATCTGACATAGCCCATTTCTAAAATCAGGAGGTTGCACGTACACATCATGGCTTGTAACCTGTGATGGATTTTTCCTCCTGAAATTTGTCCAAGCCCCTATTAAAGGCATCTAGGCCAGAGGCCATCACCGCATCCTGTGGCAAGGGGTTCCACAGACTAACTACACACTGAGTAAAGAAATATTGTCTTTTCTCTGTCCTAACTCTCCCAACACTCAGTTTTAGTGGCTGTCCCCTGGTTCTGGTTCTGGAATAAAGACTTGAATAAAGATTAGGTTTTTGTCCTTGTCTTCTGGTTCTTCCTTTGGATCTGGGGTAATGTCTGCCATAGATCCCTTCGACACCTTTCTGACCCTTTGGGATGGGGGAAATGCAGCTTCTTCAGCAGCCGACATGACAGGACCATTGATGGGAGAGCAAGAAGAGCCCCCTACCCCTGAAACACACACTTGCATTCAACACAAAAGGCAAATGTGTCACTTTGACTCTGCCTTGGATGAAAAAGAGCTACAGGGAGCGTAAACGGGAATCTTGATCTCCATTCCGAGTGCCATCATTTATTTCTTACATGAACAATGAAAATGCTCTTATGTTTGGTTGTGCTTCAGCCTTGGCAGCTCCTTTAACATGGTTTGCATTCATTACCCCGGCTGTCTGGGCTGCTCACTGTTGGTATTTTTTTTCCTGCTGATATTGCTGTGGGTTCCTTATCTCCTGGGGGAGAATTCGTGCAAGCCTCCCATGCCATTCCTAACAAACAGTTTAACGTGCTGTTGCCAGCCAACACTGCAGCAGAGCTGTTGAGAAACATGTCATGTCTCGAGGAAAAACCCGGCAAGGTTGCAGAACCGGCGTTCGAAGACGAAGAGGAGGTTTCTCTTCCATGTTTATCATGGCTTTGTATCTCGTCCTGAGGTGGAGGTTCAGGGCAGCAGCATTCGCTTATCCATTTACAAAATGTCCTTGTTTATAGTCCCAAAAGGATCTCCAATTGGGTTACAAACATTCTTCACAATTGGATCATACTAAAAACCTAGTATCGGGCACAGAAACAACATGGCTTCTCTGTGGCGCCTGGATCACTCTGTGTCAGGGGTCTCTTGAGGGAGTGTCCCAAAACAGCCCACTTCCCATGGGCTCCACCACTTTAAAGCTGGCCTCCGTAGGGCCTGGTCAGTGTCCAAATGCATACTCTGGTGGTCAAATTTCTGAGGTGGTGGTCAAAGTGCTTCCTAGGTGGTGTGAGAAACACAGCTTGGTTTGCAAGCTTTGGGGCAGAAACCCAGCTCTGGCAGTGGAGAAGGTCAGTCCTCAAGGTGGGTTCCCTGTCTTGGCCCCACCAGGCTGCTGCGGGTTAGAATAGGAAACTGTAGGCAGTTTGTGCAAGGCCAGGATCACCAAGGTCTAGAATAATAATAATATTGGCAACCTTCAGTCTCGAAAGACTATGGTATCGCGCTCTGAAAGGTGGTTCTGGCACAGCGTCTAGTGTGGCTGAAAAGGCCAATCCGGGAGTGACAATCCCTTCCACACCGGGAGCCAATAATAATAATAATAATAATAATAATAATAATAATAATAATAATAATAATAATAATAATAATAATAATAATATTAAACAACTAGGTATTTATATACCGCCTTTCTGGTCATTGGATTACTCCTCTGACTTTATTCAATGCAGTTTACATAGGCAGGCGTTTCTAAATCCCTCAAGGGGATTTTTACAATCGTGGAGGTTCTCTCTTTCAAGAACCAACAACATTTCAGAATGGATCTTCCTGGCTTGGTCTCACTTCTGGCCTCCAGTTCTCCCACGCAGGCTGGCAAGTAGCTCCATCTCTCACATGGAGGGCAGCCAAGACGCTTCTTGCTCACACCAAGAGCAGGTGGAATCTCTCAGCTGAGCTTCAAGGTCTCGCCATTCTCAGCCGTTCAGGGAGCTGCCGGTGTCCTCGAACTGGCGACCTTCTGATGTTATCTTCGGGCTAACGGAGGCTCTACCCTCTAGACCAGACCTCCTGCCTGGAGGACCAGGACCTTCCATGTCCTTGAGAGAAGGTGTCAACACTATGTTCCTAACTTGAATACAGCTCTCAGATCTTCAGTTCTTCTTTAGCCTGGGCACTTGGAGTCCACCATGCTACTCCCTCTGTGCCACTGGGTCATCTAATGGTGTCCTGCTGCTGACTGCTGCTGATCTGTCTGCCACAGATCCAGGACAATCTATGAACTGAGTGTTTTACAAACACAGTCATGATAAGCTAAGCACTACATGCAATAGAATTTCTGGTTTGGCATTTAACTGAATCATTTGCACTGCAAGAATTCCAAAGCCAGTGCAAATCATGTGGCCTCTAAGATCTCAGAAGCGTGTGACTATAAATGCCCAGGTCCTACTTCAGTTTGGGGGAGGGGGCAGCAATTAAGTGGTAACGAGAATTAACGTCCCAATTCTAATTAAATCCCACCTCTACCTTTGCAGCTGTGCCAACGGGGAGGGGGGTGTAGCCCCAGAGGCTTCCTCAAGGTAAAGGATACTCATACTGTTACCTTGGGGAAAGCCTCTGCTTCCATGATCAGTCTACTCACTTGCTGGGATGCAACAGCCTTCAATGCTCTTCTTGGGTCCCAAGTTGAGACCTCTGGGCAGAGGAATAACTAGGATACAGCCTGAGGGGCACTTGCCCTGGGCGCTACACAGAGGGGGGACGTGAAGCTGTAAGCACCTCCTCTTCTGGGGAGTCCCTGGAAATGACATCAAAATGTCATGTGATGTTGTGATGTCACTGCCCCAGAAGCCAGGACTTCTAGTTACGCCTCTGCTGTGGGATGCAGGATGCTGTACTAGATGGAGGTTTGGTCTGAGGTTATGTTCTTGCCAGGAAATAAAATAGTGATTTTGTTTTTCATTCCACTACGAAAAGACGGGGAATCCTAAATAAACAAACAAATAATGCATCAATTGGCTACCAGACGTAGCAAAGCAAAAAGAAAAATGATGTGCTACAAAGGCATCTGAGGATGTTATCTAGACTTAAGCACAGTCACCTCCAGGACTTTCACCACAAATCTGTCATCCTTGAGTCTCTTACCAAGCGCATTAATCCAGCGAGCACATCCCATAAACCAGGATTGGTTGGTGGAAAGTTTCTCTATATATTTGAAATAATGTACACGGCATAAAATGCATTGCACACCTACGTTTAATATATGTGGCAGTATCGGGAAGGGGGGAAGAAGGAGTCAGTCTCTTATGAAATCTTTCAGAGTCGAGCTGCTTTCCTTGCTGTTTGAGATATATGGGAAGCATTTGTGTCGGTGACACCGTATCTTGGACGCCTTACCTTTTCTGCCACGTTCAAAACATAGCTTTGGGCACATGAAAAGAAAAGCCAGGCCACATGACCTGCACTGAATCCTATGCAGCTTAGGAGGTGGCTGAAGGTTATCTCGGGTAAGGGGATTTTTTTCCCCTTATCCCAGGTAAAGCTTCAGCCACCCCTATGGGGCTTCTTGGATCCGTGCCAGGCATTCAGCTGGTGCAAATGTAGGAAGTCCATGTAGGGCTGCCCAGGCTGGGGATGCGGGTTAGGATATAGTGAAGGAGACCCCCACCGATCCCACCCCCTCCCAGGCCCATTCAACCTTCTGTTTCATCCTTCCTCTTCCCCAAAATGCCACCTCCAACATGCCCTCCCACTACCTTCTCGAACCACCCAGCATGAACTCACCTGTGCCGGCAGGAGTGAGGAATGGATCCAGTGCTGGCAGCCTGCCACATTTCTTGGTGCCTACGCTGCTGGCTCTCAAGTAGGCGCAAACATGTCTTATGGCACATTTATGACACTCAGAGCCGGCGCAGGGAGGCCTGAGCCAGCTTAGAGTTCAGTTCGGATTGCTTTGTCAGTGTCAGGGGTGATGGGCTACTGGATACCTAACAAGCTTCCTGGATGAGAAGGCATTTGAACTAAGCTTCACTGCTCCAAGTTCAACATTCCAACCACTACACAGGAGAGGGGTCGTAGCTCATTTGGAGAGAATTTGCTTTGCATGCAGAAGGTCTCAGATTCCTTCTCTGACATCTCCAAGAACCTGTCTTGAAGACCTCCAAGAAAAAGACCTGATCTCTAAAGAACCATGGTTTGGGACTAGACTCAGTAGTAAAACACATTCAGCTCAGTAGTAAAACATATTCAGAAGATGCCAAGTTCCGTTCCTGTTGGCCTTTCCTATCTATAAAAGCTCCTGTCTGAAATCCTGGGGAGCTAGTGTAGGCAATTCTGAGCCTAGTTCAGTGTTTCTCAACCATTGGTACATGTTTCACTAACGGTATGCAAGATGGTGTCCGGAAGTATGCGCTCCATGCCCCAGACAGCAGCAAGATCAGGACACGATGCACTGAACAATGGTAGGAATTTCAGATTGGTGGGCCGAGTTCGAGCAATGCTGTTTTTGTGCACCAGAGAAACGCCCCCACCCTCTCTGAGCCTCTTATCAGTGTTTGTTGCAGCATGTCCCAGTCTTGCAGGCCAGTTGGTTGCAGGCCAACCTGGACATAACTTGCAAAGACACCATTGCCAGTTACTTCCAGTGGTATATGTGATGGGCCAACATACGCAAAGAGGTACACGGTGAGTGGTATGTTGAAAAATGCTCCCCTAGATAGACCAGTAGTCAGAATCAGAAGGCTGTTCCATATGCATGTTGCATGTTCCTCTGGGTACCCAGGATGTCTGTATTTTTTGTAGGTCAGAGCACATACAGCCCTGAGTGTGCGTTTTTCTCTTCATGGAATAGATTCAAGTGTCAAAAATACGACATCCAATCCCACCCTTATGAGACGTCCACATTTTCCCACGTCTGTCTAAGCCCAAGCTCCAGACTTGTTTTCAAGGCAAAGCATCTTGACTCCCACCATGCTTATTAATAGCCTGCACAATAATAAGCACTTGAGACTATTTTTCTCCCTCTTCGTAAGAGCTTTAATAATGCAAAGATTAAGTGCATTCTGGGGCAAGCCAATGGAGTTTCAACTAGGGATGGCTCTTTTCTATTAACCAATTATCTTTCCATGCCCCTGTGTCACTGCAACATATTTTTTTAGAAAATATATATATATATATATATATATATATATATATATATATATATATATATATATATATATATATATATATATATGTCCTGTTTCTCTATTATCGCTATTAGAGAATATAATTTCAAGAATTATTTCAAGCTTTCCATTTGCAAAGAGAAGCAGCTCAGGCTTCAGCATTGTACCAGTTTCAGGCTCATTGGCGATGACTAGTCAACCTAGAAACACTGAAAGGTGAGTTTGGGTAGCCAGCTGTTCTTGCAGCAGAGTGGCAGTGTGATGCAGTGCCTAGGGTTAGTGACGGGTGGCAGTGGTGTTGCTAAGGGGGTGTGGGCCGCACCGGGTGGGGGGTGGGTGAAACCACTACTAGCCAATTTTTAAAAAAATCTTGATATTTTTGAATAATACTATCATGTTATATATCATTTGATGTGTAATTTCATGCAGAGCAGGAGACTCTTGTATGTGACTGGTGCCCTTCCACCCACTGCACCTTAGATGGTGATGTAGCCCAGAGCAGGGCCTTAGAGTCCAATCCTATCCTGTTGTCCAAGCCATGTCAACGGGGCATGCACTGCATCCTGCAATGGGGAGGCAATCACAGAGGTCTCCTTAAGGTATGGGAATACTTGTTGCCTTACCTTGGGGGTGCATTGCAGCTGCACCGGTGCTGGAAAATTGGATAGGATTTGGCCCTTAGTAGATTAGCTCAAGAGTTTGGCATTCATATGGATAGGAGTGATTCTTCAGATATTCCGGCCCCAGGCCATTAAAATGCTTTGAAGTTCCAAACCAACACTTTAAATTGAGCCTAGAAACAAACTGGTAACCAGTACAGATGCTATAAAGTGCTTGGGAACCTTGTATACATTGCCTTGAGTTCCAGCAGATAAGACAAAGAGTTACATAAACGTAATAGCTTCAGTGTACCATCACCAGTAAGCATTCTTGAACAACTGAAGTTTCTACACTGTCTTGACAGGTAACCCCACCTGGATCACATGATGTATTTAGCTGCTTGATTCCTACTTTTCTTTCATATTGATTGATTCATTTTTCATTCATTCATATTCACCATATTCATATTCACCATATTTTTATCCTGCCTTTCTCACTTTAAGGCAGTTATTCCCAAACTTTGTCAACTAGTGGCTCCCTTGACCTACAGGGGCATTGGCTGGGGCTCCCCATTAGAGTTACAATCCTATAAATCAGGGGTGCCCAAACCCCGGCCTGGGGGCCACTTGTGGCCCTCAAGGCCTCTCAATGCAGCCCTCAGGGAGTCCCCAGTCTGCAATGAGCCTCTGGCCCTCTGGAGATTTGTTGAAGCCCGCACTGGTCCAACGCAACTTCTCTCAGTGTGAGGGCGACTGTTTGACCTCTCATGTGAGCTGTGGGACGAGGGCTCCCTCCACTACTTGCTGTTTCACATCTGTGATGCAGCAGTGGCAGTGAAGGAAAGGCTGGCCTTGCTTTGTGCAAGGCCTTTTATAGGCCTTGAGCTATTGCAAGACCTTCATTCATTCATATAAGTTCATCTTTAATATATTCATTTATGTAAACTTATGCAAATCTATTCAAATTTTAAATGTAAATTAATTCCTTTTTTCCCCCGGCCCCCGACACAGTGTCAGAGAGCTGATGTGGCCCTCCTGCCAAAAACTTTGGACACCCCTGCTATAAATTGTTTAGGGTAGCAGGTTTTTCATGAGGATCCTGTGGCTGTCTGGTTTCCGTGGCTCCTTGGGGGAGCCACAGCTCATAGTTTGGAAGCCTAAGGGCACCCAAGGCAGCTTAGAACAATTCAAAGAAAAGTACAAAAAGAATAAAAACACAATTAGAAATTACAATATAATAATTTATAAAACATTAAAATGACCTAAAAACAAACTACAACAAGAACATCACTACAATAAAAATGCAAGGGCAGTAATGAATACCTTATAAAAGGGACCAACCCATAAAAGCCAGATGTCCTCATTTGGAAAAAGTTGAAAAGTCAAAAGGCTTGTCTAAAAAGAAATGTCTTCAGGCCCCACTGGATGGTCTATAAGGAAGGAGCAGTTCCTAAATCAAGAGGCAGGAAGTTCCATAGGGTTTGTGCCACGTCCGAGAAGGCCCTGTTTCTTGCTGCCACCCCGCCCCAACCTCCATAGGTGCCAATATGGAACTCAAGGCAGTTTACATAGGGTTCTCAAGCTGTTTCCCTTCCAGTCACTGATCAGAACAAAACCTACTTAGCTTCAGTAGCTGTTCCGTGTCCTCAGACTGTATACTGGGACGCCAGTGGACCAGGATGGAAGCGACTCGGGCATGACTGCCTGTGGCCAGATCTGATCTGCTACTGCTATCCTCTTGGAGAATGGGCAGGGAGGAAAAAAAACAAAACTGGAAAATATTCAGAAAATCTCTGGTGGATATTCCACTAGCATTTTCATGGGAGAATTTATGAGAGCCAGTTCACACCAGCATTGGCCTACTTCTTCGTTAAACAAACAACAGGAGATGACATGGAAAAGAGAGACGCAGAAGATGACTAACCAAGCAGTCATAATAGCAGTAATACCTCCACCGAGAGTTCCTGGCAGAGAGAACAGCAATACTCTAGAGGTGACGAATTAAAGTATTTTAATCCCATTTATCCAGCAACCATCTGCTAAGACCAAAGCCAGCAAGGTCTCATCTGCTCATTTCATCTTCATCAGTTTCTGACCTGCGGTTGACCTAGAAGTTTACAGGCAAGATGACAGAGCGAGACAGAGACAAAGAGGGAAAAATCTTCTAGCGACTGGAAAAAGCTCATAGTAAGTGGTTGAAAAAGGTGGGTGATAGAGAGCGTCCAACTTTGGTCCAATTATTGAAGTGCCATAATAGAAATTTTATCAGCTGTCGGTTCAGAACCATGGCAGCAAATAACCCCGTACTCTCCATGGGATACTGAAAGTCGAGAAAAAATCTTTCAGCCTTTCTCCTCCTGCTTGCAATTTGCCAAGGAGTGGAGTGGACCCCCTGGAGAGAGATGCAGTTCAATTCGCATGCTGGCTGCCCCGTAAACAAGACCAGAAAGCAACCACGTGTGAGAGACAAATGAAAGCTGTTCTTTGAGTCAGTGCAAAGGCGTCCAGGCAGTCCAAGCTGGAGTGTAATGGTTATGACACCTTCATGAAAGATTACGTCCCCTGATTTTAGAAATGGGTTACATCAGAATGCCAGATACAAGGGAGGGCACCAGGATGCAGGTCTCTTGTTATCTGGTGTGCTCCCTGGGGTATCTGGTGGGCTGCTGTGAGATACAGGAAGCTGGACTAGATGGGCCTATGGCCTGATCCAGTGGGGCTGTTCTTATGTTCTTAACTACAATTCCCAGGAAGCCTTGCAGGTCTCTTGTTATCTGGTGTGCTCCCTGGGGCATTTGGTGGGCCGCTGTGAGATACAGGAAGCTGGACTAGATGGGCCAGTGGGGCTATTCTTATGATCCAGTGGGGCTGTTCTTATGTTCTTATGAGAGCTTCATGCTTACATTTTTTGGGGGAGGGGGCGAGAAATCCCACAATATTGTAAGCCACACGATGTGAACTTTGATATAGACGATATTTCAATGACACGTCTAACCGTGTTGTTGCCCTGTGTGACCTACAGCCAAATCTGATTGGCTACAGGGCCCTGAGAAATTGTATTTGTTGCAGGATCCCTGATTGGTTGGAATCGCAAAGTGAAGATGGCCCAGAATTTCCCAGGATAAAAGAAGGCAACTCTAATCCAGGTTAGGAAGTTTTTGTAAAGTGTCTAAATAGAATAAGTGAGGGGAACATACCGCTATTGTTTTCCAATTTGGGTTCAGAGCAATACAAAAGGACTGATGATGAGAAAAGCATCTGACTGCAGGGAGATCATTAGTGCTAAAGGGCAGTGCAATTCCTTTCGCTGCTGCCTCTGTGTTCCGAGCAAAGTCTGTTAATCCCTCTTTCTTGAGCAGAACCACAGGGTGCCCTTCTAATGGCAGGCAGGTTGCTTTGGGGGTTGGCGCAAAACCTATTTGATAATAATTAGCTATCTAAATTAGTCTTATTTCCCATTCTAATCCTCCTTCTCTCGCTGCTCCAGTGTTCTCATGCGGTCAGGGATTTCTTTTTTTTGGGGGGAGGGGGTAATAATTTCCTGTCTACTTTCTCATTATCGCTACTGTTCTCAAAACCGATACCATTTATATCGCCTCTCTACACATAGCTTTCCTCGCATGTGCTTCCACTCCGCAAATATAATCACAGCGGCCTTTCTAGCCACGGGACTGCAGGCAGCGCTGAGCTAAACGCACGCGAGTCGTGATCCGGCATACGAAATGTGGGCTTATAGGGGGTTTGGGGGAATCTGTCACTTTATTAGCCTCTTGATTTGTATAGCCTTGATTTCCTGCTATTTGGAGGCTTCTGCTGGGGTCACAGGTCTTCGGAAGTTGGAGGGAACAGTAATTGGCAACCTTCAGTCTCGAAAGACTCTGGTATCGTGCTCTGAAAGGTGGTTCTGGAACAGCGTCTAGTGTGGCTGAAAAGGCCGATTCGGGAGTGACAATCCCTTCCACACCGGGAGCAAGTGCAGTCTGTCCCTGGTCTGTCTCCCTGGCTATGGGCCTTCCTTCTTTGCCTCTTTGCCTCAGACTGTTGGTCAAGTGTCTCTTCAAACTGGGAAAGGCCATGTTGCATAGCCTGCCTCCAAGCGGGCCACTCAGAGGCCAGGGTTTCCCACTTGCTGAGGTCCACTCCTAAGGCCTTCAGATCCCTCTTGCAGATGTCCTTGTATCGCAGCTGTGGTCTACCTGCAGGGCGCTTTCCTTGCATGAGTTCTCCATAGAGGAGATCCTTTGGGATCCGGCCATCATCCATTCTCACGACATGACCGAGCCAATGCAGGCATCTCTGTTTCAGTAGTGCATACATGCTAGGGATTCCAGCACGTTCCAGGACTGTGTTGTTTGGAACTTTGTCCTGCCAGGAAGTTGGAGGGAACAGGAGAGAATGTAGGTAACTACGGATATTGCTCCCAGAGAGTTGCCACATTCCAAGCCTGGAGTTACAGGCCATGGAGAGAGGCTGTAACTCTCAAGCTCTTTAGAAGAAGGACCTTAAGGTTTCTCCTACCTGGTTTGGATTCTGGGTTTCTTGCCACCTTTTGCCACATGAGCCTGCCGGCACACTGTCTTTATCATTTGATCATGTTCTCTCCTGAACTGAAACCCGGTTGGCTAGGATGTGGTTGGCTGTGGGGATGTGGGGGATGTAGAACAGGGCTTCCTCAGTGGCGGCTGACATTGGAAGTCCCTCCCCAGAAGGCAGTTTTGAAAAGGGAAGTGAAAACTTTTTGTTCCATCAGACCTTTCGTTGCTTCAGTGACACGTCCTCTTTCCCTCCTGCTCCTTTATTTTCTTATAGTTTGTTTTACTGACAAGTTTTTATTGATTCGCTTGCCTTGGGTTTGGTGGTATTTTTATGCTTGTCATGAACCAGCTTGTTGAGTCCTTTGTTGGAACCAAAAAGAGGCATATCGATATTTTGAATCGATCAATACACTTTGCTGCTAATGAGCTATTCAGCATCCCACCCAACCTCAAACTCCCCAGCCTCTCCCCTCCAGCGCAGCTGCTGCCCCCCTCTGGGTACACCACTGCATCTGCTTCTTCTTACATGAGACATGAAGCAGTTAAAACAAATGGGTCCTCTGCTGCAATATGCCAAACTGGCCTTGTAGTCTCAAAGAGGTCACAAAACAGCAACATAGTTTACAGAGGTCCTTAGGCAGTTTGTCAACCAGCGTGCTTTGAGGTACGTGCCATGCTCTGGCTTGGAAAAAAAAGGTTAGGGAGACATTTTGCCTCCAGCCATAGAAGACCTTTCCATGGCTCCTTGTACTGAATGGAGCCTGCCACTGCCGGAGACCAAACCACTCTTAAGATTCTTCTTCTTATTGCTATGTTTTGAGAGAATGGAAGCAAAATGCGTAGGATACACGTTGCCTCCCCCCAACACCCCGGAGTGAAAGTGCAAGACAGGGAATGGGTTGAAAACAATGGGACTATTGTTCAGTGGCAGAGCACAAACTCAGCACCCAGAAGGTCCCGGGCAACCCCCACCCCCAAAACCCTGGAGTGCAGTGGCCAGTCAATTTACACCATACTTAGCTAGATGGACCAACTGTCGAACTCTCCAGAAAACACAGGCCCAAATCCTAACCAACTTTCTAGTACTGACATAGCTGTGCCAATGGGGCATGTGCTGCATCCTGCAGTTGGGGGGCAGTCACAGAGGCCTCCTCAAGGTAAAGGAATGTTTGTTCCCTTACCTCAGAGCTGCATCGCCCTGACCTCAGTGCTGGAAAGTTGGTTAGGACTGCACCCACAGTTGCATATCTAGCAATTGGTCAAAGCTGTATCTGAAGTGTTCTTATCTAATTTAAAAGCCCAAGCCTAACCCACACCATTATCCACACTGACAAAGCACATGGTCCCCTTGAGGATCATGGTGGGCTCTTCCATGACAGACAGTTTGGGAGACAGGAGACAACAACGGAGCAACTCTCTCAACTAAGAGTCCTTTCCCCACCATTGAACAAAGTGGTCTCCAAGGTCAGCAGTGGGCCCTTCAAGCTTCTTGGGATGCTCCTGACAAGCATGACTTGATGCCATGGACAGAGGCATAAGCTATTGCCCCAGCACCCACGGAAGTGATGTCCGGGTTCTCCCAGAGTAGGGGCACTTGCTGCAGTGGCTTCACGCCCTCCATTCCTTCTCCTGTGGAAGTCAATGCCTCATCTGTAACGAGGAAGGAGCCTGAGGGGACAGTCATGTGCCCCCCTGGCTTAGTGCTTGGGGCATGTGCCACTCAGGCTCCACCCTAGTTAGGGCTGTGTGCATGGATGTGTGCATGGTTCCAATTGGAGCAAGAGCATGATTATCTCATACACTCCATTTGCATCTCTTCCTTAGAAATGGAGACACCCCTTAATTCTCCCTGTACTGTGTCATTTTCATCTCTAGACATGTGAATGCCCCCAAACAACTCCTCTTTCCCTTGTCTTTGTCACACACCCTTCTATTTTACTGACTGCGTAAGGCTTTAAGTTCTTTTTCTTAACATATAAATACAATTAATTGCTTCCACCCCTACACTCCTTCTCTTCTCAGAAAACCTTGACAAAAAACCTGATCTTTTGATTGGAAGCACTGAGAGAAATTATCCTTCCCCCCCCCCTCCTTTTTTTTGTCTTTAATTGTTATGTTCACACTTTAACTGAAGTGTGCGAATGAAGGGTTTAATTTAGATTTAATAGGATAATGACTGCATGACAAATTAATGCCAAATAATTATTAACAGCACTCCAGTACATTACGGTTTTAGGGAGTCTCAAGCAAGATATCTATCAGATTGTTTGGTGGTTGAACCATGAGAAATATGTGGCCGGTAATTATCTCATGCCCATTTCAATGGTGCTGCTTGGTGTTTCGGTATCAGAGAACTTCGTTCCTGGAATCCCAAGGCTTCTGGGACCAATTGAGTACAGTACAGAAATAGCATGATGTTGGTCCTTTAAGAAGAATTCACTGGATATCATTTGCCTCAGTGGCGTAGCTAATGATCGTGTAGCCATGTGCCAAGCTCAAAATGTTGCCCCAGAAGTGATGTCACGACTGGAAATGACATCACACCCAGATTTTTTAAAAAGTGAAAATTGGGAGGAACCCACCTCCTCCCCCCAGCAGCTCACCACCCAGTTGCTCTGCTGCCTCCTCCCAGTTCGTGGCACAGCTAAGGCAACTATCTGCAACCAAGAAGATTTTGTAGCCCCCCCGCACGACAAAATCAAATTTAATTACAAGTAAATAAATAAAACATTATTGGTTCCATGCTGTATCATAATAACATCTCATTGGCACTCAGAACAAACCATCTCATAGGTCAGTTTGGAGTTAAGCAAATCCACTTTTTGTTCCACAAGGCAGTTGTGTTTTCATTTGCTGGTTAATTGGCCATAACTTTTGATAGAAAACAGATATTCCAGTGCCGTTTGTTTCATTGCACTCTCCATTAAATTACCTTTCAAATGATATATAACATGATGGTATTATTCATTCATATCAAGATTTTCACAATTTTGGTCACTAGTGTCAAGCTCAGCTTGTTGCCCCCCTAAAGTTTGATGCCCAGTACAACGGCTATCCCCTGCACCCCCTTAGCTATGCCACTGATTTGCCTACTGTCTCTCACTCTGCTTCTGTTGTAATACATGCCAACATCTGAAAGCACAGATGAAAATAGGAAACATTCTAGGAACACCTCCATTCTTATAGCCTGGGCCCCTGCCCTCCACCCTATGACATTTGCCGTCCATTGTGCAAAAACGGTTCAAGATCTTCCAGCATCTGATGTGGACTGCCAAATACTGCCCTGTCCCACTGTGCAGGCCAGCTGCTGACGCAGCCAGTTACCTGGTGCTCCTCCTCCTAGCATGCTGAATTTGAAAATGCTGATGAGATCTGATGGAGCTGAAGAGGAAGTGGAAGAGAAGAGAGTGTTGGCCTAGAGTGCCTCTCCACCACTCCCCTCTCCTCCATTTCCTGTTTCACTCTATCCTCTTAATTATTTCATAGGAAATTTCACCAAAATTCATATCATACAACAGCAAAAATGTCGTAATTAGAAATACTCCACTGAAACTAGGTTGACATAAAAGCCACAGATTGAAATGGTCTCCTAGTCCACTGAAAATTGCTTGCCTCCCTTCCTCCTTTTCAAGTCCTCAAGCAAGGTGCAGTAGCAATGGGGAGGTGGGGTGGGCAGGTTGAACAGGTGCTGTTATGTTACCCTGGTCTAAGGGGAAAGTGCAAGATACACCTTCTCTTTGTGTGCGACAGAGATCTGACTCAGATCAGCCCCCCACCACACTTTCTGGTGTTGCTAATGTAAAATTTTAAAAGACCCAGTGTTTCTGATCATGCTTCTAGTGTTGCATGTGGCTTGACCCTCTTCTTGCAAGTGTTCAGACAGGAGACTGCAAGGTCACCCAAAGGCAATACACAGGGAGTCAGCGCACTGGCCCAGCGCTGTTCGCTCTGATTGGTGCTGGCTCTCCCACGTCTCAGGCTGAGACCTTTCCCACTTCTGCCACTTGAGATCCTTTAGCTGGAGATTCAGCTGGAGGTCTTTTGCACGCAAAGCATGTGCTCTGCTACTGAGCTATGGCCTGGCATATCTCACAGGAAGGGAATGAAAGAACTCCCCGTGGAAAACAGTGCTCACTTCTGTGCAAAAACATGTTCCTTTACGTTTGCTGGATTTTTTCCCCCCTTCAGTCTTTCGCACACTGGTGTTGCATGCTTGAATTTGTGATTGTCACAGCACAGACCCCAATTATTATCACATTATAATTACTTGAACACCGATTTGATTCACTGTTGCACACTGGTGGCAGAGTTAACTGTGCAACAGCTTGCACGGTTAAGCCACTGCTTTCTCCCAACAGATCTGATGGCCATACTCATCAACCTCTTTCTCTTTCTACCGCCTCTATGCCACAGCAAATGTGAGGTTTGTGAACATCTCAGGTAATCAAGATGTAGCAGTTGGCATTTTGGAAAATCATTTTAATTATGAGTAGTACATGAGTTTTCACAATTTTCCTGTCTGCCCACTCAGTGAGGCCTGGAGTTCAGGTGAATCAGCTGACCTGTCTGTCTTGTTAGTAAAGCCTGAGAGCTGCAGACTCTCATTTGTTATTCCCTATTAGCTGTGCCTAGAACAGGTTATGGAAGGAGTCTCCAAACTACTGTCCGGGGGCCAAATCCTGTCTTAAACTGCTTTGGGAGTGGGAACATAACCCCCAGAAATGGCAATGCACTTTGGATTTCACTGGTGGAAAGGGAATTGGACAGGCTTGCCCTAGAACCTGCCCCAATGAATTTCTGTTGCTGTTCAGGAATCCCCAGGCTGACCGGGAGGGGGGTTAGGATCCAGCCTAAGTGCTGAATCATGGTCCTGCCCCCTACCAGACCCAGTCATCCCCCACTGGCCTGCCTGCTGCCCACCCTCCTGCCTGCCCCATATTGTATTGGCAACCTTCAGTCTCGAAAGACTCTGGTATCGCGCTCTGAAAGGTGGTTCTGGCACAGCGTCTAGTGTGGCTGAAAAGGCCAATCCGGGAGTGACAATCCCTTCCACACTGGGAGCAAGTGCAGTCTGTCCCTGGTCTGTCTCCCTGGCTACGGGCCTTCCTTCTTTGCCTCTTAGCCTCAGTCTGTTGGCCAAGTGTCTCTTCAAACTGGGAAAGGCCATGCTGCACAGCCTGCCTCCAAGCGGGCCGCTCAGAGGCCAGGGTTTCCCACTTGTTGAGGTCCATCGCTAAGGCCTTCAGATCCCTCTTGCAGATGTCCTTGTATCGCAGCTGTGGTCTACCAGTAGGGCGCTTTCCTTGCACGAGTTCTCCATAGAGGAGATCCTTTGGGATCCGGCCATCATCCATTCTCACGACATGACCAAGCCAATGCAGGCGTCTCTGTTTCAGCAGTGAATACATGCTAGGGATTCCAGCACGTTCCAGGACTGTGTTGTTTGGAACTTTGTCCTGCCAGGTGATGCCGAGGATGCGTCGGAGGCAGCGCATGTGGAAAGCGCTCAGTTTCCTCTCCTGTTGTGAGCGAAGAGTCCATGACTCGCTGCAGTACAGAAGTGTACTCAGGACGCAAGCTCTGTAGACCTGGATCTTGGTATGTTCCGTCAGCTTCTTGTTGGACCAGACTCTCTTTGTGAGTCTGGAAAACGTGGTAGCTGCTTTACCGATGCGCTTGTTTAGCTCGGTATTGAGAGAAAGAGTGTCGGAGATCGTTGAGCCAAGGTACACAAAGTCATGGACAACCTCCAGTTCATGCTCAGAGATTGTAATGCAGGGAGGTGAGTCCACATCCTGAACCATGACCTGTGTTTTCTTCAGGCTGATTGTCAGTCCAAAATCTTGGCAGGCCTTGCTAAAACGATCCATGAGCTGCTGGAGATCTTTGGCAGAGTGGGTAGTGACAGCTGCATCGTCGGCAAAGAGGAA
Organism: Tiliqua scincoides; assembly: GCF_035046505.1. Taxonomy (NCBI): domain Eukaryota; kingdom Metazoa; phylum Chordata; class Lepidosauria; order Squamata; family Scincidae; genus Tiliqua; species Tiliqua scincoides. Next base: position 2,374,062 of record NC_089828.1, on the reverse strand, counting down.
GTCACGCAGACATTTCAGCTGGACTTTGGATTTTGCTCTCAGTGTGGAGAGGTTGAAGAGCTTTCCGTCTGATCTGGTCCGGAGATAGATGCCTTCTGTTGCAGTTCCAAAGGCCTGCTTCAGCAGGACAGCGAAGAAAATCCCAAACAAGGTTGGTGCAAGAACACAGCCCTGCTTCACTCCGCTTCGGATGTCAAAAGGGTCTGATGTGGAGCCATCGAAGACAACAGTGCACTTCATGTCCTTGTGGAAAGATCTGATGATGCTGAGGAGCCTGGGTGGACATCCAATCTTGGGGAGAATCTTGAAGAGGCCGTCTCTGCTGACCAGGTCGAAAGCCTTTGTGAGATCTATGAAGGCTATAAAGAGTGGCTGTCGTTGTTCCCTGCATTTCTCCTGCAGTTGTCTAAGGGAGAATACCATATCAGTGGTGGACCTGTTGGCTCGGAATCCACACTGCGATTCTGGATAGACGCTCTCTGCAAGTACCTGGAGCCTCTTTAGTACAACTCGGGCAAACAGCTTTCCTACAACGCTAAGGAGAGAGATGCCGCGGTAGTTGTTGCAGTCATCCCTGTCACCTTTGTTCTTGTACAGCGTGATGATGTTTGCATCCCTCATGTCTTGAGGTACTCCACCTTCTCTCCAGCAGAGACAGAGGATTTCATGCAGCTCAGTGACGATGATCTCTTTGCAGCATTTTAGGACTTCAGCAGGGATGCTGTCTTTTCCAGGTGCCTTGCCAAAGGCAAGGGAGTCCAGGGCCACGTGAAGTTCTTCTAGGGTTGGTTCACTGTCAAGCTCTTCCAGCACAGGCAGGCACTCAATGTTGTTCAGTGCTTCTTCGGTGACTACATTTTCTCTGGAATATAGCTCAGAGACACTTTGCCAACAGTCTGAGGCAAAGAGGCAAAGAAGGAAGGCCCATAGCAGGGAGACAGACCAGGAACAGACTACACTTGCTCCCGGTGTGGAAGGGATTGTCACTCCCGGATTGGCCTTTTCAGCCACACTAGACGCTGTGCCAGAACCACCTTTCAGAGCGCGATACCAGAGTCTTTCGAGACTGAAGGTTGCCAATGCAATATGGGGCAGGCAGGAGGGTGGGCAGCAGGCAGGCCAGTGGGGGATGACTGGGTCTGGTAGGGGGCAGGACCATGATTCAGCACTTAGGCTGGATCCTAACCCCCCTCCCGGTCAGCCTGGGGATTCCTGAACAGCAACAGAAATTCATTGGGGCAGGTTCTAGGGCAAGCCTGTCCAATTCCCTTTTAAAACCCATTCCCTGCCCCATAACACCCCCACTATGCCCTCCCCCAACCCCCAACCCCCATGCTGGCCTGACTCGACTCACCTTTCCACCAGTGCAATGGGACTAGTTTTGGTCTCCCAACTCCCATGCTGGTGTAAAAATGCCTTACTTGTGCTGGCCCAACAATGCTTCTGAGGTTGTGTTCTTATTCTTTTCAACATATATTATGGCCTGGCTCTCCTTGACTACCCTCTGAACCTGGGAAAGGAGAGTCTGGCTGGACCAACCTCTGGATTTTAGGACATCATACACCCCAACTAGCATGTGTTTTGCACAGAACCAACAGAACCAACAGATGCGGCTGTACCTCACTGGTACAGCATGTAGAAGATAAGAACATCAGAACAGCCCCACTGGATCAGGCCATAGGCCCATCTAGTCCAGCTTCCTGTATCTCACAGTGGCCCACCAAATGCCCCAGGGAGCACACCAGATAACAAGAGACCTCATCCTGGAGCCCTCCCTTGCATCTGGCATTCTGACATAGCCCATTTCTAAAAGCAGGAGGTTGTACATGCACATCATGGCTTGTAACCCGTAATGGATTCAATCCATGCTTCAATCCATAGTATGGGAAAAGATCCCTATCTGAAACCCTGGAGAGCTGAACTCATTCAATGTAGTAAATGAAATGATCCAAGTTTCTGACTTCAGATGTATGCCGTGTTCGGGAAGCTAAGATGGCTTCTGGCCTTTCTCAGGGTTTCAGGCTTTTGTTTCAGACTGCACTACCTGAAAGATGTGCAAGACCTCATCTCCATTTGGCCTGGAGAAGGAGAATGAGCTGAGATGCCACATGCATGCTTTATACACACCGACAGCAGTTTAAAATGCACCGAAACCCAGAGGATGCTTTTGCAAATGTCAGCGCGGTGTCTGCAATACCCAGAGCTGACTGGAACATTTTAGAATTTGAACCCGGTTTGAACTTGGATCGTTGCCGATTAATCTGTCCCAACAAGGGTTCTTTTCATTATTATTATTATCATTATGAAGGAAGGAGGGTAGTTTCCTGTAGGCCTGGAGACTCAGTACTTGTGCCATCTCATTTAATTTAACCCACAGCAATTAATGTCCTTGACTGGCAATGTTTAAACTGCAAACAATTTCATCCTGTAAGTGGGAGACTGCCGTCTGGAATACGAACAGTCCTTCAGTGATGACATCAGACTGTATTTCCTGGTGACAACCAGTTGCATAGATGTGCTGTCAGGGAGTGCTTGCCCGTCGGATGGTGCTCTTTGGTTCCTGACTGGGCCCTTCCTATCTCCAAAGTGCACGCATACATATAAAGTGGATCGGAGGATGTTCTTTTCCCTCTCACACAACACCAGAACATGGGGACATCCACGAAAACTGAGCATTGGGAGAATTAGGACAAACAAAAGAATCTTTACCCACTTTGTAATTAGTTTGTGGAACTCCTTGCCACAGGATGCGGTGATGGCATCTGGCCTGGATGCCATTAAAAGGGGATTGGACAAATTTCTGGAGGAAAAGTTCATCAGCGATTACAAGCCATAATGGGTATGAGCAACCTCCTGATTTTAGAAGCAGGCTACCTCAGAATGCCAGATTCAAGGGCATCAGGCACCAGGATGCAGGTCTCTTGCTGTCTTGTGTACTCCCAGAGATATATGGTGGGCCACTGTGAGATACAGGAAGCTGGACTAGATGGGCCTTTGGTCAGATTCAGCCGGTCTCTTCTTATGCATGTGTGCGGAGGGGAGGGGAATCTTGTCTTCTTTCAAAACAACACATTTGGAATGAATTCTGTTCTCCTCTTTGAGGGCCACCAGGCACTACATATTTGCATAGAGCTGTCTCTGGTGGAACATGATGAATGAGAGGGAAATTTTGTACCACAGACACTGCATTTAATAGCTGTCTGTGTTGCAAATGTCAGCAGGCGGTAAGGTTCCTTGAAGGGCTCTGCATGACAATTCTTGCAGATCGGGCTGCTTCAAACGATAATTTTTGGGAAAACTTGGAATGTTTTCTGTAGTTCCAAAAAGAATGGTCCCTTCCAAATGCTTGTCCAACTCCCCAGTTTCCAGCCTTCCTGGCAGCTAGTTCTTCTTTCTCCCCTGCCTTGGGGGCCCCCTTTCCTCAAAACATACTTTAGAGCAGCAGTAATCTAGATTTGGGTGTTCAAAAAGCTACCCTGTTAAGCCTGAAATAGGAAGTTCCCATCATAAAGAATTCTGGGAATGCCAGTTTGCAGGGCTTATTATAGATGTTCACAAAAACCAAGAAATGAACGTTCCCAGGAATCTTTGCAACACTAACATCTTGTTAAATTTTATATATTAAATTTTAAATTTTAATTAGGGGTTGAGGATATGCTCCCCCCCACCACCACCAACCCATTGCTTCTCCTTCAAGCAGGGTGACCAGATGTTGTAACTGCAAAAGAGGACAAGGCACTCCAAAATGTAGGACATGACAAAATACGTAAAAGCTAAAAACACTCGTATATTGATTTCATGCGGTTAATTTAAACACTATATTACTTATTGAATTTAAAATTATATTACATATAATTACATACAATTTATTAATTGCAAGAAGGTTATGTGCTGCCTGCAGGAGCCTGATCACCGGGAAAAGGAGGACTAAGTTCTGTTCCAGGACACTAAAAAAGAAGACTAAAAAAGAGGCTAAGGCTGCAATCCTAACCACACTTTCCTGAGAGTAAGCCCCAGTGAACAAAAGAAGACTTCTGAGTTAGGACCTGGTTAGGATTGTGCCCTGAAAAAGAGGACATGTCCTGGAAAAAGAGGGCATCTGGTCACCCTGCTTAAAGACAAATTTCAGGGAAAGAGGCAGGGCCATTCCTAATGGCCCACGTTTATTTATGAGCTGAGCTGCAAAGGGATTTTGGCTCAGATTGTTAAAAAAAAAATTAAATTTTATCTTCAAAACCACAATCCACCCTCTACTTCCAAAGCTGGATGACATCAATCTGCTCTTTCTCTTAGCAAACATTTTTGAGATGCTGCTTTCCACCAAGACCTGATGTGATAAAAACCCAAAATGCGAACAGAGGCAGAGGTTCCGGTGGGGGAAAGCTGGGGAGCCGAATCTCTGTTATCCCTATTAACATTTAATATTTTCCTCCATCAGATTTTAAAATATAGGCTCATTTATTATTCAACATTTTCCCATCTGGTATTTCACCTGCTGTCAATCCTCATAAGCCTGCCTGGGTCTCCTGGGGGTCTTTTTTCATGAAAGCAGATGATTCCAGGACTACCGAAGACAAATAGAAAGACGGAGGAGCAACCTTTCATTTTTCCAAAGTGGGGAGCTTATGCTCAAGATTGCAAAATGACTTTCTTTCTTTCATCTTTTATTTAAAGGTGGATCTTTTCCACCCATGGACCCATCCTGCCTTTAAAAAACAAAAAAAGAAGCTATATAACAGTGATACGTTCAGCAAAATCTTATACAGTCAAGCCTTAGTATCATGGGGATCTGTCCCTGTACCCACTGTTGATGCTGATATCCATGGATAATCAAATCTGCAGGGGGGGGCATAACCCCCAGAGCACCTGCAGCTGCAACCTGAAGTGTCTTCTGGTTAGAGGTAGGTACAGGAGGTATCACACAGCCTCCAGGTGCATCAGAAGGCCTGCTGGAGCCTTCTGAAAGGCACTTCCCAGTTTTTCACTAGAGTGAATAGAGAGATGCTCTTTTCATTCTCACATGACACTAGAACCAGGGGATATCCACTAAAATTGAGTGTTGGGAGAGTTAGGACGGACAAAAGAAAATATTTCTTTACCCAGTGTGTAATTAGTCTGTGGAACTCCTTGCCACAGGAGGTAGTGATGGCATCTCACCTAAATGCCTTTAAGAGGGGATTGGACAAATTTCTGGAGAAAAAGTCCGTCACGAGTTACAAGTCATGGTAGGTATGTGCAAGCTCCTGATTTTAGAAGTAGGCTACCTCAGAATGCCAGATGCAGGGGAGGGCACCAGGACGCAGGTTGTGTCTTGTGTGCTCCCTGTGGTATTTGGTGGGCCACTATGAGATACAGGAAGCTGGACTAGATGGGCGTTTGGCCTGATCCAGTGGGGCTCTTCTTATGTTCTTAGATGTGCCTGTCAGAAGGCTCTGGCAGGCCACACATGGCCTCCCCATGCCTCAGAAGACCTCAAGTTGCCCTCCAGCCACCTTCTAACCTGCGCTGCATACAGTACAGGCCACTTGGCCTGCATGTTCCAGCTCATGTTAGATTTGGGCTGTTATCTTCTTACTATTTATTTTAAATTAGAGGAATGTTCAAGGCCTCCATGGATTTCCCGCGGCATGTTCCCCCTTTAAATAATAATATACAACATTCTGCAATATAATTTAAACATTGCCGACTTTGCTGTACTTTCAGGTGTTTCAAAAATTCCTCCAGCATGTAGCATATGGAAAGAAATGTGCACATATTATGTGTGACAATGACAATATTTTTCCCCCAGGGCAGGACGTGACCAGTACGTTGCTGGAATGTACACGATGCCATCTGTTTCATTTCAAATTGCCATCTTGAAAGTCTAACATGTACTGAATGTGTTAGTCTACCCAGAGTATCTCTCATCCGAGCCCTTTGAGCAAGGCTTTGCACAGAAAGAGGCATGGTGCTTTTTGATGTGAACAAAAGCATTTAGCTGGTTGGGGTGTGAGGTTTTCTTTGACTGCTTCCTGAACTGGCAGCAAGGTAAGTTCTAACACCCTGTAGACACTGGAACAAATACCTCACAAACAGCTGAGAGCAGAACAGGTGTCAGGGCCAGATTGGGGCTGTAGCTGGCTGTACCTGGGTCCAAACCTGCTCTTTGTTTATGCTCCCAGTTCAAGATTCTTGAGACCAAGTTCAGGACCCGGAAGCCCAAGTGCAAGGGGCAGAAGATGCTGCTCAGTGCTGTTTAAGATGCTCCTTAAGTTGCAAGTGCAGCTTAAATCATCAATATGATGAGTTAATGCCTGTGTGATTGATCGAAGCAGATGCTTCCTACCCAGCATGCATTGTTCTCTAGATCAGTGGTTCTCACACATTTAGCACCGGGACCCACTTTTTAGTGAGAATCTGTCAGGACCCACCAGAAGTAGATGTCATGACCGGATGTGACCTCATCAAGCAGGAAAATTTTTTTCACAATCCTAGGCTGCAATCCCACTCACACTTACCCAGGAGTAAGTCCCATTGACTATCATGGTTAAAAGAATATAGTAGCTTGTTTAAAAGTACAGGTCTGTAACATTTCCCCAGATGCAGTAACATCCCGTGGTAGCATCAAGTCCAATCTATTAGAAATAAAATATTGAAATGAACGGGGATCCACCTGAAATTGGCTCACGGTGGGTCCCGACCCACAGTTTGAGAAACACTGCTCTAGATGGACCGAATTAAAGAGTTTTCTCAGCCATGACTTCCATCATGCAGGGAGTTGTACCGGCAAGACTTTGTTGACCTTGTTTGAGAACAACCCTGTTGCTAATGTTATCTCCTTGGCAGGTAAATAATTAAAACGTCAGTAATTGATGACGTCAACATCAAGCTAAGAAAGAACCATCTGCACCACCAAAGTTTTCAACACTATAAAAAACCCCATGTCAGTTTTAATTGCTATTTTGTGAAAGGTAGTAAGTGGTGAAGGAGAAGGGAATAGACCTAACATGGCCAGAATCAGATCTAATGGAAGTTGACACCCACTGAAATAATTATGAGCCGAAAACTCTAGGCTGCAAGCAGTATGCATAGATATAGATGTGCATCTCCTTCTCTAGATTGCGCACCCATAAGAGAGCCATTCTTGAGACACATCAAACCAAGGTTCCACACTGCCAAAGTCAATTCTGCAAAGTTCAGATTGCCTCGTGAATGGCTCCCCAGTGCGTTCTTGAAATATTAATTCACTCATGTTGTTAATCAGCTGGAAAGCAGAAGGCTTGATATATAAATTACACAGAAGAGTGAAGAATATCTTCGTCTTCCTGTAACATAGGAATGTCCTATGTCCTGTAACATAACATTGCCCCCCCTCCGAAATGTTGCTAATCTTATTAAGAATCTCTTTTATCCAAATCTCTTTTATCTCTTATTAAGAATCTCTTTTATCTCTTTTGGATCCAAAGCTGGATCTAAAGTTGAACAACATTAGGCTTGGCAATGTTTTTAATAGTCAATGTGAAAAAATGATCACAATGGACAGAAAGGGCACAGATCTATTAAGGGTAGAGGAATCCTGCTACCCAAGTAAATCATGAGCTGGTTCAGAGATCATGCATTTCAGATTTGGATTCTGATCCAGGCTTATTCTAAAAGTGTGGCTGGAATAAGCAGATTTGGTGGAATCAGATGTCATGGCCAAGGCTGGTTTCTTCTAAATCCCAATTCAGAGTGAGAATTATTCCTCCCCTTCTGTATGCAGGGGAGAGGAAAGAAACACATGTTCTAAAGGACAGTGCGGACATTTGGATTGAAATTCTGCTGCTGTTAACTTTACAAGACCAGGAATCTTGTCAGACAGTGACTGTTACTGTAAGATTCCAAACACAGCATTCCTAGAACCCATAAAGATGTAAAATGTAGCAGAGTATAAATATTTGAAATCCCCTGGAGCTGACATATGTACTATCTTTAAGCAGACCCTTTTGATCTGGTGTCTGTTTTCCCTAGAATATGTACAATGGGAGTGTGTGTGAGAGAGACCTCCTCTCTGTAGCAGCAGAAGGTTGTGTAGCAGCAGCCAAGCTCTTCAGGGTGACTGCCAAATCCTATGGCTTTTTTGTTCTGCTCGAACGTGATGAGATGAAGCCCTCCAGCTCCAATGGTCCTTCTCCTAAGTCAGCCCCTTCTTACTGCTTTGAATTCATCAGCCCATATGTCTTTTGGGCCAGGGTCAACCTGTGACTTCCTAGACAAGGCACCAAATGACCCTCTCTTTATCTGGTGGTCTGCCAGTCTCTGCTGCTACTTTCCCCACTCTCTGGATTTCAAAAGCAAGAACAGAGTGGAAGAGGAAGCATGGAAGAGAATAGAGTAGTGGTGATGGACAACCTGAATTAAATCTCTGCATTGGGAAGCCATATGTTATATTTTTGTCCCTAAATAAGGGTGTCAGGAGCTGATGGGGCTGAAGCTGAGATCCTTAAATTTCTCTAAGTGGCCGCCCCAAAGTGGTCAAGAGAGTCATTGAACTTAAATATTACATTTAGGACCAGATCAGAAGTTTCAGAAGGTCTGGATTAGACCCTGCAGGCTCCAGTTGACTATTCCTAGTTTAAATGAAAAGGGAAGGGGGAAAGGGTATTTGGTCATCTATTGCAGTGGTTCCCAACTTTTTGGCATCCCATTTCCATCAATTGCAGAATGTTGGTTATTAATATAATTGCTGTTATGTCAAATTTATATGTTTTCAACTACTGGTCCATATCTGACAATACACAATTTGTTGACCATAAACTAGCAGTTGGTGGGGCTTTTGCAGTTAGCTAGCCGCCTTCCTTCCTGCATTGCCAGCCCCACAAAACATTCTGAGCTACCTTTTTCTGCCACTGTTCCATTCATTTTTTTGTACCCCTCAAGGTCCTGACAGGCACCCCTGGGGGTGCACGTACCCCAGGTTGAGAACCATAGATGTACTGCATTGGCCAGCATGTTCCTGCTGGTAACAATGAAAGAAGCAAGATCCGCCTCTGCTTTTAGTTTTGCTTTCAAGCTTCAAGCCCTAATTTGGCAGCCCGTCTCCAGGAGTGACACTGTCCTGGGAGGATCTGATTGTTTCTCCAACCTTTGGCAATCCTGCAAACTGAAGGGTTATCGGAGCTCACCATCTCACTTGGGTGAGTTAAGTGAGAAAAGGGCCGGTGAGTGATGGCTTGAGAAACACAGAAATCTCCTCCAAAGACTGCTTTGATGTCCAGGTTAAACAAATTGGATTGTATCTTTGGGCAAGGAACGCAGACTGATATTTTTTTTTCTTGTGGATTTATGACGTGCCAAATAAAATCTATTGCTCCAGTGTTGACTAGATTGTTGTCTAGCATTTATAATGTCTTCCTACAAGATATATAATGAGCAACTTTGCCAGATGTATTGGCAGGTAGTCAACCAAATCCCTTTTTTTTTTTTTGTCCCAGTATGATGCTCTTGGCCAATATTACAGTGAACTCATGGTGTTTGGTAACGATACATCCTCATCCCCCGCCCCTCCCCACAAGTCTTGGGAAAGTCCTTAAATCAAAATTAGAAGTGGTCCAAATGCAATATTTTTACATTTGAGTATGTTGGCTTTGGCGTTCTAAGTCAATGCTGCTTCTGGACTGCTCTATACAATGCACAAGAAGAATAGATTCAGGTGATGGTGGTCATGGCCACTATGGCATCCAGGGGCACACCTGGAGGTGCCACTCCTCTTCGAAGTCCTCCAGGAGACCTTAAAACATCACTTCTGATTTTCAGTTCAAAACTGGAAGTGAGGTTTAAAGGTCCTCTGGAGGCCTTAGAAGGCCTTCTGAGGGCTGGACGCAGCCTCTCCAGCCCTCAGGCGGCCTCTGGGGGGAGGCAGTGGGTGGAAGCTGCCATTGGGTTAGCACAATCGGGGTGATGGTGCCCCCCCCAGCATTGCCACGTGGGATCACTTGTATTCATAGACATCCCCCCCTCCGGGATTCAGGTAATCAAATTCTGAATTTTACCTCTCCGGATCTTTCAGAGTATGTGTGTCATAATTTGGAATGCTGTATTGTGTAAAATAATAATTTTTAAAGAAACAACTTGTTTGTAGTACATTAGCCCTTCAGGGTGGCAGTGACAGTAGACTTTTCTTACTAAAGTGCTAATTTTTACATGGTAAAGAACATAAGCTCTTCCCCACTGGCAACCTGAAAAGGTACTGTCCAGAATCCCATCACCTCATTCTCTGCAGCATGTTAAAAAAGAGTTGTCTTTTTTCCTCTGGCTCTCATATCTCTCAGCATCCCACCTACTTTGATGTATTAAGTTGTCACACTTTTGTGTGTCCATTTTTTTTAAAAAAATCCTTCTAATGCCTTCGATTACCGGATGTTGGAAGACAAAGGGTATAAATACCTGAAAAGGAGGCTGGAAATACATACTGGAAGCAAGACTTCCTCTACCTAATGCCAAAAAGGCAAGGTTTTTTTTTAATTTAAAAAAAAAATTGGCTCACAGAACTCACTTCATCACATTTTCCAGTTGGGTAGCAGGCAGTGAGAACACAAGACTTGCTTTAAATCAAGTTGAGCAATGAAGGTGTTTGAGAAGTCAGTTTTGATTCATGACTGGGAACCAAGCTTCAAACTGCATTCCGTAATTAACAGAATCTTCATTTAGAACCAGTCTTATGTTGGCCACAAAGGAAGTGGCTGTTTCGATCGAAAGGAATAAGGCGGTTTGTGATTTTGACCTGTTTCGACATATAAATCCCTGGGTTTCTTGAGAGGTCAAATATTTGAGATGTGATGCTATTGTGTTCAATACGACAGGAAAGTGCGTATAGGATTGTAGCCCTGGTTGTAGATCTAGTTCCATGTAAGGCTGCCCATGTTCACAGGGCCTTTGCGTGGTGCCATCTTGTTTGCCAGGGTCAGGTGCGTGACTCATGAGAGGCTGAACAGTGGGCATTTTTTTTATATTAATAAATGAGCCCTAGAAGCAGAAATGGACCAAAAATTCTCCACTGAGCTGAAGGTGAAAGATCGAAGACAACCATCTTGTCTCTTTTGTAAGTTAGGATCCCCTGTGATTGGGAGGATAGGGGTTAAATCTGCTAGTGCATCTTCCAGATGGTGGCCATCATTTTTCTAGCCATCATTATCTAGTGTCATTCTGGCAGCAACATGGCAGGCCCCAGCAGGGAGCAGAGCCAATGAATTTTGACATCTGCTCCCCAAATTGGTCCCAAATTGCCGTAACGTGTCAACTTTTGCAGCTATAAATCAAGCTACCAAAGTGGGAGGGGGGAGGAAGAAGGGATTTCAGCTGCCTTCTTAGAAGAATCCCCCCATGTTCATATTTGTTTAATATCTCCTTTGAGAGCATAAAAGACGGTTCTCCTCACTTCACATATGCGCAGGGCAATCCTAAGCTGCGCTGCGCCGGCACACAGAGGCTGAATCCAGCCTCCGTGCCGGCTTGCACAGTGAGCCTTGCATCGGCCTAGCTGGGCTAATGCAAGGCTCTGGGGTGGGTGGGGAGGAGGTGTTCCTGGGCGGCGGGAGGGCAGGCAGTGGGCGGCCCTGGGGCAGGCGGGTGGAGAGCAGGAGACTGCGCTGCGATCTGGCAGTTATGTCAGATCCCAACCCCCGTTTCCAGGGAGTTTGGAGTGGCTTCAAGCCACTCTGCTCTCCTTGGACTTGCGCCACCTCCAGAGGTGGCGCATCTGAGGAGACCCGTGGGGCCATGGCGCCTTACCTATAGGTAAGGGGAAAAGTTTCCCCTTGCCTCTGGCTGAGCTGAATTTGGCTCCTATCCTGTGCTGGATACAGTGCAAGCCTCTTGGCTTGCCTGTTTCAGTGCAGGGTAGGATTGTGCCCTTAATGTGGTCTGTCTGTGGAACTCCTTGCCACAGGATGTGGTGATGGCATCTGACCTGGACGCCTTTAAAAGGAGATTGGACAAGTTTCTGGAGGAAAAATCCATTACAGGTTACAAGCCATGAAGTGTATGTGCACATAAAATCTCCTGATTTTAGAAATGGGCTATGTCAGAATGCCAGATGCAAGGGAGGGCACCAGGATGAGGTCTCTTGTTATCTGGTGAGCTCCCTGGGGCATTTGGTGGGCCGCTGTGAGATACAGGAAGCTGGACTAGATGGGCCTGTGGCCTGATCCAGTGGGGCTGTTCTTATGTTCTTAACTACAATTCCCAGGAGGCCTTGCAGGTCTTCTTATTGTCTGATGTGCTCCCTGGGGCACTTGGTGGGCCGCTGTGAGATACAGGAAGCTGGACTAGATGGGCCTTTGGCCTGATCCAGCAGGGCCGTTCCTATGTTCTTAACTACAATTCCCAGGAGGCCTTGCAGGTCTCTTGTTATCTGGTGTGCTCCCTGGGGCATTTGGTGGGCCGCTGTGAGATACAGGAAGCTGGACTAGATGGGCCTATGGCCTGATCCAGTGGGGCTGTTCTTATGTTCTTAACTACAATTCCCAGGAGGCCTTGCAGGTCTTCTTATTGTCTGGTGTGCTCCCTGGGGCACTTGGTGGGCCGCTGTGAGATACAGGAAGCTGGACTAGATGAGCCTTTGGCCTGATCCAGCGGGGCGTTCTTATGTTCTTAACTACAATTCCCAGGAAGCCTTGCAGGTCTCTTGTTATCAGGTGTGCTCCCTGGGGCATTTGGTGGGCCGCTGTGAGATACAGGAAGCTGGACTAGATGGGCCTATGGCCTGATCCAGTGGGGCTGTTCTTATGTTCTTAACTACAATTCCCAGGAGGCCTTGCAGGTCTCTTGTTATCTGGTGTGCTCCCTGGGGCATTTGGTGGGCCGCTGTGAGATACAGGAAGCTGGACTAGATGGGCCTATGGCCTGATCCAGTGGGGCTGTTCTTATGTTCTTAACTACAATTCCCAGGAAGCCTTGCAGGTCTCTTGTTATCTGGTGTGCTCCCTGGGGCATTTGGTGGGCCGCTGTGAGATACAGGAAGCTGGACTAGACGGGCCTATGGCCTGATCCAGTGGGGCTGTTCTTATGTTCTTAACTACAATTCCCAGGAGGCCTTGCAGGTCCCTTGTTATCTGGTTTGCTCCCTGGGGCATTTGGTGGGCCGCTGTGAGATACAGGAAGCTGGACTAGATGGGCCTATGGCCTGATCCAGTGGGGCTGTTCTTATGTTCTTAACTACAATTCCCAGGAGGCCTTGCAGGTCCCTTGTTATCTGGTGTGCTCCCTGGGGCATTTGGTGGGCCGCTGTGAGATACAGGAAGCTGGACTAGATGGGCCTATGGTCTGATCCATTGGGGCTGTTCTTATGTTCTTAACTACAATTCCCAGGAAGCCTTGCAGGTCTCTTGTTATCAGGTGTGCTCCCTGGGGCATTTGGTGGGCCGCTGTGAGATACAGGAAGCTGGACTAGATGGGCCTATGGCCTGATCCAGTGGGGCTGTTCTTATGTTCTTAACTACAATTCCCAGGAAGCCTTGCAGGTCTCTTGTTATCTGGTGTGCTCCCTGGGGCATTTGGTGGGCCGCTGTGAGATACAGGAAGCTGGACTAGATGGGCCTATGGCGTGATCCAGTGGGGCTGTTCTTATGTTCTTAACTACAATTCCCAGGAGGCCTTGCAGGTCCCTTGTTATCTGGTGTGCTCCCTGGGGCATTTGGTGGGCCGCTGTGAGATACAGGAAGCTGGACTAGATGGGCCTATGGTCTGATCCATTGGGGCTGTTCTTATGTTCTTATGTTAATGTCATTTGCCTTGCCTTTTAGAAAATGACTACGAAAAGACAACCGCCCATGGGCAGTTTGCTCATTTGCAAGTAACTCAGACCCCCAAACTGTGGTGCTGAAATTATGAATAGATCTTTTCACTTGCTTTGCAGCCTAAGGACTTTCTCAAGCAATGTGCTCCCCCCCCCCCCCATTAGCCAAATTCTCTGAAAGACGATGGATGAAAAATAGTCTTCACCTACTTCGCCGAGGGACCAGCAGATCAGCTAGATCTATTGCGCTGTTAAGGAATGTGAAGTGCAAACTTATCCAAACCAAAAACACCCCCCCAAAACCCACCCCAACGTAGACTGATAATGAAATATTGATTGATGGTGCATGAGTTGTGTTGGTTTGGCCTCTTTCTTCACGGTTCTAACGGAGCCCTGAGGTTCTGAAGCATCCTTGTTTACATGCCGGAGGTTCCTGACATTCACTCTCTTTTTAGCAACGAGTCTGATGACTTTCGTGGCACACTTTTTGAATGTGTGAATGTTTCTAATTTTCTTGTTTGCCCTGCGGCCTGTTCTGCGCCGTTATTTGAAAATGAGATGGCAAATCTTGGAAGAGGGGGAAAAAAACCTCTGTGATCAATACATCAGCACAGGCAAGGCCACTGCTCTGTAACTTGGGCGCATCTCTCCTGGCTTGTTCAATCTTTGCACTCCAAATGTCTTTCCCTATTGTCTGTCTCTCCCCCTGGAACAAACGCTTCCTCATTCCTGAACAAGGAAACAATCAAAGGGATGCTCCGTAATGCTACAAGGATTGATTTGTTCTGTCTTCTTGTTTTATTTCGGTGAGCAAGTTGAATGGGCCTGGATTCACAGCCCCCCCCCCCTTTGAAGGCTGATTATTTGCTGCCTATATGTCTCATCCAAACGAACCAAACAAAACCAGGGAACATGGCGTTGGCTTTGCGGTCAGAAATACCCTGCTGAAATCCATCATCCCACTTACTGTGGGAAGTGAAAGAATTTTGTCCCTGCAGCTCCAGTCATCAGCAGGACCTGTCACTCTCATCAGTGCTTATGCACCGACTCTGTCGTCTCCAGCAGAAGCCAAAGACAAATTCTATGATGACCTGGCCACCACTGTCAAGAAAATCCCTGTAAAAGAGCCATTGTTCATCCTCGGCGATTTCAGTGCTAGAGTTGGTGCTGATAACAGTTCATGGCCCACTTGCTTAGGTCAGTTTGGCACTGGGAGGATGAACGAAAATGGCCAACGCCTGCTAGAGTTTTGCTGTCATCACGGTCTCTGTGTCAGCAACACGTTCTTCAACACAAAGCCCCAACATAGAGTCTCTTGGAGACATCCAAGATCAAAGCACTGGCACCAGCTCGACCTGATCCTCACCAGACGCTCCAGCCTTCCCAGTATCAAGATCACACGCAGTTATCATGGTGCTGCCTGCGACACTGACCACTCCCTGGTGTGCAGCAGAGTGAAACTGCAAACAAAGCGACTGTATCACACGAAAAAGGAAGGAAGACTTCGCATTGATACCAGCAAGACCCGGGATCAGAGAAAAGTGGAGGAATTTGCACAAGCGCTTGAGGAATCTCTTCCAGGCCCGGCCGACGCAAACGCATCCAACAGATGGGAACATTTCAAGAATACCGTTTACAACACCGCCTTGTCCATATTCGGCAAGAAGACCAACAAGGCGGCAGACTGGTTTGAAGCCCACTCTGAGGAGTTGACACCAGTCATTGAGGAAAAGAGGAGAGCTCAAGCAGCATACAAGGCCTGTCCCAGTGAGCGCAACCTGCAGGTCCTCCGAACTGCTCGCAGCAAAGTCCAACAGACTGCCAGGAGATGTGCTAACGACTACTGGCTCCAGCTCTGTTCCGGGATACAGATAGCAGCTGACACGGGCAACATCAAGGGGATGTATGATGGTATCAAGCAGGCCCTGGGTCCAACACAGAGGAAAATTGCCCCTCTGAAGTCTGCCACAGGCGAGGTCATCCAGGATCGGGCGCAGCAGATGGAACGCTGGGTGCAGCACTACTCTGAGCTATATTCCAGAGAAAATGTAGTCACCGAAGAAGCACTGAACAACATTGAGTGCCTGCCTGTGCTGGAAGAGCTTGACAGTGAACCAACCCTAGAAGAACTTCACGTGGCCCTGGACTCCCTTGCCTTTGGCAAGGCACCTGGAAAAGACAGCATCCCTGCTGAAGTCCTAAAATGCTGCAAAGAGATCATCGTCACTGAGCTGCATGAAATCCTCTGTCTCTGCTGGAGAGAAGGTAGAGTACCTCAAGACATGAGGGATGCAAACATCATCACGCTGTACAAGAACAAAGGTGACAGGGGTGACTGCAACAACTACCGCGGCATCTCTCTCCTTAGCGTTGTAGGAAAGCTGTTTGCCCGAGTTGTACTAAAGAGGCTCCAGGTACTTGCAGAGAGCGTCTATCCAGAATCGCAGTGTGGATTCTGAGCCAACAGGTCCACCACTGATATGGTATTCTCCCTTAGACAACTGCAGGAGAAATGCAGGGAACAACGACAGCCACTCTTTATAGCCTTCATAGATCTCACAAAGGCTTTCGACCTGGTCAGCAGAGACGGCCTCTTCAAGATTCTCCCCAAGATTGGATGTCCACCCAGGCTCCTCAGCATCATCAGATCTTTCCACAAGGACATGAAGGGCACTGTTGTCTTTGATGGCTCCACATCAGACCCTTTTGACATCCGAAGCGGAGTGAAGCAGGGCTGTGTTCTTGCACCAACCTTGTTTGGGATTTTCTTCGCTGTCCTGCTGAAGCAGGCCTTTGGAACTGCAACAGAAGGCATCTATCTCCGGACCAGATCAGACGGAAAGCTCTTCAACCTCTCCACACTGAGAGCAAAATCCAAAGTCCAGCTGAAATGTCTGCGTGACTTCCTCTTTGCCGACGATGCAGCTGTCACTACCCACTCTGCCAAAGATCTCCAGCAGCTCATGGATCGTTTTAGCAAGGCCTGCCAAGATTTTGGACTGACAATCAGCCTGAAGAAAACACAGGTCATGGTTCAGGATGTGGACTCACCTCCCTGCATTACAATCTCTGAGCATGAACTGGAGGTTGTCCATGACTTTGTGTACCTTGGCTCAACGATCTCCGACACTCTTTCTCTCGATACCGAGCTAAACAAGCGCATCGGTAAAGCAGCTACCACGTTTTCCAGACTCACAAAGAGAGTCTGGTCCAACAAGAAGCTGACGGAACATACCAAGATCCAGGTCTACAGAGCTTGCGTCCTGAGTACACTTCTGTACTGCAGCGAGTCATGGAATCTTCGCTCACAACAGGAGAGGAAACTGAGCGCTTTCCACATGCGCTGCCTCCGACGCATCCTCGGCATCACCTGGCAGGACAAAGTTCCAAACAACACAGTCCTGGAACGTGCTGGAATCCCTAGCATGTATTCACTGCTGAAACAGAGACGCCTGCGTTGGCTTGGTCATGTCGTGAGAATGGATGATGGCCGGATCCCAAAGGATCTCCTCTATGGAGAACTCGTGCAAGGAAAGCGCCCTACAGGTAGACCACAGCTGCGATACAAGGACATCTGCAAGAGGGATCTGAAGGCCTTAGGGATGGACCTCAACAAGTGGGAAACCCTGGCCTCTGAGCGGCCCGCTTGGAGGCAGGCTGTGCAGCATGGCCTTTCCCAGTTTGAAGAGACACTTGGCCAACAGTCTGAGGCTAAGAGGCAAAGAAGGAAGGCCCATAGCCAGGGAGACAGACCAGGGACAGACTGCACTTGCTCCCGGTGTGGAAGGGATTGTCACTCCCGGATTGGCCTTTTCAGCCACACTAGACGCTGTTCCAGAACCACCTTTCAGAGCGCGATACCATAGTCTTTCGAGACTGAAGGTTGCCAATACAATGTCTCATCCCCCCTTTTCTGACAAGTCCGGGAGCAGGGCCGTAACTGGGGGGGCAAGGAGGGGTTTTTCCCCCCCAGTCAGCAGTTTACCCCCCCCCCCCAGCATTTTTTCCAAACCTGTCATCTATCTAATCTGGCGTCAGTTGGGGGTGATTTGAAGCCCTTTTTGCAACATTTTTTGTGCACAGGAAGGAAGAGGGCTCAGTGCTTCTGGCAGGGATTGGAGAGGAGAGAGAGAGTGCATGTGTGCAGAGTGAGTAGAACAGGGTCCTGGGGTGGCTCCTTGGAAGTTATGACCGCTGGTCACCCTGCCCCCATCCAGAGCACATGGAGAGTGGGACTGGTCAAGAGCAGCTACAAGAAGGTTGGGAGAGATTTTTCCTTGTACTGGCTGGGGAAGGGAGGGTGCTATTTCTTCTACTATGGAATATGCTAATTACTATAATGGTACTGCTGTGGGGGGGGGGCAGGGAGAAATGTTTCTGTTTGGAGAAATCTTGGGGGCAGGTTCTTGCCTTTCAGATATACTTTTAAAATTAATGGCTGCTGCTTGGGGGCTGGGGAGACCCTTTTTCTGGTGGGAGAAAACATGGAAAGCATTTGAACTGAAGAGATCCAAAAAGTTAAGTGTGGGAAAGGTTCTAAGCAGGGGCGGATCTGGGGGAGGCCATGGGTGCAAACCCCCCCAACTGTCCTGCCAGCAGGGAAGGGTGCCCACCAGGATGGAGGGCAAAATCAGGTGCCAGGGGAACACCAACTGGGTGGGTGTCAAGGAGATTGGCTGGAATGGGAGCCCAGGTCTACCCACCCAGCAAACAGCCACAGAGGCTTTAAGCTCAATCAAATTGATTGGACCTGGGCTCCAAGTCCAGGCGGGAGCCCAGGTCTACCCACCCAGTAAATATCCACAGAGGCCTGAGGGGGAACATGATTGAGACATATATGCAAGGGATGGCTAGAGAGATGTTCTTTTCCCTCTCACATAACACCAAAACCAGGGGACATCCACTAAAATTGAACTTTGGGAGAGTTAGGATGGACAAAAGAAAATATTTCTTTACCCAGCATGTAATTAGTCTGCAGAACTCCTTGCCACAGGAAGTGGTGATGGCAACTTGCTTAGATGCCTTTAAGAGGGGATTGGACAAATTTCTGGAGGAAAGTCCATCACATGTTACAAGTCATGACAGGTATGTGCAAGCTCCTGATTTTAGAAGTAGGCTACCTCAATGCCAGATGCAGGAGAGGACACCAAGATGCAGGTTGAGTCTTGGTGTCTTTTTTGCTCCCTGAAGCATTTGGGGGGCAACTGTGAGATACAGGAAGCTGGACTAGTTGGGCCTTTGGCCTGATTCAGCAGGGCTCTTCTTATGTAGGCTATAAGCTCAATCAGGAGCCCAGGTCTACCCAAGCAGGTAGACCTGGGCTCCAAGTCCAGGTGGGAGCCCAGACTGAGGTCTGCCTGCCCAGCAAATGTCCACAGAAGCGAAAAGCTCAGGTTGGTTACCAGTTATCTGCCTGGTTGACCTGGGCTCTGAATGTAGTGCTCATGGCCCCCTCCCAAATACAGACACTGGATCGACCCCTGGTTCTAAGGAGATTCAGCTCTCAGAAAGCTGGGAGAATTCAGCTCAACCAGGTAGAGTCGATAAATTCAGATCTTCTGTACTTTGCTTTTTAAAAGTAATGAATATTGTAAATAAACTAGTGTTCCAATGGCTACTGTATTTGACTAGCATATCTTTCCTCTTGCTTTTATGTAAAGTAAATAAATTTTATTTTAATATGTAGCAATGTGTCATCGACAAATGTTATATAGTTGCTAGATAGGTGCTAGATAGGTGCTAGATAGGCACTAAATAGGTTAAATAGGTGCTTTATAGGCGTTAAATAGGCATTATGTAGGTGTTAGATAGGCGCTAGATAGGTGCTAGTACTAGATAGGCACTATATACAATATATATTGTATATATAGGTGCTAGATAGGCGCTAGATAGGCGTTATATAGGTGCTAGATAGGTGCTATGTAGGTGTTAGCTAGGCGCTAGATGGGTGCTGAATAGGCGTTAGATAGGCGCTAGATAGGTGCTAGCTAGGCGCTATATACTATATATAGTATATATAGGTGCGAGATAGGCGCTATGTAGGTGTTAGATAGGCGCTAGATGGGTGCTAGATAGGCGTTAGATAGGCACTAGATAGGTGCTAGATAGGCACTAGATAGGCGTTATATAGGTGCTAGATAGTCATTATATAGGCACTAGCTAGGTGCTAGCTAGGCGCTAGGCATTATATAGGCGCTAGCTAGGTGCTAGCTAGGAGCTAGATAGGTGCTAGGCATTATACAGGTGCTAGATAGGCGCTAGATAGGCGTTATATAGGTGCTAGATAGGTGCTATGTAGGTGCTAGATAGGCGCTATGTAGGTGCTAGCTAGGCACTAGATAGGTGCTAGATAGGCACTAGATAGGCGTTATATAGGTGCTAGATAGTCATTATATAGGCACTAGCTAGGTGCTAGCTAGGCGCTAGGCATTATATAGGCGCTAGATAGGTGCTAGATAGGCACTAGATAGGTACTAGCTAGGTGTTATATAGGTGCTATGTAGGCGCTAGCTAGGTGCTAGATAGGTGCTAGCTAGGCGCTGGCATTATATAGGCACTAGATAGGTGGTAGATAGGTGCTAGCTAGGTGCTAGATAGGCATTATATAGGTGCTAGATAGGCTCTATGTAGGCGCTAGATAGGCATTATATAGGTGCTAGATAGGCGCTATGTAGGTGCTAGATAGGCACTATATAGGCGCTATGTAGGTGCTAGATAGGCGCTATGTAGGTGCTAGCTAGGCGCTAGGCATTATATAGGTGCTAGCTAGGCGCTAGATAGGCACTATATAGGCACTATATAGGCGCTAGATAGGTGTTATGTAGGTGCTAGATAGGCGCTATGTAGGTGCTAGATAGGCGCTATGTAGGCGCTAGCTAGGTGCTTGCTAGGTGCTAGGCATTATATAGGCGCTAGGTAGGTGCTAGATAGGCACTAGATAGGCGCTATGTAGGCACTAGCTAGGCGCTAGGCATTATATAGGCGATAGATAGGTGCTCGATAGGCGCTAGGCATTATATAGGCGCTAGATAGGCACTAGATAGGTGCTAACTAGGTGGTAGATAGGAACTAGATAGGTGCTAGCTAGGTGCTAGATAGGCGCTATATAGGTGCTAGATAGGCACTAGATAGGCGCTGGATAGGCATTATATAGGTGCTATGTAGGTGCTAGCTAGGCGCTAGATAGGTGCTAGATAGGCGTTACATAGGCACTAGATAGGGGCTAGATAGGTGTTAAATAGGCACTTTCAATACTAGTAAAAACAACCTGCATCCCAGTGATATGTTTTACTTTTGCAGGGTTGCAGGCCTGTGTATTTCACTGGTGTGTAAATGAAAGGATATGTTGCATGTTATTTCTGTGTAGGCAATACATTTTCCATGGCATGCAGAGATGCATTTATTCTATGCCAATTATTGTTACACGGCTTGACAAATAATGAATGCATCTTTCAAAAAAAACCCACATTATTTTCTCTTCATGAAATTTTGTGGGAATTTCGGTATTTGATGTTTCTCCAGACTTGAGATACCTGACATCATTGCCCCCTTGGAAAAAAACAGTCGCCTCCCCCCCACCTCTAGAATCCAGGCTACAAGCCTGTCCGGAAGCAGCATCAGGTTGTTCTGAATCCAGCAAACTTCAATAATTTCCAAGTCAGGTTCCGTCTTTTTTTTCACACTGGAATATGAACCTGGGGTGGAATCCCATTGAGTCACACTGCCAGTCTATTTCTTGGTGTGCAACAGCAACTCAGGACTTGGTGTGCTACAGCAACACATAGCCCTAACTGGAGGTGCCCGGGGTTGAGCCTGGGATTTTATGCAAATCCAGTGTTCTGGCACTGAGCTATGACCCCAGCCCCATGGAAGTAGGGCATGGCCTCCAAACTCAAGAGTTTCTATGGGACAAACAAAACCAGATGCCTTCAGTCCTACAAGACTGAGCCTGCAATCTGTGCACACTTACCTGGGGATAAGTTCCATTGGATTTACTTCTGAGTACACATGCGTAGGATTGTGCTTGATTCCCTGTTGTTAAGGGCCCCAGGCTAAATGGGAATCACCCCTATCAATGCTATTATCCCCAATTTCCGACCTCTCAAAGCTTCCTACTTTCCCCCTCTCTTGTGGTTTAGGTTCTGAAGAATTGGTTCCATCTTTCATAGATCCTTCATGCCAGCAGATGGGCATGACTTGCTTCAGACATCATCAGAGTGGGCTCGTCTGTAATAGCCAGAAACATCAATGCACATGAACCACATGACGTGGATACCTTCTCACTCCAACCATGCCAGTTTCCAAGGTAGAATGGCCATCTCATATTGACTGTGCATACTTTATACTTGATTGTGTACTTGGAGGCTCCAGCTCACAGATGTGACTGCATCCCAATGTGGCAAATTAATTGGCAAAGATATTTAGAACAAGTGATTACCCACTGTCCCCGTTATTGACCACTACAGAGTAAAATGGTTGCCAATTTGCTTAATAAGGCAATGTGGCTTACAGCCCACTCCTAACTAAATTCCTGCACAGTGATGTAGCAGTGCTGGCGTAGCTACAGTGGGATACATCACATGGGGGAATCTTGGCTGCTGGAGGTCTTCTCTGGGTCAGGGGACATTTGTCCCCTTGTTCCTGGGTGAGCCCCAGCAGCTGCTCTGTGTCAACTGGACTTGCACCAACAGTATTGCTGGGGCAAGTCCAAGTTGATCTGTGCAGGCAGATTGGGTCAGGGAAGGGTGATAAGATTCCATCCCCCCTCCTGGGTTCAATTTGGTCCCATCACCGCCCTGGCCCTGACCCAGACTTATCTGGTCCAGCAGGTATCCCTGCAATCACCAGCACTAGTGGAAAGGCTCTGGCCTTCCTGCCAGCACACTATATAGAAGCATTGTTGCAAAGTTCTGTTTGTGAGCACACACACACACACACGCACGCACACACGCACGCACACAGCTTTTCTCCCATCATAGGACTCACAGGACCCATGCAGGAGGCCAGTGCATGACCCCCATGATGAATAACCTCCAGTGCAGTGGATGGGGCAATGCCCTGGGCAGTGGGCATTGTGATGTACCATCTCCCGGCCCCCACTGGTTTCTTGGCTAAAACCTTTGATAGAATAGAGATATTCCAACACGCATCCTGCATGAAATTATGCATCGATCAATGTCCGCAGGTCCGCAGCTTGGGGGTCCTCCTGGACTCGCAGCTGCTCCTGGATTCCCAGGTGGCGGCTGTGGCTAGGGGGGCCTTCACTCAGCTTCGGCTGGTGCGCCAGCTGCGTCCGTACTTGGATCGTGCAGACCTGGCCACGGTGACCCATGCTACGGTGACATCGAGGTTAGATTATTGTAACGCGCTTTATGTGGGGCTGCCCCTGAAGACGGTTCGGAAACTGCAACTAGTGCAGAATGCGGCAGCCCGTGTGGTCACTGGAGCTAGGCGGTTTGACTCTGTCAGTCCGCTTCTCCGGCGGCTACATTGGCTGCCCATTCGTTTCCGGGCCCAATTCAAGGTGCTGGTTTTGACCTTTAAAACCCTGTACTGCTCTGGGCCAGGCTATCTTAGAGATCGCCTACTCCCGTACAATCCGGCTCGTCCTCTCAGGTCATCAGAGAAGGCCTTTTTACAAGTGCCGCCGCCTAAGGAGGTACGTGGGGCGGCGGCAAGAAATAGGGCCTTCTCAGTAGTGGCACCAATGTTGTGGAACTCCCTTCCCCTTGACTTGAGAATGGCTCCCTCTCTGGAGACTTTTCGGCAAGGCCTGAAGACCTTGTTGTTTAATCAAGCCTTCTGACGTTATGGCCTTTTTAACATCTTTTATATATCTTTTAGTTGCTTTTTACAGGCTTGATTCCTCTAAGTACTGCTGTTTTATGCTCTTTTATTCTGACTTTTATCTGACTACTGTTTTTATGGGTTCTGCTAATGTGTTTTTTAATGTGTTTTTATCTGTTTGTGAAATTATGTTTTAATCTGTTTTATATGTTGTTAGCCGCCCTGGGTCCCTTTGGGGAGAAGGGCGGGATAGAAATAAAGTTTTATTATTATTATTATTTGTAACATGACAGTATTGTTTGAAGATACCAAGATTATAAAAATTTTGGCCAGTGGCGGTGTCATCCCCCGCCCTTGTGTGCGTCACCCAGTGTGGCCCACTAGCCACATCACTGCATAGGATGAAAGTTCACAAAACTGATTTAAAACCATCCAGAATGTGTATTAAAGAATCAAACACATGTAGGAAAAATTTAAAAAGCCACAAAACAGTAGCAGAGAAAGCCAAAGCAACACAGATCAGGAGATCCTAGAAAAGCTTACTGAAAAAACCAAGCCTGTAATCTTCACTGAAATGCCAGCAAGGAGAAGAGAGGTGCAATTAAGAGCCCGGTCCCATCCAGTTTTCAAGCACTGATGCGGCAGTGCCAATGGGCGTTTGCTACATCCCGCAGTGCCCTCTAGGAAGACTCAGAGGCCATGCCAGTTGCAGCCATCAAGCTCCCATTTCCAAGCCTTTGCGATGGAAGGAGCAAAGTTCCCGCTTCATCCACCAAACCTGGGCTGGGATTAATCCACCATTTGTTCATCTTTTAATTCAGGACATGAATCCCAGCAGGCATCACATTTATCGCAACGGCTTGGCAGCCCACATACTGATACTCCCTGAAATTGAACTGGCTCTCTTTTCTCCACATTACACAAAACACATGTTTCCACCCACAAGGGCCTGCGTGTACCAAAAAGGCAGGGGCTGGTGACTTTGGCAGGCCTGATTTAACATCAGAGGATAAATGTTTCATACTCCCATTTTTAACAACTAGCAAAATGACAAAAACAGATAAATACAAACACCTTTGATGGTTGGAAAAGAGTCATTGAGATTCCGCTTAGAAAAAAGACATAATTATGAATTAATTAGACATGCTCTCTCAAATGCATTATTTACGGAACCTAAGAAAGTTTTTGCATCTAATTTAATGAACCACTTAGACCAAAATTATATCACACTACAATGAAGGCAGACACCCAGCGCATTTCTAGTCTTTACTTTTAAAGGGGACTTGCCATTTCTTATTTATCACATAAATATATTTATCTGATTTGTGTGCATCCTCCAAGAAGCTCAAATGGAAATGCATTCTCTCCCACGATAACCCTTTGGGGTCACCTTATGGTGATTTGAACCCAGATCTCCCTAGCCACTCCAGCTACTATACTGCATTACTCTCATTCTCTTTCATGGTGTCTCACTCCCTTCCATATCCATAAAAAATGTGGCTCTCCTTACCTGTAAAGTTCTCTGGGGCCTTGTTGCAACCTATTTTTTGCTGTTGATTTTCCCTCCTCATAGTATTCTGTTGGGCCACTGCTTCAGCATCTATACTGGCTGCCTATTTGTTTCTGGTCCAAATACAAGATGCTGATGTTGGCCTTTAATGCCCTTTATGGTTTGGGTCCAGGCTATCTGAGAAACCACCTTCTCCCATACATTCCAGGCTGACCTCTTAGGTCATCTGAAGGGGTTCTCCTTCAAGTGCTGCCTCTTTCCCAAGTTAGAGGGATGGTGGCTCATGAGCAAGCTTTCTCTATAATAGCACCACAATTATGGAATCCTCTTCCAAGGGAATTAAGAACTACTCCCTCCCTCATGGCTTTTCAGCAAGGGCTCAAAAGGGTTTTGTCTGCATTTGGTTGACGGGAGGGTGTTAACCCTCTGTGGGCCCGATCCTATCCAATTTTCCAGTGCTGGTGCAGTTGTGCCAGTGGGGTGTGTGGTGCATCCTGTGGTGAAGGGGCAGTCACTGGGGTCTTCTCAAATGAGGGAACGTGTTCCCTTACCACAGGGCTGCATTGTGGCTACACCGGAGCTGGAAAGTTGGATAGGATTAGGCCCTGAGTCTCTTTAAGTGTGCTATGACTTGACTGCTACCTTGGACTAATTTGTTCTTTCCTCCCATGACTTGATGATTTGTGTTGGGTTTTGCTGTAGTGTTTAATGTTAAAATTGTTTTAATGCGCAGTATTGATCTTTTTTTGCTTATTGTTGAGATACATTGTACTTTTATCATATAGCTTGTATGTAAGCCACCTTGAGCATTTGTTTCGGCATGGGAAAGGTGGGATATAATTTATAAAATGCATAAAATACTTCCACCATGCTCAGTTGCTCTAAAGTCTCCAGGGATCAGCTGCTGCCAAAGCAAACGATGAACTACTATTTAATGAAGATAGCTGTGATTGCTGAATCTCAAACACCTAGATCTCCTATCTATGTGGAAGGATGCCTATCTGAATCAGATATCTAGTTTACAAAGGCATGTTGTTTACATGTGCAGTTTACATGTGCAGTATCTGAACTTTCTATCTATTCTACCTGTGCAGGAAAATGAGGCACCACATCAGATTAATCCCACTGCCCCACAATATCCTTGCCAGAAGTGGTCTCCCTAGCTAAGAAAACACCTAACCACAAAGACAACTAGCTAGAAGAAAAACCTCCCCACCAACAGCCAATTACGCAGAGAGCAAAAGCAAATTCTATTTCGCTCCCAAAGCAGGGCCAGCAACAAGTCTCACACCATGGGCTGCAGCATGAAGCTTCCAAGAGTCGAAATGCCAGGACTGAGGCTTGAACCTCAAACAGTGCTACTTTAGCTCCACCTCCAGTGGGCCCACACAGTAATCAGATGCACACTTTTCTTGCCTTACCTTGTGCAAGGTGGGACCAGGCAAGGAGAGCCACTGCCTTAATGAAGCAACAGAGGGATATATTTATGAACCAGCCCATACGCAGGTCAGGTTAAGGTCTGTGTTTCTCTGGCAAAGGCTGATATCAATAACTGACTTGCCCCTTGCCACGCCTGGGGCCAAGGTCTGCAGTGCCAACCCCTCCACACGATGCCACCCCTATACTTACCCAGCACATGGAGCCTCACACAACTCCAGGACTGACTGGGGAAGTGATTTGAGGCTTCCCCGTAGACTGTCAGCTCCATCCTATGCATGTCTACTCAGAAGTAAGTTCCATCAGAGTCAATGGGGTTTACTCCCAGCAAAGTGTGGATAGGATTGGGCTGTTAAACAGTACCTCTGGAAAACCAGAATTACTGTTTCCAATTGTGTTGGGAGCGTGGTCCATGAGCTTTGTGGGCTCAATGCCTGGGGCATTTGCCCCCTTTGTCCAGTGCTAGTTCCACTGCTGGCTGATATCACAAAATATTCCTTGGCCCAAGAAGGTTTAGACTCCTGCGTAACCTGGCTGTGTGATGGGGAAAGAAAAAAAAAAAGATAACTAGAATCCTCAACTCAGGTCCTAACTGGTTAAAAAAAGAAGAAGAAAACAGAGCTTTTTTTCAGGCTCTCTCGCTAAAAAGGCCTTCTTGAAAACAAATCAATGAACAAAGACTCGGATTTGCCTCTCAAGCAGCCTCCTGAGCTTTCCCCAGAGTGATTTTAATGCTGCTGAAGAGAACTAAGAATAACGTTGCATCAAATGTTCTTGTGGAAATGAGGTAAAATAATTCCAGCAACAGAATTGTTTTTAAAAAAAGAGAGCGAGCACCTGTTCTGCGTATGAAATGCGGTCTGTCCATGTGCCCCCTCCCCATCGTTCTTGAGGAATTCGTTTTCTGGTTGCTTCTCCCAACAGGGCCGCTTTGTCTGTGAACAATTTGTCTTTTAGCGCCGTTAAATGAGAGATCACGTCCCTCCGTTCTCCAAGCTGTGATCCTGTTGCGACTGCAAAAGTAGTGGCGTTTTGCTTGCCTTCGGCCTCTTGGTCCTCAAGGCCGACCTGTTCCTTAGCCTGTTCAGATATACACTTGGGAGTAAGAGAAATGCACAAATGGGGTGGGGGATCCGGGTGACTTCTGCAGCCTATTCCCTTGACGTTCATGGGCGCCAGAGTCACATTTGCTTGATGCCTACACGCGTACATCTGAAGACCTGCAGGCTTCTGCATGTGCACTAGAAGACCCTCCATGTTCCAGGATTTGAGAACACTAGTAGACTTCATGCAAACATGCACCTTGAATGCTCTCATTTTCTTATACAGGTCCAGACTCCCTAACTGCAGATTCAGAATCCATGGTTTTAATGGTCTGAATCAGTGGTGGAAGCCAAACCTGATCTCCTGTAGGCCACTAGAGATGCTCCTGGACACCAGCAAGAAAACACATTCTGCCCCTGGAACACTAATTCTGGCAATGGATTGTGGGTATAGGAGTGGACCATTAATCTACCATTTATGAGCCAAAGCACTAACCCCAATATTATTAGGAGATAAAGGGTGAAGTATTATGAGATTTCAGCTGACTGGCAAATGTGAACATACTTTAAAACGATGCTCTACCTTCCATGTCACTGTTTAGCACTTTCAGGTCTCATTGGGATCAAACCATTAGTTAACCCCTCTTCCCTCTCCTTCCAAGTTGTTGGCATGGGTGTCACATAGTGTGGCCCACCCCCCACCCCCCACCCCCAGCGATGCCATGGATACAGAGACTAATCCCTGCAGTGCCGTGCCACAGGATACTAAATGACTGGCTGGTCTTCCAGATGCTTTCCTCTTTGTCAAATGCCATTGTTCATTTAGATTTTTATCTCAGCCAGACTGCTTTCCTCCATGCCACTGACTGAGCATGTGGGAGGAGACACATGAAAAGAGGGCTAGCTCAGGGGTTCCCAAATGTCTTACCTCGGCAGCCCAGTGATGGATCTGGGGCCCACCAATGCCAGGACACTGGTGGTCGACCCGGAGATTGCTTCTGGGCCACATGTTTTCCCAGCATCCTTGGCAACATCAACACACTTTGGGAAATGCAGTGCTATGTGACCAAGGATGTGGAGAGTGTGCACATGCAACCCGGAAGTGACCTCCAGACTGTCCATCATTTTCCCCTGCATTGTCCTGACCTCAGCGGGCCCATGACCCACCAAAAATTGAGTCATGACCTACCTGGGAAATGCTGATCTAACTTGTTGGCATCCTTCAGTCTCTGAAGACTATGGTATCGTGCTCTGAATGGTGGTTCTGGAACAGAGTGTCCTCTCCAGTGTGCGAAGCCTGGGTAAAGTAGATATGGAGCATAGACTGTTTCCCATGCAGTAAATCCCCCCTCTCCATGTCACTGAAATGGCCCAATGGAAAGGCAGAAGCCAATACGGTTGGTTCCAGCCGTGTCGCAGGAGTTGCCAGAACGTGACTGTGTTCAGCCATGAACTGCCTCAGGGACTCTGGCTCCGGATTTTGCCTCGAGGTTGACTCCTGAAGCCTTTTCCATAACTGGATGTAGCCACAAGGCAGTGGAGGTTTGGGATCAGAGTTTTCCTTCTCTCAGATGAGCTGCCTTCCCAGGCTGATGAGTCCCATCTACCCAGTGGTTGTTTAGTCACCTCTTATGACAAGTACAGCCAAACTGAGGGCCTA
Organism: Tiliqua scincoides; assembly: GCF_035046505.1. Taxonomy (NCBI): domain Eukaryota; kingdom Metazoa; phylum Chordata; class Lepidosauria; order Squamata; family Scincidae; genus Tiliqua; species Tiliqua scincoides. Next base: position 2,344,873 of record NC_089828.1, on the reverse strand, counting down.
TTCTTATCCCCAGCCCCCAGGGGGAAACTCTTTCCATGAGTTAGGGAAAGCCCTGCTGCAGGTCTGCATTCAGGGTCCTGCCAAGAAATTGTATGTACCTGTTTATTAATTACCAAATATGGATGGAGAAGGGATATGATAATGCATCAAAAGAAAGGAAGATCTAGGTTGCTAGTGAGGTCTTCCATGTAAACACCACTGAGACTTCCAAAAGAAAGACATCTTGGCTGCTTCAGACTTCCCAACCCAGACCTGTGAATACCTGAAAAGAGAATGCTTTATTATTATTATTATTATTATTATTATTATTATTATTATTATTATTATTATTATTATTATTATTATTATTTATTTTTTTTCTCAAAGCCACTGCCGTTCAGCAAGAATTCTCCCCATCAGCTTTGACATAACTGCCATATTCCGGCTGTAAAATATAATTAGAGCAGTGAATCAGAAAGGAACTGTCCATTGAACAGCACAGTATGTTCCCAGGCAAAGGAAAAGGATGTGAAATTCATGCAAATGTGATCCGGCTCTCCTCCTTCCTTCTTGAGAAGCTGATGTGTGACACAAGCCGCGGAAAGTGCCTGCACGGAGCCAGGGCAGTTTGCACGCTCCTCTGAGTCAGTTGGCACCTTCCAGCTGAGCATTCTGGTAAGCAGGGCCACTTTGCTACCCTCTGTTGGCATTCAAACACCAATGTCAACGTGTGTGATTTTCCAGTGTGGGTGGTTGCTTGGGGGGGAGGTGGGCGACAGCCAAAGTCCCAGATCTGGTTCTATTGAACAGCACTGCCAAGGTTTGCAAGAGCAGTTTATCCAGAGGAATGAACCACAGCCTTGGTGTCAGCTGGCCTTTGTCCAACAATCCATCATCTCCAAGCTGAACTGGCTGGCTTCACAGTCTCCAGGAAAAATGGGCAACAGCACTGGGCATTCTACAGTGCGCTTTTCCTCTGAACAGAATGTGTCTGTGTTGACTTACCAAGTTAATTGGCGTTTACGCGCTGGCAAAATGGAGGGCACCAAGCCTCCCGCAAAAGGGATTAGCTTGGAGTGTTTCGTGGCCCGTTCCACTTTCCGTGCATCAAGATAGGGCTGCTAGCTTATTTAGGGCACAGCCCATTGCCTTAGTTAGGGCACAGCGACATGTGATGCTCAATGTGTCGCTGCATACTTAGGGGCTTGGGTTTACTTTTGGAGTAGCAGCTGCATAGGGCTGTGGTTCAGAATGGGGGATAAAGGATATTCACCTCTTTACTTCTGTGCTGCTTTTCTGCTGAGAATCCCCCCCCCAGCAGCTTTTTTTCTTTTCTTCCAAAATTGATGGGAGACCACTTGGGAATACCGGGTGCTGTAGGCTTATACCATAGTCTTTCGAGACTGAAGGTTGCCAACCATTGTAATAAATATCTCAGAAATCAGGTGCTGGGAGAGGGAGGTAGGCTGGCAGAAAAATAGTGCAGAATAAATAAAGGTTAGGTATCCCCTACTTCCTCTGTGTAATTCAAACCACAGTCCTGAAGTGCTGCTACTCATCAGTAAAGTCAAAGTCCTATTATACAGTGACACATGAAGGTTGGCCTTTAAACTCTAAGGAACTGAACACTTTCCACATGCGCTGCCTCCGACGCATTCTCGGCATCACCTGGCAGGACAAATTCCAAACAACACAGTCCTGGAACAAGCTGGAATCCCCAGCATGTATGCACTGCTGAAATAGAGATGTCATGTCGTGAGAATGGATGATGGCCGGATCCCAAAGGATCTCATCTATGGAGAACTCGTGCAAGGAAAGCGCCCTACAGGTAGACCACAGCTGCGATACAAGGACATCTGCAAGAGGGATCTGAAGGCCTTAGGGATGGACCTCAACAAGTGGGAAACCCTGGCCTCTGAGCGGCCCGCTTGGAGGCAGGCTGTGCAGCATGGCCTTTCCCAGTTTGAAGAGACACTTGGCCAACAGTCTGAGGCAAAGAGGCAAAGAAGGAAGGCCCATAGCCAGGGAGACAGACCAGGGACAGACTGCACTTGCTCCCGGTGTGGAAGGGATTGTCACTCCCGAATCGGCCTTTTCAGCCACACTAGACGCTGTTCCAGAACCACCTTTCAGAGCGCAATACCAGAGTCTTTAGAGACTGAAGGTTGCCAACAAAGGAAACAGTGCCAGCAAGAAGAAGAGAGGCAGTGGTGTGTATGGAGCTGGCGTCATTATCTCTCAGCAAGCCCTAAGAATAAAAGGAATAATAATAGGAAGAGCTGATCTTGCTTAGTGTGACTATAAAGAAGATAATGCAGGTAATGGGAGGGGCATGGAGAACCAGATCTCCAGATACTGGATCCACAGATGTGGGGGGAGATGCCTGTATAGGTAAAATACAATCGGGGACCATTGCTTAGTAGTGCAGCTCCTGTATTACATGTCAGTATTTCTCAACCAGTGGTACTCATACCACCAGTGGTACTTGAAAAGTATCTGATGGTACTTGGGGGACCTCCAGATCCCTGCACCTGCCAGCAAGACCAGCAGTGCTATGCAACAAGCAGCGACAGGAGGCTCCGCTTGGCTTGGCAGGCAGAGCTCCAGTGTGAGCTTTTCGCATGCTTGAAAAAGCCCTCCCATCCACCCTGAGCCCCTTACTTGTGTTTTTGTCTCATTGCTTCTGGCCTCCCAATCTGGAAGTAACTGGTGAAAACTTCATCACCAGTTATCTCTGGTGGTACTTCCAGTCGGTGGACGGTGCAAAGTGGGACAGCACAGGACAAACACTGAGAAATGCTGATCTAGATTCAATCCCCCATAGCATCTCCAGGCAGCAAAAGAACCCTGTCTGAAATGCTGGAGAGCTACTGCTGGTGTAGACCATCTTGATCTAGATCAGGGGTGCCCAAACCCCGGCCCTGGGGCCACATGCGGCCCTGAGGCCTCTCAATGCGGCCCTCAGGGAGCCCCCAGTCTCCAATGAGCCTCTGGCCCTAGGGAGATTTGTTGGAACCAGCACTGGCCCAACGCAACTACTCTCAGTGTGAGGGCGACTGACCTCTCGCGTGAGCTGTGGGATGAGGGTTTCACCCACTGCTTACTGTTTCATGTCTGTGATGCAGTAGCTGCAGCAAAGGAAAGGCCAGCCTTGCTTTATGCATGGCCTTTTATAGGCCTTGAGGTATTGCAAGGCCTTCATTCATTCATTCATTCATATAAGTTCATCTTTAATGTATTCATTTATGTATACTTAAGTAAATTTATTCAAATTTTAAATGTAAATTAATTCTTTTTTCCCCCGGCCCCCGACACAGTGTCAGAGAGCTGACGTGGCCCTCCTGCCAAAAACTTTGGACACCCCTGATCTAGATGGACCAATGGTCTGATTTGGTGGAAAAGCAGAATCATATGCTGTGTGTTTGTATGTGTGTGTTCAGGGATGTTTGATATTGACCGACTTTCATAGGGTTATCAAAATCGTTAGAGTATTTACACTGCTGGACAACTGGCTATGGACTCCCTCCTACATCTGTAGGTGTAGCAAAGGTGAAGGCAGGGGAACATGACAAAATTCCAGTTACCCACAGCTGATCCTCTCCATGATCTCATTCTGCCACCAAAATTGTTCCAGAAAAAAGGCTATAAGCAGATTGGGCTACATGTCTCCTGCATACAGTACGTCCTACAATTCTGGCATATCTCTGGAGAAACTCATCATAGCAAAAGTGCAGAGTTTGGAATTAATTGGAAGCCAAAGGAACTCCTTTCTAGAACGGTTGACTGAAGATAGGCCTGGGGGGGGGGGTAAAGATTATTTCCTGTCCAGTGGGCAGGACTGTTTATCTGGGGGAGGGGGGGGAGAAACCCTCCTCCTATGTTTCTGGAGAAGAAAACTGAACAGCCTGTGCTAAATGCATAAAAGGGAAAAATAACAAGCTAACTCAGCCATAGCGGAAAGTGACACTTTTTAAAAAGGTAATTACAGACAGTGCAAAAAAAAATAAATGTTCAGGGTAGGCAGGCACTCCTTTGCTGAGCAGTAATTGGCTGGTTTCATAATACCTGAAAGTGCTTGTCATTTGATAAGAGTGGGATGGCTACCTGATTATCCCTGGAGCACTGGTTGAGTGGCATATTCTCAAGCGCAAGACCTCATCCTAACACCCCCCATAGCCACAGCCCACAAAGACGAAAAATCAACATTCGGTTTCTTCATTAAAGTCGTGTGTTTTTTTCCTCCTGCCATTCATTTCTGCTTTGAAAGTTATCAACCAAAGTGGTGGCCTCAGGCAGTGGGTGATGAGGGGCACCCAGCTTCCATCTGTTGGGGGACTGGAGCTTGAGTGTCTCTGGGTCCCTCTCCACCACACTTCTTTTTCCTCTCCATCCTCCTCTTCCTTTTGCAACCCAGGAAGCCGGAGAAGCAGAAGCTGGCACCACACCAGGTTAAACGGGGGGGGGGGTGGCATTTTGCATGCTGCTTCCCGTGCCAGAAGATTTTGGGCCAGCCCAGCCCTGTCTGCGCATCAGATGGCATCCACTTCTGCACTTGCTGTTTGAGAAGTCCTGGAGCTGCCACCTACCCTGACCTCCCTGGGTTAAACCTCTACTTCAGAGAGACGCGTTGTCATTGCTTGCGGGCTGTGAAGACAAGTGGTAGGTGGGGCGGGTGGTGTTGTTTGCTTCCATATTTACAGTGGCATCCTAAAGATGTTTATGTAGAAGTAAATTCCACAGGCTTCAAGGGCTGGTCCTTGTAAGTGTGCTTAGGATTGCAGCCTGCATCTCCTTGCATGCTTTATTTATACCTTGCTTTTAAGCCAAAGTACTCAGGCTTGTTTACATTTTGCAATAATGACTAGCAATCTTCAAGGCACTTTATTTTTTCAAAGGAGCAGCAGAATGCAAGGGATGCCTGAACACATATTAGTTCAGAGTCCTGCACTGCTTCTGACACAGCTTCCCCTCTCCCCCTGCACACGCCTCAAGGCCAGACTCACCCGGAGCCTACCCTAACCATTCTACTTACTGTCCCTTCTTCTTGGGGTCTCTCTCTATGCCCGTATGGGGCATGACTGTAGGAAGCTGCTTCCTCCTGAATTAGACCATTGGCTCATGTAGCTCATTACCGTCTACACAACATGAGCTCCCCGGGCATCCTTCCCCATCCTACCTGGAAATGTCAGGGATCAAACACGGTCCTTTATTCATGCAAAGTACATGCTCTATCACTGAGATCCGGCCCCATCCTGGATATCACCATGGTATCCTCTGTGTTGCTCACCAAGAACCAATCCATTTCCCATTGATTTCCACCAGACTACTCTCCCCGCCAGCCCCATGCGATAAACCCTTTCATGAAATCCATCTGGTTCCTAGTGCTTATATAACACATATGTGTTCCCCCCCCCCCCGATCCTTGTTCCCCTGAAGACTCTCCTTCTGTTCCCTCTCTGTACTTCTCAATCCTGATCAACCTGATTCATTGTGCACTCTCCATAGCTCAGCTGCCTCCAACATCTGCCTGGGTCCTGATTTACTGATTACAGTATTTTCATTCCCATGCAAGGATTAAGAGACACCCAAAAACAAATCTTTCTCAATAGTATTTTTCCCCCCTATTTGGAGCTGGGCCATGAGATCTGCAGAGGAGAAAGTGCAAAGGGTGGGTGGGGGGAGGGTGAGCTTACAGTGAGGCTCCCACATGCTTGTGATGGTATCAGCTATTCCAGAAATGTTTGTCACAGCTCCACATCCAATCAGCCCTCCCTAATTCTTTCTTTCCCCCAGATACAAGTGGTAAACACTCATTGGCAGTGAATTGCTTTGCTTAGCAAATTGGCCCAGAGCAACAGCTGCAATGCTCTCCTTTAGCAAGGTAATGAGGACTCATTGCCATCTTATCTCTTCCTTGTTTGATGCTGATTAGCAATGGCTCTTCTATGCCTCAATCAGGGTGAGGTTTTATCCAGCTTCAGAGCACTTGAAACAGAGGGTGCTGCAGTGCAGATGCCATTGTATTGTCAAGGAAGTTACCATCACCCTGGAAAAGAGCCAGTAGGGTGACAAGGTGGTAACTCATGCTAAGGTTCTGTCCAATTTTCACCCGCAAAGGCTTTACATAAGAACATAAGAACAGCCCCACTGGATCAGGCCATAGGCCCATCTAGTCCAGCTTCCTGTATCTCACAGCGGCCCACCAAATGCCCCAGGGAGCACACCGGATAACAAGAGACCTGCAAGGCTTCCTGGGAATTGTAGTTAAGAACATAAGAACAGCCCCACTGGATCAGGCCATAGGCCCATCTAGTCCAGCTTCCTGTATCTCACAGCGGCCCACCAAATGCCCCAGGGAGCACACCAGACAACAAGAGACCTCATCCTGGTGCCCTCCCTTGCATCTGGCATTCTGACATAACCCATTTCTAAAATCAGGAGGTTGCACATACACATCATGGCTTGTACCCCGTAATGGATTTTTCCTCCATAAACTTGTCCAATCCCCTTTTAAAGGCGTCCAGGCCAGTCGCCATCACCACATCCTGTGGCAAAGAGTTCCACAGACCAACCACACGCTGAGTAAAGAAATGCCCCATGGAGCACACCAGATAACAAGAGACCTCATCCTGGTGCCCTCCCTTGCATCTTGCATTCTGACAGCCCATTTCTAAAATCAGGAGGTTGTACATGCACATCATGGCTTGTAACCCATAATGGATTTTTCCTCCAGAAACGTGTCCAGGCCAGATGCCATCACCACATCCTGTGGCAAGGAGTTCCACAGACCAACCACATGCTGAGTAAAGAAATATTTTCTTTTGTCTGTCCTAACCCTCCAACACTCAATTTTAGTGGATGTCCCCTGGTTCTGGTGTTATGTGAGAGTGTAAAGAGCATCTCCCTATCCACTCTGCCCATCCCCTGCATAATTTTGTATGTCTCAATCATGTCCCCCCTCTTTTCTAGGCTTTCACGGCATGTGAGAAGTTTTGGGCTGGGCCAGAGACTTCCACGAGATGCTCCCTTGCTTATTTTTTACATGATGCTTGTGTCATGTTCACAGCTGCTTCTTTCAACCATCTGCAGCATTGAATTGTGCCTGTGGACAGCTTGGCTGTTGGTTTTAGAGACAAAGTGCCTCCAACTGCCAGATGCAGGGGAGGACACCAGGATGCAGGTTGTGCCTGTTGTCTTGTGTGCTCCCTGGGGCATTTGGAGGGCCACTGTGAGATATAGGAAGCTGGACTAGATGGGTCTTTGGCTTGATCCAGCAGGGCTCTTCTTATGTTTTTATGGTAATTCAGAGGGATTTACTCCCAATGAAACATGATAGGATTGCAGCCATAAGGACAGCGGGACATTCACTTCTTCCCAAAACAGCCCCAGATCATTAGGGATCCTGCTATCGTGATGAGGTCACACTCTCTCTTGCAGCCTATCAGAAGTGGCTTCGCGATATCACAAAGTCAAATCAGAGTGAAGGCAGTGCTGGGGCCCTCACTCCGAATGGGTAACCGTCAGTGCCCACATTTGCAGCCCTTCCCAAAATTGCCAAACTGTAGGAAGAGGCTTTAGAAAAAATGGTTCGCTTTTTTTCCTTACACATAACCATATAGTCTTTTATATTATATAAAATTTATATATATTTATATAAAATTATTTCTATTATATTTATAGACGCGTGTGGCCTCTGGGAAACAAGTGCCTCTGGGAACTAAGTGCCAGGTAAGGCACAAGAGTTTAGCATCTGGGCGAGGAGAAGGCAAGGAGACCTCTGAGTTTTGGAGAAGGAGAGGAGGAGGAGCAGGAGGAGGAGGTAAGTGTACTCATTCTAACGCTTTGTCTTTCTAACTCCCTGTCTTCTAACCTTAATCTTACCTTTAAAGCAACCTGAAATCAAAATTGAAAGTTAGCACCTAAGGGAGGTACATAGGGCTACTCGTGAGCAGGAGCAGAGTCCTACTCGTGAGTAAGAGCAGAGTCCTACTCGTGAGTAAGAGCCCAAAGGTCAGGCATTTAAATCAAAGTTGAAAGTTAGCTGCACCTAAGGTAGCACTTAATCGAAGGAAGGGAGGAGGATAAAGTGGAAAGCAGGTTTTTCTACTCGTTTAAATTAAACCTATACTTAACCCAGGTTAAACCTAATCTAAGTTAGAACATAACCTAAACAGGTCAGTAAATTGGGACACAGGATCTAGAGAGCAATAAATAATTAAACAAACCCAAATAAAAACTAGCCTGAGGTTACAAAAACAGTCCAGCCTAAGAGAACAGAACTAGGAGGGAAAGGACCTAGGAAGGGCCAATTCCCAACCCATTAAGAGCCCCATTAGGCTAATCCAAGCAGTCCATTCAGGAGCCTGCAGAGTAGGTCACGCCCATCAGCAGCCATTTGCCTTCCTGAGCTTTTGTAAACTCACCTGGGAAGGCCAGCCCCCTTTCAATCAGGAAGGAAGGAGGGGGGAGGAGCCAGCCAGGAGTATAAAGCTAGGCGGGCCATCGCGTGAGGCTCTCTGCAGATGCGTGTGGCCTCTGGGAACCAAGTGCCTCGGGAACTAAGTGCCAGGTAAGGCACAAGAGTTTAGCATCTGGGCGAGTTCAGCAGCAGGGCGAGGAGGCCAGGGCCCCATACGCTGCCCTTCCTCTTCCCTAGAGAAAAGGGCTGCTATCCAGTGTACGGTTTTTAAAAGGACCCATAAATAAAACAACAACAACAACAAAAAAGCTATGCAGTCAGACAGCCAGCAGCAGGGTGGGGGCTATCCAGTGTTCTGCATCGAGTGCCACATGTATGATTATATGCCTCTGGGGCATAAGTCATGGGTGTGTCCTCGGTGCAAGGAGCTCCAGGCTCTCAGGGAACGCGTCCGCTCCCTTGAAGCCTTGGTGGCCGACCTGGAGAAGCGCAGGCAGCCAGAGGAGGACCGTGGGGAGACTTCCGGGGACGATCAGGCTTCGTCCCAACCTCAGGCGTGCAGCTCCTCGGCTGCCCGGGTGGGAAGTCTCGGGACTGGAGGACGTCATCCTGGAGAGGAGGGAAACAATCCCCTAGGGGGGATCCCTTCTCCAGGGGATGGGCCCGTATCCGAGCGCACTCGGGATACTCCTCGGCGGGAGGGGGGTCGGGGGCTTCTTGTAGTGGGGGATTCGATTATTAGAAACATAGAGAGGGGGGTTTGCGACGGATGTGAGGACCGCATGGTGACTTGCCTGCCTGGTGCGAAGGTTGCGGACATCACTTCTCGTCTAGACAGGCTGGTAGACAGTGCTGGGGGAGAGGTAGCGGCTGTGGTGCATGTCGGCACCAACGACGTGGGCAAGTGTAGCTGGGAGGTCCTGGAGGCCAAATTTAGGCTTTTAGGCAGGAAGCTGAAAGCCAGGACCTCAAAGGTAGCGTTCTCTGAAGTGCTACCTGTTCCACGCGCAGGGCCAGCTAGGCAGGCGGAGATCAGGGGTCTCAATGCGTGGATGAGACGGTGGTGTACGGAGGAGGGGTTTAGATTCGTTAGGCACTGGGGAACATTTTGGGACAAGCGGGGCCTGTACAAGAGGGACGGGCTCCATTTGAACCAGAATGGAGCCAGACTGCTGGCGCATAACATTAAAAAGGTGGCAGAGCAGCTTTTAAACTGATCCCTGGGGGAAGGCCGACAGGAGCCGAGGGGCATCCGGTTCGGGACTCCTCATCCCTATGGGATGAGGATGGGGAGGTTAGAGAACAACAAGACAAAGGCAGGGTAGGAGAAGAAATTGGGAAAGGTAGGGTGATGGGATGTGATAGACGGTTTGGCACAATGAGAGGATGCGGGGACAAAGGAGCGAATAAGCAGCCCATCCTGGGGCATTCCGTGTATAAATGCTTTTATGCGAATGCCCGAAGTCTACGAGCAAAGGTGGGAGAACTGGAATGTCTGGTGACAAGGGAAAACATTGACATAGTGGGCATAACGGAAACCTGGTGGAATGCGGAGAATCAGTGGGATACCGCAATCCCGGGCTATAAACTCTACAGGAGGGACAGGCAGGGGCGTGTTGGAGGTGGGGTGGCCCTTTATGTTAAGGAAGGGATAGAATCCAGCAAAGTAGAGATTGAAGGTGGGTCCGACTCCACCGTAGAATCTCTGTGGGTTAAATTACCAGGCTTGTGCAGCAATGTAATACTGGGGGCGTGCTATCGTCCTCCAGACCAGAAATCTGATGGGGACCTTGAAATGAGGAAACAGATCAGGGAGGTGACAAGGAAGGACAGGGTTGTAATCATGGGGGACTTCAATTATCCTCATATTGACTGGGTCAATTTGTGTTCTGGTCACGATAAGGAAACCGGATTTCTTGACGTGCTGAATGACTGTGGCTTAGATCAGCTAGTCAAGGAGCCCACCAGAGGACAGGTGACTCTGGATTTAATTTTGTGCGGTACGCAGGACCTGGTTAGAGATGTAAACGTTACTGAGCCATTGGGGAACAGTGATCATGCTGCGATCCGTTTTGATGTGCACGTTGGGGGAAGAATACCAAGCAAATCTCTAACAAAAACCCTTGACTTCCGACGGGCGGACTTCCCTCAAATGAGGAGGCTGGTTAGAAGGAGGTTGAAAGGGAGGGTAAAAAGAGTCCAGTCTCTCCAGAGTGCATGGAGGCTGCTTAAAACAACAGTAATAGAGGCCCAGCAGAGGTGTATACCGCAAAGAAAGAAGGGTTCCACTAAATCCAGGAGAGTGCCCGCATGGCTAACCAGCCAAGTTAGAGAGGCTGTGAAGGGCAAGGAAGCTTCCTTCCGTAAATGGAAGTCTTGCCCTAATGAAGAGAATAAAAAGGAACATAAACTGTGGCAAAAGAAATGTAAGAAGGTGATAGGGGAGGCCAAGCGAGACTATGAGGAACGCATGGCCAGCAACATTAAGGGGAATAATAAAAGCTTCTTCAAATATGTTAGAAGCAGGAAACCCGCCAGAGAAGCGGTTGGCCCTCTGGATGGTGAGGGAGGGAAAGGGGAGATAAAAGGAGACTTAGAGATGGCAGAGAAATTAAATGAGTTCTTTGCATCTGTCTTCACGGCAGAAGACCTCGGGCAGATACCGCTGCCCGAACGGCCCCTCCTGACCGAGGAGTTAAGTCAGATAGAGGTTAAAAGAGAAGATGTTTCAGACCTCATTGATAAATTAAAGATCAATAAGTCACCGGGCCCTGATGGCATACACCCAAGGGTTATTAAGGAATTGAAGAATGAAGTTGCAGATCTCTTGACTAAGGTATGCAACTTGTCCCTCAAAACAGCCACGGTACCAGAAGATTGGAGGATAGCAAATGTCACGCCTATTTTTAAAAAGGGAAAGAGGGGGGACCCGGGAAACTATAGGCCGGTCAGCCTAACATCCATACCGGGTAAGATGGTGGAATGCCTCATCAAAGATAGGATCTCAAAACACATAGACGAACAGGCCTTGCTGAGGGAGAGTCAGCATGGCTTCTGTAAGGGTAAGTCTTGCCTCACCAACCTTATAGAATTCTTTGAAAAGGTCAACAGGCATGTGGATGCGGGAGAACCCGTGGACATTATATATCTGGACTTTCAGAAGGCATTTGACACGGTCCCTCACCAAAGGCTACTGAAAAAACTCCACAGTCAGGGAATTAGAGGACAGGTCCTCTCCTGGATTGAAAACTGGTTGGAGGCCAGGAAGCAGAGAGTGGGTGTCAATGGGCAATTTTCACAATGGAGAGAGGTGAAAAGTGGTGTGCCCCAAGGATCTGTCCTGGGACCGGTGCTTTTCAACCTCTTCATAAATGACCTGGAGACAGGGTTGAGCAGTGAAGTGGCTAAGTTTGCAGACGACACCAAACTTTTCCGAGTGGTAAAGACCAGAAGTGATTGTGAGGAGCTCCAGAAGGATCTCTCCAGACTGGCAGAATGGGCAGCAAAATGGCAGATGCGCTTCAATGTCAGTAAGTGTAAAGTCATGCACATTGGGGCAAAAAATCAAAACTTTAGATATAGGCTGATGGGTTCTGAGCTGTCTGTGACAGATCAGGAGAGAGATCTTGGGGTGGTGGTGGACAGGTCGATGAAAGTGTCGACCCAATGTGCGGCGGCAGTGAAGAAGGCCAATTCTATGCTTGGGATCATTAGGAAGGGTATTGAGAACAAAACGGCTAATATTATAATGCCGTTGTACAAATCGATGGTAAGGCCACACCTGGAGTATTGTGTCCAGTTCTGGTCGCCGCATCTCAAAAAAGACATAGTGGAAATGGAAAAGGTGCAAAAGAGAGCGACTAAGCTGATTACGGGGCTGGGGCACCTTCCTTATGAGGAAAGGCTACGGCGTTTGGGCCTCTTCAGCCTAGTAAAGAGACGCTTGAGGGGGGACATGATTGAGACATACAAAATTATGCAGGGGATGGACAGAGTGGATAGGGAGATGCTCTTTACACTCTCACATAACACCAGAACCAGGGGACATCCACTAAAATTGAGTGTTGGGCGGGTTAGGACAGACAAAAGAAAATATTTCTTTACTCAGCGCGTGGTCAGTCTGTGGAACTCCTTGCCACAGGATGTGGTGCTGGCGTCTAGCCTAGACGCCTTTAAAAGGGGATTGGACGAGTTTCTGGAGGAAAAATCCATTATGGGGTACAAGCCATGATGTGTATGCGCAACCTCCTGATTTTAGGAATGGGTTAAGTCAGAATGCCAGATGTAGGGGAGAGCACCAGGACGAGGTCTCTTGTTATCTGGTGTGCTCCCTGGGGCATTTGGTGGGCCGCTGTGAGATACAGGAAGCTGGACTAGATGGGCCTATGGCCTGATCCAGTGGGGCTGTTCTTATGTTCTTATGTTCTTATGTTCTTATTATTCAAATCAATGCCAAAATCTAGGGGAATATGTGGATGAGGAAAATTTTGGAAACACCCCCAACTGAACCCTAAGCCCTCTCCCAGTCCCTGATGTTGCTGCAACCACAAGGGGACACCCAAGGGATTCTCTGGAAGACAAGGCACGTGGAGCCCTCCTTCATAATCACCGTGATGTCGGATGTGTTACAGCAAGTCTCCTTGAGCGATATCTGAAGCAACAGGGAATGTGAAAGCAGCGATAGCACATGCTCTGTGTTGAAAGACTAAGGAGATGAAAAGCCAGATCCTTCAGTTTGTGATTTTTTTTTTTTTAAAGGGACCTAGGGAATTGAATTGGCCACTCAACATGTGCTTTCCTGATCGCTGACAATCTCCGGCTTGCTCTGGCTGTGATATGAAAATATGGATGGTGAGTGAATCTTGATAATTCCCAACTCCCCTAATCAGATTATCTCATCACTGCAACGAGATCTGACAGGCAGAAAGTGGAATAGCAACCAGCGCGCTTTTGAGAGGACTGACTGGTAGGTCGTGCAACCTTGAGAGTGGGAGGACATCGAAGGGGTCTTGAGGCTCCCCTGCTCGCTGTGTGTCTGGCTTCAGTGAGGCTCAATCTAGTCTAAGAATTTGGATTCCGGGACCAAAACTTAGGCAGTGTCCCCACACCAGAGCTGAATTACAAGGCTAAGTAACAAGATCAGAAGCTGCAACTTTATAGGTGAACAGGGATTAGTCAGAGGAGTATCTAGGGTGTGCTAAGTGGGAACAACTGCCCTGGGCACCACTTGAAGGGGGTGCCAGGTGCAGATTTACCCATATTCTACCAATTGTCTGTTTGTGCACCACAGCCAATGGTGTGTTTTAATGGGCTGGCTTCCCATTCCATGATATCCCCTTCTCTGTGTAGCCCAGGGGTGCCCAAACCCCGGCCTGGGGCCACTTGCAGCCCTCAAGGACTCCCAATGCGGCCCTCAGGGAGCCCCCAGTCTCCAATGAGCCTCTGGCCCTCCGGAGATTTGCTGGAGACCACACTGGCCCGATACAACTGCTCTCAGCATGAGGGCGACTGTTTGACCTCTTGCATGAGCTGTGGGATGAGGGCTCCCTCCACTGCTTGCTGTTTCACGTCTGTGATGCAGTAGCAGCAGCAAAGGAAAGGCCGGCCTTGCTTTGTGCAAGGCCTTTTATAGGCCTTGAGCTATTGCAGGACCTTCATTCATTCATTCATTCATTCATTCATTCAAATAAGTTCATTTTTAATATATACATTTATGTAAACATATGTAATTGTATTCAAATTTAAAATGTGAATTAATTCTTTTTTTCCCCCGGCCCCTGACACAGTGTCAGAGAGCTGATGTGGCCCTCCTGCCAAAAACTTTGGACACTCCTGGTGTAGCCTGATGAATAAATTCACTTGGTGGGATAGGCAGGGCTGCTTTCCCACCCCATGGTCTCCTCTTCTCCATTTGAACAGAGGCACAATTTCAGTGCTTGCCATAAGAACATAAGAACAGCCCCACTGGATCAGGCCATAGGCCCATCTAGTCCAGCTTCCTGTATCTCACAGCGGCCCACCAAATGCCCAGGGAGCACACCAGATAACAAGAGACCTCATCCTGGTGCCCTCCCTTGCATCTGGCATTCTGACATAGCCCATTTCTAAAAGCAGGAGGTTGCGCATACACATCATGGCTTGTACCCCGTAATGGATTTTTCCTCCAGAAACTTGTCCAATCCCTTTTTAAAGGCGTCCAGGCCAAATGCCGTCACCACATCCTGTGGCAAGGAGTTCCACAGAACGACCACACGCTGAGTAAAGAAATATTTTCTCTGGTCTGTCCTAACCCGCCCAACACTCAATTTTAGTGGATGTCCCCTGGTTCTGGTGTTATGTGAGAGTGTAAAGAGCATCTCCCTATCCACTCTGTCCATCCCCTGCATCATTTTGTATGTCTCAATCATGCCCCCCCTCAGGCACCTCTTTTCTAGGCTGAAGAGGCCCAAACGCCATGGTTGCCATTCTCCCTAGATATGCCACTGGGATTAACCTTTGGGAACAGCTGAGTACTCCAGCAGGCTGATTTTGTAATCTAAATGGTGCCTTGAAGCCACAACATTTATTGATCCCATGTTCAACCCTCTGCTCCACTGAAAAATGTCAGGTCTCCTCCCTAGGATCCACCCTAACCTTAATCCTTCCCCAACTTCAAGGCTCTGCCCTACCTGACTCACCCAACCCTGCAGGGCTCCATGCCTCTGATCCCCCTACAAGCCTCAGGCTCCACAGTCAGTTCCAGGGGGAAGAACATTCACAATGTGGTAAGGCCCCAAGTCCAGCAAAGGGGCCCTCTGCCACAATAGGGTCATTGAGGGTCACTCAAGAAAGCTGAAGATAGCATGAAAATGTTCTCTGTTTGAAACTTTTCTCTGCAGTTCAGAGGTCCTGAACATGTGAATGTAGAAATCTTTCTCAGTATGAGTCAGATGATTGATCCATCCAGCTGTCAACTGTCAGTGCTGGCTACACAGACTGGTAGCAGTTCTCCAGGGTTTTGACAGGGGCTTCTCCTCAGATGAGATACCAGCGGTGGAAACCCCACGCAAAGCATGTGACCTGAGCTACAACCCCGTCCCTCTCATGGCCTTCTGAAGATGCCATGTTTTGAGTCCCCCAAATCTTGGAGCCATCCCTGCTCCTATCAAAGCTAGGCAAAATCTGCTTTGACCCCACCCACCGACCAGGCATTTTTAAGATCACAACTTACCAACCCGTCTGCTGACCCATCAAGTGGTGAGAACCCGTAGAACAGCAGTTTTCAAACTCTCAGGGAGAGGTTGAACCGCAGTGAGTTCTTGCTGGGGTGAGGGGAAGGCACTCACCAAAACCGGAAGTGGAGTGCAATCGCTGCGCTTTCGCTTTCTAAGCTGCGGGGAGCCCTGCACACTCGCAGGCTGCTGCAGGGACTGGTGAGTGCATCGCAGTCCCTGCAGCCCCCTTAGGGACGCGAACCTGGGGATCGCGTCGCTGCCTTCCCCCCCACCCCTGCCCCTTACAGGGAAAGTGGCCAGGGCTCTCTGTCTTGGGCGTTGTGACCCATCAAGTGATCCCACCAATCCATCAAGTGGGTGAAAAAAAATGGGTGGGTGATCAGTGGGTGATTAATTGGTGGGTGATCAATGGGTGGAAAGAAAAGAGCTTTTGTACCACATGGCACCACTTTCACGACAAGAGTTTTCACAGGGTGAACGAAGTCTAGAGTGACAAAGCATAAATGTAACCTTGGTTTCGATGACTCATGCTGATGAACCTGCTATCTCTATCCTGCCCACTATCGCTTCTCCTGCCCTTTGCCTTCCTCCCACTGTGACTCTGTTGCTTCGTTCAGAGCCTTCTCCTGAAAGTTCCCTGACGGGAGATTTGAAAACACGCCTGGCGTCCAAACCTTGTTGCTGTCGTTGGAAAAATCTGTTTAGTCAAACGGGAGAGCAAACGGTTTGCAAGAGCTTGAGCTTCCAGCGTGCAACAAAAGGGAGGGGAAGAAGAGCAGCAGATGGAAAGAAGGCAATGCGCAGATATAGGCACCAAGCAAGCTGTGGGAACCAAATGGAACTTCAAATGTGAGCGCATCAGTTTGAAGAAGCCGTTTGGTCACGTTCCCGACTTCTGGAAGAACTTCTTCTCTCCCCCCCCCCCTTGATTATAATCTACAGACAGCAGATTGGGAACATAATTTAGATATAAATGTAAATGAAGTTTAGCTAGTTGAAAAGTATCACATTTTACATAAGAACATAAGATCCCGCCAAAGGCCCATCAGGTTTGACTTTTCCTCTGGATTTTTCAGATCCTAATCACTCAGTCAATCTGATTTCTGATGGAAGTGATACATTAAGAATCCTTCGCTGTTCTATTTCTTGATTCCCAAATGGAATCCAGACCAACCTACTTGTTATGTGGCGACTTTCAGTCCTTCCTATTTGCTTATGGATTCCCACCCCCCTCTACACGATCAATGCATGTGCATGCACTAGTGCGCATGGATGAAACCATTGTTCCAGTTGATAATAGCATACATCAGGATGTGATCCCCATTTTTCTAGCCTAACATGCCCTCTGCCTCTCCTCAGACCTATGTCAGCAAAGTATGAGATGGTATAGATTCAAGGAAACCCATTGGTATAGATTCCATTGGTAGATGGATTGGTAGATTGGTAGATTCCATTGGTAGATGGTATAGATTCGAGGAAACCCATTGGTGACTAGGCAGTCTACTGGGAGGTAACAGCCCAATCCTGAGCTGCCTGGAGCATGGGGTTGTCGTCCCCTCCCTTTAAGTAAAGGAAGTAGCCCTGCAATGGCGCTACTCGATTCTGCGGCAGCTCTTGAGCTGGCACAGAATCGAAGAGTTCCATGTTGGGCCGTGTGGGGATCAGGATCCGGTAAAGCTGAGTTCAGCTGGTCCTGACCCCTTCCAACCCCACTCCCTCCCCTGCCACACCTCTTCTCTGCCCTCCTCCCACCTCCCCCTGCTCCAGAATGCCTCCCTCGCCTCCTCAATATCCCCATTCACCTCTCCGCCACCTGGCAGTGTGCCCTGACCCAGCACGGGCTCATTTGCAGCATGTTTGTGACAGTGTGTGCCGGCGATAAACCAGCACGCAGTGCTAAGGATCGGGCCCTGGTTGGCAACCTTCAGTCTCGAAAGACTATGGTAGAAGCCTACAGCACCTGGGCCCTAAGTAAGAAAATTTTTTACTTACCTCTCCAAGGCCATCTGGTTGTTCTCCCCACCCCTGTATGCAATGCAAGCTCTGTCAGTGTGGCTACATGGCGGAAAAGGATGGGGGATAGGATTGGGCTCTTAATTATGCTGTTTGACTCTGTGAAAAGCCATGGACAAGCACCAAAGTTAAGGAAAAATGCCCTTTAGCTTTTAACAGGGCTCAGCAAAAGATGCTGTATGGTTTTATGCATCTGTGTGGGTAAATCATACCACCGGCTGATAAGTTTTCCGCCCCTTACTACCCATTAACCAGAATGGACAGGGATTGCTACTTCCTGTGTAAGTTTGTTCTGTCTTCCTTAACTTTCAGGCAACCCTAACAAAGACTTTCCATTACCCCTGCCCAATGTCAGCTCCAATTTAATTGATCTGTTTCACTCCTAAATGATCAGTGAAATTTGGTCTCCTTTCAAAGTCGGCCAGTAACTCAAAGTATGCACTGGGAATACCGAGGCAGCAAAGGGTCAGTACTAATTGTGACCTCAGTGGCTGGTGATCCAAACTGGACATGGGCAGAAATGCTCATTTTGATGGGGTGTTCATAGATTGGATGCATGTCCCTTTGCGCCTCTGGCAATATTAGAAAAAAGAATACCAGAGAATGCTCGCAACAGTATTCCAGAGCTTTTCTTTGAACTAGTACCAAAAAAAGTCCATATAGAGATAAAGGAATGTCAGTAAAGCATGAAAACATCCTTCTCTGTTGACCTGCTTAGGCTTTGGAACTCCCTGCTACAGGAGACCACGTGGCATGACCTCTTTCCTGCTGACATTCTACAAGAAACTAAAAGTTCCTTTTTTGTTCTTCCTTTGGACTGCTGGGTGTTTAACTTAACTTTCTGCTGGACTTCCTGCAGTTATGCTTTTTATCTTCCTTCCAATGTTTATTCCTTTGTTTTTATTTCAATCACTGTTTTTAGAATGCTGTCATCTAAGCTTCTTCGGACATGACTGAATTGAGACAGTGAGGCAGGGGATAAATAGCTGGAATCTGTAAGTCATAAGCAAACAAACTAGTGTAATATGATCACTAAGAGAATGAGCTGTGGACCAGGAAGTCCCTGGTTCAGATTTGATCTCTGCCATCAATTCACCTGACCGGTTCCTCCATCTCCCCCCCCCCCACCCAGCAATATTATAAGAAGAGTAAAACCAGGTTACTGGAACCATGTCTGTGTCTAATCTAGGAAGTATTATCCTCATTCTTCTTTGTCTTCAATTACATAGGCTGCAATCTAACCACACCTTCCTGAGAGTAAGCCCTATTGAACAAAATAGGACTTACTTCTGAGTAGACCTGGCTAGGATTGCGCCCATCATCACAGAACTAAGGCTCGTTGGCTATAGATCTACCTCTAAAGATCTTCTATGGATCCTCTCCTGTGTTGGGAATTGGACTTAGTCCTAGAAGATCCAGGTTCAAATCCCCACTCAGCCAGGAAGCTCTCTGGGTGACCTTGGGCTAGTCACTATCTCTCAGCCTCACCTATCTCACACAGGGTTGTTGTGAGAACAAAAAGGAGGAACTGTGTACACCCCCTGAGCTTCTTGGAGGAAGACTGGTATAATGATAAACAGACTGACCGACCGACCCAAGTGTGATACATTGTCATGTTGCTTCATCTGCTTCTGTTGGCTGTCCAGATGGCGGCCACCAGAGGTCTCTCATGCTCACCCCAAAGGCCACACATGTGTTGGGAGGGCTCAGTTCCATCTCCTCTTCCTGTTGTTCCACCCTGGCTAACAGTGGTGAAGTTGGAGACTAGATTTTCTTCCTGGCAAATACAGTGTGCCAAGCATGCAACTGTTACCCTGCACGTGCCTGATCTTGTCTGATCTCAGAAGCTAAGCAGGGTCAGGTCTGGTTAGTACTTGGATGGGAGACCACTTGGGAATACCAGGTGCTGTAGGCTTATACCATAGTCTTTCGAGACTGAAGGTTGCCAACCAAGCTGCACATGCAGGCGACAGCCTTCTTGCCTCTTTCAGGGCATGTTGGAAGGTGAGCTTCAGCTCTGTCCCCATGGAAATGGGGTCGTGACTGGGAATCCCAATTGCCTGGGCAGAGTGGGAGGCATCGTGGGTGACTTCAGGGGTCTGGTTCACTACTCCTTCATCTCTCCTCAAAACAAATACATCATTGGCTTCTCTTGTGACTTGTAAGAGCCTGTCTGCTGTGGTCCTAAATAATATGATTGAGGTCCCTGATTGGCTGGGGTATCACTACTGCTGGAGAAAGAAAGTATCCGCTGCCTAGGGAGACAAAGATACTGAACAAGGCTGAAATATAAACATTTGTGCACAATAATTTTGTGGACCTGAAATCTAAACTGCAGAATGTTTAGCGCAGTTAAATATGGCTTATGATGCGAGTTCAATTGGCTATATGTTAAAACTGCATTGAAAAAGATTCTTAAAATAATGACAAATAACCTTCATGAGCCTGTGCTAAAATCCATCTGGTCACAGATGGATGAAGAAGGGAGTCAGCCATGAGGGCACTGTAACGATTTGTCCTGCTCACATAATCCCATTTAAGGGAAAGGGAAAGGCATGACTGGGCAAATGAAGACGTATTAAATGCGTTCATCTTGCAATACTTCTGTTTTGAAAAACAATAAACGTCTATAGGGGTTAAGTGCTTTTTTTGAAATGGGGGCAAGAGATGGAGAAAGAATTTGAATGGCTTTTCTCCAGATAGTCTTTTGGAAAAGAAAAGGGAGGAAAAAAATACAATTGCCTCATCTGACTTTATTCCCAATGCCAAAAAAAATTCTAAAGGATTCTGTGAACTTATGAGATAGCAGAGATCATTCCTGGCATAGATGCTGGAGGCCAATGTGAGGTGGGGAGAGAGAGAGAGAGAGGATTCGTTCCAGCTTTTGCACGCATTGGCTTAGGGCAGGGGTGCCCAAACCCCGGCCTGGGGGCCACTTGCAGCCCTCAGGGACTCACAATCTGGCCCGCGGGGAGCCCCCAGTTTTCAATGAGCACCCGGCCCTCTGCAGACTTGCTGGAGCCTGCGCTGGAGCGACGCAATTGCTCTCAGTGTAAAGATGGCTGTTTGACCTCTCGCATGAGCTGTGGGACAAGGGTTCCTCCACTGTTTGCTGTTTCACATCTGTGATACAGCAGTGGCAGTGAAGGAAAGGCTGGCTTTGCTTTGTGCAAGAACTTTTATAGGCCTTGAGCTATTATTGCAGGACCTTCAATCACTCATACAAGTTCCATCTCTAATATATTCATTTATGTAAATTTATTCAAATTTGAAATGTGAATTAATTCAGCCCCCAACACAGTTTCAGAGAGATGATGTGGCCCTCCTGCCAAAAAGTTTGGACACCCCTGGCTTAGGGTGTGAAAGAGCTCTTTCTAATATGGGTCATTACATAAGAATGTGCGAACACAAGAAGACTCCCTGCTGGATCAAATTAAGGGTTTGCAGGACCCAGCATCCTCTTTCCGACGGGATGGGGAAGGGCTGTAGCTCAGTGGTAGAAGAAGGTACAACACCTGGCCTCTGCCTCTCCAGGAAGGATTAGGAAAGACCTCCCTCCATGTGAAATCTTGGAGAGTCACTGGAGACAGCACTCAATGTGACAGACCAACAGTTTGACAATCAAATCCTATGCATGTCTACTCAAATGTGACTCTCATTATAGTCAATAGGGCTTACTCCCAGGTAAATGTGGATAGAATTGCAGTCTGAATCAGTAGCAGGTAGATTCATCTTTTCATATGTTCAACAGTGGCTTTGCCAGGGCAGGTGCTGCCTAGGGCAGGTGTTATGACCCTCCCCCCCCACAGCACAAAACGCCCCCCATGCCACGTTACACCCACCCCATACTCACCCAGAAGGATGTGGCACCCAGAAGTGAATTGACGGTGATGCAATGACATAATCATGTCATCACACGCACCGCCAAATTGCTTCCAGGGCAGCCGTTTCCGGCTGTTTGGAGCCTCTGAGAGTGTAGGATGGTCCATCCACCATCAAACATGGCAAGGGCCTCTGCTTGGTGGGGCTTGGGTAGTGTACCTGTCACCCCCCAGGGTGCCCCTTACATTTGTATTGCTACTGGTTAAACATAAGAACAGCCCCACTGGATCAGGCCATAGGCCCATCTAGTCCAGCTTCCTGTATCTCACAGCGGCCCACCAAATGCCCCAGGGAGCACACCAGATAACAAGAGACCTCAACCTGGTGCCCTCCCTTGCATCTGGCATTTTGACATAGCCCATTTCTAAAATCAGGAGGTTGCGCATACACATCATGGCTTGTAACCCATAATGGATTTTTCCTCCAGAAATTGTCCAATCCCCTTTTAAAGGCATCCAGACCAGATGCTGTCACCACATCCTGTGGCAAGGAGTTCCACAGACCAACCACATGCTGAGTAAAGAAATATTTTCTTTTGTCTGTCCTAACCCGCCCAACACTCAATTTTAGTGGATGTCCCCTGGTTCTGGTGTTATGTGAGAGTGTAAAGAGCATCTCCCTATCCACTCTGTCCATCCCCTGCATAATTTTGTATGTCTCAATCATGTCCCCCCTCAAGCGTCTCTTTTCTAGGCTGAAGAGGCCCAAACGCCGTAGCCTTTCCTCATAAGGAAGGTGCCCCAGCCCCGTAATCATCTTAGTTGCTCTCTTTTGCACCTTTTCCATTTCCACTATGTCTTTTTTGAGATGCGGCGACCAGAACTGGACACAATACTCCAGGTGTGGCCTTACCATCGATTTGTACAACGGCATTATAATACTAGCCGTTGGTTGTCAGCCAGACACTTCCGGGAAGGCCACAAACCAACCTGGAAGGTGACATTGCAGCTGGTATTGTAGTTTACAAGAGACATTGTCAGTGGGCTCAATATCATCAGCAGGCTACTAGGACAGAGCCCTGAGTTTGCTCTCAAGAGCCTGCTCACCCCCCCCCCCCGGGCGCTCTTTGTGCATTCCCTGCAGTCACTACTGAGGGTTCAGGGCTTCGCTCAGCCGGATGAGCCCTACTCTAATGGCTGTGGGCCCTAAGCAGGTCCCAGGTGCTCCTTGATCTTTCTGGTACCACAGTGGCAACCCAAACGGAATCTTTCCAACCCAAATGGAGTCAGGGATAATATCACAGAATGCAAATGGCGCTCATTTCCCTTTGTCCAAATGTTCTAATTCCTTGGGGAAAAAGAATCCCACCCTTTCTATTGATTTGTTGATATTTCAATTACACTTGAAAGTGTGGGTATCCAGCCATATCCTTCCTATAAGCTTTCCTCTCTTCTATTCACTGTTTTTTTTTTCTCTGCATCCTTCCTTTGCCCCTACACTGCCTGTCCCAGAATGTCTGTACATCCCAGATCTCTTCCCAGCTATTAGCTTGCTCCTGTGTGAGCTTTTACTCCAGCCAAACTGACCACTTTCTCTTCCTTGGCAGAATTTGGGTGGCAAACTAGTTAGGGTGCAATCCTACCCTACACTGGAACAGGCAAGCCAAGAGGCTTGCGCTGTATCCAGCGCAGGATAGGGACCCAAGGTGGCTCAGCCAGAGCCAAGGGAAAACGTTTCCTATGGGTCTCCTTGGACTTGCGCCACCTCAGGTGGCGCAAGTCAGAGGAGAGTGGAGCGGTTTGAAGCCACTCCAATCTCCCTAGGAACGGGAGTTGGGATTTGGCATAACTGCTGGGTCCCAGCCCTGCCTCCTGCTCCCCAGGGGCTGCCCACTGCCTGCCCTCCTTCTGCCCCCCCCCAGGAACGCCTCCCTCCCACCCACCCCAGAGCCAATGCACCCCAGAGCCAGCTGGGCCGATGCAAGTCAAGCAGAGGAAGTAGGCGCAGAGGCTTGTGTCAGCCTCCGCAGGTTCCTGATGGCATGTTTGCAAACCTCTTGGGCCGGTGCAAGGGACTTGCCCCGACCCATGGGCACCTCAGGATTGCACCGTTAGTTAGTTAGTTAGTTAGTTAGTTAGTTAGTTAGTTAGTTAGTTAGTTACCTGGACAAGCAGACATTCCATGCCATCACAGCAGCTCAGCCAATCAGTGTCAAAAACTGTACCACCCTGAGCTCCACATAATACAGAGATCAGTGTATGCCACGGGAGTCTTTCTAAAGAATCCATCATCAATCATGCTGGCTTTCGTTGTCAAGGTGTTCAGGCCATTTTCTTTTTTCTGTAGTTTCCATGTTTGCTGGCTAAATCCCCAGCCAAATCCCTCCATTTAGTATTTTATTTTAACATTCCTATAAGCTGCTCAGAGCAGACAGAATTATTAATTAATCCTATTATAAAAAGAGACAACTGCAGAGATGTTACTGTTTCTCACCTCTTCTTGTGAATGGAGAATGAACACTGCATTCCTAATGAAGGAGGAAGAGGGCCTTCTCTCCTGTGAAAGCAGGTGTGGAAATCCCTGGCACCCACCGAGTCCTGTGACCTTGGCTCCTCCAAAGAATTGGTGGAATTATTCATGCAGCAAAAGAATGGGATTCCTCTGCCCCTGCTCCATTTCAGTGGTTGGCCAGCCAACTTTGGGTACTCTCTGTTGCCAATGGCCTATGAGTAAAAGGCGCATAATGCACATAAATGATATTTGCACATCTATTTTTATGTGATTTTATTGAGTTGTACCTGAAAATTGCCACCAAAGGAAGTTGAAATTGAGGTCAAAAACTCCCTTCTGCAGAAAGGAGTTCCGCACAGTGGCAGGCCTGGAGGGGGGGGGCAGAGGGGCAAATGCCCTAGTGCTGCATTTGCACAATGCTCCAGACCACATAGGAAGCCTTTTGAGGCTCCTGATGCAATCGTAATCAGTACTTCTGGTTTCCCAGAAGTGCTGTTTAAGGCTGTGGGGCAGCCTTAGTCAGTCCCAATGTCACGCAAGGCTTGGTGGCGCTGAGTAAGTATGGGGGGCGTGGTGTGGAGGTGGTGGCATCGTGAATCTTTGCCCCAGAGATACAGTAAGGGCCAGGTACATTAATGGTTCCATGGAGTGGGTGTCACAATGGAGAAGACCTCCTCCTGTATTGCCCCCTCTGACAAGCCTTGGAAGGCAAAGGGACACATGAGCCAGCCTCCCAGAATCCATCCTTTAGACACCTTGATCCTTAGCTGCTTAGGGCTTTAGAGGAAAATTACCAGTGCCTCTCAGCCTGACCACTAGGTGGCTGTCTAGGACAGCATTTTGTAGGGGTGGGCAGGCAGTCCATCAGGCTCAGAAGCTGCAACATGCACTGTGTGGCATGGCAGAAGGAGAGCGGTTGCTTTGGGTACCAGCTAAAGTCCCCCACCATTCATGAATGGCAGCCCAACACAGAATACATCATAGTGGCTTTGCAATGTGTTCTGCCAAATCCCCAGTCCAAGCTCCACCTGGAGAATTATGCCCACATTTAGCTAATTAGCTCCCCTTTTGTTCCCCCAACAATGGCCCCAGTTCTCTACAGCAGCACTGCTAGAGTCCACCACCAGGGTAGCTTGCCTGTTTAAACTGCAGGGACCCAGTTCCTAAGGTAGCAGTCCTTTCCGGTATAGCAGCACACCTCAGCTCTCCACAGCCTGTTCGAGTAGTCCCTTAGTCACAAAGTCAGGGAGAGTATCCAGGGCAAAGTCCAAAGTCAATAAGCCAAGTCACAGTCCAAGTTCAGATTCCAAAGTCAATAAGCCAAGCCAGTCAGCCTCCCCTACAACCCACACCCTTCCTGCCCCAGGTGCTCCTTATATCCCTCAGGACTCTATTGCCTTCAAGTGGCTGCAGCTGTGCAGCACACCCTTTGCTGAAAGCCCAGGCCTGAACTCTGAAAGGGGCCACTGCAGACACCACATTCTATCTCCTCGTCAGCTCTTCCGCTATTCCACTACAAGATGACATTCAGAATAAGTCCAACAAAGGCCTGTTTTCAAGCCCCAGGCACTGTTCTGGAAGAGGAGGGAAAGGCCTCAGTGGGACCATCATCCCCTTGAGTGGAGTATGCCTGCACCCACTGACAAATAGCAGCAAGGTGTGGCAAGTAGCTGCAGGATCCTTCCCATCTCTTGGAAGGGGAGGCTTAGGACCCAGAGGGTGACCAGGCAAGAGGGGCTGGAACCAGGAAAGGTGGCAGGTCCAGGCAAGGCCAGGGGAATATCAAGAGAGGGTTGGAAAGAGCTGTCTGACATACTATGAGATGGGCTGGTTGGAAGGGAGACGCCAGAGTTCTGTGAAGCTAGAGTAGGAGCAAAGCTTCTCTCTGCCTCTGTTCTGAGTCCCAGGGGGAACAGGTCAGGTGAACATAGCTTTGGAGGTCCTACACAGACTGCTGCCCTATACAGAGGGCGACCCTGGTGATGGGCAGGAACCGAAGACCCCCCTTCCTGGGACCCCTGTCCAGCTTCATCAAATAAGCTACCTGACATATTCAGGCAGGCAGACTGAAAGGTGACCAGCAGCAATAGTGGGATGGTCTAGGGAGACACTTGAATGGTGGTGTTGCTGAAGGGAGCTGCTTTGTGTGACCAGAGAAAACCCCAGGAGAGGTTTTCTGTTCTCTCCTGCCATGAGGCTTATTCTGACTCAATCTTTGCAGCAAAGCCTCAGTAAAGCCTTGCAAGTTTTCCCATCCCCTCTGCGCCTTACTGTCTTCAACAGCTGTGCAGGGGGCTCAGCAACAGAGTTGGCTCCTCAAGTGGGGGAATCTGGTGGGCCCCTGACTACACAAAGGCCGAAAGTGCCCCCCAGCAGCCATCCCCAGCAAACTCCTGGGACTGTGCGGGTCCACTGCTGCCTCTGTCCCCCTGTGTCCTGGTAATCCATACTCCATGGGAATGCTGACCAGGTAGCTCTGGAGGAGTAGCCACCGCCGTGAACTGTCTTCTTCCCCCAGGGCCATTTTTCAGTTCCTAGATGTCTTATTCCTTGACATAGTCAGGAGAAGATACTGCTGTCTTCTGTCTCCACTGCCTCCTGCTAAGCACCCCATTGAATGCCTACCTAGAAAAGCTAACCAGAAACTGGCCTTCAGACAGATGTGGTGAAAGAGTACTCCTTGTAGCTCTAGCTGCTGTTGGTGGCCTCAACATGGACTTGCATCTATCTCCTGCCCAGTTCCCAGGCACCATGAGAGTGGAGGATATGCGTGTTCCCAAAAAGATGGGGGAGTGGGCCACTATGGGGCTGTATCACTAATGTTTGCATCACCCCCACGATGGAACTTCTTCCATACCAGACCATACAGAATAAATTACAATATCATATGCAAAACCTAAATGCAGTGGCACCACTAGTGCTGGTGCCCATCAAATTTATTTGCCCAGTATTTATTTTATAACCCAACAAATCAGTAACCAACAAAAAACCGGTGGCCAACTTGAGGACACTCACATAACTGAATATGAGTTTTAGTATTAGCTCTGTTGCATGGAAAGGCAGGAAATGCTGACTCATACTAACGGAACTCATTGGTTCCCTGTTGTGTCATAATAACACCGCATTGGCTTTTGAAACAATCAGTCTCATTGGTCAGTTTTGAGCTAAAGAAACTCACTTTTTGTTACATAAGGCAGTTGCATTTTCTTTTTTTCTGGTTAATTGGCTGTAACGTTTGATAGAATACAAGTATTTCAGTGCAGTTTGTTTCATTATATTCTGCATAAAATTACCTTTCCCACAATATATAACATGATGGTATTATTCATAAATACAAATTTCCCAACAGTTTTCCAAGGTTTTGGCCACTAGTGGTTTCACCACCTCCCCCAAGAGCGTCAATGGGTGCAGTTTGCACCCTCTGCACCTCCTCACAATGCCACTGCTTTGGCCCCAGGGCTCTCCAAACCTGGAGCCACTACTGACCAGGTGGAATCTTTTCTGACCCCAGGAAGCTGTCATTTTGGGCGTTAGGGCTGGATATGCAGGCAAGAATCATCCAGGGATTCTTCTCTGGCTCAGATTTGGATCTGAGGGGCCTCTTCTTCTCTGGGTTGAGCACTAGCACCCTCTGAACCATACTGTCTCTCCAAACCTGCTCCTGTTCATTCCCTGGCATCTGTGCTGCAAACACTGAGACTTCTTTCTCTCTTGAGCGGTGCCATTCTGTCTAATCTAATATGCCGTGCATGAGACTGAAGAGCTACAGCCAGCCACGCCAACCAGCTCAGGTCAATGCTTGTTTCCCTTGATTGCTGCACAGAGTAGATTTGATGAAGGGGAAAGATTGATGCTGCAGTGAGCAAAGTTCAGGTTCCGTGTTGTTTGTTCTCCCAGGGCCCATTAAAGGGGAGATTTAGGTGCAGCCATGATTATTGGGATGACTGGAAAGTTAATTCTACATGTAGGGCAATTAGTGGAGGAGATTCAGTTGCAGTATGGATTCTCACCCTCCACTGTCAAACATCTGTACTGCACCATTAATAAGTGTCAAGGAACCTGTTGACAATGGAAGTTATTAAACTGAACTGATTCAATTTTGAGAATTCCTATTGAGTACATGGTGCCTGCACCCAGCAGTGCATGGAAGAATTTGCATTCAATTCTTCTTTTAGAAAACACATTTCTTCAAGCCTTCAAACTGTGTGTGCTCTTTGATTCCCTTGGTTGCTATCAGATGAAAAGCTCGGCTTGTCTGTGATACCCTTTGCACAACTCCTTGGTGGCTGGCAACCTTCAGTCTTGAAAGACTATGGTATAAGCCTACAGCACCCGGTATTCTTAGGCGGTCTCCCATCCAAGTACTAACCAGGCCTGACCCTGCTTAGCTTCTGAGATCAGATGAGATCAGGCATACAGCAACTGTTACCCTGCACATGTCCAATCTCATCTGATCTTGGAAGCTAAGCAGGGTCAGGCCTGGTCAGTACTTGGATGGGAGACTGCTTGAGAATACCCAGTACTGTAGGCTTATACCATAGTCTTTCGAGACTGAAGGTTGCCAACCATAACCATAACTCCTTGGTCCTGGCACCCTATGGCAGGGCTCTCTATACCCTGGCCTTTAGGACACATTCAGCCCAAGAGAGGATTTTAACTGGCCTGTGTAGTTCCCCAGCCTCTTGGAGTTAATAATAGCTCAAAAGATGCACTTCTGGGTCTTCCAACATGGATATATACCACACTCAGCCACTAGAGGTGCTGAATGTTATTTATTTATTTATTTATTTATTTATTTATTTATTTATTTATTTATTTATTTATTTATTTTCCAGCCCTGGACACTGTGTCAAATATAGAATATGGCCGTCATGCTGAAACGTTTTGGAGACCCCTGCCCTATAGCAGATAAACCTAGAGGGTCTTGAGTGCTAGGGATTTGCTAACACTTCCTGAGAAATTTTGTTTTGTAGGAACTCATTTGACTGTCCCTTGAACATTCTCAGATATTTTGCCTTGGAAAGAACCTTGTAATTTGCATTGAATTGCATGTTGTCGCCCCCCCCCCCCAAAAAAAAAAAAAAAGTTTGAGGCAAATGTTAATGTGCACAGACGTCTTCAGAACATCAGTCGTAATGAGAATTTTGCTGTTTATATTCTTGTTTATAATCTATTTTGAACTTGTTGTTTCCACTCTATTCGCTTTCTGTTGGAATTTTGGTATGATATTCTATATCAGGGTGTCAAACATAAGGGCTGCAAGCTGAGTGTGGCCCCCAAATGGAATCTATCCAGCTCAAATTGTTATAATTGGGCTCTCCCAGCATGATAGTTGGGCTCTCTGACATCTTGAAAATCTGAACAAGATTTGCACATTTTCTCTTCTGACATTTGCAGCTGATGAGTTTCTAAGTGAGAACAAAGTGCTTATTTCTGCCATAATCTGCTGAATGATGTCACTTCCTACTTAATGATGTCACGACCCTCAGCGGGCACCATGAACGCTATCTTTGGCCCTCTGTATGAAACGAGTTTGACATCCCTGTTCTAAATGTTGGAGGTGATCTTGAATCCTGCGGTCAAAAGGTAGGATAAGCATGAATACATCAAACAAAACACGAATTCCTATTTATGACAGGAGCATGAAAATTAGCACAGGAATGGTAGCCATAGGTCTGAGACATCCTACTTCTATGGAGAAGGTTTTCTCAGCAGGCTTGAGAAATTTATCTTTCTTGTGGAGTAAACAACAGCCTGGTGGCTGCTGGAGGAAATCCAAAATGCAGGGGCCATTCAAGAAGCCTCAGATTCCCAGGCGGGTGAGTGAGGAGATACAGCAAGGATGAACAAAAGTGCCCTCTGCTCTTTACTGAGCTCTTACATTTATTTTTGGTAGGTGGCTGTTAATTAAGACAGAAGGCAAAAAAAACTATCTTCACAAAGGTTCACAAGAGCAAACTGGGGGGAAAAAAGGCATTAATAACTTCACCATTAGAAACTAGTTTCCAAGCAACGGAATATCTCCGCTGCATATTAACCCTACTTGGGAAAACTTCAGTCCAGAGAATTATCTACAAGTGGATTCAGACAACCATTTTTTCCCCTGCCAACCCATAATGACTTTTTTCCAATTCCCTGTGGAAGAAATTTATTGACTCTGTGAAAGAAGTACAGTTCATAACAGGTGTCGTTTGTTACCCTGGCATCAAGGAACTGGATCCAGGGGTAGATCCAACTGTTGTGCCAATGGGGAAGGGTGCCTGCTGGGATGGAGAGCGAAGTTGGACACCAGGAGAATGCCCACCGGGCAGGGCATCGGCAGCAAGATTGCGCCTGGCTAACAGAACCGAGTTTGAATGGGAGCCCAGGTCCACTCAGCAGGTAGATCGTCTGGGCTCCAAGTTCAAGTGGGAACCAGGTCTAACTGCCCAGAAAACCTCGACCACAGAGGCCAAAGTTCAGCCAGGAGCCTAGATTCAACTGGCAGGTAGATCTGGGCTCCAAGTCCAGGCAGGAGCTCAGGTCTACCGGCCCAGCAAACCTCAACCACAGAGGCCAAAGTTCAACCAGGAGCCAGGTCTACCTGCCTGGTTGACCTGGGCTCTGGAGTTAAAGTAGTGCTCACCCCCCCCCCCCAACACAAACACTGCATCTGCCTCTGGTTGGATTACATTCGCCAGGCAGGGAAATGCAACAGGCCTAATTCTTGTTATTTAGATGTGGCCAATTTAGAGGGTTTATAAATGGAAGCAGGCAAGTTCAGATCACTGATTCACACAGAGACACAACAGGAAGATCAAGGAATTCTGCCACTCCACTGAATTGGGCCACGAGCCACTGTAAATGTGATAGATTACCCCAGTGTGATTATATTACTTGCCTCTTATGGCGCACGCAGAAATACTGCTGGTGTAATGTCAAGCACCTCCATCCCATTCAGCAGCCCAAGAAGCTCTGTGCCATCAGGCATCCAAGATAGATAAACCTCCTCTCTCTGCTCCCATTCTTTTTCTTCCTCTTCCAAGCTTTCCCCATCTGACCTAGACACGTTGCAGCTCAGCATGCACTGAGCGCCCATCAAATTCACCTTGTAATCCCCTGGCGTTATATAGCCCACTGTATAACCAGTGGTATTGCTAGGGGATTGCAGGGTGTGTGGGTCGCACCGAGTGATGCACACAGGGGGTGTGTGATACTACTACTGACCAAGATTTTTAAAATCTTGATATTTTTTAATAATACCATCATGTTATATATCAATCGATGTGTGTTTTCATGTAGAATGCAATGAAACAAACCACGTTGAAATATCTCTATTCTATCAAAAGTTATTGCCCCCCCCCAAAAAAAAACACCAATGGAGTGGGGAAATGGTGCATCACCTGCGCGCACTGCATGTGACGAAGTCTATCAGAGGGGTGACGCACGGGCCTCCCGAACTGGGTGCATTGCTTTGCCTCAGCATCTAGCTTGAGAGTTACCAGTCTAGCCCCTAGGTCAACTGACCTTCCCACTGACTGATACCGTATATGAAAGATGCCACGGGAAGATAAATCTTATTGCATTTTCACCTCTGCTATCTCTGATCATCTGCCAGGGGTTGTAATGAACACACCTGAATTATTCACTGTACACTGTCAAGGTGTTTTTTAACAAAGCATATGACAAAGGGAGGGAAATGAGGGGTGTCTCTGTTTCACACAGATGAGCTCAATGTACCGTGGCACGGATGATTACCCAGGACCAGTTGTAATTACTCATGATAAAGATCTCCATTCAATGGCAGGAATGTACTGGTAGAGAAAGAAAGGGGCAGACCGTGATCTCTAATTTGCAGGATGGCTGAAAGTACGTCTGGGGCATGTTAAAGAAAAATGACAAACATGAGTGTAAATACAAGTTGTGAATCTGGAAAGTGCATCGCTACTGATTTATGGATGCCAGTCTTGTTGATGAATTTCACTTCTGCCGAACGGCCTATAACCGATGGCAAAAATTTAGAAGTTTGTAGCTATATTTTTTTTTTGGGGGGGGGAGGGGGCAGATGAATGGCAATCTGTGACAGGGATAAACCATTCCTACAGATAACAACAACAACAGTATTTATATACCGCTTTTCAACCAAAAAGTTCACAAAGCGGTTTACAGAGAAAAATCAAATAATGAATGGCTCCCTGTCCCAAAAGGGCTCACAATCTAAAAAGATGCGTGCATCAAGGTCGTGAAAGGGGCTACAAATACCATACCAATAAAATATTCCACAGCTGAGCAAACGGGGGGCACTGGGGATGTCCAATGGCCGGGGTGACATTAGGCACAGGGCTTGGCCAGACTATAGTAAAGGAGGAGGCAAGCATCTGCTTTAAGGCCAAGTATGCCGATCACTCAAGTTTGGCAGAGGGATTGGGGTCTATTTGGCCCAGCCTGAACATGAGAGTCTCCTCCCCTGTGGGGGGATTGGAGAAGGGCTGGAGCTGGGCCGTCTCAGAGGGCTCTTAAGCCACCAGCACCCAGCCCTCTTCCTCCTTTTGCACTAGAGCAGCCATTTTCAACCACTGTGCCGTGGCACACTGGCATGCCGCGAATGGTCTGCAGGGAGTCTGGTGGAGGGTCATTTATTACTAGGGCCACTGGGGGATTTGAGCCTCCCACCAACAGCATGGTGTACCTTGTCAATTGTCAAAAAAACTGATGGTGTGCCTTGACAATTTGAGTACCTTGTCAGTGTGCCATGAGATGAAAAAGGTTGAAAATCACTGCACTAGAGGAAGGCTAGTTTGCCATTCAGTCACACGAAGAGAAAGACACTGGATGTATTTGCTGGAGTTGTTAGTTACCCAAAGAACAATGTGTCTCTCAGGGAGACACTGCCTGTGAGCTTCTATTCATGCCTCTGCAGAGAAGGTAACCCTGAGAACAAAGCACTAAAGTGACTTCCATGTTCCACAATGATGAGAAATGCATTGTGCTCAAGTCAAGGACATTTTTTTTTATCATGTTGCATTTTAGATGTGCTGAAGGGTAGCAATACATTTCACTAAGAAAAGAACATTTCTTGCTCACTTAATGCATGTAATTTAATGCTATTGTGGAGTGGGACTCATCTTCTCTGTTCTCTGCATCAGAGCTTCTCAAACTATCTGATGTGGTGCAGCAACCATTTTTCTTTCTAACACACCAGGGATGGGTACCTTATCTGTGCCATACTATACAATTGTGTCTTTTCTGGAAATTTGCCACAAACCGGTAGTCGATGGCTCACAGACCCAGATCAGTCCGCATACCACTGCTTTGAGTAGCATAGCTCTACGTTTCTGATCATCACCCTTCTGTGGTTTCATGTCAGAAGGCAGCCTCTGAGTAAAAACCAGGGATGTATCAAATCACTAAACTCAAGTTGCTAGTCATGAGTCATCAACCCTGCAACTCAACTCAAATTTGGGAGTCATAGCATGCACACATCACAACATGACTTGAAGAAAGAGTCGTGAATCCTATGCACACTTTCCTGGAAGTAAGCCTCATTGAACACAATAGGACTTACTTCTGAGTAGACATGTATAGGATTCTCCTGTAAATCATTTTGAGTCATGAGTCGCAAGTCCTTGAGCAAAAATGCACAGAAAAAGGGAAGATGTTTAAGTAAGCAAGCGCACACTAAAGAGATAGAGGCTCAAGTCATTTCGAGTCCAGAGTTGTTTTTTTCGAGTCATTGATCCCAAGTTGCGAGCCGACTTGGGGTCAGTGATGTCCATGATACAACTTGATACAATTCGAGTTGTCAAAACAGCCTCTTACCATGACTCGAGTCAACCCAAATTGAGTGCCCATTCCTGGTAGAAACCAAGAAGGGCTGATGAAATGTAGTAGCTACTTGTGCGTGCTGAGAAGTTCCCCATTCAAATCTTGCTCCAACCGGTTGGGTCTAGTGGGCTAGGCAATCCGTTACTGTATTACGGATGGAGCAATACTTATTCCAGGAAAAACAAGTCTTCCTCCAAGACTTTCTCTGTTTAAGCACTTTGACTTCTGAGCTTGACCAGACTCATGCCCACAGCCCAGTTCAAATGTCAGTAAAGGATGTTGGTTTACAAAGTAATTGGGGATTTCAGAGACATCGCTAGTTAAGATTGACTACAGAAAATCCAGGATGGTGGGAAAGCAAGCGTGACTTTCTTCTGGTTGGAGATAAAGTGGAGGAATCCTGAATATATGAGAGCGCTAGCGCTTCAGCTTAAGAACCCTGCGTCAATTGCATCGTCGTCAATGAATTTTCACACTAGCTAATCCTATTTGTGTGCTGGTGTCTTTTTCCCACCAGCCAAACTCTTTTTTATCATTGAACTTGCTTCCAACCAACCCCCTCCCTTTTCCTTAATAGGCAGTGCTTTGAAAAAAAATGGATTGAGATAATAGAGCTAGGCATCAATGTACCAGAGTGGGATTTGAATTACAGATTTTCCCGTTACAATCAGGTTATTAATTGCAAGTGTAATTGTCGTGTTGACTGTATTTTGCTTCCCTCCCTCCCCCCCCCCCAAAAAAAAATGGTGCCAATCCTCATTCTAGGAATCATGGTGACTCCATGAGAAGATAACTGCATGAAAGAATAATCACATGAGAGAGAGAGAGAGAGAGAGAGAGAGAGAGAGAGAGAGAGAGAGAGAGAGCACTCTGTGCTTGTTCCAAGCACTTTTTGTTATGAACCTTGTATGTTCAAGGCTCAGAAACTGACCATGAAAATAGTCTCAGGGGCCTTGGCTCAAACTAAGTCCTGCTGGGTTGTAGGAAACACAATCTGGTTTATAAAGCACATTGCATAGTGTACAGTCTGAGCTACCGGGGCGTTGGCACTGGCCGCTCGATCGAGGGCATTGCTGACAGCAAGGGAGAGGCATCCAGGATGGAGACTGAGGGCCGTGCTCAGGAATGCAAAGAGGAACTCAGGCAGCCTCAGATCTCGCCAGGGAGGGGTTAACCCCACCTCCGGCTTCCTCCTCCTTCCTTCCCTTTCCAAGGACCAGAGGCAGCCACCCTCACAGGTTGGGTACCTACCTTTTACTGAGCTCCTTGTGGGCTGCTAGGGAACCTGTATACACAAGCACCTCTGGTCTCCGCCCTGTCCCTTCCTGCCCTTGCCCTGGAGTTAAGTGTTGCTCCCTTCACAGGCCCTGATCCTGCAGGGTGCCTCCTCTCCATGTTCCAGGCAAGAGTCCCATTCAGGCTGTGGCAAAGTCCATCAACTGTCAGGGCTCCGCCGGAAGGCCCACGAGGGCCAGAGGTGAGGATCACTCTGGATTCATGATACTGAGAATGCTACTTCCCTGTGGAGCAGTGGGGGGTCCCCTCTTTCCCCCCTTTCCCCTCTCAGAAGCACTGAGCGCTGAGGACTGAGGACTTCCCCTCTCAGCTCAGCACTATTATGAAGTGGGTGCCAATCCCTGCACCCCCTTCAGCATGCCACGTGCCCAGCTGCCTATGATCTAGTTTTGACAAGTTCACTATAAAAAGGGACTTTTGCTCAACTGTGCTTATAGACTTGCCAGCACCCAAAGAATGACTATTTCTGACCCAAAGGTCCTACATTTTATAACTGATTTGTTTGTTCAGTAAAAGGCATTATTGGATCAGCTGTCTTGTATACAATTTACACATTGAAGTCAGTTTCTGATTGGAATTGAATCAAGGTTGGTTCCAGAAACCTGACAAAATTGGTTTAGTGTTCTGTGTGGGTTTTGTTTGTTTTGTTTCCTTTTTTGGTCTGCTCATGCCTAAGTCATATGGCACCTAAATGAGTAAGCAGTGAGCTGGAAGAGACTAGGAGGAAATATGTAAATAGCTACCTTTCCAAACACAATGGTTCAAGCTCGTTTGCAATTATTGGATTTCCAAGTGTCATGGCCCAGCCCTCAATCACTGGGACAGAAGCTAAAGACCTCAGAAGCTTTTCTCCTTGTCAAAACTCCAATCACATAGTGTTTGAGGATGCTACACCTTAGATCAGGAGTTACCTAGACGTAAAACTGAAAAGAGACATTTCAGCTGTAGCTAGGAGTGCAGTTCGTCAGCTGTGCTGCTTTTACAAAGGACCTGGCTGCTATTTTGCATTCCCTTGTAATGGATCCTCTGAACTACTGTAACTATATGTGGGGTTTCACCTGAAGACAGTTCAGAAATGTTAAAGGGTTGAGAATGCAACAGCTTGTCTTATTTCTGGAATGGGTAATAGGAACACAAGAACAAACTTTCAGGATCGGACTGAAGGCTCATATAATCCTGTATCATGTCTCTAAAAGTGGACAGCCCAGGAGTCTGGGAATACCAAAAGTATTTTTGGGGAGCAATCTTCACTGAATTACAATTCCCATGTTTTGTTTTGTTTTTTTTGCAAGAAAAGCCATGGTTTGTAAAAGTGTGGGCTCCATCCAGAATAGTGTAGGTCTGCGCAGGAAGGTCAGAGTAGGACCATTTGGCACAATTCCAAAACTCCCTCTCTACATTTTGACTACTGTGCACTTTGGTTGACTGAACGAGGCTTATGAGTTTGCAGGTTCAATTGATGGAAGAGATGAAGATGGCCAGGTGTGGGTGGGGAGGGAATCTGGAGGTCATGCCTCCATCTGCATCAGGCAGTTGTCGCCATCAGTACTGCTGTCATCTGAACCTGCACAGAACAACATCATTTGCAAGGAGAGCATGAGTTAGCTGATTGATCAGATGGGGCAATCTCTCACTGGCGGCCTCAACAGTCCAGTTAATGGGCAATCAGCTGATTACCTCAGTGCCCATTTCGTAATGCGCTTATTGTTTAACCCACAAGGTCATCACAAGCATCAAACTCCTAACTGCAGCAATAGAATTCTACATGACACAACAAGGGGGCATAAACCAAATGTTTTCTTTCTATCAAATAAAGACCAAACGGGGTCTTTAAACATTCATGCACTCATGCACTGTTGCAGTTAGGTATGCATTTCCATAAACGTGGCACTTGATTTCTACATGGCCATTGCACATTTTGCCTTCCATAAACGTGGCACTTGATTTCTACATGGCCATTGCACATTTTGCCTTTCTATAGGTAATAATTTTCTCTTAACTGGATAAGTGATAAACAGTATTTTAGTTTGAATCAATGCTAATCCAACCCACCCACTCCCAACCCCTGCAGAGAGACACACCATTCCTCAACCATTTTCTGTATCTTTGAGAGAGAAAAAAATTGCTCAAGTATTTGGGGTGACCTTTTCTGTTATTTCTTGGGGGTAATTTTCTTGGGAAGGAGGGCAATACTTATGGGGCTTGTGAAACTTTGGTTTTCCCAGGATGTCTCACTCTAAGGAGAATCAAAAATGAAGGTTTCAAGAATGAAAAACCTCAGAGAAGGCTGCTGTTAATGGGAAACAAAAAGTCATGCAAAAGGTAAAACCAGAAGCATGTTACACATTGTCTGTGTTACACATTGTCACAACAGCTGTCTGTCAAAAAAGCAGTCCCTGTTCAGACCCGAGCTTATTGTTTCACCTCCATGCTGCATATATTCTGAGTAGATCTGGGCACCAGGACATTCTGGGCAGTTGCAGCTGTTGCCCGGTGTCCCAGAAAGCTGTGCAATGGGACATCTGGGCAGACATGACTGCCCAGAGCATCCTGGTGCCCAGATCTACTCAGAATACACGCAGCACAGAGGCAGAACGGTAAGCTTTCACGAAGGGCTTTCCCCAAACCCCAGATCCAACCCCCAGACCCAGGTTTGGAAAGCTCTGGTCTAGGTAATTAATGGACATGTTTCTCTGCCCCTCCCCCATACAGGCACATATGGAAGGAGCAAAGCCGATGGAGGAGTCACAAAACCTGAATATTTCTTTGAGAAAGTGTTTTCCATATTTTTTCTCCGTCTACCAAAAGAAAGAAAGAAAGAAAGAAAGAAAGAAAGAAAGAAAGAAAGAAAGAAAGAAAGAAAGAAAGAAAGAAAGAAAGAATATACATTTTGCATCGGCATTCGCTATAGCAAACACAGTCGTTGCCGAAACAAAGTCTGACCCTAAACAGGGCAGCCTTCATTGTCCTTCCTGATCAGGGGGGAGACCATTATCAGCCC
The DNA here is from genome assembly GCF_035046505.1 of Tiliqua scincoides. Classification (NCBI taxonomy): domain Eukaryota; kingdom Metazoa; phylum Chordata; class Lepidosauria; order Squamata; family Scincidae; genus Tiliqua; species Tiliqua scincoides. Next base: position 2,306,814 of record NC_089828.1, on the reverse strand, counting down.
ACATGGGCTGATTCCCATCATTCCAAAGTCAAGGAACCCTTTCTACTTGCATAGCACTTCTCCCAGGTGCCTCACTACATAGGGCAGTGAATCCGTGAATCCGTGAATCTCCAGTCCCAACAGTCCCTGATAATTGGGAAGTTGAGAAAGCAGCCGCTTGAAACAGGCAAAAGGTGTTAGTAAGGTTGCATTGGCTTCCTGTGTGTTGCAAATATTTGCCCTTTGCTGAATACCCAAGAGCCCTCTTTGTTTAACGCACTCCAGCTTGTGAAAGATCCCATACATCATTGGTGACATGACTGTCATTTCCACCATGGCGGGCTGTGACAGAACATTACAGCTCCTCTTCGGGGACAGGAGGAATCCGACAGAAAGTAAAACTGATTACACAACCCACATGATAACGGAGACGCTCATAAAGAGTCCACTGGAGGGTAGCTGCCATGCAGAGATGGATCTGATCCTCTTCTCTTAGGCAAACAATGTGATCTTACGGTCATGAATGAGAAGATGGGATTTGGCCCTACCTTGGTGTCCTGATTTCCCTGCCTGATACAGCTGACAAGACCCTCTTGGAAACATTCTGGCATTAACCTTTCTTGATTCCGTAGTGAACTTGAGATGAGAGGGAAGATAGAAGGCTAGAGGCTGTCTGTCCCATGCATAAGTACGCAAGATGGATGGAAGTACTTGGAGTGTATATTCTCTCGAATCAATGACCTGGTTCAGGCTAATTACTGCACACTAGTGCTCTAAATTAAAAAGGACCTTAATAACGGAAAGGACCAGTATGATTAACTGACTCCAGAGATTAACTGTGATAAGGATGACTTGATGCTTCCAGGTTGCCACGATGGTACCTATTTGTCTCGTTCCGAGTAGTCTGTACAGACCCAGACACTGTGTTTCATGAAGCCTGGTAAATGAGTGGCAGTGATTTACTGGGAGAGGAATGGAAGAACGAGGAGCTTTCTCCATGCATCACCCAGCTTGTGTTTTCAAGGGGGAGGTTCCTCTGGCATTTTTTCTTAGTTTTCAAGTGCATGTGCATGGACTGGGTTTCAGTTGCAACCAGGAAGTCACCCTCCAAAGGGACCTCCCCTTTGTGATACAAGCCTAATTTGCAAAGATGATCAGGATCTGTTTAAGACTGCAAACATGTAATTAATGTTCTACTTGTGTTTTATTTTATGATCTTATTGAACCTGCTTGGTGTCATTATTACTTATTGTATTTACATACCACCTTCCTGCCAAGACATTCAAAGAAGTCTACAATTCATGTTGGCAACCGTCAGTCTCGAAAGACTATGGTATCACACTCTGAAAGGTGGTTCTGGAACAGTGTCTAGTGTGGCTGAAAAGGCCAATTCGGGAGTGAAAATCCCTTCCACACCGGGAGCAAGTGCAGTCTGTCCCTGGTCTGTCTCCCTGGCTATGGGCCTTCCTTCTTTGCCTCTTTGCCTCAGACTGTTGGCCAAGTGTCTCTTCAAACTGGGAAAGGCCATGCTGCACAGCCTGCCTCCAAGCGGGCCGCTCAGAGGCCAGGGTTTCCCACCTGTTGAGGTCCACTCCTAAGGCCTTCAGATCCCTCTTGCAGATGTCCTTGTATCGCAGCTGTGGTCTACCTCTAGGGCGCTTTCCTTGCACGAGTTCTCCATAGAGGAGATCCTTTAGGATCCGGCCATCATCCATTCTCACGACATGACCGAGCCAACACAGGCGTCTCTGTTTCAGCAGTGCATACATGCTAGGGATTTGGAACACAGTTGTTTGGAACACAGTTCTACAATTCAATACTAACACAAAGGTGACCAAAGAAACAATGCAATCCTAGGCATGTCTACTCAGATGGAAGTTCTGTTGTATTTAGTGGGGTTTACTCCCAGGAAAATCCATATAGGATTCCAGCCAAAATCATATACTTTTTAATTAATCAAATGGGGATAATCTAATATGGTCTGAGGGCACATGAAAAGCCACAAGTGTCAAACCCGTTTTGTGCAGCAGGCCAGCTAGCATTTATGATGCCTGCCGAGGGCTGGAGGTGATGTCATTAGGCAGGAAGTGATGTCATGAAACAGCTCATAACCAGAAATAAGCACTTTTTTCTCACTTAGGAACTCACTAGCTGCAAATTGTCATTTGCAAGAGAAAATATGCAAATCATGATCGTATTTCAAGATATGAGAGAACCCAATTGTTATGCAGGCCACCCTTTCAGCAGTGCTATCTTAGAACTGTTCTGCAGCTGAGAGCTTGAAGGCCAGATAAAAAGCGGGCCACATCCAGCCCCCGGGCCTTATGTTTGACGCCCCATTTTGTTAACATCTTGGAAGGTAATTGTGTTTTTTGGAAAGGGAAAAGATGTCTTCTACCACTGGTGGATGTTTTTGAGCACAATACTTCTCAGAAGGGGACACTGTGGGGCAAACAACCACCATCCAAACAGAGGTTTAGGCAGGTCTGGTAATTTGCATACCCTGGAAATTTCCCCCATACTCATCAAAATACAAACAGGGGGATTAATGCTCATTCCTTCTTTTGTTCCTGGACCCTCCCCAAATTCAGGCCAAACTGTCAGCTCATCACAGCGAAATGGCCCAACCCTAGATAAACCGTGGGACAGTGGATATGCATGTGAATTCAGTGGATGTAGCACTACTCAAAGTGTCAGCAGCTGAATTACTGTAACAGCAGCAGTGAGAAGGTAGGTAGTGGAGCACTGTCGCAAGATGGACTGTCGCAAGCAGTTGTTTATGCACAAATACGTTACTAATCAGCAATGAGAGAGAATGGAATTTGACAGCACTCATGACAGTTTAATAGGATTTTACTGCATCTGATACTCTTCCTCTGTGTGTGTGTGTGTTTGGTAAATTTTTTTTTCCTTTCTTGACAAATTTCCTTTTCATTTTGAACAGAGTTTAAACGTATTCAAACAAATCTTGGGCAGGATTTATTAAATATTATGTAGATTTCCTTTCCTTCTTTTCAAGCCCATTGGAGATTCAATAACAGTTACTTTGGAGTTAGCAAAAAAAAAAAAATCTTTGATATCTTTGTACATTTAAAAAAAACAAAACAATATCTTTGTAGATTAAACACAGAGGCTGGGCTGGAAAATGACAAAATTTAATATTTAAAGTCTGATTGAATCAGCCGTGGCCGCTTTAGTCAATGACATGTTTGAGATTTCACAAACATTGTTTCGTCTCCAGAAAACAAATGTTAGGTAAGGATGAAGCTAATGTGGTTCAGCAAGACAAGAACTCCATTTGCCAATCTTTTATGTATTTAATAAATGCCTTTATTAAACCAAGTGCCTTGTCTGCGAGAGATGGTATCAGTGAAAGGAATTCATCTCTGGCATGACTTAGTCGTAGACAATCTAATTCCTCATTTATTAATGTGTTCTCTTTTGGATTTCCAAAGCTTTCTTTGAGCTTAATATGCATCTGGAAGGTTCAGTCAAAAATATTAGGAACACATGGCAGTTATGGGGGAAAAAAGAGAACGGTGGACTTGAGGGGGAAATGGTTTGATGCATGTTGATTAATCATGGCATTTGGTGCTACTCGAGATGACGTAACATCGTGCCAGAAATATGGAACAGCCATATTCCCCCTGCCCCACTTGATAGCATCAACCATGGTCCTAGCACATAAGAACTCTGCTAACGTTACATCAAATTTGGTTTAGGTTGTCCGTGGGAGAGCACCTAGGAACCCTATATATGCCAACTTGAACTTCATGGAAGAACACTACCCACTACCTCTGGGTGTGTGTGGGGGGGGCACCCTTTGCCTGCATGAGACCTGGGATTTGGTGGGCACCTGACTGGTACTGACCAAGCCTAGGGCTAGAGAGGTGCAAATTGCACATGGTCACCATCCCTCAGCTAGGGCCCACGAAAGGGGGGTGAAGAGGGTAAATTTACCTGGGTCTGGCATAAAAAAAAGAGAACCCCAGGAGCCAAAGGAGGGGTCCCAGAAATTTTCATCTCAGCTGGCCATGTGGAGACTGAAAGATGGAGATCAGGCTGGCTGGAAGGCCAGGTCTACTGGCCAGGTAGACCTGGGCACTGCATTGGGAAGCCCACTAGACTTGGGTTCAAGAGAACTTTCTGGTTGGTGCCACCTGCATCCTGGTGCCCTCCCTTGCATCTGCCATTCTGAGCTATATGAAAGAAGTACAGAGTGAAATTCTTCTGCCTTTTCAGATAACATTTTGACAGGAGCTCAAAACTGGACCAGAGTGAGCTAATCCCTACTTCTCCAATTCTGCTTACACAGTGTGTTGTGGTGCCTGTAGTACTTACTATTTTGCCCCCCCCACCCACACACACACACACACTACTGAGTAGATACCTGCCTGGAAAGGTGGATATCCTTTCTTGCTTCTCAGTTAGTGCAGTTCTGTAACTCTAAGAGCACTGTATGAGGTTTCCTGCAGTAAAAGTACATAAATGAGACAAGGGTTAGGACAGACAAAAGAAAATATTTCTTTACTCAGTGTGCAGTTAATCTGTGGAACTCCTTGCCACAGGATGTGGTGATGGCGTCTAGCCTGCACGCCTTTAAAAAGGGATTGGACAAGTTTCTGGAGGAAAAATCCATTACGGGGTACAAGCCATGATGTGTATGCGCAACCTCCTGATTTTAGAAATGGGTTATGTCAGAATGCCAGATGCAAGGGAGGGCACCAGGATGCAGGTCTCTTGTTATCTGGTGTGCTCCCTGGGGCATTTGGTGGGCCGCTGTGAGATACAGGAAGCTGGACTAGATGGGCCTATGGCCTGATCCAGTGGGGCTGTTCTTATGTTCTTAAGGGTGTGTGAGTCTCACCATTCAGATATTCCACTTGAGATGTCTCTCATTATAGGGAAGTAGAAACTGGGAAGGTTTTTGATAAAAAAAAAAACCTCTTGAAATTGCAAGACTTTTAACACTCATGCTGTGTGAAAAAGCACGCAGAAAGGGCCACACACATGGACTGGGGTGGTTCATATTCGGATTTGAAGAAAGAAGCTTCAAGTCCTAAACCAAGGAATCCAACCTGCAAATTAAGCATGCAAGTCAATTAAAACTGGAGAACTGGTACCTCACAAACAACACCTAAATAGGGGTACACGGTCAGGTGCACCTCCAAAGTTAAGATGTCAGAAGTGGGCCCTAGTGATGTCACAAGACAACCAAACTTTGGAAAATGGGAACAAATCTGGTACCAGGCCAGGGCCCAGTGGTTGGGGGGAGGACCCGTCAGTGGCCCTAAAACACACTGAAATTTACCTAGTGTCCTGATTTTTTTTAATGGAACAGGTGGAGAAACAGGGTTATTTTTTTTAAGAAAACTGGCACCCTTCAAAAGAGCAATAGCCATGCTGACTTTGGTCATCGAAGGATCTCACGTGGGAATGTCAAGCAACGGGGAATAGTTGATGACATCATCACATGGTGATGAAGGGAGGGGAAAACAAATGATATAACTCAATGTAAGGGGAGAGGACTGAGGAGGGGGAAGGCTGAAGCAGAGATTCTCCTTTTCTATAAACCATTTGTTCATTTTGTTATTTTTTTTCTTTAATTACCAAGAAAAATCTCGCCTGGATATTGCTATTTTTAATCTCACCCTTAAGACAACTGTTTTCTTTAGCTGTAAGAAATGAACTGGTTCATCCTTCCCTCTCTCCCCTATGCTGTCTTCTGCTTGTTCATGAAGAACCTCCGGCGGACATGGGACTATTGAGTTCCTAGCCTGCTGGATGAATCTGCCGAAGAAGGGGAGTTTGTTATGATACACAGAAACCTGCCCTTGGCTAACTAGATGGAGACAGGCCATTCTTCATGTCACACAGGCCACCAAACCGCTGTCAGATGGCTGCGGCACTCACACTCCTGCTTTTGAGTGTGCCAGGCTATCTGCAGGATTAGCACACATAAAGGTCCATAATTCCACTCGGGGACTTGAGGGGTGGCAGCAGCTCTGCATTTTGATGTCACTGAATAGGTCCCACGAGATAGCAGCTGGAAGGTTTTCTGTTTGGAATGCATTATCACTTTCAGAAAATCCTGCAACATCTAAAAATGATTCTCCAGTTTATTATGTTCTCAGATGTTCTATTTGGGGTGTTATTTGATAAGGATGGGACAGGTTTATTTTGGCCAATTCCCACTTTTCCACTGTGTGATGTGTTGCAGTGATTGCAGAAGGTGGGGTTTGCCATAACAAAATGAAGAGGTTCACTACTCAGGAAACCACACTGGTTTGAAGAATCCTGATCCCATCTGATCTCAGAACCTAAGCAGACCCAGGCCCAGCTAATACTTGGGTATGATATTGACTGGGAATCATGCCGCAGACTGCAGATGAGATAGCCGAGGTCAATAGCTATATTCTGTCAAGTTTTGAGAAAATGTTCACTATTTTTTGGCTTCTTCTGTGAGTTTGATGTTTGGTTTATATTTTATTTTTCACATTGTTATACCTGTTCCAGAACCACCTTTCAGAGCGCAATACCATAGTCTTTCGAGACTGAAGGTTGCCAACAACATGTTATACTGCCCTTCCTCCAAGGAGCTCAGGATGGTATACATGGTTTGTCCCCTTCTTTTGCCTTCACAACAATCCTGGTGAGGCAGGTGAGGCTGGGAGAAAGTGACTGGCTCAAGATCACCCAGGAAGCTTCATGGCTGAGTGGGGATTTTAATCTGGCTCTTCCAGGTCCAAGTCCAGTTCCTGAACCAACTCACCAGCTGATATAAGGTATTAGTAAAAAAAAAAAAAAAAATTCTCAAAATTCCACTCTTAGAAAAAAAAAATGCTTTTGAATAATAGAGTTGCACCCCCAAATCCACTGTGGGTGCCAGAGAACTCTAGGGAGGGAAAAGGTCTGAAGAAACCACTACTACTACTACTACTACTACTACTACTACTAATAATAATAATAATAATAATAATAATAATGATAATAATGATAATACAGGTATTTATATACCGCCTTTCTTGGTCGTGAGATTTCTCCTCAGACTTTAATTCAAGGTGGTTTACATAGGCAGGCAATACTAAATCCTAATAGGGATTTTTACAATTGAAGAAGGTTCTGTCTTTCCAGAACCACAACATTTCAGATGGATCTTTTATGATCTGGTATCACATTGGTTGGCAACCTTCAGTCTCGAAAGACTATGGTATAGGCCTACAGCACCTGGTATTCCCAAGCGGTCTCCCATCTAAGTACTAACCAGGCCTGACCCTGCTTAGCTTCCAAGATCAGACAAGATCAGGCATGTGCAGGGTAACAGTTGCTTCTGGCCTCCATTTTCCTCCCACACAGGCTGACAGCGGTCAAAGAGCTGGTGGAATAACTTGGCTGGACTTGTCAGCTGCTTCAAGGTCTCGCCGTTCACGGTGCCGGTGGCCTCGAACCGGCGACCTTCAGATGTTATCTTCAGGCAAACGGAGGCTGTACCCTCTAGACCAGACCTCCTGCCAAATGCATGTTTGGCTCTTAAGCAGGGCCTCAACACTTGCACCACTGGTGATACTTGAGATGGTGTCTTGAGGTCCCTACAGGACTCCCAGCTCCACCAAAAGATCAGTAATGGAACACAGTAGGCTATAGTAGGAGGGTTGGTGGGCAGAGTTCCAGTGTACACTTTTTGCATGCTGGAAAAAGCCCTTCTGTTTGCCCTGAGGCTCTTACCAGCGTTTACTGCATTACATCTAGCCTCCCAATTCAGAAGTAACTAGCAATGACATCATCACCAGTTACTTCCAGTGGTACCTTCAATAGGTGGACCATGTGAAGTGATAGGATGGGGGAAAAATATGTTGAGAACCATTTCTAGAGGGCATGAGAACCATGTTCTAGAGGGCAGGGGATGGTGGGAAGAGAAACAAGGGCCAGCTGGAGCTCAAATTTAATACCAACGGCCTACTATTTACCACTTAACTATCGTTTTAAAACAGATCAGCTAAGGAGATTTCCCAGCAGCCGAACCCCATCCCTCAGAGGAGATAATAATCTTAATTGAAATCAGAAAACCTTCAAGTATCTTTGTGCGCTCAGTAATAGCACGACATTTAGAATCACAGTGGGATTAATAATTGGGAGCAGCGTTCGATCATTTCTGTTCCGTTTCATTTGAGGGGATGGGAAGAAAAGCCGGGGCCATCATTTCAATTCCCTGACTTGTCCATGGGAAATAGCCATGGAGCTCTTTAGCATAGCAGGACCCCCCCTGTCCTGAGCTCACCGAGGCAGACTAGTGAGAGATTACACCTATTTCGTGACTGTAATTGAAGGAGTGATCAAAAGATCACACTCCTCTACTTTCCAGTCTGATGGAATCGGAACTATTTAACATTCTGCCACTCGGGGGGGGGGGGGGGAGAAAAACAGAGACAGCTGTGCTGTGATTCAGCTCACACCATCCTTTGCAGAAACAATTATAAAATGCAAATAACACAGATATCCCTTTAACAGAACAAATCTATCCATCGCAGGCCTCTGTTCCTCTTTTATCAAGCATCTGTTTAAAGAGGGGGATGGTTTCTTCTGAACCTTTCCCCCTCAGCTGTGTGATGTTAATACAAGTTGTCTACCAGATTTCTCATTGCAGGGTCAGGCACGCGCATATGCGGCGCATAACTAAATGCTTTTCTGGTGGTGTGTGACTCCAGCTTTATAGGATTGACCCGTGAACAAGTAATTTATACCAATGGCACCCTCAAACGTTCTGTGCAAAGCAATTGTGCCTTTGGCATGCTTAGCTAGTACACAGTGTGATATATTAGGGCAGAGGTGCCCAAACCCTGGCCCTGGGGCCACTTGCGGCCCTTGAGGACTCCCAATGCGGCCCTCATAGAGCCCCCAGTCTCCAATGAGCCTCTGGCCCTCCAGAAATTTGTTGGAGCCCACACTGGCCCGATGCAATTGTTCTCAGCGTGAGGGCGACTGTTTGACCTCTCGTGTGAGCTGTGGGACGAGGGCTTCCTCCACTGCTTGCAGTTTCACGTCTGTGATGCAGTAGTGGCAGCAAAGGAAAGGCCAGACTTGGTTGTTCATGGACTTTTATAGGCCTTGAGCTATTGGAAGACCTTCATTCATTCATATAAGTTCATCTTTAATATATTCATTTATGTAAACTCATGTAAATTTATTCAAAATTCAAATGTAAACTAATTCTTTTTTTCCTTGGCCCCCGAGACAGTGTCAGAGAGATGATGTGGCCCTCCTGCCAAAAACTTTGGACACCCCTGTATTAGGGAACCAGATGTGGGCACAGGGGACCTTTAATATGTAAAATCTTCAGGATTGCGGCCACCACCTCAGTGGTTTGGAACAACCAACTAGGGAGCCTGTCGAGGACCATATCACTGTCTGCAGGCACACAGTGCTGCCTGGGTCTGTTCAATCAGGAACCCTCTGTATCCCAGCCTGCGTTCTGTGATGGAATCAAGGTGGGGTATAAATATAATTACATAAATACAGTTTGAGAAACGCGGAACATCCCATGAGCAGAAGACTTCAGCAGGGAAAGGGGATTTAACAGCCCAATCCTGAGCTGCCCGGTGCACAGTGCCCCTGCGGCCCCAAAATGGCTGCTGTAGTATCCTGAATGCACCGGGCAGCTGGCTGTGGCTCCTTAGGCCACTCTCTCTCCCACCCACTCCCTCTCCCACCACACCTTCCCCTTGCCCTCCGTCTGCCCCGGAACGGCTCCTCCTCCCCCAGCCCCGACTTACCTCTCTGCTGCCTGGCACTTCAAACAAGCTCTGGGTGGTAGACCGCCAGGCAAGTGCTGGGCCAGCTCCTTACAGCACGTTTGCAACAGTGCGCGCAGGTGTTGAGCTGCTGCGTGCTGGTCTGAATTGGGCCCTAAATCCCCTCACCCCTGTGTAAGCCTCCCAATTCACAGTGGGTCTCCGTGGGCCTTTGCTAGCAATTTCGCTAGGGCAAGTCCAAAGAGAAAAAAGTGACGGAGAGGCGTCAGAAAAGGCAGATGGATTCACTAACGATTAGCAAGATAAAACCGCTAGCGACCCTTTTGTCCAGCAATAAGCTAAAGATGTCTTGCACATGTAACTGAGCATAGGGATGTGTAGGAATGCTGCAGGGGAAAATTTCCCATTGTCTGGCTTCTTTTGAAAATGTTCAACAATTCTGCTTGGAAACTTAAAATTTGCTTCAGATTTCATGTTTCTAAAAATTTCCGTGCCAGCCTTATAGGACAGCAAGCAGAGCCTGTAAAAAAACCACTTGCTTCTCATACTATCTGGTTGGCAACCTTTAGTCTCGAAAGACTATGGTAGAGGCCTGCAGCACCCGGTATTCCCAGGCGGTCTCCCATCCAAGTATTAACCAGGCCTGACTCTGCTTAGCTTCTGAGACTTGGACTAGAAGAGTGTTTCTCAATGTTTATCCCCCACTGTACACTTCACATGGTCCACGTATTGGAAGTACCACCAGAAATAACCAGTGATGATGTCACTGCCAGTTACTTTCAGTTTGGGAGCCCAGACACAAAGAAACAAACACCGGTAAGAGGCTCAGGGTGGATGGGAGGGCATTTCTGAGCTCGTAAAAAGTGCATGCTGGATCTCTGCCTACCGAGCTGAGCCTCCTACCTCTGCTGGTCGCAAAGCATTGCTGGTCTGTTTGCCAAGCAGCAGGGGTCTGGGAGCCCTGCGACTACCACTGGACATCACCTCAAGTACCACCAATGGTACGGGTATCACTGATTGAGAAACACTGGACTAGAACGTTTTCCAGAACTTGATTCCACAACCCCTTCCCAAGGCCTTGGAGCATCACTGGGACTGCTCACCGGTCCCTAGAACAGTCCCCTTTGGGTGTGCTGTTTAATTCTTGATGTCTAGAGCTCAGAAGAAGCCTAGTTAAAAGTCACTCTCTGCCCAGGTGCATGCACTTATTTTCTATTCTGAGCTAAAGAACAACTTGGTATCATACTTGAGATGAGCATTAGGAGCTGCCAAATTTTGTACTTCCATGCTATGTGTGAAATTTGTGCCATGTGTGAAATTTGGCACCTTTTCTCTTAATCACTTTTGATCCAACATACGGTGGGGCAGCAAAATGCCCTCCCATTCCCTTCCTAAATGGTGCCCCTACTTAGCAGTTCTGTGTCCACCCACTCTCGGTGGTGAGGAACAAGCTTCCCTCTCCCTCCATGCGCTGCCTTCATGTGTGCGCGTCTGCTACCACCAGCTGGACTTCATGTATAATTTACATTCAATTTTTGCTACCTTCAGCAGCTTCTCCAAAACTAGATCATTCAATATTAAGGTCACTTCCCCCACCCTCCTCACTCTTATTAGCCTTGGACGGTCTTTATCTTCCGTGTGCATGGAAAATAAAATTTAAATGAGATGCTGTTTTTATTAGGATATTTTGTTTTAAAGTGCTGTGCTAGGTTCTTTTTTCCCATCTCCTCGGAGCAATCAGTTTAAGAGTTTCTATTTAATTCCGGTGACAGGTCCAGTGGTGTGAGACCGGGGGTGAAGCTGTGGCTTAAGGACAGGTTTTTTAAAAAGGGAGAAATCGGAAGAGAATTGGCTTTTATACTGCCCTTCCCATGCTGAGCATGTTGTAATGCATGTTTATGTGTGCCTATAAAAGATGCAAAGCCGGGGAAGGGAAATTCAGAGAACGGAATGGCAAAGATTACCTGTGTTTAAATGAGGAGAAAGTCCAAATTCAATGCAATAAAAACAGCATTTCTCAGATCAGAGATGCGAATGAATTTGACGCGATGGTTTGAAAAAACAGACACTGACATGAGCATCATGTGCATGCATTCAGGCATTTCCTTGCCCAGTTCAGTAGTCCATGTGTCTGTTAGCTATGGCTACATCTTGGCTGGAACTGTTATTCTAAAATGGTTGGAGGGGGGAAGACATTTAAGGTGCATGCCAGAGTTCCTCCCTTAGAACATTTTCTAAGAAACCTAAAGCGGTTCTGCTTCCTGGTAACGTTTGGTTAGTCTTTAGTCTCCCTCTAGCATGCAGGTTTGCATGTTGCATTGTTCAGTGAAGCAAAAATATTAAGCAAGAAACAGCCATGCTGAAGACTCTACCAGAGAAATACAAAGGTCATGTAATGTGCACAGAGGGGGGTGTGTGTTCCTTCCAGATTCACTGATTTGTGGATAAAGGAATCCATGGATACTGGATCTGTGGTTATGGGGGACACCTGTACTCTAAATAAGCAGAGGGAAGGCTTGGGGGAAAAGCAATGCAAATAATTTCAGCCAAGGAAAAGGTCTCAGGGAGGATGTAGATACATAGCACCTTTTTGACCATCTGCATATTGGGGTTTGTCACCCTCAGCCATGATCTCATCCTTCAAGATCAAAGATACAAGTGGCCAGAGCTCTGTCTCTTGGGAGCATCCACTTGACCAATGCCCCCCCAGTCAGCCTACCTGCTGGGATAAGCATCCAAACCTACCTGACCGGTTTAGAGACCTGGCAGAGATGCCAGGTGATCATAAACCATCCAATTGGATGGGTCTGTGACTTCACTGAACACAGGTTACTTAAGGTCAAAATCACGTGTTTTCTGTCCTGGCTCTCTCAAAGTGCATAATCAGCTTGGGCACGGTGGTGGCGAAGCTTTACCATTCTGCCCCACGGCCTCCTGTCTTTGCACTTGATCTTTGCAGAGCCTCAAGAAGGCTCTGTGCCCCAATTTCCTGGGGGACGTGGCTGCCTGGTGCAAGGCTCTGCGAAGATTGGGTGTGAAGACTGTGGGGCAGAACCATAAGGCTTCACCTCTGTTGTGCTGCGCCTGAGTTGATTATGCTGGCACACTGGATCTAGCCTGTGGGCCATGGGTTAGAGGCCCCTGTACTATAGCATAGGCTTTTGGGCGTCCTCGATACAACTTGGAGTAAGACTTTTGAGGATGAGGCCTCCAGAGAGAGAACTACAGCACTGCTGATGTTTGGTTTGATGTATCTCGACAATGGACATCTGCAGTGCCCCCAAACAGCCACCTGCGACTTGAAATGAATACTATGTGTTGTGTATAAATGGGCAAATTTGTCTCTGTTCTATTTTATGGATTCATCGTGAACTTGGATTGGAAGCTTCCACCGTGCTTGAAAGGGGGAAGTTAACAGAACTACTCTTGGAGCCAGCTTCCCTTGAAATTTCACAGTTGTTTTGCCTGAGGAGAAATCTCCCAAATTACTTCAGTGATAAGCATCTCGCCATCACTCAATTCCTTTGTTACTGTGTGCAGTTGATCTGTAATTATTTGTTTGTTTATACAACAGTGCCATCAATGTGCCTGGCCTGTCCCAAGGGGCTCACAATCTAAAAATAAAGAAAGAAAACAGAGGAAGGGAAGGAGGAGGATGTTATGCTCCATGGGGAAAGATACCTAATTAATGCACAGTATATGTACTTGGGTTTAGCTGCAGTAAAGGGACTAGGGGTAGTGCCAGAGACTCCATGGGTAAGATGAGTTTTGAGGAGGTAATGAAGGAAGCTGAGAACCCCAGAGGGGCATGGCAAGTCCTTGCGCCAAGAAATCTCCTGGTTGGCTGAGTTTGGGGTGATATTTGGGGTGATGGCCAACGCTGTCATCTGTCATGACCCACTCTGGGCTGTTAGAGGAGCCAGCTGATGGATCCTCCAACAAGTTGGGGCTGGTGACGTCCACCCAGCAGGAAGTGAGGGGTGCCCCACCTGGCTTTTTTTTTTTGCTAAACCCTCCTTTGTTACATAAAAGCCTCAACTGCAGTCAGACTCCTGACTTTGACTGTTCATGGCATTCCAAAACTCCCTGGAAGCAGAGTTTCCCCCCTTGGGAGGCAGAGGTGGAGATGATAAGAAGGAAGCATCCTGAAGGGGGATAGTTCCAGGTAAAAGGAGCAGCAAGACTGGAACCATTTAAGGGACCAGGAGAACTTCAGGTGGCTGAGAGAGGTGGAGCCAGAGGAATGAAGGTATTGGGCAGGAAGATAGAGGGATAGGAGAGCAGAATGAAGGTCTAGGATACAGAGGGCTCTGTGGGTAAGGACCAGGACTGTGTGCTAAATATGGGAGCTTATAGTGACTCTGTCTAGCATTCCAATTCTACTTTCTGTCTCAACAAGAAAAATGCTTATTTACCATTTGGAGCATGAACACTCCGCCACAGCTTTCAATCCCTTCCATTCAGTTATTTTATTTTTCACATTGTTATACCGCCTTTCCTCCAAGGAGCTCAGGGCGGTGTACGCAGCTGCTCCCCTCCTTTTGTCCTCACAACAACCCTGCGAGGTTGGTGAGGCTGAGAGAAATCGACAGGCCCGAGGTCACGAAGGAAGCTTCGTGGCGGAGGGGGGATTCAAACCTGGATCTTCCAGGTCTAAGTCCACCTCCCAAACCACTACACCACCATTTTCCTTCGCATGTTACAAGTGCGCATGTGCAGTGATTAACACTGCAAGGAATCAACCCTGAAGGGGCTGAAATTATATGATCACGATTCTTTTTTGCATGCTATTTTACTGATTTGCAAATATACCATTGCATCAAGATTGCTTTTTTGCAGTGTTTTACACATGCATTTGCACACTAGAAAAACCCTCCAAAAATTGCTGTTCTTCCATGTGTGCTTCCCAACACACTCTGATCACTATCCAAGGTTGTGTTCTGGTGCTTTGACCATCAGGGCCAAGGTGGGTATCCCCAGGATATCTTCAGTCGTAGTCCAATGCTTTCTAACTTAACACTTCTGGTTGTGCAAACATATGAATCTGATTTATACAGAGTCATACCATGAATCCATGTAGCTATCTATGGCCTACACTCGCTGGCAATGCTTCTCCAGGGCTTTGGAAGTCTTTCTCAGTCCCACCTGGTAATATCAAGGGTTGAACCTGAGATCTTCTACATGCAGAGCATGTATTCTGTTGCTGAGCAATAGCCTCTGATCCCAAGTTGTTGGAGCTGTTGCCCAATGACAAATTACATCCATCTTACCAAACACCTTTTAAATTTCCTTGAAAAGTCCTCCGATTTCTCAAATTTTCACCATAGGAGGAAACATCTTCACAACGAGTGGTGCTGGTAGCAAATGGAGCATTCAAGCTGTGCTCTAGAGCAGTGGTTCTCAAATGTTTAGCACTGGGACACACTTTTTAGAATGAGAATCTGCCAGGACTCACCAGAAGTGATGTCATGACCAGAAATGACATCATGAAGCAAGAAAATTTTTAACAATCCTAGGCTACAATCCTACCCATACTTACTCAGGACTAAGTCCCATTTACTATCATGGCTCAAAGCATATACATAGTAGCCTGTTAAAAGTACAGAGCTGTCAATTTCCCCAGATGTAGTCACATACCATGGTAGTATCAAGTCTAATATATTAAAAATAAAATATTGAAATGAATGGGGACCCACCTGAAATTGACTCCCGACCCACAGTTTGAGAAACACTGTTCTAGGTATTACAGGGTACTCACCTTTTATCTTTCTGTGTAGGAGAAAATGCAGTGTACACAGTGCCCCAAATCGTTTATCTCTGCCTAACTTACAGATCCAATTACCTTAACCCAAGATACCCTTAATGTCCTCCAAGCCTGCCGTTTCTCAACAGAATTTAATAACCCAGGTTTTGTATTGCTAAGAATCCATTACTTTTAACACAATGTGCTGGAGTGCCTTTATGAGTGCACTGAGTAGAGCCATAAATAATGGAAAGTAAATGACACTTGTTAAAATAGATGATGAACAAAGTACATTTGGTAGTGTGGTAGCTCGGGCTACGCTAATTGCGATGAGTTGCTCCCTCACTCAGTCAGCCAATCCCATTCTTTACAACATGACTTCTGCTTGTTGGCATCATTGATTTAACTTATCTTGCTTTCCCCAAAGCCTTTTCCTTTCAGAGAGATCACTATTGAAAAAGATCTTGATCTCCCATCCCCAAAATTCTGAGCCAAAAATGAACTGGTGAGAATTTTCAGCTTGGCTCTAAGTAAATCCAAGGGATGATTCATTGCTCAGTTTCTCAGCCACTCTCCAACACCAGCTCCTAGTTCTAGGCTTGCCACAGAACATTGTAAGAACATAAGAGCCCTGCTGGATCAGGCCCAAGGCCCATCGAGTCCAGCTTCCCATATCTCATAGTGGCACACCAAATGCCTTAAGGAGCACTCAAGATACCTGTATCCTGTTGCCACTCCTTGCATCTCTCGTTCAGAGGCTACCCCCAAAGGTTTCATACATGCATCATGACTTGTAACCTGTGATGGACTTTTCGTCCATACATTTCTCCAATCCTGTTTTAAATTCATGCAGGCCAGGTGTTTTTACAACATCTTGGGTCAAGGAGTTCCACAGATTAATTCTGCACTGAGTCAAAAAGGAATTCCTCTTGCAGGTTCTGATTCCCCCCACCAGTCAAATTTAGTGGGTGCCCCCTGGTTCGGTTCTGGTGTTGTATGACAGGGAAAATCCACAGGCACCTTCTTTCTACACAAAATTCATTCACTGATTCTACAAAATTGAGGGTCAGAAAAGTTTTTCCCAAACTTTATGGTGGTTTGATATGAATTTGGGGTGCCAATTCCAAAAATGGCATCCGTTTTGCCCTATCACGTCTAGTTTTGGAGATCTAGTATAGCCTCATTAGTGAATGGCCCGAGCAGCTTCTTCATGAGGAAGCCATGGTGTAGGCTTCCTTATGAGGAAGCTGCTTGAATCATTCACTACAGAGGCTATGCCATGTCTCCAAAACTAGACGTGATAGGGCAAAACGGATGCCATTTTTGGAATCGGCACCCCAAATATACCCAGGAGTTGGTGTAACGTTTAAGGAAGCAAAATGCGTGTCAGCCTGTGTTCTTGGCCCAATTTTCCAAACGAATGCAAATCTGATTTCAGTGGGGTGGATGGAAAATGAAGGCACTTGGGCCAACCTTCTTTGAACCAAAATCTTCACTTCAAGCTTAGAGGCTTGCAAAGTGCCAATGGCATCATCAGAGTCTTTCCCCCTCACCATGACTGCTGTCGCTCTGACTTTTTTCCCCCTTCTATTTTTTTTCTTTTCTTTACAAAACCAATTAACTGGAAACAACAGGAAATGATTAATCATGTTAATTAAAAATAATTTTCTTCCCCCACTCCTAAAAGGTCAGATCCTCAGCTGTATGGAAAATTGAGTCTTCATGTAATTTCATTTGATTTTCTGTGCAAAGCCTAATTAGTTAAAATTTGTTGTTAAAGAGAGGCAGCGTTCAATAATGCCAACACTTCTGATCATTTCCACCCTCTCGTTAGCACAACAGTGTTCTGTGTGCATGGGATGCAATGTGCGAGGTGCATTTTAAATGTATGGATGCACACCCCGGTGCTAACTTCAAAAATAATGGGTGCTCACTCAACAGACAAGTACTCTTGAAAAATGCTCCAGCCACAAAGAAGATGCTAGTGTGCTTCCTATCCATCAAGGTAAAACTATGGCAGCCCGAGGGGCACAAACAAAGCAGAAGCCACTCATGATGTGTGCCACCAGACAGCAACTGTCTTTGACTAAATCCAACCATTGGTCTGACTAGCTTAGGAAACAGTTTTCCAGGTGCTTCAGAGAGGGGCCTTTACCAGACCTGCCCAGTGATGCTACCCAGGCCACAATCTGGGTTCATAAGAACATAAGAACATAAGAACAGCCCCACTGGATCAGGCCATAGGCCCATCTAGTCCAGCTTCCTGTATCTCACAGCGGCCCACCAAATGCCCCAAATGCATAATTTTGTATGTCTCAATCATGTCCCCCCTCAGGTGTCTCTTTTCTAGGCTGAAGAGGTCAAACGCCGTAGCCTTTCCTCATAAGGAAGGTACCCCAGCCCAGTAATCATCTTAGTCGCTCTCTTTTGCACCTTTTCCATTTCCACTATGTCTTTTTTGAGATGCGGCGACCAGAACTGAACACTCAGGACATGTGCACTATAATTGACAGCGCAATCTTAACCATGCTGTCTGCAGGTAAAGCAGCTGCTGTGCCAGCCTACAGGGTCACAAATGTACCATAGAGCATGTTTGTGACTACTATAGTGTAGGTAGTGCTGGCAGGAAGATTTGAGCCAGCCTAATGGCGCTGAATTCATGCTCCCAGAGGGCAGCAGAGTGGCACAGGGGCTGGAAGAGGGTAGTGGGAGGGTGTCCCAAAGGCAGGGAGGGGGTGTAATGGGGCAGAATTGGAGCAGATTAGGCCCAGGATAGGGCAGGATTGGCATAGCAGGTCATCGTATCCCATCCTCCCTCCCAGTTCTGGCAGCCTAACATGAGGCTACTCTGACTTGTGCCAGCTAACTAGCTGGCACAGATCTAGGTAGCTCCCTTGGGCAGGCTAGGGCATTACTCAGGGTAAAAATATCCCCTTACCCCAAGGAGATCTCCAGCCTACTCCTAAGCTGCACTGAATACAGCAGAGGCCATATAGCCCTGCTGCACCAGCACAGGTTAGAACTGGCCTGTGCGCTACACCCATCTGCAAGAAAGTACCCTCTCATTTTTAAGAGGCCATATTTGGATTAAAGCTTGAAGTTCTCATTTTCTTATAGGTGGTAGCATTGGCTTTTTATGGTCATGAAATGCAAATGGCCACGTGATTTTTGTAGTGTCCAAGCACGGAGGGAAAGGTTAAAACCCATCTCTCCAGATGACCCAGCCCCAATCCTGATCACACACACTTATGTGTTTAGTATCATGTCTGGTTGACCCTGAGCAAGTTCATCTTCTGTTTCCTGCTTTTTTCTTTTTTTGCCTTGCACAAGGCTGCTTTCTCTACCCTGAGCCTTATTTTTTCACCTGGATTTTGGTGTCTTTGCCTCTTTCATCCTTCAATCATGTAATGCAAAGCCTCAAGCCTGCAGCATGCCCACATCTGCTGACCTGAAGGCCATCATCTGGGGATTAACCTAGTGCACCACCAGACCAACCTGGCAAAAAAAAGCAAGCCAGCCTGGAACTTTCCACACCAGCTGAGAAAATCCCCATGCACCCAACAGGCCACAGCAGGTCAGGTAATGCATCTCAACCCTTATAAAAAACTTCCAGATCAAGCTTACTCAGTTACAAATGAGTAAACTGCATGAACTGGATCTGGGCCTGATAGATGGGGAATACTAATCAAGTGCACTGCTTTCTTCCCTAACCGCGCTGAGCTCAGCAGATCCAGCAAAAGTAAACATAGGAAGAATTAATGATCTCTTTGTCCTTGTTTCAGGCGCATTCCTGACTCTATGAATCTGGATTACAAAAAGATAGTGAGCTAACTTCATCACTACATAATAATAATAATAATAATAATAATAATAATAATAATAATAATAATAATAATAATAATAATAATAATAAAAACCAAATCAAGCCTGGGAAAGAGTGAATCAGTCCAATTCCCGATGTCTTAATAGAACCTGCCGGTGCAGAAAGCTCTTTCAATAATGCCACTCAAATGAGAAGCCACTTAGAGGAGCAGCAGTGTAGGAGATTAAAATGCCTCTTTGTTGAACATAAAGGTCACCGAGGCAGTAAACTCCTTAAAGGAGAAGGCAATGCATTTTCACGCATGAGGGGACTCCGGCTGGCAAAGAGATGCACTGCCCATTTCAGCAGCTCATCCTTTCTCCGCGGATATAACTCTTGCAGACATCACTTAGGGACTTAATGGCGTAAAAAGGTAATAGCAGCTTTGGGGCCTGTTGCAGGGTGCCTGGTTGTTTCAGCTACTTCAGAGGGATCCAAGGCATGACGGTTCAGTGAGGCAGTACATCTGGTGTCTTCCTGGACTGGATGAACCGTTCCTTCCAGGATGCTTTGCTACAGGTCTTTGACTATAGTGGAGTGGGCCCTTTGTGGTCAGTGATTTTCAATCAGTGTGCCACGGCTCACTGGTGTGTCACGAGCAGTCCACAGGTGTGCCATAGGAGTTTGGAGCACAGTGGTTGAAAATCACTGAAAAGCTCTTCCAGGTTCTGCGACTCTGTTTCCGGGGCAACTGTCTCTAGTAATGAATTGTGCGTTCCTCTTCCTCTGCCTGCAGAGACCTTCTTTACCTGTCAACAACACTGGGCTCTTCCTTTTCAGCTGTAAGTCTTGATGGGCCTCAACTGGGTGCCTTTAAAAGAGGATTGGACAGATTACTAGAAGAAAAGCCCATCACAGGTTACATGCTGTGATGGGTGCATGTAAAAGGCTCTTAGAAAAGACTACCTCTGAAGGCCATGTATGTGGGCAACCTTCAGTCTCGAAAGACTATGGTATCGCGCTCTGAAAGGTGGTTCTGGAACAGTGTCTAGTGTGGCTGAAAAGGCCAATTTGGGAGTGACAATCCCTTCCACACAGGGAGCAAGTGCAGTCTGTCCCTGGTCTGTCTCCCTGGCTATGGGCCTTCCTTCTTTGCCTCTTAGCCTCAGTCTGTTGGCCAAGTGTCTCTTCAAACTGGGAAAGGCCATGCTGCACAGCCTGCCTCCAAGCGGGCCACTCAGAGGCCAGGGTTTCCCACCTATTGAGGTCCACTCCTAAGGCCTTCAGATCCCTCTAGCAGATGTCCTTGTATCGCAGCTGTGGTCTACCTGTAGGGTGCTTTCCTTGCATGAGTTCTCCATAGAGGAGATCCTTTGGGATCCGGCCATCATCCATTCTCACGACATGACCGAGCCAACGCAGGCGTCTCTGTTTCAGCAGTGCATACATGCTAGGGATTGCAGCACATTCCAGGACTGTGTTGTTTGGAACTTTGTCCTGCCCTCTGTCCTGTCCTGGCCTCTGTCCTGGCCTCTGAAGGCCAGGTGCAACAGGATGCAGGTCTCTTGTTGTCCTGTGCTCCCGGAGGTATCTGGTGGGCCATTGTGAGATAAAGGAAGCTGGACTAGATAGGTTTTTGGTCTGATCCAGCAGGGCCCTTATGTGTGGCAAGCTTAATCCATTTGGTTACCATCTTCCAAATGGTAAAATAAAATAAAAAATCCTCAAAAAAAAAACAGACTAGAAGATTGTGTAGCAGGTGGGTAATAACTAGTTCTCAGTCTCTTGTCATTTACCCAAGTTTGACGTCAGTGGTGAGAGGGAAAGGGTTAACTCATCCTGAACCTTCTTCCTTTTCCTTTGGCCCCTTTGACCGGGCTGTGGATTCCCATGGTGTTCCAGCACTCTTCCTCCCTGATTGACATGTAAACAGAGGGTATCGTCAAGGGGTACGCTTCACCCATTTGGCCTTTTTAAGTGCTCTCACTGAAATGGTTGCAAAGCCCAACCGGTTTTCAGGGTGAGCCAGTGGGGAGCTTGCACATTACTTGTTGCCACTGACACTGACATGAATTGTCTCCTCTCTGCCCGCTACTCTAATTTGAACATGAAATATTCAGAATGTTTGGCACTCTGCAGTGGAAACAGCTTGTCTACATCAGTCCCGTTTGCCACAGGAACGACCTTGCCAATTGTTTTGTGTTGTACTAAAATCCAACAAACCCCTCCCAGGAAAAGCAACACACACGCACACGCACACGGGGCACATTAGTGGGGCCATGCCAGGCAGATAACGGATTGCACTGTTACAAAAACACAGGCTGCTCATTGTAAACACATTAAGAAGAGCAAACCACAAAGATCTTGTGGCAGAGATGGCAAATCGGTGGAAAGGACTGTTGAATTTTTCATCCTGTGTCCTCTTCATTGAAGGGTCCACCAACGCTGTTCTTTATTATCCCCCTGAAAAGAAACTAGTGTGGAATAAAAGCCATTTGCCTCTTCTGAGCTAATAGCCTCCTTTTTTTGCAACACATTAATAGAACAATTTTTAAATAATTACTTTCATTTTTTCTCCTTCGGATAAATGCTTTTTTGTGTGTCGTACAAAGCAAGGGATTGATTATCGTTACTGTTATTGTTATTTTATTCTCCAAGCCTTCACACTTATTCATTAGCACTAGTTGCATCCAAGTTGTAAGGGTCTGTGTGTTCAGCTCAAAATGGGGACATTAACATTTTAAGAGGATGATGCATATGCTTTTAGAGATAATATTCTCCCTGGTCTATTTTGGTGATGCTTTTTTGTAACTGCAGAAAATGCTGCATCTCTCTCTCTCTCTCTCTCTCTCCCCCCCCCCTTATACCTCTAACCCCCTTTTCAAAACAATGAGTAAGCATTTCATCATTTGGGACATCATTTTCTCTTTATTTAACATCCTTTACCACCCAGTTGGCAGGGGCATCACTACAGCTTTGATCTTTGTGTTGGTAACCTTCAGTCTCGAAAGACTTTGGTATCGCGCTCTGAAAGGTGGTTCTGGAACTGCGTCTAGTGTGGCTCAAAAGGCCAATTCGGGAGTGACAATCCCTTCCACACCGGGAGCAAGTGCAGTCTGTCCCTGGTCTGTCTCCCTGGCTGTGGGCCTTCCTTCTTTGCCTCTTTGCCTCAGACTGTTGGCCAAGCTTTGATCATAAATTAGATAAATCCCACTATGGAGATTTTTGGCCTCAGAGTAGATGCTTTGGCCATGTTCCCCAAACTTCAATGAACCCCCTCAGTCTCTCACTCCTCTGACTGCTCCCCCTACCACGGAATTCCCTCTGCTTTCTGCCTTACCTGACCTTACTTCCTTTCCTTCCACCTTTCAAAATTGGGTGCGCATTCATGCCATACATGCAGCACTTGACTGTATGGAAATTTGGACTGGAAGGAAAGAGAGGGCAGAACCACACAGCTGATCAGACTGAAAGCATCAGTTACTGATTTCTACAAAGACAAGTTTTGCCATTCAGCTCACCAAAATGTGTCCCCTCTGCAATTTCACTATCTATGAATGGGAGGCATTTTGCCTCAGCCCTATGAAATCCCCCACCTGCAGTGTAAAGTGGTACCGTTTAGGGACTTCAGAACTCTACCTAATTCTGTTGTATAATCTGTTTAGATCTAGCATGAAAGAGCACAATTCAAATTGAATCAGTGAAATATTTTGCCTGGCAACAACTGAAACCCTGTGAGTACATTGGTTTTTCATCCTAGATTCTATAGCGGAAGATGGATATTATTGCACCGTTACAATAATCCCTTAATTCATGCATTGAGTTTCCATTTGTTAGGAATGGGAAGATTTATTCATTTTGCATGATAGAATCATCATTAGATTTACAATTGCATCTTACACGAGGTACTTTCATATGAAATGAAGATTGATTTTCGGATGTTTATACGTGTGATGAACTTATGCTTTGTGCATTAGAATCTATGTTACCCAGCACATTTAGATTTATAGCCTGATACTTGAATTCGATGAGCCAAAACTATTCCTGGCTTTTTGAAAACAGCTCAGCACAGGCGGTGATGACAAACACTTTCCATGCCTGGTGATTTTCAGCGCCCTGTCCAAAAAATATTCATTTCCTCATTTACATTGTCCTCGTCTTCAGTCACATCACTGTGTTGCCAAATTCCACATCACCATGTAGCCATGAAATCTATGCTGCGCTGTGACAGTGCTGATCTCTGATTGGTTGGGATCACCAGAGATCAGACATGTGATCTCTGATTAGTTGGGATCGCTCATGGGGATCCAGTGTTGGAAGGACAAAGAAGCACAGCTGGGGATGTAGCAGTGCCAGACAGCACAGGAACAGGTGAATATTCACATAACCAAAATATTTGTCAGGAAAATGTCTATCCCATCCAGATTGTTAGTTTATGTCCCTCAGATGACACTGGAGACTCTTCAGCGTAGCTCTAGTCAAAAACTACTCAGCAGTTAGCAATAATTACCCAGGGGAGCAAGAGTGGGAAGATTCTAGAAACTTGGAGAAAATTGTTCTCCCTACTCTTTTATGCTAATGATGTACTACAAATAGGTATGAGTAGGCAGATTTGTTAGTATCATTTCTTCTTCTTCTATTCTTTTTTTCCTGGGCACTTATACCCTATTCTTCCATCCAAATAAAATTGGAGCACTTTACAATTTTTTTGTTACAAATAGCCACAATACTAAATAAATAAACACCAGCTAATTAACAGAAAACAGGAGGTGTAAAATAAGGACAGTGCAACAGAGAATAATTTCAGTTGGAGACCCAACCCTATCCTTAGCCGGCCTGGATGATGTAGTGCCACTGATGCAGGCTCCACTGCATCCCCTGGGCCACCTAGGGTAGGGAGAGGTAAATATAGACATTTTTTACTTACTATCTCCACTGCCCCCTGGTCCCCACTGGGCCTACTCAGATTTATGCTGCCTATTTTGCTTCTGCAGTCCAAAGGGGGCATGTTGGGCCTGGAATGGGGACTCTGGATCTTGTGGGTGCTGGTGCCATCAAGACATGCACTGACTCACCTGGACATTTCCCCGCCTTGGTCCAATCCCCACCCTGATCTGCCCCATCCCCACTGCCTACTTACCTGCTCCACTGGCCAATCTGCTGCTTGCTGCTATCAGTGCAGGGCTTGCAGTCTCCTGGGAGCAAGCCACCCGACTTTGGAGTGGCTCATGTGATGGTGGCCCATGTGATACAATTGTGGACCATGAGATACACTACCATATCATGAGGACAGGACTGGGCCATAAGAAATGTCAAATGCCCACTGCCATGAATTATCTCCTCTGCATATCTAAAGACCAGGATGGTGAAGCCAGTGGATCTTCCTTGGGATGGCATTCCAGTCATGACATTGCAGCAGAAAAGGTGCTGTCTCTTGTACCCACTGGTTGTACCTCCAGTGGTGGAAGGATATGGAGCTGGACCCCTGATGTTAGTCTTAGTTCCTTAATGTTTGTATCATTTAGAGGAGAACGGTGAAGGGGAAAAAATAGAGAGTGGCAGCTAGCAGGAGAATACAGGAGGGTCCACATTCAATCCCCAGTATCTTCGAGTAGGCCTTGGAAAGACAGAGCCATCTTCCCAAACCTGGAGACCTGGTGCTGCAGTGTGGACTAAGGGTGTGACACATAAGACCAATAGGTCAAACGCTGCCCACGGAAGCAATTTATCCACACACCCCCATTATAATTGGGCTCACCCAGTGAGATAATTGGGCTCTCTCATATTTTGAAAATCTGAACAAGATTTGCACATTTTATCTTCTGTCATGTGGAGCTAATGAGTTTCTATATGAGTACAAAGGGCTTTATTTCTGGCCATAGTTTGCTTAATGATGTCATTTTCTGCTTAATGTTGTCACTTACGGCCCTCGGCAGGCACCGTGAATGCTATCTTCGGCCCTCTGTATGAAACTAGTTTGACACCCTGGTGTAGATCATACTGAGCCAGACAATTTTTCGACTCAAAGCGTTCCCCTCCCCACCTGCCAATGGGGCAATGATGTGGGGATGACCACTTCAGCTCAGATCTACATAATTGCTGGGAATTGTTGTCTTCCAGGCTGCACAATACAGCCTGGTTATTTCAATATCATCATATCTCAGTGTATTCTTTCAGAAGAGCAAATCTTCAACTCCTCCTCTGGTCTGCCTTTCATCGCTTTCTTTAAACTTAACGGCATTTGGACTGATGGGGGCATTCAGAGTATATGTCTCCCAGTCACCCACCCAGACAGCAGGAGAAATTAGACTAATGAGGGGAGTCAAGGCCTCAATCACTCACATCAGGGGTGTCAAACATAAGACCCATTGGCTGGATACAGTCCCAGAAAGCATTTTATTCCTCCCCCCCTTGAAAATCAGGCTCTCCCAGCACCACCACCAGCTATTCTCAACTGTTGGATTGCAAAATGATGCCTCAGCAGAAGAAGCGCTGCTGAAAGGGCAGTCCGTGTGGTAGTTGGGCTCTCCTATATCTTGAAAACATGATCAAGGTGTGCATTTTTTATCATCTGTCATTTGCAGGTAACAAATGACAAAGTGAGGTAAAAGGTACCTCACAAAGTGAGGTAACAGGTAATATTTGCAGGTAACATTTGCAGGTAACAAATGAGGACAAAGTGTTTCTTTCTGGCCAACATCTGCTTAATGACATCACTTCCTGCTAAATGACATCACTTATGGCCCTCAGTAGGGGCTGTGAAATCTATTTGGCCTGCTATGTGAAACGAGTTTGACAGTCTTGCTTTAGATGTTATGCAGGACCAAATTTTCATAGCGCTCACTTTTCAATATGGAAACCCTTTTTGGAAAGGACCCTACGATAGATATGCTTGTCAGATCTCCAGGTTTGCAGCCTGACACTCACGTATTTAAGGGCCATCTCAGGCTCTCCAAAAGGGCACCCAGATCTTGGAATTTGAGGGGCCACCTCTGTTGCCTCCTTCTATTCAAAATTACTGGAGTATTTCTGGGGCACCACCTCTGCTTCCTTGCATTGGCCTGTCAAAGGACTGAATATTTGGCCAATTTCCAATGCTCTCTTCAGAAACATTGATTTTTATGTCAAAAAAAAAACAGTAATTCCCAATACACTTCAGATTCTTCCCATCAGCACTGTGGTACGTCACGTTCTCATGAGACTGATCTATTTCAGGAATGCAGAAGTATTTTGTTCTTTTCTCCTGTTGAGTTCTGACTTTCTTTAAATGAATTTGCAGACATGATTAGATCTCCACATCAAACCAAACATTGGGGGTGGGGGGGAGGGGACAGGCTGTGCAGAAAGTTTGAGAACTTTCACTTCTCTTATGGAAAGTCATGTGGCTTCCCTTAAACATTCTCAGATGTTTTACCTGGAAAGAACCTCTGAAATGCTTTGAAATCTCACTTCTTTGAAATTTCAGAGCTGGTCTTAAAAAGATTCGATCTCCTGCCCTTTTGTTATAGTTAATGTGTGTAGCTTGACGCAGACATTTCCATGTATCTGCTCAAAGCAGGAGCAGGTCTTTACCGACTGTCTCGGCCTGTAACATCAGCACAGCCCCTGGTTACATATATCCACGTATCACCCTTAGTTTGAAAATGCTGTCATTTAAAGATTAAGCAGGAAGTGATGTCTTTAAGCAGATGATGGCCAGATGATGGTCTTGTGCACATGCAGATGCA
The DNA here is from genome assembly GCF_035046505.1 of Tiliqua scincoides. Classification (NCBI taxonomy): domain Eukaryota; kingdom Metazoa; phylum Chordata; class Lepidosauria; order Squamata; family Scincidae; genus Tiliqua; species Tiliqua scincoides. The sequence continues at coordinate 2,279,814 of NC_089828.1, read as the reverse complement.
TGCATGTCATGGTCTTCTATCACACATGGAGCCCTGAGACAACTAGTGTTCTCAACTGCATGGAAGAACCCTATGTATGTATTCATAAACAGATTCTATTCACACTGACAGCAAACATGCAGATGCTGGAGCTTGGCTAGCCTGACAGGGTTCTCTGAACATCCTACGGACATGGGATGAGCAAAGGCACATGGACCAAGACAGCAAATCAGGGGAAATTATGGTCATGATGTCATTGTAACATTCCATTTGAGGCAGTTGCCCCACTCAGTTAGCCACCCTGCCTTTCTTTCAACCATCGCTCTTTGTAACCGTAAGGGAGTCAGAACATCACATAAAGCACTGATGTGACTGTTAATAGCTCTAATAGTGCCTATTTCTGTCACTGCCGTCCTGTAAAATCTTCAAGCATTTTGCAAACAATAGAATCATATTCCTTCGCATAGAATTTCAAAACTGATTACCTGAGACAAATGCACTGGGAGATGTGAAACAGCCTGGTCTTTTGAGAAACTGCTGATCATCGTGCACCACAGAAAGCAGGTCAGCTTAACAGGGGACGAGGATTAAGCTAGAGCAAGCCTGCTAGCATGCTGAACAGAGAACATTGTACACTGATGCTGGAGAGCCCAGATTTCTTAACATCACACACCTGTTTTTGCAGATTTTTCCAAACATATGGTGTCCTTTTGGGGTGAGAAAGAAGTATCTATGGAAATAAAAGATTCCTTATCTCCCAAGGGAATTGTTTTGGCATAAAATGCCTTGTTTTAGAACATAGGAACATAAGGGGAACCCTGGGAGGATCAGACAAAGTGTTCAACAAGGCCACCATCCTGTGACAGAGCTGAGTTGAACGTTCTCTTGATCCCAGAGTTGAGGGAGATGGACCAAAGGGAAGTCAGGAGAATAAAGAAGGGACCAAAACAGCCCCACACATTTTCATCCTAGCCACTATTCCCCACACTTAGAAGCTCCCTCAGAAAATTGCTGCAGCATCATGGAGCACTCTCCCCTCAAATATTACCCAAATGCCCCCAATTCTGTCACTTGTGAATGGGGCAGTGCAACAAGGAGAGAACAGCGCTTGAGTTCAGTTTACAAAAATGATCAGACAAAAGAAGCCAAATAGGGCAGGATGGCAATGACCCCATTACATCGACCTCTCCCAGCATCTGGTACTTGGAGGTTCCTTTTCATATTTGTAGCTAATAGCCATCAATAGAACTATCTTCTACAAATATGTCCAATCCCCTTTCAAAGCCATTAAGGGCATTTCAGTAGAGGACATTAGTTGATCTCTCTGGTTTGTAAATGCTCAATCCTGGGAAGAAGTTTCTGCTCTTTTTTTAGACAAAGGATCCCTCCCTGTAAAAAAATGAACGTTCTGCAAGCAGGTTTCAGTACTTGCTCTTAGTTTAGCGCAGGAGAGGTATTGGGTATCAGCGTTGCCGTGCCAAAAACCCTCTTAAGGATGCATTAGCTATCATTTTAAGAGTCTCCCGGGCAGCTTATGAGCAGCAGTACACAAGTGCCTTTGGCACGTACGCTTTAAATGGGAGACAGGTGCAAGCTGATGGAAGGTGAGCTCCGAGTGCCACAGCGGTGGGCAACTTGTGCCAAACCTCTTTTCCATGCTAATTCCTTGAGTGGAAGGATCTCCTCCAATGTTTTATGAGGCCCTGGGGTAGGTCATAAAGGAAGATAGAAGCCCAGAACCGTCATTTTTGTGGGGCGAGAGGAGGAAGTGGGGGATTGAGGAAGAGTCCATTTGGCACAACAAACCTGAGAACCCGAGAACCTTTGTTCGTGATCACATTTTGGCTTCTTGCTAAAAAAAAAAAAAAATAATATCTTGCTATTCTGGTGCCTAAAAGCCAATGGTTTTTCTTTCCCAAGCCCTCTCCCATAATTAGCTAATACCTCCTACTACAGTCACAGGCTTTTTTGTAGTTTCCCCAAAGCCTCCATTCTCCTTTTGCCATGAACTCGATTTCATCCCACACTAGGGAGAATCGCGAAAGAGACCGCGGTGCTCCGACATTACATGCAATAACGGCTCATAAAAATCAATGTGAAATGGAATGTGCAAAAGGTCTGTGGGCACCCGACCATCGCAAGCCAGCAATCAGGTTGATGGAAAACAGCCTTGAGGTTTCCCCTCCAGAAGCGTATATATATTTTTGTTTAAAACTCCTGAAATGTAATGTAATCCTGTCACTGTTTTTAGCCAAGGTATTGATGGACAAAGTTGTTGCCATCAGGATATTTATGGTGTGGTATGATTTGGGTTCCGGTTTCCTTGCAGGCATTTTTATACTCTGCTCGCATTGTACTGTTGTGTGCCAAGGCGAGCAGAAGTAAATTTGTCCTTTCATTTCTTCAAAGCCTTTTTTGATCACGGGAACGAGCCCAAAGTTCTCTGGAGAGAATGTTGTCTCTAGTGTGGTGAGTGAAGGGGAGGGGGCTTTGATTTTTGCTCCCTTCCATTTTTACAACACCACCGTGAATTTTGTGACATCAGCCCTCCTAAAAATTCCATTTTCTCCCCTACCGTGCCCCTGGGAATGATGTCATCATACAGTGGCAATGCCAGGAAGCATTCTGGTTAAAAAATTGGGGGCTAAGTGTCATTTTCTCCCCAGAATGTCTCCTGGGTGTGATTATACATCATCTTGTCCTGTCATTCTCTGGGGGGCAGTCTAAGAAAAAAGTAGCAGGTGAAGGCCACCGCTTTTCCTAGAAGTCCTCCTGGGAATGGCATTAAATCACCAGTCTTTTGACTCCTTTGCTGGATTCCTATGAATTAATACACTGTTCCCTGCAGTCCCCATAGAAGCAAGTAGGGTATGCCCAGTAACTACAGCTCAATCCTATCTAAGAGCCCAATCCTGTGGTCCACGCTGTGCCTCTGTGGCAGGGACCACAGTCACAAAAGTGCCGTAAGGCATGTTTGCGGGGCTTACTGCCGGGCTCCCGCCGGAGCTGGCTCAGCTCTAGCCAATGCTGAGCCAGCATGCAGCGGGCGCCCGCGTTCTGTGGCTCGGCGGTCTCTGTGACCACCGGGCTGTGGAATGGGAAATGGGGGCGTGGTCGGGGGTGTGGGGGAGGTGTTCCAGGGAGGGGGGAGGCATGGTTGGGGGTGTGGGGGGCGTTCCCGGGGGCAGGGGAGAGGCAGATCCGCGGAGCTAAGCTCCACAGGATCCAGGGCACTTGGGTAGGGCTGCTCACCCTACACGAGCACCTTCACTTTAGCGGCGACCAAACAGTCACCGCTAAAGTGCGCAACCCCATTGCGCGGCTGCTTCCCTTACTCGGGGGAAGGGGACAAATGTCCCCTTCTCCCGAGGAGCCTACAGCGGTAGTGCCCTTTGTGAAGCCGCCGGGTCCAGCCGCTCTGGGCAGCTCAGGATTGGGCTGTAATGCTGCAATCCTATCCACGCTTACCTGGGAGTAAGCCCCACCAACTATAATGGAACTTATTTCTGAGTAGACATGCAGAGGATTGGGCTCTAATCCTCCTCCACACTGTTGTAGTCATGTGTGATGCATCGGGGGGGGCACTCCTGGAGGGTCTCCACTAAGAAAGGGAACATTTGTTCCCTTAAATTGCTGTCCCAAGTCTGCGTGGACTTGGAAAAGCAGATTGAGACCAGAACTGGAATAGGATATTGGTGGAACTGCTGCCAAGAATAGCTCCCCTTTCCTGGCCTCCCCACTCTATTTTCCACTGCATTCTTCCTCCTCCCCTATTCCACCCACCCCTTGCCCCTGCCTGCCCCCCCCCCCTCAATACTGACTTACTGGCACTGGGGCTTTTCCTGGGGCTACTGGCCTGTGGCCACAACCACTTGCCTTGGTGATCCAGCTGTGCAGAATGGCACAGTGGCTTCTATGACCACCAAAGAGCATGTCACGCCACCAGAATGCCAGTTCCGGCAGTACACCATACCCACAGGACTGGGCCTCTTGTAACCATCAGCCATCAGGTTATATAAAAGCCATAAAGTTCTATAAAAAGCCAAGGGAGACAGTCCTCTCTTTCATTTACGCATCGCAAGGACATTCCTAGTACAAACTGCATTTCTTAGTCTAAGAGCCATGGTATGCAAGACACCCTGGCCTAGACAGAGATGGCTGTGGGTCTGTCCGTCCAATGCTACTCCCTCTGCAGCTTCTGTGAGATGAGGCTTCTTTTCATTTTGATTTAATTTTTGCAACCGAGTCCCTCGTCTGTACATAACATTTCTAAAGGGGACCACTAAATTAGTGTTTTAGGCAAAGTCTAGGCTAGGGGGATGTTTAAAAAATAATTGAAACCAATTTATAATATATAAGCTTTTAAATGGGCTGCCATGTCACCAAAATAGCTCCGCACAAATGTGCCACATACATCATGCTTAAGTTTATTTAGTGTTCTCCAAAATAAATATGCTGCTTAATTGTGTGACTGTTTGAACCTAGAGAAACAATGACAAAAAGTTTCCCCCGCCTTTTGTGAGACATTCGCCATTGCGGCGAGCATCCCATGACTCACCCTGAAAGGGGTCACTGAATTTGCATGCATTCTCTGCTCACATGGCCTCCATCATACCCCCCCCCATTTGCCCTGCTTCAAGCCCATGCAGAAATTATCTTGAAGCAGAGGCAAGCTGGAGGCAGAAGTGGCTATAGGTGCAGTTCAGACTTTCCCAGGGACTGGCTTGGCCCTATACCAAATTGGTCCTGGCAGAACAAATGCACCATCTGGACTTGAGAGTGTTTCTGCCCCATCTGCCTCCTCCCTCTGCCAAAGGACATTTCTGGGGAACCTCTGGTCAGAGGCAGAGCTGGCTTTAAGCCAATTGGACCAATTACTCCCAGTTGGGTCCCATGCTGGGGTAATCTACTCTAGTCTTGTATGCAATTTTATATTAAAATGTGCTTAGTTCCATTAACTCACATGCACTTTTTAAGAGCGTATTTTGATTGCTTTCCATTCTCCCATAGGGATCTAAAGCCTATAATGAATTTTACTTATATCTCTTAAGATTTGTCAAATCTGGCTGTGAACTTGGGCCCCACAAAAAAAAAAAGTTTCCAATTAGGCCCCACTACTCCAAAGGCTGACCCTGGTTAGAGGAAGTGCCTCACAGGGTTGGGATAAGCACAGTTCCAATTACCCAGCTTGCTTCAGGCTGCTATCAGGTCTGTGTTTGCCCTACTCCTACCTGTGAGTCTTTGAGCAAAGGACTCTGCCTTCTTGAAGCATCTGTACTGGAATGTAGGCAATATTCCTATTTCTGTGCAAAGCATGGGATTGCACATTGAATTCCCCACAGCTCCTTGTAATATACAGGACCCTACACAGGGCCTCTGAGAGAAATTGTGTCAGGTGCATTACCTGATACACCTCCCTGCATTACAATCTCTGCGCATGAACTGGAGGTTGTCCATGACTTTGTGTACCTTGGCTCAACGATCTCCGACACTCTTTCTCTCGATACCGAGCTAAACAAACACATGGGTAAAGCAGCTACAATGTTTTCCAGACTCACAAAGAGAGTCTGGTCAACAAGAAGCTGACGGAACATACCAAGATCCAGGTCTACAGAGCTTGCGTCCTGAGTACACTTCTGTACTGCAGCGAGTCATGGACTCTTCGCTCACAACAGGAGAGGAAACTGAACGCTTTCCACATGCACTGCCTCCGATGCATTCTCAGCATCACCTGGCAGGACAAAGTTCCAAACAACACAGTCCTGGAACGAGCTGGAATCCCTAGCATGTATGCACTGCTGAAACAGAGACGCCTGTGTTGGCTCGGTCATGTCGTGAGAATGGATGATGGGCGAATCCCAAAGGATCTCCTCTATGGAGAACTCGTGCAAGGAAAGCACCCTACAGGTAGACCACAGCTGCGATACAAGGACATCTGCAAGAGGGATCTGAAGGCCTTAGGAGTGGACCTCAACAAGTGGGAAACCCTGGCCTCTGAGCGGCCCGCTTGGAGGCAGGCTGTGCAGCATGGCCTTCCCAGTTTGAAGAGACACTTGGCCAGCAGTCTGAGGCAAAGAGACAAAGAAGGAAGGCCCATAGCCAGGGAGACAGACCAGGGACAGACTGCACTTGCTCCCAGTGTGGAAGGGATTGTCACTGCCGAATTGGCCTTTTCAGCCACACTAGACGCTGTTCCAGAACCACCATTCAGAGCGCGATACCAGAGTCTTCCGAGACTGAAGGTTGCCAACAATGTACACAGGGCCTCTGAGAGAAATTGTATCAGGTGGTACAAAGTTTCTTTTGGACCACTTTTAGGGGTACAGAGTTTTTTCTGAGCCCCTTTCCTTCTCCAATCTACCATCATTTCATAAGACTATTGGATCAAAATTTCTACAAATCATGATATATAAAACTGTGTAGGCTTACACAAAATGTGGGTGCTGGTCTTCACACAGTATATGCAAACATTTTCTGCAATCCCAGGAAATTTCTGGTTCATTTCCTTTGGCTCCTGGGCCCCCTTTTTACGATGTAGCCCTCGCATCCCCCTCTCGTGGACCCGGATGAGATTGGAAAATGTAAGATCTCAGGAAATTTTCAGGTCCCCTGCTTTGGCTCTTTTTTTGACCCTGGGCCTAGGTACAATTTGTCCCCTGCACCCTCTCTCATGGGCCCTGATCCCACACACCCCGCCAATCTGGGTATTTTGTGGGTGTATAATCATCTCCTGCTTTTATGCTATTTGCAAGCTGCTCTCCCAAAAAGCATCCCAGAGACTGAATTAGGTATTTCGAGAATAATTATGGTCTTGTGCTTGAGCTGGTGCCGTTCTTTAATAAACTTGCACTTTACAGTACACCAAAGGGCAGTTCAGTGAAAGATTGCAGGTGACAGCTGTCCGCAGTTCGCTCCATCAAATGAGCCCTGCTTCTTCTGACAGGAAGTCACGTCCCCCATGCCTGTCGGATAAAGGAATTTGTAATGCAATCTTAAAGGCCCTGTCAGATAGGTTATGCGATGCCAAATCAGGGTGGGGAAGAACTTTGTTCATAAAAGCAAATGTTTGTTTCTTTCCCACATGCACGCACTTACATGTGAGATTGGAAAGGGCTAGCTAGACCTAGCGGTAGATTGGTTTTTATCCCCGAGTCATAAGAACATAAGAAGAGCCCTGCTGGATCAGGCCAAAGGCCCATGTAGTCCAGCTTCCTGTATCTCACAGTGGCCCACCAAATGCCCCAGGGAGCAAGCAAGACAACAGGCACAACCTGCATCCCGGGGCCCTCCCCTGCATCTGGCCATCAGAGGCAGCCTGCCTCTAAAACCAAGAGCTTGCACATACCTACTATGACTTGTAACCCGTAATGAACTTTCCCTCCAGAAATGTGTCCAATTCCCTCTTAAAGGCATCCAGGCAAGATGCCATAACTACTTCTTGTGGCAAAGAGTTCCACAAACTAAAGTCAAACTTTAGACTAACTTTAAAGTCAGTTAAAGTAATAGGCTTCGCTTGTCTCTATTTACCAGAAACATTCTTTATTTTGTGGTCTCTGACCCTGGTAAATCACTGCCCTTATTCATTCCTAATTATGCCTTGAATGGAGTCTTTCTCTGTGTGTGCGTATGTGTGGAGTACGGACCGTGGCCGTCTCACCTTCTAATGCCCCTGGGGATTGAAGTGTAGAGAACACGGTTCTGGGATGAAACCCAGCAACACTTCAGTTCCCTTAGGTATCCTTTCTGTGCAACTACCTGGTGAACTACTTGAAACTGCAAGGGATGTTGCACGATGAACGAGTGGAAGGTTGCCTGAAATTACACCTTCTCCTCTCCAATTAGCACCCTGGGTATCCACAGGGTTGCCATTCTTAACCATTGAATGCCAAGTTAAGCGCATAACAGCATGACATTAACAATATAAAGATCAAGTAAATACATGATTATCTTTGCCCATTAAGCCCTAGTGCAGATTCCATGGTAATTATTTTTTTTTTAAACCTATGAAGCTAAATTACCGAGAAATCGGCAGGAATAGGTAATGACTATACTTAAGAAGCAGGTAATTTCCTTTGAAAGACTCATGCACTGTAGTTACTGCTCAGGAAGACATTTTTTTCTTTTTTCCCCCAAAAGCATCTTAAGACCTAGAGGTGATGCAGGAGGACATTTCAAGGGCAATTTTTGTCAACACTTAACAACACTGAATAGATAAATAGTAACCCTGATGTAACTCTGCTTATTATCTTTACATCTGCTATCCGCAACCGAATGTATCTTTGCTTTAGTGAACAGTTGACAGAAAGCACACCAGTCATTTGTTGGGTGTTGAATGTGAAGGGTTGTCACCATTTTTTATGTCAATCAAGATTTGAGACGGAGCTCAGTGGAAAAACACATCCTTTGCATGTTGAAGGTCCTAGTTTCAGAAGTGTATCTCGGGTATGGCAGGTGTGGACCCCTGACCTGAGCACCACTTAAAGGGGAAGCGGTGCTACTGAGCAGAAGGAACGGTTGGAGGGAGACAGATCTCAATGCCGTCACTCTCGTGTTTTGGCAACTTCATGATCTGGCTGTCCCCCGTTCCTTTTGCTCAGTGGTGCCCCTCTTCAAGGGTTGCCACTTTAAGGCCCCCCCCCCAACAGGAAGCTCTGCAGGAGAAGGAACAGGGACAGTAGCCAGAGCATGAAGCCAACAGCTATAGCAGCTTCACTATGGTTTGTGTCACCCGGTACTAAAGGCCAGTGCATCAACCCCATGGTGGACCTCCTCCCTTGCAGTGGGTGGGGCAATGCCCCTGGTGAAGCACAATTGCTCAGCTCCCATTGGTTTCAGTGGTACGTGACTCCACAATGCATCCAGAATGCATTTTGTGACTGCCATAAGACAGTTGATGCTTGCTAACACATTTTTGCCACTGGAGTATGGGAGTACGTCCCACTGAACTCATCGATACTTCTGTAATACTTCTGCAGAGCACTGTGTTGTCAGTCAGTTAGACCAGTGGTTCCCAATCTGTGAGCCATGGCTCTCCGGGGAGTTGCAGAAACCAGCCAGGGGAGCCATGGAATTCTTGAGACAAACCCACTGCCCTATACAATGTATAGGATCGTAGCCCTAATGGGGAGCCATGGCCAGTGGCGCAGTAGGGAAGCCACCAGTCAAAAAAGTTTGGAAACCACTGAGTTAGAACCAAGTACCTTTATTTATACAGTATCCTGGATGCCATAAGCAGCAGAGGAGTAAACCTCAGGACCAAACGTGATTGGAAGAGAAATTGCAGAATTATTATATACCCAGATGGCCTGGGATGGCCCTACTGATATTCACAAATGTTCATTATATGACTCGCCTGCTTTACTCTTCTTGACTTATCTCACAAAATGTAATTTATTCTCTACAGATCATTCTATTACTGGCACACACACCCCCAATAAATGCACCAGACTGTGGCTTGGGTTTAAAACTGGGCCACTTTATTGTTCATTAAGTTACAGCAGGGTGACTGGGGTAGTTGACTAAACTCCCAGTCCTAAGTCGTGCAGGGTCGTTAATAGGGGGAAACAAACCTAGCCGTCTACCTCCCCTAAGGTCAAAGGGCGAAACCGTCCAACTAGAGGCTGTCACCAGACCTGCGGTCTAGGACCTGTCAACGTCGCCCAAATGGTTAAAACAGCAGGACTGGTGGCCTGCAGGTCAAGCCTTGCCAGGTGTGCCAGTTCAGTCAAAGGGGCTTGCCAGCCAGCCTCTTCGAGCCGGGAAAGCATCATGTGAGCGGTACTGGCTCACCCCTTGACCTTGCTGTCTTATACGGACACCGAGGTGTGTCTACCTACCCTGACCCTACATGCTTCACGCCACAAGGGGGGGCAGCCTACTGTTTGTCCTTCCCGTCCCCACTAAAAATGAATTGCTTCAAACCCTGCTGTAAATCAGTCAAGAAGATGTCGTAGCCCAGTGGGGAAAGATGAACCCCGTTGCTGTGGAAAAGGGCGTGGCTAGTCCACACAATATTGGGATGGGGAATGATAGACCCGCCCAAGGCCGCCACGACCCTCCCCAGGTAATCGCTCACTTGGCACCTGGCCACATCGACTTGGCGCATGCTGCGTGCACCCCTCCAGACCCTCCTGGGGAGAAGGTTAGACCACAGGATCGAGACCCCAGGGAACCAACTGCGTATGGTGAGAAAATCCTTACGGGCCTGAAGCCTCAAGGACAGGGTCGTCCTCTGACAGAGGTCATTTTCTCCCAGATGTACGATGATTACCTGGGGAGGGGGATTGGTAGAAACATATTCGTATATCATGGGCAGGAACTGCCCCCAGCACATGCCTCTTCGGGCCAGCCAGACCACGTTGGCGTGACCAGCCAAGCCCAGCTGAGAACTGAAGCTGGTGGACATTGCATGCTTCCTGGTCCAGAAAACGATACAGTGCCCGATGACTAAAGTCTAAACGAGCTGTGGCCAATGTGGACCTGTCAAAGCAAAAGAAACAGTAAGGAACAGGAAACAGTGCCTTATAGATAATAACTTTGTAAACCTGACCACATGGTCAGACATGGCAAAAACTCAGAGAGCCGTCGGCGATACCGTTGTCAAGCCCCGGCTCATGCCTGGCTGTAAAGATTGAGAGGCACTGTCTAACGAACACCCAAACTAGGCGCAAGACCCTGGCCGATTTGGATGTCTGCCGGCTGATGATGTGCACTACGGAGAGATTAACACACCAAATAGAATGGCGGACTCTCGGAAAACGTCAGCCCAAATGAAAACCGCCACCACTATTGGGAATAATTCCAAAAAGGTTAAATCTTTGGTGATGCCTGCTGACGACCAGGAAGCTGACCAGACAGCAGAGCACCAACGACCCCTAAAATAGAGGCCAAAACCAAAACCCCCAGCGGCGTCAGAATGAATCTGCAGTTCTGCTTCCAGCAAGTTCTGGCTTCTCCAAAATGAGGTACCGTTGGAATTCAGCATGAAATCAGACCACATATTCATATCCACACGCATAGAGGCTGTGATCCGAGTTCTACAGTGTGGCTGTTGCAAGCCGCTCGTGGCGTCACAGGAAGGAAGGCGCCGGAGGAAGGCAAGCCCGGAGTTATGACGCGACAGGCAAAATTTAATACTTGGAAGTCCCGTAACGTGATCTTGTGTGCCGTGCAAGTGGCACTCAGCAATTCACGGAGCTTAACCAGTTTGGCATGTGGGAGACGGCTCTGCTGCAATACAGAGTCGAGCTCCACCTCCAAAAAGATGAGGCATGTGGCGGGAACTTCGGTTTTTTTCATGCGCTAAGGGAACACCGAGTTCCCTGCACAGCTTGACAAAAGTAGCCAAGCCATCTGTAGTGGAAGATCGGAGGATCATCGGGTGGATGATGTGGTGTTGACAGCGATTCCATGCTTTGACAGCTGTTTGACAGCTCTGGGAAGGGCAGGGCTGGCTCCACAGCTGTAATCAATCAAGGCCAGTGGAGGCCTGGTTGGACACCTGAGCTTCATTTGACCTTGATGGGGCTTTGAATGAGCTAAGGAGGTAGCTCACAGCTGAGCTGCATTTGCACTTAATGGGACACAAAGGATAAAAGGCAGCTTCAGAAGGACCAAAAGAGCGGGACGGTGACCCAGCCGGAAGTGGGACGCTGACCCAGAGGGAAAGCCCTGCCCTCTAACTCGAGACCTAGCCCAGCCAAGCTTGGGACAACTCGATACTGCGTACTTGGCCCCGCATTGGACACGTGTGGGAAAAGGAGCAATTGAATCAGCTACAACAGCCTGAGGGATTGAAATCGTGACAGGTGCATGGGTATTGAACCCCCTGCACACCCGAAGGTGTTCGAACTTGTTCACCTCTGTTTCTGGTGATCAGGTGACCGCTGTTGGAGCGGTCACCCATCGTAGGTTTTGATGGGATAACTAACTGCGCCCAAAGTTCCCATTGTGGAACACGCCAGTCTAGGGCGGAATCATGGGAGGACCTCAGGCGGAAGTGTCCATCATAAGAACACCAAGGAGGGCCTGAATAATCTCCAAAAGCCCTGTGGATAATGTCCAGATACTTAAAGAGGGAAGGCGCCTTGTTAGGGTACATTTGGAGGACTACTGAGGCATATATTATGAAGCCGTTAAGCCAGTTTGTCCAGTTTTCATCAATTTTTCTGCATTTTACTAACTCCTGGTCCCTAAGGGGCTCTCCCACCTCGGGGCGGGTTCAGGCTCCACCTGTAAGAGACTGAATATGTCCACAAATTCTCCTAGCCAAATTTGCTCTTTTACTGAAAGAGCTAAGTGGCCGCCTAGTGGTAAGGCGATGTCACCATATGAAATTCTGGGGCGCTCACTGGGTTCAGTCACCAAGCCGGGGAGGATCTGGGGGCCCTGTGGAACTAACAGTTGGCCTTGGACAAGAAGGAGTACTTGACCTGGTGTCGTAGGGGCATTAAAGGGTCCACTAGCACCTCCTGCAGGCTGGGCCACTGGTCCGGCGAAACCGTAAGGTCCTGGGAGCCAAGGATAGCCCAGGCTGCCAAATGGCAATGACACCTGTGAAAGCCACCAAAGTCCCCCCAATGGGTAGTTAATTGCCAGTGGATTGGGGTATTCGGGTGTCATACCTCCCTCACCCCAAACCGGCATAAACCGGTGTTCGGGCCCATATGTGTCACCTGGACACCCCTTGTCCGCCGTAGCCTTGTCCCGTGCTGGTTCTGCGAGATCAGCTGTCGCTTGGACCCCAGAGGCTTCCGACGACTCCTCATAAGAGAACCTCTGAGCAGCAGGAGCTTTGCCTTTTCGGGGGAAGACAAAAATGGGTACCACGGCCGGGGCGGTTAAAACTGCATTGGGATCCCCCAACGCCTAATGCTCCACCCCCATCGCCCTTGCCTACCCTGCACATGGCTTTCTCCTTTTGGCAGGCTTCTAGGTGTGCCACTAACACTCGCCCAAATCCCTTCCTTCGTCGGATAATGAAGAAAATTCAGCCGGTTGGGGAGGTGGGCGCTTGGGTGCTTTACCGCACCTTTTTTGAGGGCACTTAGGCATGTTGAGGTACTTACCCTCACCAAAGAGAAGTTAACAATTTTTAGGATTATGCTTATTAAAAAATTTTTTTTACTTTATTCCTTCACCCCCCCTTTTCTTTAAACCAGGCCCAAATGCCCCATTACTGCAGCCCCCCTTAAAGTAGTCACCCCGTTGAATCTCCCTAGTGCCCTCTATATTTCCCTACTTCAATCCTAAATTTTTCCTTTTTGGGGGGGGGACTTGCTGGGGACTGAGGAGGGTGGGGGGCTCAAAATTGCCCCCTTATGCAGCACAGGTGGGCAGGAGCAAGCCCCCCCTTCCATGGACAAGGCTCAGTTGAGCCTCAAAATGGCGGGCAGGCGGGAGAAAATGGCACCTGAGCGTTTATTCCTGCCTGTCTAAGGCGGGAAGTGGCGCTGCAGTGTCCCGCTGGAGCAACTGCTGAAGCCATGGGGTGGGGGGAGCCGCCCAAGCCAGCTGAGGCGGGTGGCTGGCTGGAAGCCCCACGCCCAGCCCGGGGAGCGCGCGTGAACCCCTGGGAGAGGCGTGCGTGGCTTCTGAGCCAGACCCAGGCAACCCCCTTCGGCAGGCGCAGTCGCCGCCACCCGCACCCCAACCCACTTGCAGCGGGAGGAGCTACTGCACGCCTGAGCCTGGACCAGCGGCGTCCCGCTGGCTTCAGGCGCAGTAGGAAGTGCGCGCGTCTCCCTCAGCATGGCAGCCGCCTGGTAGGCGCTGGGTGCTGAGGTGAGCACTCCCATCACGCCTTCACTGAGGCTGGCCTTGCAGCAGCAGCGGGTCAGGAGCACAGTGCAGCACGTGCTCACGCGTCACCGCTCACTCCCAAACTGAAGCTGGGTCAGGCAGTCGCCCAACTCCAGCCTATTTGTCCCGCCCCCAACAGCAGGCGGGCCAATGGGGGACAAAGCCCCAGCCTGTCCATCAGGCAGGGGGCGGGGTAACCACCGTTAACGCTGAAGGCGCTAAAGGTCATTTCATCCAATTCTGTTTGTAGCACCTGCCCTTAACTGGCTTTTCTTTATAATGGTAGTTGTAATCCAGGTTGCAACCATGACTGGGGAGGGGGCTATTCGCAGAGCACAATCCTGGGTATTGTGGATGTCTTGGGATAGTTTAGAGTGGATGTGGATGGGTGGGGGGAAAGGGGTAATTAGAGTGATGGGGGGTTGGAGGGTTAGCCAGGTAGCTACGTAGTTCTACGCCTAACTGCTGTATGTGTAGGGAGCAATCTTATCTTGCACATTAAAAACTTCCTCATTTCATAAATACGGTACATTAATATTCATTAAGTCATGTGCATTATCTTTTTGGAAGGCGATTACTGGGAATTCACTATTTTCTCTCCATCACATTTTCCAATTAGGAGCCCCTCTTTTGCAAATAATAAGCTTCACCCCCCGCCCCTTTCTTCTTTTTTGCCAGAGGCTTTGCAGCTAAAGTTTCCAGCAAAGGCTCTAGAGCTCTGATTAGCCTCCATTTAAGAAACAAGTCAAAATTAAAGAACAATTATATTTTCAGCGACAGGTCAAAGCTGGCTACACTAGGCACGATTAGAAAAGAACCAGCCAAGGGCTGCCAGTGGCAGGGGATGGTTTCAATTGAATGGTGAGGTTTGTCCCGCCTGATTTTCCCTAACCTGCTGACTACGCCAATTTGTCCCGTCCAAATATTCCAACTCCCTTCTAATGCCCACTCTTTGGCCAATTAACGCCCTCTTCATCTCTAGAAACAACAGCTGTGGTGTGCAAAGAAATGAACACAACTCCTTATCGGTTTGAGCAATTAACAAAAATTTATTGCTACAAACACATACACTCTCTGCACTTCTTCTTGTCCAGAGGTTTTCCCTCCCCAAAACTACACTTAACTGAGTGGGTAAAAGTCCAAAGCCTCCAGTCCAAGTCCAATCCAGTCTCAAAGCACAGTCCAGTCTTCCCAATCCAGTCTTCTGTAGCAGAGTCCCTCCTCTGTGTCCTCTCCAGCAGAGTGTCTCCTCCAGCAGGGTCCTGGCAGTCCTCTCTTCTGTGTCCTCCAGCAGAGTCCTGGCAGTCCCCTTCTCCTGAAGGTCCTGGTCCCGTAGGTCTGGGGTGTTCCGTAGGTCTTGGTGCCGTAGGTCTGGGTCAGGCAGCATTGGGTCTGGTTCAGGTAGCTCTGGACTCCTTCTGAAGCTGCCTTTTATCCTTGGCTGTCCCATTATCCAAAATGCAGCTCAGCTGTGAGCTACCTTGTTAGCCCCTGGTTAAGTCCAGATTAGGCTCAGGTGAGCCATCTTTTCAGTCCATATCCATTCAAAGTCCCATCAAGGTCAAGTGAAGCTCAGGTGTCCATCAGGGTCTCCATTGGCCTTGATTGATTACAGCTGTGGAGCCAGCCCTTCCCTTCCCAGAGCTGTCAACCAGCTGTCAAAACATGGAATCGCAGTCAACACCACATCATCCGCCTGATGATCTTCTGATCTTCCATTACAAGGTTTAATCTGAGCTTGGAAATTCTTTCCCTCCATCCACCAGCCTCAGCCCCAATCTCCTCTTTAAAGCAGGCGTAACAGACCACTTGGAGGATGGAGGACTATCATTGCCTCGTCAGTGCCTGGGTGTGAGGTAAAGCAACCTTGGAAAACCAGGTCTCCTAAGGACCAAGTGAGGAGAAGAGATTGGCCTCCTACTTTTTCCGCCCCCTTGTTGCCTCTGCTGCCTCTGCTTCCACCCAGTGGTGTATAGCTGGGGATGCGCCGCCTGGGTCCCACCTTAGAGCGTCACAAGAGGGGGTACAACCATGAAACCAGCCAAGGTGGCACGCGTGACCTCAGTGTAGGAAATAGCAGTGTAGGAAAAAGCAGTGTGGCTTTGCTATCACCGCTGCTCCCATTCCTTCCATAGAATGGGGGAGGGGTAGCAGCGGGATGACATTTGCTGCTGCCACCTCTAAGTGTTCCTTTGGCTTTTGCACTTGGACTGGCCACTCCAAGAGAGGATGCAGCAGAAAAGCAGCCAAGCCAAAGGCTGCTTACCCAGAAGTAATTGGTAGGGATGTGGGGATGCCATCACACCAATTGCTTCTGCATGTGTGCAGTGGAGTGATGCCAGGAGTCACTGCCCCCTGCTGGAGATGAGGCAGCTGTGCACCCACCAACAGTCCAGTAAGTGTTGGTTTAAAGAGAAGGGGGGAATGGGTGGATTTGGGGAGTCTAGTGGGAAGTGCTTAGGGATCAGGATGGAGTTCACCCGCATGCATATTGTGAGCACAACAGCCTGTGCAACAGCCCTCTGAAACAACAGTTATTGCACTGTTTGGTTATGGTTTTCGTGACCTTTGAAGGCAATACATGGATCTCGTACAGATGCTGCAACAAAGGTCAAAGCTGCTATACCACACATAACTGTGCAGGGGGGGTGAATTTTTTGGAAATGCTGCTTGTCATATCACGGTACTGCCAGCGTGAGAAAAGTTGCATTCCCTCTTCTGTGCTACCCAGTGGCATAGCTAGAGGGGGTGCAAAGCACTGAGTTTTGCAGGAAGCATCACACCTCCCCATCGGAGCCATTCTGGGCGGTGGGAGCAAAACAGAGGCATGTGCCGGGCTCCAAAGGGAAGGGGTTGGGGCCACTTGCGCTCTGCAGTGAGGCTCCCTGCAAAACTTAGTGCTTTGCACCCCCTCTAGCTATGCCATCGATGCTAACCTTTAAAGACACAGGAGCTCTCTCTGCAATCAACTGCATCTTTCCAGCCTCTGCCCAAGCCTATTTTGGGGAGAGATTGTTGGGTAAATGGAATGTAATGGGGACCTTGTTTTCCCCCCCTCCTATTAGTACTAGTTTAATTATTTCCAGGCAGAAGCCTGTCTTGTTTAGCAGCTCATTTGGAAATCCGTTTGGAAATATCTGCTAATCTACTTGCTACTTGTAACATTTACCAACTCCCTGACCTCTAGGCACTTGAATTACAGTCTGCTGCTCCTGTTACACGTTTGCAGGGCTTGTTTAGAGTGGTTCTAATTAATTATTTGCAATTGCAGAGGCACTCGGTCCTCCCCCGCTCCCGGCTTCCACCTGCATTTCGTACTTCTTTTTCCAGCCTTGGCAACAAGACGCTTGGTTCTCTGGAGCCTCTCTTGGTTGCGGAAGGAGGAGTGGGGGGCAGGAGGGAGGCGGAAGGGAAACCCAATTGATAAATAATTAAGTTCCAGCACTCCAACAGTGTTGTCGAGTGGCATCTTGACATCACATGGCTATCTCCATGGCGACTCGGCAGTGAGAGCCGAAGTGATCTCTTTGGGACAGGGAACGGGTAAGGTGGGGGAGAGGAAGGAAAAGGGGTGCCGTGGGTCTAAATATAGTCTTGGTTCTAATTTATTAATGAGCCCTCTTTAAAAAAATAATAATCCTGCAGCGTTGATGAACGGCTGTCAAAGTCAACCCCTCCTCTCCTCTCCTTCCAGAAGACTGTGAGATATGGAAACCAGCTCCTTTTTATGCTTCATGGTCATAGCATCAAAAATCTGGCCCTTGTTTGAAAAAAATGGGCACGTCTCTTGATTCGGACTCTACTGCAATATCAGCGCACCAAGTGGCATAGCTGGGCA
This sequence comes from Tiliqua scincoides, assembly GCF_035046505.1. Classification (NCBI taxonomy): domain Eukaryota; kingdom Metazoa; phylum Chordata; class Lepidosauria; order Squamata; family Scincidae; genus Tiliqua; species Tiliqua scincoides. The sequence goes on along the minus strand of NC_089828.1, from coordinate 2,262,197 downwards.
CCCCTGAACCCGGGGCAAAGTTTAAAATGATCCCCCCATTGTACCCAGATGTCACTTCTGGGTGTGACATCACACCCAAGATTTTTTTTTTAATTGCCACCTCCCCCCACCCTCAGCCCTCCTCCTGCTTGCCCCCCAAGAGGCACGAGCAGTGATTGGAGTCTCTGGTCGCTCGATTCCCTTGCTCTGCCGCCTCCCCCCATTCTCAGCCCCCCCAACCCCTGGAGCAAAGAGAGCAAGTGGCCAGAGACTGTGATCTCCGCTGCCCCTCTTGCAAAGAGTGCCATGTTTTCCAGCTTTTTTTTGCAAGAGGCACAATTGGCAATCATAGGGGGCGCAATTGTGTGGGCGGGTGGCCAGGCTGTTGCCCCCAGGCAGCCTGTAGTATGGTGCAATCGCTCTTCCTGCACCCCTTCTAACTATGCCACTGAATGCACCACAGCTCTGGCAAAAACAGGAGGCCCACCTTTGTTCAAGCGCATTCATGCAAAAACCACAAGGTGATTTGGACAGACCTCTGTGAGTTTGGGCAGAGATTGGCCCCCTTATCCATACAATGGCTTTCTTTGTTTTTAGTGCAGTCCTGCCCAGTGCAAGCCTTGTGCAACCCCTGTGGCCAAAGGCAGCTCAAAAGCCAGCGCTTCCAAAAGGAGTTTTATTAGGGGGGTACAGCATATCTTTTGCGTCCCTTCCAAAAGTGGGATGGGAGTGAGTGAATCACGGCAGGGGGAGAACAGTGAGAAAAGTCTCTGTAGCCCAGCTCTACCTGGCTTCCCAATGTGAAGCCCAGGTCTATCTGCTTGGTAGGCCTGGCCTACAGATTGGCTTGGCCTCCTTCTTTTGCCAGCTAAGAGCCCTGGCAATTTCCTGCACCCCTTCTTTGGTGCTCAGGTCCCCATTTTGACCCCAGACTTAGGCACAATGTGCTCCCTACAACCCCCTCTCAGAGGATCTGTCAAGAGTTATATGTTAGGATTTGCCAAGGACATTGGTAGCCCTCCATTTTTACCATCCACAGGCAGTTAGGTGGCAAAACTAAGAGTTCCAGGTGGGCCACAATTGCTGGATTTGTACCTTCCAGCATTTGATGGAACATGCCTGTAACAGACTAATTTCTATGACAAGGAGCATTGCCCAGTGCTTCCCTCAGCCAGTACACACTGCTGGAGGCTGTGCTCTGTCAACTGCATGCCGTTTGCAACAGTCTCTTTCTCTTCAGGCTTGAAAAACTTAGCAGTTGTTAAAAAATTACAAGGCAAGCACAATTGTCTTAAATATAAGTTTAAATATACCTCCACAGTGTGAGAATAACTTTTTATGTCCTGAAGAACTTATTGGGGGGATCATCACCTGGTGCCTGACCACTGGTTTTTCATGCAGAAGATCCCAGGTTCTGGGAAGTCTCCAGGTAGGGCCAGGAAAGACTCTTATATGAGAACTTGGAGAGCCACCACCAACCAGCCTAGATGGCACTGAACTAGATAGCTCAATGGCCTGACTGAATAAGGCAGTGTCCTGTGTTCTGTATGGACCTGGCCCACCTTTAGTGGAAAGGCCCTTCATTGGTTTCCCCCACTGGCTGAAGCACAGAAAGAGCCTGCTCTATGGAATTCATTCCCAAGGAGATTGATCTTTCCCCTTCCTGGGCCACCATATGGCAGAAGCGTAACACCAGGGGTGCCACCTAAGCCTCCAGGGAGAGGAAATCCCAAAGCCTGGGGGCCATGACTGAAAAGGCCTTGTCACTTGCCCCAACCTCAGAAGAAGAGGACGTCAGAGCAAGGTCTGGAGCTGACGATCAAAGTGCAGAGGCGTCACTACAGTTTGTGTCACCCACTGCAAAAGCTCGTTGTGTAACTGCCATGAAGGACCTCCCATGAAGGTCCTGTATCAGACCATACAAAATAAATTAGAATATCATTCACACAACCTCCATGCAGTGGCATCACTAGGGTTGGTGATACTCCCATTCACTTTATCTATTTATTTATCTAAATATAGAATAGTACAGGTCACCAAACAAATCAGTAACCTACAAAAAACCAGTGGCCATCAGAAATAGGGGGCCATCAAGAATGAATTGCAAGAGCTCTGACAAACTGTGATGTGTTCTGTACAAAATTCTCTCTCTCTCTCTCTCTCTCTCACACACACACACACACACACACACAAGTAGTAGAATGGAGGACTCCTAGTGTATCGGTCCACTTCAGGATTAAGGTAATTTGGAACTCTGAAATCTGGGGAGAAAGTCAGATAAGGAGAATTTGGCAGCACCTCTAATGTTAGATCCCTGCTTCCGTTGATACAGGATTGGAAATGGAGCCTTCAGTAGCTTTCATTCCTCAGGCTTTGGAGTAGCCAAGAATATCTTACTGTAAAGTTGTAAAAGCTGTGTGTGAAATTCTGATGACACAGAAATATTCAGAGTTTAACTGATTTTCACCCTTCATTAATTAAAAAAAAGTGTATATGTATTTTTGGCTCAGCTTTAGCACCTGAGAAACACGTTGTACAGTGATGAAGGAAAGCCACAAATGTCTCACTCCTGCAGTTCTGTAAATTGCCAGCCACATTCAAGTGCTGTGCTCTAAATCAGTGTTTCCTGAACTTCTGATAGCCAAAGCACATGGCGCCTGAATTTTAATTGGCGGCTTGGAGCGCTTCACTCTTACACCAAATGGCCTTGGAGCAAACAAGAGGATGTGGCGATTGTGTGATTGGGACTAGAGGGTTTCCTTTTTTGAATGTAGATAGTAGTCACATGGGGCTCCAGTCTGGACTGGCAACGTGGCAGACTTGACGGGGCTTTAACTCTTTCCCTTCACTGTGGTCTTGATCTGGACTCTCCCCTCCATAACTGTATTTTCCCCAGGAAAAAATTCCTCACATTGGCACCAATGTGGGTTTCCCTCCTGGACCAAACAGCAATGATGGAAGGTCATCATCCGAATTAGGACCATAGTTGTACCATAGTGGTAAAGCTCCCATTAAAATCCCTGATCTGATTGGAACCTAGCACAGCTGGTATGTACTGTACATCCAAAAACAAATAAGCATGCAGACCCCAAATCATGCAGCCTACACACCATTCAGTTTGGCCATTCTTCTTAGGGGATGTGAGAAGAAGGATTCACTACCTTCTGAAGAGCCCATCCACCGTATCTCTGTCACAGCCCAATCCTATGCCTGTCTACTCAGAAAAAAAGTCCCATTATATTCACTGGGGTTTACTCCCAGAAAAGTGTGTTTAGGATTGCAGTCTCAGTGGATGGGCCTCTTGATGTGAGGCACACAGAGTGCCAGGGACAGAGACAGCCTCCCCGAGCTCAAGAGATCTGCTGAATCAGGAGAGACACAATGATTGACAGCCCAATCATATATTTTTTTTTAATTTTATTCATGAATAAGAAAATGGTACAATAATAAAATCTTAACAAACTATGCATGCAAAAGAATAATAAAGGAGATTTTAACCAACTTTCCAGCACTGATGCAGCTGCAATGCAGTCCACAGGTAAAGGAACATTTGTTCCCTCACCCAAAGGGGGCTTCCATGACTGCCCCTCCCCATGCAGAATGCAGCATGACCCTGTTGTCACAGCAGTGGCATTGCTTGGTAGGTGTGGGCCGCAGAGGGAAGAACATAAGAACAGCCCCACTGGATCAGGCCACAGGCCCATCTAGTCCAGCTTCCTGTATCTCACAGCGGCCACCAAATGCCCCAGGGAGCACACCAGATAACAAGAGACCTGCAAGGCTTCCTGGGAATTGTAGTTTAAGAACATAAGAACAGCCCCACTGGATCAGGCCATAGGCCCATCTAGTCCAGCTTCCTGCATCTCACAGCGGCCCACCAAATGCCCCAGGGAGCACACTAGATAACAAGAGACCTGCATGGCTTCCTGGGAATTGTAGTTAAGAACCTAAGAACAGCCCCACTGGATCAGGCCATAGGCCCATCTAGTCCAGCTTCCTGCATCTCACAGCGGCCCACCAAATGCCCAGGGAGCACTCCAGATAACAAGAGACCTGCAAGGCCTCCTGGGAATTGTAGTTAAGAACATAAGAACAGCCCCACTGGATCAGGCCATAGGCCCATCTAGTCCAGCTTCCTGCATCTCACAGCGGCCCACCAAATGCCCAGGGAGGACTCCAGTTAACAAGAGACCTGCAAGGCTTTCTGGGAATTGTAGTTAAGAACATAAGAACAGCCCCACTGGATCAGGCCATAGGCCCATCTAGTCCAGCTTCCTGTATCTCACAGTGGCCCACTAAATGCCCCAGGGAGCACACCAGATAACAAGAGACCTGCAAGGCTTCCTGGGAATTGTAGTTAAAACATAAGAACAGCCCCACTGGATCAGGCCATAGGCCCATCTAGTCCAGCTTCCTGTATCTCACAGCAGCCCACCAAATGCCCCAGGGAGCACACCAGATAACAAGAGACCTGCAAGGCCTCCTGGGAATTGTAGTTAAGAACATAAGAACAGCCCCACTGGATCAGGACATAGGCCCATCTAGTCCAGCTTCCTGTATCTCACAGCAGCCCACCAAATGCCCAGGGAGCACTCCAGATAACAAGAGACCTGCAAGGCCTCCTGGGAATTGTAGTTAAGAACATAAGAACAGCCCCACTGGATCAGGCCATAGGCCCATCTAGTCCAGCTTCCTGGATCTCACAGCGGCCCACCAAATGCCCAGGGAGCACTCCAGATAACAAGAGACCTGCAAGGCCTCCTGGGAATTGTAGTTAAGAACATAAGAACAGCCCCACTGGATCAGGCCATAGGCCCATCTAGTCCAGCTTCCTGCATCTCACAGCGGCCCACCAAATGCCCAGGGAGGACTCCAGTTAACAAGAGACCTGCAAGGCTTTCTGGGAATTGTAGTTAAGAACATAAGAACAGCCCCACTGGATCAGGCCATAGGCCCATCTAGTCCAGCTTCCTGTATCTCACAGCGGCCCACCAAATGCCCAGGGAGCACTCCAGATAACAAGAGACCTGCAAGGCTTCCTGGGAATTGTAGTTAAAACATAAGAACAGCCCCACTGGATCAGGCCATAGGCCCATCTAGTCCAGCTTCCTGTATCTCACAGCAGCCCACCAAATGCCCAGGGAGCACTCCAGATAACAAGAGACCTGCAAGGCCTCCTGGGAATTGTAGTTAAGAACATAAGAACAGCCCCACTGGATCAGGCCATAGGCCCATCTAGTCCAGCTTCCTGCATCTCACAGCGGCCCACCAAATGCCCAGGGAGCACTCCAGATAACAAGAGACCTGCAAGGCCTCCTGGGAATTGTAGTTAAGAACATAAGAACAGCCCCACTGGATCAGGCCATAGGCCCATCTAGTCCAGCTTCCTGCATCTCACAGCGGCCCACCAAATGCCCAGGGAGGACTCCAGTTAACAAGAGACCTGCAAGGCTTTCTGGGAATTGTAGTTAAGAACATAAGAACAGCCCCACTGGATCAGGCCATAGGCCCATCTAGTCCAGCTTCCTGTATCTCACAGCGGCCCACCAAATGCCCAGGGAGCACTCCAGATAACAAGAGACCTGCAAGGCTTCCTGGGAATTGTAGTTAAAACATAAGAACAGCCCCACTGGATCAGGCCATAGGCCCATCTAGTCCAGCTTCCTGTATCTCACAGCAGCCCACCAAATGCCCAGGGAGCACTCCAGATAACAAGAGACCTGCAAGGCCTCCTGGGAATTGTAGTTAAGAACATAAGAACAGCCCCACTGGATCAGGCCATAGGTCCATCTAGTCCAGCTTCCTGTATCTCACAGCGGCCCACTAAATGCCCCAGGGAGCACACCAGACAACAAATGACCTGCAAGGCTTCCTGGGAATTGTAGTTAAGAACCTAAGAACAGCCCCACTGGATCAGGCCATAGGCCCATCTAGTCCAGCTTCCTGTATCTCATAGCGGCCCACCAAATGCCCCAGGGAGCACACGAGATAACAAGAGACCTGCAAGGCCTCCTGGGAATTGTAGTTAAGAACATAAGAACAGCCCTACTGGATCAGGCCCTAGGCCCATCTAGTCCAGCTTCCTGTATCTCACAGCGGCCCACCAAATGCCCCAGGGAGCACACCAGACAACAAATGACCTGCAAGGCTTCCTGGGAATTGTAGTTAAGAACATAAGAACAGCCCCACTGGATCAGGCCATAGGCCCATCTAGTCCAGCTTCCTGCATCTCACAGCGGCCCACCAAATGCCCAGGGAGGACTCCAGTTAACAAGAGACCTGCAAGGCTTTCTGGGAATTGTAGTTAAGAACATAAGAACAGCCCCACTGGATCAGGCCATAGGCCCATCTAGTCCAGCTTCCTGTATCTCACAGTGGCCCACTAAATGCCCCAGGGAGCACACCAGATAACAAGAGACCTGCAAGGCTTCCTGGGAATTGTAGTTAAAACATAAGAACAGCCCCACTGGATCAGGCCATAGGCCCATCTAGTCCAGCTTCCTGTATCTCACAGCAGCCCACCAAATGCCCCAGGGAGCACACCAGATAACAAGAGACCTGCAAGGCCTCCTGGGAATTGTAGTTAAGAACATAAGAACAGCCCCACTGGATCAGGACATAGGCCCATCTAGTCCAGCTTCCTGTATCTCACAGCAGCCCACCAAATGCCCAGGGAACACTCCAGATAACAAGAGACCTGCAAGGCCTCCTGGGAATTGTAGTTAAGAACATAAGAACAGCCCCACTGGATCAGGCCATAGGCCCATCTAGTCCAGCTTCCTGGATCTCACAGCGGCCCACCAAATGCCCAGGGAGCACTCCAGATAACGAGAGACCTGCAAGGCCTCCTGGGAATTGTAGTTAAGAACGTAAGAACAGCCCCACTGGATCAGGCCATAGGCCCATCTAGTCCAGCTTCCTGTATCTCACAGCGGCCTACCAAATGCCCAGGGAGCACTCCAGATAACAAGAGACCTGCAAGGCCTCCTGGGAATTGTAGTTAAGAACATAAGAACAGCCCCACTGGATCAGGCCATAGGTCCATCTAGTCCAGCTTCCTGTATCTCACAGCGGCCCACTAAATGCCCCAGGGAGCACACCAGACAACAAATGACCTGCAAGGCTTCCTGGGAATTGTAGTTAAGAACCTAAGAACAGCCCCACTGGATCAGGCCATAGGCCCATCTAGTCCAGCTTCCTGTATCTCATAGCGGCCCACCAAATGCCCCAGGGAGCACACGAGATAACAAGAGACCTGCAAGGCCTCCTGGGAATTGTAGTTAAGAACATAAGAACAGCCCCACTGGATCAGGACATAGGCCCATCTAGTCCAGCTTCCTGTATCTCACAGCAGCCCACCAAATGCCCAGGGAACACTCCAGATAACAAGAGACCTGCAAGGCCTCCTGGGAATTGTAGTTAAGAACATAAGAACAGCCCCACTGGATCAGGCCATAGGCCCATCTAGTCCAGCTTCCTGGATCTCACAGCGGCCCACCAAATGCCCAGGGAGCACTCCAGATAACGAGAGACCTGCAAGGCCTCCTGGGAATTGTAGTTAAGAACGTAAGAACAGCCCCACTGGATCAGGCCATAGGCCCATCTAGTCCAGCTTCCTGTATCTCACAGCGGCCTACCAAATGCCCAGGGAGCACTCCAGATAACAAGAGACCTGCAAGGCCTCCTGGGAATTGTAGTTAAGAACATAAGAACAGCCCCACTGGATCAGGCCATAGGTCCATCTAGTCCAGCTTCCTGTATCTCACAGCGGCCCACTAAATGCCCCAGGGAGCACACCAGACAACAAATGACCTGCAAGGCTTCCTGGGAATTGTAGTTAAGAGCCTAAGAACAGCCCCACTGGATCAGGCCATAGGCCCATCTAGTCCAGCTTCCTGTATCTCATAGCGGCCCACCAAATGCCCCAGGGAGCACACGAGATAACAAGAGACCTGCAAGGCCTCCTGGGAATTGTAGTTAAGAACATAAGAACAGCCCTACTGGATCAGGCCCTAGGCCCATCTAGTCCAGCTTCCTGTATCTCACAGCGGCCCACCAAATGCCCCAGGGAGCACACCAGATAACAAGAGACCTGCAAGGCCTCCTGGGAATTGTAGTTAAGAACATAAGAAGAGCTCCACTGGATCAGACCATAGGCCATCTAGCCAGCTTCCTGTATCTCACAGCGGCCCACTAAATGCCCCAGGGAGCACACGAGATAACAAGAGACCTGCAAGGCTTCCTGGGAATTGTAGTTAAGAACATAAGAACAGCCCCACTGAATCAGGCCAAAGGCCCATCTAGTCCAGCTTCCTGTATCTCACAGTGGCCCACCAAATGCCCCAGGGAGCACACCAGATAACAAGAGACCTCACCCTCGTGCCCTCCCTTGCATCTGGCAGTCTGACACAGCCCATTTCTAAAATCAGGAGGTTGCTCATACACATCATGGCTTGTACCCCGTAATGGATTTTTCCTCCAGAAACTTGTCCAATCCCCTTTTAAAGGCATCTAGGCCAGACGCCATCACCACATCCTGTGGCAAGGAGTTCCACAGACCAACCACACGCTGAGTAAAGAAATATTTTCTTTTGTCTGTCCTAATCCTCCCAACACTCAATTTTAGTGGATGTCCCCTGGTTCTGGTGTTATGTGAGAGTGTAAAGAGCATCTCTCTATCCACTCTGTCCATCCCCTGCATAATTTTGTATGTCTCAATCATGTCCCCCCTCAAGCGTCTCTTTTCTAGGCTGAAGAGGCCCAAACGCCGTAGCCTTTCCTCATAAGGAAGGTGCCCCAGTCCCATAACTATGACACCACTACTGACACCACTACTGGCCAACATTTTTTAAAATGTTGGTATTTTTGAATGATACCATCATGTTATATATCAGTCAATGTGTAATTTCATGCAGAATGCAATGAAAGAAACCACGCTGAAGTACCTCTATTCTATCAAAAGTTACAGCCAAAAAAAACGAGCAGAGGTGGAGCGATGGTAGATCACCATGACCACCACCCAGGGCATTGCCCCACATGCTGCATGGGAGGAGGTTTGTCATGGGGGATGATGCACCAGATGACGTGAACCCTAGTGGCGCCACTGGCTTAGGGCATTCAGCAGTCTTTCATTCTGTAATTCACTCGGTCTTGTAGTACAGTGAATTTGGGTAGTGCTGCTTTCAGTCCACTTTCCCAGAAGTGACCTATTGAGGTCACGCTAATAGTCATGTCAACCTCTTTTATCCTTATGTCAAGCCTAGATACCTTTGCAAAAGAACACCTGTCTCTAAAACAATATTTTATCTGGAAAATATCACAGATCCCTGGAACAAAAGCAGTGGGGAGGTGAAGCCATGCTAGCCGTTTAAGTCATCCTTGAGCGGCTGTCTTTTAAAATGCATCTTCCATCTTCCTGTAACCAAGGGCTTTAATATTGAAATGTTCATAAGCACCAGCTTTATTAAAATTAGAGCTTGGGGAAATGGCTTGGAATAGGAGGATAGGAGAATATTATCCAACCATTTTAAAAGATGCTAATTAATGAACTTCTAAAGCCCATGGAGGCCATCTGACTGTGCAAAGATTCCACTACCAGACAGAAATTATGGTTTGTCGGCGCAAACACACACACATGGGTAGAATGAAATGCCAGCAATCTCACTGTTGGTGCTACAAGAGCTCATGAGTTCAACTCTGCTGTGGTCTTTGGTTGTTTACCTGCAAGTTCTGTTCCTTCTGTTTTCATAGCCTTGGCAGTCAACCATACACCTCTTCCAAGTTGGGAGCACCTTATGATGCTGATAAGAAATTGTTTGACATGTGATTTTGGGTTGCAACCTGAAGATCCTTTGCTAGTGCAGCCTATTGGCTGAGCAGGTTGGAAAGTCCTTAAGAAGGAATAAGCAAATGGACAGAAGACAGGTATGTCAATAACCATTCGCTGTGATCACCAAGTGGGACTTGCATCTTCAGAATTAGGAGATGATGGCAATAGGAAACTGCAGGGGGAAAGTTCAACTGCCTTTTTGGAAGGCTTGTCCTCCTAAAATCGATCATCTCTTGGAGGAATCCCAAGGTTCACAGGGACAAAAATTCCAGCTTGGCCATGTAAATTTGGAACAAGACATTTTCAATTCAAAACAGCCTCCATTACGTATAGCCTAAGTATGTGTAACTAAAGTAATCACAGATTTTTTTTCTCTGTTTACCATTCCCTCTACTTTTCTCTCCTTCCTCTGTTGTATCCCTGAATAATAATAAAAGTTTCTTTCAAAGCAGGCCTTGAGGTTTTTTTTGATTTTTTTAAAAAATACATATATAGTCTGCCTTGCTGTATATCATCTCTCTGCCCACCTGCACATTCTTTTCGATCTCAGCTACAATTGCCTCTTTCTGATCTCCCTTATAAAAATAAGCCGTTGGAAATTTTAACAGCATTTCTGAACATTGTGAGGATGGGCTCCCCATATTAATCTCTCTCCCACTCTTTACTGTTGGCCCAAGGCAATATCCGAATGAAGTCCTCTGTGGAGTAACAAAATATATTATTTATGCGTATGTACACAGATGCGTGCATTACATGGAGAAAATAATTTCTGGCATCCGATAGTGACAGACTGAGGCACTTGGATTTCAATCATATGACCTGTTTGTTGTTTAATGAAAAGCCTGGCAGGGTTTGTTGCATTCAAAAAAGTTAGGAAATGTAGAACAGTAATTTAAATGCGGAGATGTGTGTGTTTGTGGGGGGGGGGGGAGAGTTGAAAGTATAGACAGAGGAATGCGTGGCTGAAAGCTCCTGTTCAAAGGTTCCCTGTGCTCAAAGTTGTGATGAGATCTACAGAAACCAGACTGAGTATTTACTTGAAATATGTTTATGTAACTTACAGTCCAATCCTATCCTGTGCTGGAACATGCAGGCCACAGTGGCCTGAGCTGTGCCCAGTGCAGGTTAGAAGGTGACTGGAGGTCAACTTGGGTTAAGGAAATATTTTTCCCCTTATCCTGTGTAGGGATCCAGCCACTACTTGGGTTACTTGGTGCAAATCCGAGCATCCTTGGGTAAGGCTCACATTGGGAGTGAGGGTGAGGATTTGGCATGTGCTGCTGCTGCCAATCCACGATCAGGGTCCGATCCGCCTCCCACTCCATCCTCCCCCTGCCCTCCCACCACCTTCTCTGCCCCCCTGTGCAGGCCTGCCCTAGCCAGAGCAAACATACCCCATCTGGGAACTGTGGGGGCTGGAACCAGACTTTGTGAGCCAGTGCAAGCCTCCACGCCTTCCCCTGCCAACTCCTGAACACAGATGTGCCTTATGGCACGTTCACAACACTCACAAGCTGACACAGAAGGTCTGCGCCGGCTCAACTTGCACGTTGGATTGTGCTCTAAGACCCAGATGAATTGAAGCCTTTCTGTTGCATCATAGCGAGCCCAAATCACACAATCTACCACGTGTGGGCAGTAGATTGGGACAAAATCCCATATCATGTGTAGATTGGACCCTGGTTTGATGAGGGAGGGCACCAGGATGCAGGTCTCTTGTTATCTGGTGTGCTCCCTGGGGCATTTGGTGGGCCGCTGTGAAATACAGGAAGCTGGACTAAATGGGCCTATGGCCTGATCCAGCGGGGCTGTTCTTATGTTCTTATGTTTGTCTGAGCTCAGTAGCCTGTGATCCATTGCATTTGTCAAATTCTTACTGTTGTTTATCAAAGCATTCAAAGTCTTCAGCACAACTGTGCATGGGGGACTTGGATGCCACCAACCATCCAGTTTGAATTATGGAGAACTGGAGCATAGCTCCCAGGTTAAAGGCAATTTTCAGTATGGCCATGGCCTGACCCCCCCCCCCCCCCACAAACTCTGTCAAAGCAGCAATAAAGCATACCACTGCACTTCTATTATCTCCTGAACCATAAATAAGGCCAAATTCAAAGACACCCTTTGTCTCCCCTAAGAAATATATTGTCTCCAGAGAACAATCTCTGAGCTTCAGGACAAGAGGAAAATGTGACTTGATTTGCTTATAAAATGTAGAGTATCTTCACTAAACAATTGAGCAGAAGTACCTCAGGCACAATTTCAGGTTTCTAGAGAGCAAGATTCTCAAGGCAGTTTGGATATGTCCAAGATTGTGGTTTGCTATTTTGTCCTGCTGTGTTTTAACACAATAGGTCAAAATAGTTTTATGAACGTTCTTGTTGGCTACCTTGGGAATCTTTGGAAAGAAAGAAAGAAAGAAAGAAAGAAAGAAAGAAAGAAAGAAAGAAAGAAAGAAAGAAAGAAAGAAAGAAATCAACCTACCAAGCCAACCAATGTATGTGTATGTTAATTCAGACATTGTGACATCCTTTTTATGAAGACAGAGCTGAAATTTCTCCCTGAAGGATTTTGGGGAGTTTACCAAACTGTAGTCGCAGTCCTTAATTTTTTACTACCACGGTCTGTTTTAACATGGCAACACTTTTCACATGCCATCTTTTCACACCCATAGTTTACCCTCACTCCGGAATGACAAGTATCTTGTTGCCCTTGGAAACTAAGCAGGCTCAGGCCTGGTTAGTACTTGGATGGGAGACCGTCTGGAAATACCGGGTGCTGTAGGCTTCTACCATAGTTTTTCGAGACTGAAGGTTGCCAACCAATACAAAAAAATGAGGCACCTGGTGGGCCACTGTGAGATACAGGAAACTGGACAAGATGGGTCTTCGGCATGATCCAGCGGAGCTCTTCTTATGATAATTATGTACTTATGACACTATGGCCCAAATCCTAACCAATTTTCCAGCACTGGCATAGCGGTGCCAATGGGACATGTGCTGCATCCTGCAGTTGGGTGGCACTCACGGAGGCCTCCTCAAAGTAAGGGAATGTTTGTTCCCTTACCTCAGAGCTGCATTGCCCTTATGTCAGTGCTGGAAAGTGGGTTAGGATTGTACCCTATGACAACAACAAGAGGAACTCTAGGGCACACAGCAGCCCCCATTTCAGTGACATGAAACCTTGCCTGTGTATGCTTCCTGAGACAAGGGCCGTACATGTGCAGGGTAGGGGGTGGCAGGGTAGCCATGGGGGGATGCCGCTCTCCTCCATGACTTCACCTGACCCTGGGGGCCACCAGGGTTTGGCAGAGCAACTGCCCCATTTCTCTCCTTTCACCCCTGAAAATGGCCAAAATCCCACTCAGTTGCATGGTAAAAAAAAATAGGAAGGGGCAAAATTAGGAAGATATTTTGGCCCAGATCTTTTTTAATATATATACATTATATACATTATATATAATGTATATATGTGTGGGAGGGATGTGGAAGGGATTGTAACTCCTGGATTGGCCTTTTCAGCCACACTAGACACTGTGCCAGAACCACCTTTCAGAGCGCGATACCAGAGTCTTTCGAGACTGAAGGTTGCCAATACAATTATATATATATATATGTGTGTGTGTGTGTGTGTGTGTGTGTGTGTGTCTTCCTAACCAGATATATTAGTGCTCTTGAGGAAAAGTCACATGTGGTCTAAAACACAGGAATGCTCCCTCCTCTCCCCCACAGATCACCCATTGGTCTTGTCAGAAGAGGCAGGTGAGTCACAGAATCTCAGAGAGTCACCATATCTTTCCTTCTTTTTACCATTCTGAATTTTATATTATTATTATTATTATTATTATTATTATTATTATTATTATTATTATTATTATTATTATTAACAGTATTTATATACCGCTTTTCAACTAAAAGTTCACAAAGCAGTTTACAGAGAAAAGCGATTTATACAAAGCGGTTTATACATACTCATGGATTCAGAACACATGGATTTTACCCGCTATAGGTTCCAAACACGTGTCTGAAGGACCCAGAGACCCACAGTCCCAGCTGTGACTCCTGTGTGGGGTTTTCTAAGGCCCGTAGAGGCCATGTATGGCCACTATGGCTCAGAACACCTCCATTCAGAATGGAAGGACCCCACCCACAAATTCCATTATTCGCAGGGGCAGTGGTGTTACGTGGTGGGTGCAGGAGGTGTGGGCCGCACTGCATGAACACCCAGGAGGATGACACTACTACTGTCCAAAATTTTTAAAATACTAGAACTGGCCATGAAGGAAGAGGAAAGCAAATTCAAATATACTTAATAAACACAGAGGGAGAAATCAAAATATGTAATGAATGTATTTGTTGCTTAACCACTCTTCCTTGGAGAGGAACAAGTTTGTTTAATAGGTCACAAATGAATCTGCTGCTGTTGTTCGATGAAATGGGCTGTAAAGCACTTCAACGGTAGCTGGCCTTTCTTAATGAGGTCAGGTGCAAATGCCACGTCTCGAGAGCGGCAGAAAATATTTCTTTTGTGTAACAACTGTTGGGATGGAATGTTCCCTTTTGACAATGTTGTATTAACTCAGCCACCTGCTCCTCAGCTCTCAAAGAAGCTTGACCTGTTGGGAAAGGGGGTGTAGCAGAGCAATGATCACCCAGTAGAATAGCTAGAGGGTGGGGCAAAAGCATTAAGTACTATACATGCCACAAGATGCCATGTAAACGCCCCCCCCAACACGCTGCCAATTCCTCCTCTGAAATGCCCTGTTACTCCCCCTCCCTGCTGTCTGCTCACCTCCACCAGCAACTTGCCTCTTCTGGCAGTGGCCAAGTGCTCTGCTGGCAAGTGCAGTTGCTGGTGCTTCATGCTGGGGAACCCACTGTTTGCATCAACGTTGCATCTGCAGCACCGATGGAGAGAGCCTTCCACTGATGAATGTAACATTCTGAGTGGAAGGCACTTATAGGATTGGGCTCAAAATGAATGTACAGTGGTTCCTCTTTGTCCGTGAATTCCGAACGCATCGATTTTACCCTCTGTAGGTTCCAAACCCATGTCTGAAGGACCCACAGACCCACAGTCCCAGATGTGACACCTCTGTTGGGTTTCCTAAGGCTCAGAACCTTTCCTAAAGCTAAGGTTCCTTGGCTCAGAACACCTCCAGATGCAATGGAAGGGCCCCACCCACGGATCCCATCATCCGCAGGGGCAGTGGTCTCACTAGGGGGATACAGGAGGTGTGGGCCACACTGCATGAACACACAGGAGGGTGACACCACTGCTAGCCAAAACTTTTAAAAACTTGGTATTTTTGAATAATACCATCATGTTATATATCATTTGATGTGTGATTTCATGCAGAATACAATGAAACAAACCACATTAAAATATCTATATTCTATCAAAAGTTATAGTCAAAAAACTTTGCCAGCAGGGGGGGCAATGGCGCATTCACCAGGGAGGACGGGAGGATGTCCCCACTGCATGGGAGGATGTCCATCATGGAGGTGACATGCTGGCCTCCCACACCACTGCACAGAGGTCCAGGAACAGATCCCCTACAGATACTGAAGTGCAACCTGTATTTATTTTAGGCAGACAGAAATCTGATTAGGCTGACATTGCAAAAGTAGGTTCCATTGTAGCATTCTCTTCCATTATTTATGGCCCTGTGTACTCCGAGCCTTACAATTTCGGTTTTATGTCTTGTGCACTTCTTACAAGTTGCACCGCAAGGGCGTTCTGGGGTCGGCAGGTCAGTGTGCAGAGGAGAGACCCATCCTTCTTTTTGTCTGCCACACTGCCCCATCCTGCCCTGGCAATCTCCCGCAAACAGCCTGATCCTGGTTCCTTTGCCTACTGTGAGCAGCAAGAGATGCCAATGAGTGCAGCCAGCATTTCTATTCTGTTTAGATAATTCAGTCCTTTGATTTTTCTTCTTTGATCTAAATGTGAAGGTTCAGAGCTGCATATGATTATTTCATCTATTCTGGCCAGATTTTGCCTGATGGGGTCAGCTTTCTTCAAGTGGAACATGACCTCATGCCCTTTCCGTTTGACTGACTGGGTCCAGTCTGCAGAAACACAGTCCTCTGTCAGGTCTGGTTATTGCAAGGAGATGTTCCCCTATTCCATTCTTTAATGGTTCTGTGCATTTCCTCTGCCCTGCTAGGATAATTCCTAAACTAATTCTGGAATTGGAGCATATGCAGTTGGCTTTAACATTCAGCTCCTTCCAGTCATTTGCATCTTCCTGCCCTTCTGTGATGTGCGCATGCTCCTTGATAAAACACTGGAAAAATAAATCCAGATGTGGGCATATGTATGATCACAACAGGATTCTCCACCACCACCACCACCCCCCCACCCCCCCCCCCGGTCAAAGTGCATAAGTACTTCTGCACATTGGTAAAATACCACACAAAAGAAATCTTAATATAACTGCACGTACAATTGCATAATTTGCTTTCTGTGCACATGCACCCTGGTAATAGAGAGGCAAAAGAATACATGGCTAGACTGAAGGTGCTGAATAATGGCAGCAAGCTGTGCTTGGGCAGCACTGCTTTTTGGTAGTGTTTCATACAGGTCAGTGGCGAACCTAACCCTCTGCATGCCCCAGGGCAAAGGTCTGCGATGCCGCTCTCCCGCACCCTATGCCATCCCCCCACCTTCAAAACCTGAAGCTTTGCTTGATTCTGAGACCAACTGGAGAAGCATTCTGAGGTTTTCCCATGGTCTTTCCCAGATGGACTCCCACATCCAGAGTCTCAGTGAGTCTTCCTGTGTAGTCCTAGAGTCACACGGACTCAATACCAGGAGCATTTGCCCTTTTTCCCAGCGCTAGGTACCTGCTGATACAGGTACATCACTGATGCAGCATCAATAATAGACAGAGGTTGGGTTTTTTGGTGATAGCGAAATAAAAACACATACAACAGCTTTCTGCACTTCTTATTTTTGTAAAACACACAACAACAAAAAGTGAAATCTGCAAAATCTTCAAAAATCTTTAATACCTCTACATGCGTGTGACTGCACCTGCTGACACTATATCACCTATATCACCTACTATATATAAAAAATTTATAAAAATCACCCTTGGAATAAAAACACATGCCACCACTTTCTGCACTTGTAACTTTGGAAAACACCAAAATCCACCAAAAAATAAAACCATTTTCACCCACCTCTAGTAATAGAGTAAGGACGTTGCAAAGGAACTGAAAGATTACCATAAATGGTGCCTTCACAGTACACAGGTTGGAAAGGAAAGCAGAACAGTGGAGAATTCCTGCCTCTCCCTATTTGTTTCCTATTCCACTTTGGAAACAAGACCAGCCAATTCAAGACTCCAGGATATGGGGAGTAATTCCGATGAGGGGGATTTTGGAAGCATTCCTGTTCTTCCTGCTCTGTGCCACCTACCCAATGACACAGGAGAGTGTCTACTTCTTTATATCCATGGTGTGGGCACTCCTTCTATTGCCTTATATGCTTTCTGGGGGCATGCCTAAAAGAAGGCATGTTTCAGTGTGGGCCTAATTTTTTTTTCCAGCTTCTACTCCTACCTCTATCTCATCCTCCCCTTGACCCAACTGAGCCTTAAACCCAAACCAAAATGCCAGGCAACATGGGCTAAGGGATTCAGCACAGCCAGGCTTTGGGGAACAGCTGGAAGATGAGACACCATTTTGGAAAAGATGTTTTTTGTAAAACACACACACAACAATAACAAAAAGTGAAATCTGCAAAATCTTCAAAAATCTCTAACACCTCTACATGTGTGTGACTGCACCAGCTGACACTATACTACCTATATCACCTACTTTTTACACTTTTAAAGTGATTATAATTTATTTTTATATTGTGTGTGTGTATATACACACACACACACACACACACACCATTTTTATAATTTATAAAAATGCACCCTTGGAATAAAAACACATACCACCACTTTCTGCACTTGTAACTTTGGAGCTCTTCTGTGATAGAGGTATGGCAGCTGGAGTTAGGCTTGGCAACTGGAAAAAGCAGCAGTAAATAGAATTTCCTTTAAAAGCCCTGCTGCAGCTCTGGAAAACATGGAAATCCAGTCTTTTTCTTTTCGTGCCCCAATTCCATCACCTGTGTCGTGAACAAGAAGTGAAGCAAATTTAATAACAGTGATACTCCCAGAGTATTGACTTATATTGGATTTTTTTTTTAATAATGGAATCCTATGAATTGAGGAGGGAGTGTCATTATTTTCAGGGATTGCTGTGGCAATGAGTTAAAAATAAACAAGAAGTTAATTTCATGGAGGAGATTATTATTCATATCGGCTTGTGCTCCAATATTAGAACACATGCAGTGAGTTAGAATTAAGGTTAAACTAACAGATCTCTGCTGAGAACTCTCAGCTTGTTGGGGGGTAGAGTGAAAAGAAGGAGGTTGAAACCAGCTTACATTTGCCACACCTTCTTCCAGGACCATAGCTGAGTTTAACACCAGTTGACATAAAATTGCTCAGTGGGGGGTTGTGGGGAAAAAGGGGAGTGACAGTGAATAGCCACCAGGAGGAGTGCCCTGTTGCCAGCAAGCTTGATGTCCCTCCCAGAAAACTGTGGTAATGTTACCCCATTTTTGCCACTTGCAAATGGGGCAGTGAAAATGGGGAGTGGGATTTTGGCGCAGCCCTTTCAAAGCCCACTGATTTGAGTTGACAAAATTAAAAGCTGCCTTTCGAAGAAGAAGAAGAAGTATTTTCAAGATTATTTTAGAAACTGTACAAAAACCACAGCAACAATCAGATGTATGGCTACTGGAGAAAGGTGCAATAAAGATAATTGTCATTCAGTGGCGTCACTAGGAGTTGCATCACCTGGTTCAGAAGGCCAGTATGTTGTCCCCATGATGGAGCACCTCCCATGCAGTGGGTGGGGCAACACCCAAGGCAGTAGGCATGGTGATGCACCATTGCCCCACCCCCCTTGTTTTTTGGCTATAACATCTGATAGAATATAGATATTTCAAAGTGGTCTCTTTCGTTTCATTCTGCATGAAATTACGCATCCATTGATATATAACATGACAGTATTATTCAAAAATACCAAGATTTTTAAAAAGTTGGCAACTAGTGGTATCACACACACCCCCGTGCATGTCACCCGGTGTGGCCCGCACGCCTCTAGCGATGCTGCTCATTAGGAGAATTGGACATTTCAGACAAGCCACACATGATACAGTTGCAAGCATTTATTTATTTATTCGCATTTTTATACCGCCCTTCCTCCAAAGAGCTCAGAGTACACGGCTGCTCCCCTCCTTTTGTCCTCACAACAACCCTGTGAGGTAGGTGAGGCTGAGAGAAAGTGACTGGCCCAAGGTCACCCAGGAAGCTTCATGGCCTTTAGGGGGGATTTGAACCTGGATCTTCCAGGTCTAAGTCCACCTCCCAAACCACTACACCACCCTGGCATAACAATATAGCCAATTTTGTGAATTCATGATGTACGTGGGGTCCTCTTGGGCGCTACATCAAAACATTGCATTACTTGCTGGAAGGAGGATGTGCAGGGCTGCAACCCTATACACACTTCCCTGGGAGTAAATCCCATTGAACCTGATTGATTTTATTTCTGAGTAGACGTGCCTACCCATGCGAAAGAGGTTCAGTCTCAAAGTGCTGCTTCTAGCATGGTGGACATGCCTTCCATTTTGTTGCCTTCTTAGATAGCAGCTTCTCAGTCTGCTGTACACTTAGGCTGGGCTGAGGTGTAGCAGAGCAATTTGGAAGTTCTCTCTGAAGAGCCACCGGAGCACTATTTCAACTAAATGCTGTTCAGAGGAAGGCGCAGCTTGCAAAATTCAAAGCCTGGATAAATCATGAATCGGTGGCTCTCCAGAACGGTGACAATTCTCCCTCGAGGCTTTGCTCCGCTACTGAAGGATGACTTAGGAGACCACTCTGGCCACTTCTGTACTATATTCAATCAGAGCTTTATTAATACTGTGAATGCTGCCTAATATTACTTATGAGAATTTGCTTTTGAACATTATCTTGCTGCTCCCCCCCCCTTAGGCTAGATTTGCACATGCAACAGGATGAGCATGCAACAGGTAGCATTTTTAAGGAAGCAACTACTGGCCTTTGCCAAAGGCTTAAAGATGATGGAAGGCTGCACCCCTAGTATCCCAGGAGAAAACCCCATGGCAAGGAGAAGATCAGCCTGGGCCCAGCTTGGCCAGACAAGGAAGAGCTGCCTTCCTCCCTTCCTGCCCGAAAGAATTCTGTTTCTAATGCCAGTTCTCCTGGAACTGAAGAACTGAAGGGAGTTATGCTCTTTCCTATGCCATCAGCCAGGGCCTCTGAGAGGAATTTTATCAGGGGGTACAAAGTTTATTTTGGGCCCCTTTGCAAAAGGGGAGGGGTGAAAGAGCAGGGGAAGGTGGTGACGGGTGAGCAGAATAGGGGCCTGGAGGGTGAAACAGCATGGGGGGAGAGTAGAGACAGCTGGAAAAGTCTTTGGAGCCCAGGTCTACCAACCCATGTGGCATCAGTAGTGTCCCCAGCATCCCGTGCGGGCAACAAGTCTGAGTAGATAGGAAAACGTAAGATTGCAGGAAATTTCTGGACCCACTCCTTTTGGATCCTGGGCCCCCCTTTTGACCCTGGGCCTGGGTACAAATTACCCCCTTTACCCCCCTCTCCTAGGCCCTGCCTTCAGGTAGAGAGCTAGTGGCTGCTTGACTCTTTCTAGGGCTGGTACTGAAATTTAAAGGGGGAAAAAATGAAATCCAAAGAGATGTTGTGGGGTTCTTTCCATGGGAGAAAAAAAAAAAACTGAGAATTTTCTCAGGAACATCTAACAGGTTTCTATGTGAGATATTTAGGTGGCTTCTGCACGTTTGGCACCAAAATTTTGCACAAAGTGAAATTTGAAGCAAAATTGAGGGCTCCTATGGAGTTGCATAGCACCTAAGAGAGGGAGCTTTGAACCAGGACATCCCTAGATGGCCTTAGGCAAGCAGATATATTCTTCCCCATCTGAAATAAGAAACTCATTTTACAGGGTTGTTGTAAGGACAATATCAGAGTAGTGCAAGGGAAGCACTTGCACAGAAGCTCCACATAGATTTTAAATATTGTGTTTTTCTTCCATATTTCTAGAAGTAAAATTTTGCAGAATTTTGTCTGTACCTCCCATCATCCTCCTCCTCCTCCTCATCATCATCTTGGTGTATGCTACCATGTCATGTCAAGTGGAAATGTAATACCCTGACATTGCTGCTCCCCTAGTTTTGTCTTAGCAGAGGGATTTCCCCCCCTTTTTCATTCTGAAGTGGTACAGTCCATTCAACACCTCCAGACTATACCACCATACATTGTTCCATGCAAAGATCTAGCCTCAGAGTAATTGCAGTACTTAAAATTATCTGGGAGAAGGACCCAGTGGGGTTTCACAGCCAACTCCACAAATCCACGTCCCTTCCCCTGGCAACGATAAAGCAAAGTCAGACCACATCAGCAAGCTTTGAGGAATGGTAACAAATGGGGAAGATTCCAGCTCTTGGCTCAGTGATACCCATGGCATCAATGCATTGCAAAGAGCCTATGGAGACCCTCTCTGAATGCAAATGTATGAGTCACATGTGACCTATTTGATGCAAATGTTCTCATTCAGTGGTGCTTGCTAATCCTTCCTAGTGTTCCTCCAAGGTTTTAAACAAAAGGTGTTTCTCTTGGAAAATCTAAGTAAGTGTATAATTGCTTTTGACGGAGGTGAGCAAGATGAGCAGAGAACTGGGCACTTGGTCCTTTAATCAAGTCACCTCTGCGGCAAATGGACGTCAGGCAGTCAAACTCTCAGCCACGCAATGTGTACACCTATAGTGAATTCCAACCTGCATTTTGTGATGCCAAGTGGTTTCTTTGCCTGCAGGATTGGTGCCTAGGTCAGAGATTCTGGCCTCCCATGGGGTCAGGTCATCCCTTCCTAGAGTCAATTTTATGGCCACTTGACCTTCTTGGACATGCACCTTTTGAAATCGCCCTTAGCCAGACCCATCAACCAGATGCAAATTCAGGTGTACAGTGATTTGAAGACATTTCCCTGAAAGTATTGAATGTGCTGCTTTCTCCTAATCCTCAGCACCTCATGCGTGGAATTAAATTTCCAGAATAGCAAATGAGGAAAGGCTAAGGGAAGATTGTGTTAAGGCTTTTCTTTAAATTATACATTTGTTTAAATGTGACTCAAATGCATTCGGCCACCCTCGCTCCCTTAGGCCTTGGGATTAAATGGAAAGCATGATAGCCCCAGACAACAGAAAGAGAGATGAAGGTCAACCTCATTTTCAGACTTTCTTCTCAGAAGTCCTGGTGTGTCTCAGGAGCCTGCTTTGATGGTGATTCAGCAGGACCTTGTCACAGGTCTCCTAATCAGTGGCTCAGCTAGAGAGGGTGCAAAGCACTAAGTTTTGCAGGGAGCCTCACCAGGGTATGCAAACAGTCTCCCCCCTCCCCTTTGGAGCCATTTCAGGCAGAGGGAGTAAAATGGAGGTGTACAGCTCTGTTTTGCTCCCACTGCCCAGAAGAGCAGTGCATTCCAACTTGCATTCTGCTTTGCACCCCCTCTAGCTATGCCACTGGTCCTATTTATGTGGCATATCCATGGAAATAAATGCATTTTGATTGCACTTGCTGGCTGTGCCACCATCCAGTGGTGTACAAAGTGTATGGCAGGGTCCCAGGTGCCAGGCTGCAGGGAAGTGTCCGAGAGGCCACCCCAAAACAAAGTTTAAACTTCGTTGTCAAGAAGAAAATGTATTTTTTTAAACTTATTTCTCAATTGTCCATTGTTATGATTTCGAACACTGTTCGTGCTTCTTCTTTGGCCATTATTATTATTCATCTCACGTCATTATAACTGCTGAAAATAATTTTGTCTTGGGGGGGTGCCAAAAAATGACCTCAGTACGCTACTGCCATCAACCTCCTTGTATTAAGCAGAAGGTGCGAGTGGACACAATTGTATGTCTATATGCTCTGTCTGTTTAATTAAGAAGCTAAGGGTACAATCCTAACCAGGTCTACTCAGAAGTAAGTCCTGCTTTGTTCAGTGGGGCTTACTCTCAGGAAAGTGTGGTTAGGATGGCAGCCTGAGTTGTAGGGAAAGAGAAGGAGTGACTTTGAAAGGGAAGGTGTGGCTCTCACAAGGGGACTGGAAGACCCCCAGACCTCATTTGGAAAAGGGGTCTGGGCTTCTGTATTGATCTTTAATGACCTAGGGTAGGGGTCTCCAAACTTTTTGGCCAGAAGGCCACATTAAATATCTGGCATAGTGTAGAAGGCCAGAAAAAAAAAATTGAATATAAAATTTATATAAATAAATTAGAGATGGAACTTAGATGAGTGAATAAATGAATGAATGGGCTCATTCATTCAACCTCTCTGGCCCTTAGAACACCCTCCAGATGCAACCAGAGCACAGCTCCGATCATGTTTGTCTGCACATGCCTGATCTCGTCTGATCTTGGAAGCTAAGCAGGGTCAGGCCTGGTTAGTACTCAGATGGGAGACCGCATGGGAATACTGGGTGCTGTAGGCTTATACCATAGTCTTTCGAGACTGAAGGTTGCCAACCAAGTGGGCCAGAGGCTTTCAGGAGACAAGAGGCTTGCCGCGGGCTGCATCTGGCCCCCGGGCCAGGGTTTGGAGACCCCTGACCTAGGGAAAGTTCAGAAAGAGCAAACCCACACTGAATGGAGATGGGAGGGTGTTGCATGTCTCTAGTGTGCGATTGTTAGAGCCAGTGTCTTGCTGAATCCCCATAAAAGCAGGTCCTTAGAATCCACTGTTGAATCCAATGGATTTTTAATGAGCAGAATTGATTTTGATCATCTGGGGACTTGTCAGGATATCTGTTTTTCAAACATGTTCTGTGTTGTCTATTTGGAAGGTGCCTTGGGGGTTAATGAAAGTCTGCAAATTTAATGAGAAGCTGAGAGAGAGAGAGAGAGAGAGAGAGAGAGAGAGAGCGCCAAAAGGAAGTTGGGAGGGGGGTCCCAAGAAACAAAAAAACCAATGATGAATAATGGCAAACAATTTATTTGACTTCAAACACGTTGTAAAGGACAATAATTGTTTTAAATAGAAAGCTGTTGAATTATAATTGGGAGTAATTGAAACTTGCCACAATATTGAATAAAACATTAGATATTTTAAATGGTGTTATCTTTACAATTATCTTTGGGGATAATTGGAGTGAAGCCCATGAACTGTTGTGTGAGAGAGAGTCACCCAGGGCCCATTGTCTTCCCCAGTTGTTACTGTTGAGCATTTAATGGGAAGCTATTTATAAGTAAGTGCCAACACTGATTCATTTGTCTTTGATGCAGGAGTTTGTGAGTAAATGCTGGTCCTGCTGAGTGCGGCAGGAGAGCGGTGAAGGGTCTTGCTTTATTTTCAAAGCGCCGTTGGGCTTTGTCAATTGGGTGGGGAATTTTACCTGGCTGAGGGCTGTCCCGCAGCAATCCACTTTGAAAACTGTCTGTTCACCACTATGGCTTGCTTCTTTCTTATGCACTGTTGTGGCGTGGCTGCAAGTGGCGCGGTAGGTACTGCAGGTGCCGTGACGCGCCTTGTAAGAGGCCCTCCCACTCGCCATCGGAGCCTGGGCATTGCCGTTGCTGCCCAGAGGCTCTGATGGTGAGCGGGAGGGGCTGCTCATGGTGTGTTATGACAAATTTAACACTTTGACAGCACTTATTGCACTGCCCCTCCTAGGGCTATGCAACTGACCATTGGGTGTAATGACATGAAACCAGGGATGTCTTGAATCACCCTAAGATACTGCTGATCCGAACATTTTGCTTCCCTGAGAATGCCATCAGATTTCTGTCCTGAACCAAAACCACCAAATTTGTGTGAAAATGTTGTTTTCTGTGAACTTGGTCATCACTGTAGGGTAGTCCAGAGTCTTAGACGCTTTGCTCATTTCATGGAGACATTCCTCAGCATCCACAATCAGTGGTGATCCTGGCCTTGGTACTTCCCAGGGTCATGACCGCCAGCTGCCACCCCTCACACCAGTCGAGATGCCATGCCCTCCACCAGTGGGCTGCCATCCCTGCCTCCCTTCCACAGATCCAGGGCAACAGGGATCAAATGTGTGCACCTGTCGGCCAGGCAGAAATGGGCTATAGGAAAATACATTCTGAACAGTTGTTCTGAATGCAACACAACCACATGTGTGCATGCATGAATCTCTATCCATAGTAAGCCCTACTTAC
Source organism: Tiliqua scincoides (assembly GCF_035046505.1). Lineage (NCBI taxonomy): Eukaryota > Metazoa > Chordata > Lepidosauria > Squamata > Scincidae > Tiliqua > Tiliqua scincoides. The sequence continues at coordinate 2,237,116 of NC_089828.1, read as the reverse complement.
TGTGAAGTGGGCCAAAGCTTCATGAGGAGTTGAAAGAAGGCATTAGCTGTACGACTGGCTAAGATGATCGAGAGGCAAAATCCTTCTGGGAGCAAAGAAGCTGCAGAGCTCCTGATGGACCATCATCAGCTGTGTTTTCAGTTAAACAGATTGTCTGTATACCTTAAGGATGTTAAGTAAGGAATTAAATTGTCCCAGATGATTCTCTAGCCTCTGTTGATAGAATTGAGCAACACTGTCTGTTGGGCATCTGGAGTGTATTAGTGCCTTTCTTGAAGGACAGATGGAGGGGAAAGGAATTTTTTTCCCCCTAAGTGCCATTCAGTCAGCCCATTTGTACTTGCCATGTGGGTGTTGGAGCAGATCAAAATAGGGAATTGTAGTAAGGGAGCAGAGCAAAGGAAGAAGTGATGTGCTAGAGGCAGGGGATAGAACAATCATTCACAGTTAGTGGAGAGAGTTCATGCGTTGGCTAGCTCCCACAAGCATATACAATGAGCTCTCAGTATCTGTTCTGGATCCGTTTCAGGGCCTCCCCCAGATACCAATTTCTGTAGACAAATCAGTGGTCAACCCTCACAAGACCTCCTGGATGCAATGTCCAGGAGGTCCTGTGAGGCCCTCCAGCCACAGTCTCAGCAAGACCAAGTTTTTGACATGTGTGACTTGAGTCTGTGTGAGTCGCAAAAAAAGTGTTTTTGCAAATTGAGTCTGAGTCATGTGACCCACGTCCCATCCCTGACATCACCTATTGCATTTGTGAATAAGCTGCCACAGTTTGAGCACCAGAGTTTTGTATCACCCAGACACTTTTTTCCCCACAACGAGAGAGGCTGTTTACATATCCATTCATCAGGTGTTGAGTCATTAAGTGATAAGAAGCCATTATGTTTCTGGTGTGTCAACCATGGCAAAGGTCTTTCCTGCAATTGCCGCAGTGATGTGCAATGACCTTTCGGAGGTAACGCATCAATGGACTTCCCTTTTGGCTTCTGGGAAGCAATGTGAAACTGATTGATTTAAAGAAAGCACCTGATTTAAACTGAAGTTTGTAATATATGATTGTCTTTTAATGTCACTGCTGCTAGTGCTATCTTGTTGCTCTTAGGATGCTGGCTTAGCTGAGTTCAGATTCTTCTATGGTTGCTAAGGCTGCAATCCTATACACACTTTCTGGGAGTAACAATGAGAATTACTTCTGAGTAGACACAACTAGGCTTGCACTGTCAGTTCCTTAGCAGCAACATATTGATGAGATGGATTTTTGACGTTTGATTTCCGTGGACTGGATGATTGACAGTTAATGTGCAAACTGATGCCCTCGAGGCGCATTACTTGTGAGATGATGTGTGGCGAGGGAAACATCCTCCCTGCAGTGTTACATCCGCAGTGGCCCTTTTACACATACAAGTCATGACCTAATACTGCAGTCCTCCCTTTATGTACCTTGCGCTAAGCCGCGGCAGAAGTGCATGTTGCATCAATGTCTTTTTGCAATGTGCTGCAATATGCAGACACCTTAACAAGCACTGCATAGGTCAGGACCAGCTTGTGAGCAGAATAGCTAACTTTTGCAACGCCTCTGTTTTCTCATAAGTCGAGATCCTGTGAAAGAGCCATTTCGGGGGGAAGAAATGTCCACGTATCCATGTCGGCGAAAGCTAACAGACGGAGGCTGAGTGCTAACAGGTTCCGCTCGGTTCCTGCCACTTCATCAGGGCTAATTAAAGTGTTTTCTCCCTTAAGTCCTTCAAGAGATCAGCTATGACAGCAAACAACTACAAATGAGATGCTGGGAGTCTGGACTGGGAAAGAAGCAACATGAAAATAGCAGCATGCATCACTGACTCCACGCTTGATATGTCCCAATGAGCATATCCAAAGCAGCCAAAATAAAGGTCAGGAGAGAAACAAAAGGACATTGTCAAGTTGATTACAATCTCTCTCTCTCTCTCTCTCTCTCTCTCTCTCTCTTATTGTTAATAGAGGGAGGAATTTGTTTGTTGGTCTCAAGAAAAAAAAAGAGGGTACAAACATGGCTGTAGCACTGAAAGATGGCAGTTTTTGATGTCTCAGCCACAGATTCTAGATCAGAATGGGAGCCGCGACCCACACATTGTGTCAAAGGGAACAAAAGCACAGCAAGATGCAGTCATGTGCAGTAGAAAGCCTGGAGCAGGGTTGTCAAGCTCATTTCAGACAGAGGACCACAGTTAGCATTCATGGTGCCTGCTGAGGGCCAGAATTGACATCATTAAGCAGAAAGTGACATCATTAAGAGAATGATGGCCAGAAATAGACACTTTGTTCACTAGCTGCACATAACGGAAGATAAAATGTGCAAATCCTGTTCATATTTTCAAGACATGAAGGAGCCCAGTTACCATGCTGGGAGAACCCAATTATAACGGGACCCAGATAAATTGCTTCCAGGGACCACATAAGGCCTGCAGGCCTTATGTTTGACACCCGTTTCTAGATATTAGAATGGACCCCTGCTTCACAACAGTAATCTGTTCCATAGAGACACCATTGTATTGTGAAAATATTATAATGGGAACCCAATAATGCAGCAGTTCTCCCATTGGTGAGTTGCCACCCACCAGTGGGTTTTGATTTGATTTTTGGTGGGTTGCGAAAATGAAAAGCTGATAGCTGAGAAGAAAAATGCATTGAGCCCCATGGAAACCAACACAGAGCAGCATGTGTGTTTACTTGTGAGTGACCCTGCCTCAGTCCAGTTCAAAGGGCAGGCTGAGTGGAATGAGCATCACCAGAATGGCCCTGATTTGATGCGCACAGGCCCCAACAAACTCTCGAGAATGAAGACCCCCCCTCCAAGCTGACAAGGAAAATGCATTGAGCCCTATGGAAAGCGAAACTGAGCCACATGTGCACATTTACTCATCAGTAGGCAAACATGCCTCAGCTCATATTGAAGGCCAGGTGCAAGGGAATGCAAGGCCACCAGAAGGGTCCCAAACTGATGTACGTGGAGTTCAACAAATCCTCCAGAAGGCACCTTCCCACCATTGTCAAAAGGATAAAAAACAGAGCTTGAGCAGCTGGTAAAGGGAAACTTTTGTTTTTAAAGTCTTGTAAAGGTCAGTGGGTCCTGATAGACTGTCATTTTAAAAAGTGTGTCCTGGTGCTAAAAAGTTTGGGAACCACTACAACAATGCACTGGCTTTTTGGTAATTAGCTCCAAGAACTTGGAAATTGAAGTTTCTGTCACTGAATTAAGCTATTTCCCTCTCTAAAAGATTTTAAAGTGCCTACGGCACTGTTTAGGGCCATGATTATCCATTTACACAATGTTGTAATTATAAAACACAAATTACAAGGCTGTATCCTTCCTTCAATACACACAGCCACAAAATTATGCAGGGAATGGTTAGTGGATAGAGGGATGGTATTTCCCTCTCACATAACACCAGAATCAGGGGACATTCACAAAAAAAGAGTTAGAACAGACAAAAGAAAATATTTCTTTAACAGCATGTAATTAGTCTGTGGAACTCCTTGCCACAGGATGTGGTGATGGCATCTGGCCTAGATGCCTTTAAAAGGGGATTGGACAAGTTCCTGGAAGAAAAATCCATTATGGGTTACAAGCCATGATGTGTATATGTAACCTCCTGATTTTAGAAATGGGCTATGTCAGATGCAAGGGAGGGCACCAGGATGCAAGTTATCAGGTGTGCTCCCTGGGGCATTTGGTGGGCCGCTGTGAGATACAGGAAGCTGGACTAGATGGGCCTATGGCCTGATCCAGTGGGGCTCTTATGTTTCTCAACCCATAATCTGTTTTTTAGTGTGGGCCACTGGGGTCGGTGGTCTTGGAGCTCACACATAGAAGGGACCTCATCCACACTGACAAACCATATACTCTGACTGAAAAAGAGAAGAGGGAAGGAAGTGAGGGACTTAGATAAATATTCTACCCCTGGACTTTGCAGGATCTTAACAGCCTACCTTGCAAGCAATGCATGAGCCATTTTATTTTCTTACAGCACATTCTGCCCCAGAAGCAAATTAGGGAGGGGGGGAAATCTATGAAATGTGGATAGCCTTCTCTTTCGATCTGAAATAGCTTAATGTTTAATACAAAAGTCCCTCTTCAAACAAAAAAAGAAAAAAAGGTCTTCAGTCCTGCAAAAGTGATAAATCAATTATGAAACCGAAACCTCGATTACAACGCTGTCTGCTTAATTATTTGACAAGTTAATTAATCTCCCCAGCAATTGCTACAGCTCGGCCGTTGCCTTGGTAAAAACAGCGGCATTCTAGCAATGCCAAATCCTGCAGATCTTGGCAGTATGGAATTTAATAAGACACCTGGAAAATGCCTGATAATAGGCGTTAAGTGAGGTCAGTCTACCTTCGTAGGGATAACAAGAACAGTGCCTACTTCTTGCCTGGAGGTGTTTCTGTTGCTAATTATTTTGCTACAACTAATTACAGCCTGTGTTCATTGGTATGTGCATTTTTTTCCCCTTTCCCCACACACTTTCCAAGAAGTATGACTCTTTCCCTTCCATAAAGCTATTGAGCGATGTCACCAAAGAAGAGCACCTCTTGACTAGTTTGAACAATGGTGGTGTCACTCTCTTACCCCCCTCCCTTTCGGAGACAACACAATTACAACTGCCACTGTAATTAATGCTGATGGTTTTACTGAGAGAGATGGACACTCATTATGGGCCCATCAATCTTGTTCCATGAGGTCTCCTGTCTCTCTGGGTGTCTTTTGTGTACTGAGGCCGCATGTTGACTCTAGCAAATCACAGTGGTCTTGCTGAGTTCCAGTGCGCGGCCCCGAAGACAGAAAGAGGACATCTGACAAGGGAAGCTGCGCAGGCCGCAAGTCGGGAAATAAATAAATAAATACATCAAAAGAACTCCCTGGGTCTGGCTCTCACTGTGCAATCAATACTGTCTGTTTGGCATGTAGACACTGCGAGATGTCACTGGGGCAGCGGTATCAGATCTAAATGAGTGAGGGCTAGACACAGTGTTCAGCGGGATACGCCCCTCTACGGCAAAACGGTACAACGGAAGGACTTAATCTGAACAGAGTTGTCAGCAAAGTCTTCCCAAACCAGCAAAGGCCCTGATTTTTGCAACGTGGGAGAGGTTAACCACCATCAGTGAGTATTTGCGGAGAGTTGCGCCACAAGAGTTTGTGTCACCCGGCATAGGAGGCCAGTGCGCCAACCCCATGATGGACATCCTCCCATGCAGTGTGACATGGCAACCCACTGAGCAGTGGGTGGGGGTAGTGATGTACCATTGCCTGCCTCACTGGTTTTCTTTTGGCTATAACCTTTGATAGAATAGAGATTTTTCAATGCGGTTTTTTTATTGCATTCTGCCTGAAATTACAAAATGAGATAAAACATAATAGTATTATTTAAAAGTGCCAAGATTTTAAAAAGTTTGACCAGTATTGCTGTCACCCCCCTGTGTGCATCACCCACGGCAGCCCGCGCACCCTTAGTGACACAGCTGTTTATGGACATTCATGGATGGTTCCAGAATTCATGCCCAACCCCACCTCCATAGTCCATTGTGAATCTCCCTTAAGTCCACTAGCATGTACTGTCACCCCCCATGTGAACTTCAAGATCTTCCTGCTTCTGTTCCACTCCCCCCCCCCATTTTTGCAAAGTGACCCAGCCAAGAGAATGCTGGGGGTTTAATGTCTCCAGTCTCAGTATTCCATCTGCCAGTTTTACAAGGAGCAGCAGAGAAGCTTCAGCAGAAGAGGGAAGTCTTACCAACTCCACCCTCTTGGCAGTTGGGGAATGTGCTGGAAGAGGGGAGGGACACTGGATGGAATGGCTGGGCAGGTGGCAGACCAAGGAGGTGGCAGGCAGGGGGTGCAGGACAACTCCCACCAGTTTGCCACCTCTCCCAACCCTGGGGCAAGCCTGGGGCAAGCGGATCAACCAGCCTCATAGGTGAGATGGCCCTGTTGAAAAAGATGCTCCTGAGCATGCTGGGAAAAATACAAATTCCATAATCCAGTCATGAAACGATGGCTCTGAGCATAATTAGGAGCGCCATGTTCAACTTTCAATACAGCCCAATCCAATGTGGCCCAGGTACAGCTCCACCTAGAGGCTCTTCAGGGTGTCACAATCACCCAGAGGTACCCCCTGGAACATGTCAACACTCAAGGCTGAGCTGAGCTTCCAGCCTAGGGTGAAGCAAACATTGGTGCCACCAAAAGCCTAACATATTAGTGTATGTCCATACTCCTTGACTCCTTGCAAGCCTAAGTGTAAGTAACAGCAACCTCCAAAGAAACCTGTGTCCAGGCTTGATGTCCTTTCCCCAGGTCAATGTGGACCCCCACCAATAATGGGAGGAACAGGAGCAAGCCTGAAATGCTTCTAGAAGCACAGTCATAGCAGGGAAGTCATGTGTTCATTTTCTGGTGCTCAGAGGTGCACATGGGTGTTCAAGGCTAGCAGATCTGGAGCGACCTATCATGTATGAGTAAAAGGGCACAAGAATTATCTCATTGGATCAAACCAAAGCTTTTTCTTGTCCACAATACCATTTCCACCAGAAGCCATGTCAACTGAGCTGCGCAGGTGAACTGTGGACAGTGCCCATTCTCTACAAACATCTCTAATGCTGTTGATAGTCTTTGGGGGGGGGGATTATACAGGCATTATACAGGTAATGAATAAATCCCAAAGACATTATTTTGGGTGCAGCTCCTGTGCCGAACAGCGAACAAAGTTCACCCAATGGAAAATTGTATTCCAGGGGAATGTTTTGTGACAGTACATGTGTATTCCTTGGGAATTAATATGTATTCAATTCACAGTCAAATGCCCAAATGGAGTTGGCTTTTGCATAGATTTGAATGGCAGGTGGTGGAAAGGCAGCGTTGGGTGGGGTTAAATGGAGTGTGAAAGTAGCAGGGTGCCCTCCCCAAATGAGGAGGTAAAACTGCAGCAATTGGTCACAGGACCGCATTTGCCCGGCTCAAATGTCAACAAAAATAGTTGAGATCTCCTGGCTGGCTTAATTGTAATGTTTGACGAAGTGACAGCTCCTGCACTGCGCTCCCCCCTCCCCCCCATAATAAAAGCTTTGGAGGGGAGTGTGTTTTTAAAGGGCAGTAACAACGAGAACTGGCATAGAAAAACAGACTGTTGGTAGCTATTTAATAGGGAGCATCTCATTAGCCTTGACGCCTCTGGGATGCAGCAACACAGTTACCGTCACGCCTGTCATTCTTCCGATGTGCTTACCCAGGTTTAAAATGCTAACGCAATCACCTCATTAATATAATGGCCATCCGCAGGGCCCCACATGGAGCTCCGCATGCACAGATCGCAGCGGCACGAGGGGAGTGTGTCTTCATTTCCGTCCTCGAGGGGGTGTCTTCAGCAGTGTGGAATTTTTTAAATCCAGTTTGTACACTGTACAGGTGAGTGGCTATCGATGGCCTCTGCTGTTCCGCGGCCCTTATCACCTTGCAGGAAGTAAGTTGGAAAGGAGCAGAAGCGAACCAACAGTTGGTTGGCAACCTTCAGTCTCGAAAGACTGTCGCACTCTGAATGTTGGTTCTGGCAGTGTCTAGTGTGGCTGAAAAGGCCGATTCGGGAGTGACAATCCCTGAGATATCGTCACTTTATTAGCACAAAATGCTACAATGGTGGTGGCCAATGAAACACCTGTCACAGCCAATAGGGACCCATTTCCTCCCATTTGAGTTCTGGGTGTTGCAAGTAGTGACTTTGGAGGCGCTGTGAACTTAGTCACCTTTTGTGTTGCCATCCGAATATTTGCCACCGTTATTTCTTCTGACCGGCATTTCTTTGGCATCGGTTTTCCCACAGTACTGACAAACAGGCAAAAGAAAATATTTCTTTACCCAGTGGGTAATTACTCTGTGGAACTCCTTGCCACAGGATGTGGTGATGTCATCTGGCCTCGTTGCCTTTTAAAGGGGATTGGACAAATTTCTGGAGGAAAAGTTCATCACAGGTTAAAAGCCATGATGGGTATGTGCAAGCTTCTGGTTTTAGAAGTAGGCAACCTCAGAATGCCAGATGCAAGGGGGTGGCAACAGGATACAAGCGTCTTGTGTTGAGTGCTCCCTGAGACATCTGGTGGACCACAGGAAGCTGGACTACATGGGCCTTTGGCCTAATCCAGCATGGTTTATCTTCTTATGAATGCTTCTGCTTCCTCCTTGGTCACAAGGGTGATTCGAGTGCAATGATCAGTTTCGTAAGCCTCATTCATTCACTTCCTTTATATACTCAGTGACTTATGGAGTGGGAAAGTGGGGCCTCACTTCTTGGTCATGCCCTTAACATCTGTAACTTCATGAGGTTCTGATTTTAGAGAGTGGACTGCTGAGGAAGGACTACTACTCATCCCTCCAGTGCACTGTTTCTCAAACTGTGGGTTAGGACCCAACTGTGGGTTGGTCGTGAACCAATTTCTGGTGGGTCCCCATTCATTTCAATACTTTATATTAGACTTGATGCCACCATAGTATGGAGAGATCTGTACTTTTAACAGGCTACTATGTTTATGCTCTGAACAATGATAGTCAATTGGGCTTACTCCCGGGTAAGTGTGGATAAGATTGCAACCTAGGATTGTTAAAAAAGTTTTCCTGCTTGATGATGTCACTTCCAGCCATGGCATCACTTCCAGGTTAATGACATAACTTCTGGTGGTTCTTGACAGATTTTTATTCTAAAAAGTAGGTCCTGGGCTAAAAAGTTTGAGAACCACTGCTCTAGTGCAATTGTGGAAGGAGCAATCTTGCCTCATCCTTGCCCAGTCAAGAAGCAAGGAGGGAAAGTGAGTTCTGATTGGTGGAGGCACTGATGCGGAGGAGCTTAGACAGCTGATGGGCTGCTCCCCTCAATCCAGCATCATGAAAATAATCACTGCCACCCACCTGGAAAGAAAATAAATCTGGGTTTAGTTGGCTGACTGCTAGGAATGAGTAGGAATTTTTTGATACTCACCAGATTGGCTGGAGGACTAGGGTGAGGGTTTTGAAGCTATAGTAATGGTGGGAGATGGTTAGGTTGGTTCAACTAGCAGGTTTGGTGTGGTGCGTAGGGGGGATTCAGAACAAGGAATTTGGTGTGCACCCAAAGGCAAACTGATGAGGCAATTTGGCTCAGGGATAAAGGATGGGACTCTTTTGAGCAATGAGTGCAAAGTCAGTCTCAGTGTCTGATCACTTTGAAGTGGGCATTGCAACCCAGAGATGTTTTGACAGCTTTTCGAGTTTGCAGTGATACATTGCAATCATCAAGGGATGACCTACCACTAGGAGCCAGACCAGAATCAGCCAAACAAGGGGGATGGTACAGATAGGGGAGAAGCAACTGTCTTCCCCAAGCAAGGCACACTGAAAGGAGTTGTCAGGATTAAGATCTGCTGTCATTCATAGTTTTTTTTGTTTTGTTTTTGAGGTCAGTAAAGTAACTTTGTTTATAATCCAAAGCCCTTTTTTTAGCAACTTGGGGTCCATGAGCAATTGAGGGCAGCCTTCCCCCGAGTTTTTTGTTTGTGGGCCTGTGGATGATTCCCTGTGTTGCTTGTGGAATTTAAGGGTGCGCTACTTGTTCACAATAAATGTGTGGTGCAGTCTTTTGGGTCCGCTCCATGGCAGAATGTAGGCACAGGAACTCCATCGTGAATGCTCTCCCCATCAAATCCTCTCTGCTTTGGAATGCTAGCTTGTATAGTTTACCCTGTGCCATCAGGGCTGCAGACTGCATGGAAGCACCTATGTGTACAGGCTGCACACACGTAGGGGCCCCTTTCACACATTCAGCTGAAGATTCAGGAAACAGGATAAGGACAGTGAGTGTGCTGACATCAGTGGGAATCAGTGAGTGCAGTGTCGTCATCCCCCCCCCCCCATGCAGTCTCTGAACATGAGAAAAAATACACAGGGTTTCTGTGATCAGGAAGCATCAAACACTAGGCTACCAATCAGATTTGATTGTGTTATAATGTCACCGGGGGCTGTAGAGAATAAGGGCAATTTAACTGAATAAGTGAACATTTTTCCAAGTGCAGAAGAATCCTCAAGAAGGGGAGGACCTTATTTATTTATTTATTTATTTATTTTACACTGCTGAAAATGTGAATGAGAGTGAGTTGTCCATTTGAACATTTCTCTCTGTTGTTGGCAACCTTCAGTCTCGAAAGACTATAGTTTTTAAAAAGGTTTTTAAAAGGACCCCTAAATAAAACAACAAAACAATAACAAAAAAGCTATGCAGTCAGACAGCCAGCAGCAGGGTGGGGGCTATCCAGTGTTCTGCATCGAGTGCCACATGTATGATTATATGCCTCTGGGGCATAAGTCATGGGTGTGTCCTCGGTGCAAGGAGCTCCAGGCTCTCAGGGAACGCGTCCGCTCCCTTGAAGCCTTGGTGGCCGACCTGGAGAAGCGCAGGCAGCCAGAGGAGGACCGTGGGGAGACTTCCGGGGACGATCAGGCTTCGTCCCAACCTCAGGCGTGCAGCTCCTCGGCTGCCCGGGTGGGAAGTCTCGGGACTGGAGGACGTCATCCTGGAGAGGAGGGAAACAATCCCCTAGGGGGGATCCCTTCTCCAGGGGATGGGCCCGTATCCGAGCGCACTCGGGATACTCCTCGGCGGGAGGGGGGTCGGGGGCTTCTTGTAGTGGGGGATTCGATTATTAGAAACATAGAGAGGGGGGTTTGCGACGGATGTGAGGACCGCATGGTGACTTGCCTGCCTGGTGCGAAGGTTGCGGACATCACTTCTCGTCTAGACAGGCTAGTAGACAGTGCTGGGGGAGAGGTAGCGGCTGTGGTGCATGTCGGCACCAACGACGTGGGCAAGTGTAGCTGGGAGGTCCTGGAGGCCAAATTTAGGCTTTTAGGCAGGAAGCTGAAAGCCAGGACCTCAAAGGTAGCGTTCTCTGAAGTGCTACCTGTTCCACGCGCAGGGCCAGCTAGGCAGGCGGAGATCAGGGGTCTCAATGCGTGGATGAGACGGTGGTGTAGGGAGGAGGGGTTTAGATTCGTTAGGCACTGGGGAACGTTTTGGGACAAGCGGGGCCTGTACAAGAGGGACGGGCTCCATTTGAACCAGAATGGAACCAGACTGCTGGCGCATAACATTAAAAAGGTGGCAGAGCAGCTTTTAAATTGATCCCTGGGGGAAGGCCGACAGGAGCCGAGGGGCATCCGGTTCGGGACTCCTCATCCCTATGGGATGAGGATGGGGAGGTTAGAGAACAACAAGACAAAGGCAGGGTAGGAGAAGAAATTGGGAAAGGTAGGGTGATGGGATGTGATAGACGGTTTGGCACAATGAGAGGATGCGGGGACAAAGGAGCGAATAAGCAGCCCATCCTGGGGCATTCCGTGTATAAATGCTTTTATGCAAATGCCCGAAGTCTACGAGCAAAGGTGGGAGAACTGGAATGTCTGGTGACAAGGGAAAATATTGACATAGTGGGCATAACGGAAACCTGGTGGAATGCGGAGAATCAGTGGGATACCGCAATCCCGGGCTATAAACTCTACAGGAGGGACAGGCAGGGGCGTGTTGGAGGTGGGGTGGCCCTTTATGTTAAGGAAGGGATAGAATCCAGCAAAGTAGAGATTGAAGGTGGGTCCGACTCCACCGTAGAATCTCTGTGGGTTAAATTACCAGGCTTGTGCAGCAATGTAATACTGGGGGCGTGCTATCGTCCTCCAGACCAGAAATCTGATGGGGACCTTGAAATGAGGAAACAGATCAGGGAGGTGACAAGGAAGGACAGGGTTGTAATCATGGGGGACTTCAATTATCCTCATATTGACTGGGTCAATTTGTGTTCTGGTCACGATAAGGAAACCGGATTTCTTGACGTGCTAAATGACTGTGGCTTAGATCAGCTAGTCAAGGAGCCCACCAGAGGACAGGTGACTCTGGATTTAATTTTGTGCGGTACGCAGGACCTGGTTAGAGATGTAAACGTTACTGAGCCATTGGGGAACAGTGATCATGCTGCGATCCGTTTTGATGTGCACGTTGGGGGAAGAATACCAGGCAAATCTCTAACAAAAACCCTTGACTTCCGACGGGCGGACTTCCCTCAAATGAGGAGGCTGGTTAGAAGGAGGTTGAAAGGGAGGGTAAAAAGAGTCCAGTCTCTCCAGAGTGCATGGAGGCTGCTTAAAACAACAGTAATAGAGGCCCAGCAGAGGTGTATACCGCAAAGAAAGAAGGGTTCCACTAAATCCAGGAGAGTGCCCGCATGGCTAACCAGCCAAGTTAGAGAGGCTGTGAAGGGCAAGGAAGCTTCCTTCCGTAAATGGAAGTCTTGCCCTAATGAAGAGAATAAAAAGGAACATAAACTGTGGCAAAAGAAATGTAAGAAGGTGATAGGGGAGGCCAAGCGAGACTATGAGGAACGCATGGCCAGCAACATTAAGGGGAATAATAAAAGCTTCTTCAAATATGTTAGAAGCAGGAAACCCGCCAGAGAAGCGGTTGGCCCTCTGGATGGTGAGGGAGGGAAAGGGGAGATAAAAGGAGACTTAGAGATGGCAGAGAAATTAAATGAGTTCTTTGCATCTGTCTTCACGGCAGAAGACCTCGGGCAGATACCGCTGCCCGAACGGCCCCTCCTGACTGAGGAGTTAAGTCAGATAGAGGTTAAAAGAGAAGATGTTTCAGACCTCATTGATAAATTAAAGATCAATAAGTCACCGGGCCCTGATGGCATACACCCAAGGGTTATTAAGGAATTGAAGAATGAAGTTGCAGATCTCTTGACTAAGGTATGCAACTTGTCCCTCAAAACGGCCACGGTACCAGAAGATTGGAGGATAGCAAATGTCACGCCTATTTTTAAAAAGGGAAAGAGGGGGGACCCGGGAAACTATAGGCCGGTCAGCCTAACATCCATACCGGGTAAGATGGTGGAATGCCTCATCAAAGATAGGATCTCAAAACACATAGACGAACAGGCCTTGCTGAGGGAGAGTCAGCATGGCTTCTGTAAGGGTAAGTCTTGCCTCACAAACCTTATAGAATTCTTTGAAAAGGTCAACAGGCATGTGGATGCGGGAGAACCCGTGGACATTATATATCTGGACTTTCAGAAGGCATTTGACACGGTCCCTCACCAAAGGCTACTGAAAAAACTCCACAGTCAGGGAATTAGAGGACAGGTCCTCTCGTGGATTGAGAACTGGTTGGAGGCCAGGAAGCAGAGAGTGGGTGTCAATGGGCAATTTTCACAATGGAGAGAGGTGAAAAGCGGTGTGCCCCAAAGATCTGTCCTGGGACCGGTGCTTTTCAACCTCTTCATAAATGACCTGGAGACAGGGTTGAGCAGTGAAGTGGCTAAGTTTGCAGACGACACCAAACTTTTCCGAGTGGTGAAGACCAGAAGTGATTGTGAGGAGCTCCAGAAGGATCTCTCCAGACTGGCAGAATGGGCAGTAAAATGGCAGATGCGCTTCAATGTCAGTAAGTGTAAAGTCATGCACATTGGGGCAAAAAATCAAAACTTTCGATATAGGCTGATGGGTTCTGAGCTGTCTGTGACAGATCAGGAGAGAGATCTTGGGGTGGTGGTGGCCAGGTCGATGAAAGTGTCGACTCAATGTGCGGCGGCAGTGAAGAAGGCCAATTCTATGCTTGGGATCATTAGGAAGGGTATTGAGAACAAAACGGCTAATATTATAATGCCGTTGTACAAATCGATGGTAAGGCCACACCTGGAGTATTGTGTCCAGTTCTGGTCGCCGCATCTCAAAAAAGACATAGTGGAAATGGAGAAGGTGCAAAAGAGAGCGACTAAGCTGATTACGGGGCTGGGGCACCTTCCTTATGAGGAAAGGCTACGGCGTTTGGGCCTCTTCAGCCTAGAAAAGAGACGCTTGAGGGGGGACATGATTGAGACATACAAAATTATGCAGGGGATGGACAGAGTGGATAGGGAGATGCTCTTTACACTCTCACATAATACCAGAACCAGGGGACATCCACTAAAATTGAGTGTTGGGCGGGTTAGGACAGACAAAAGAAAATATTTCTTTACTCAGCGCGTGGTCAGTCTGTGGAACTCCTTGCCACAGGATGTGGTGCTGGCGTCTAGCCTAGACGCCTTTAAAAATGGATTGGACGAGTTTCTGGAGGAAAAATCCATTATGGGGTACAAGCCATGATGTGTATGCGCAACCTCCTGATTTTAGGAATGGGTTAAGTCAGAATGCCAGATGTAGGGGAGAGCACCAGGACGAGGTCTCTTGTTATCTGGTGTGCTCCCTGGGGCATTTGGTGGGCCGCTGTGAGATACAGGAAGCTGGACTAGATGGGCCTATGGCCTGATCCAGTGGGGCTGTTCTTATGTTCTTATGTTCTTATGTAGTATCGCGCTCTGGATGGTGGTTCTGGCACAGCGTCTAGTGTGGCTGAAAAGGCCGATTCGGGAGTGACAATCCTTTCCACACCGGGAGCAAGTGCAGTCTGTCCCTGGTCTGTCTCCCTGGCTATGGGCCTTCCTTCTTTGCCTCAGACTGTTGGCCAAGTGTCTCTTCAAACTGGGAAAGGCCATGCTGCACAGCCTGCCTCCAAGCGGGCCGCTCAGAGGCCAGGGTTTCCCACCTGTTGAGGTCCACTGCTAAGGCCTTCAGATCCCTATTGCAGATGTCCTTGTATCGCAGCTGTGGTCTACCTGTAATTTCTCCCTGACAGTCTAGCTTTCTGCAAGAAGGGAGCAGTAAATCATAATTTCCCCATTTGCGTACTCCTGCAGTGCAGTTCCAGGAGACTGTACTGTAGTGTGTGCTTTTTACAAAGGTGCAGATTGGCCTTAAATCCCTTTGGTGACTCAGCTACAAATTCACAGGACCAGGGGGAGAACTGTGTGAAAGACAGTTGTTAGTACCAGTCTCTATTGGCTGCCCTCAGAAAAGTCCTGTCTGAAATGAAAACATCCTTTTTTAATTCTCCTTTTGCCGACTAAACCCAAGACAGGATGGTTGTTCAATTTACAGTTCTTAGAGATGGAGGAGGAGAGAAGATTTGCTCTCTTTGCTGACCTTGATGGGAGCAAAGTGTGTATAATCCATTGGAAAATGTAATGAATAATGAATATCTAAGATAGATTCGATGCTTTTCATCCAAGAGCCGTCCCAGATTTTGCAAGAATAAACACGCACCGAGGCTTCACAAACTTTTAAGATGGAATATGAGACCAGAAAGGATATTGCAAAAAGGATATTAAAGGAAAAAAGAAGAAGACAAACCAATGGGGTTCATCCTGATTCTTATAAGAGGCTAATGTTTGTTCTGCCTTCCACTGTTCCAACAAAGGACGGCTTCCACTTTGTACATTGTGGAGATGTCACCAAAGCCTGTACTTTCAATAGGAATAAATAAGCTGGTTGTCGTTCGCTCCTAAACGATTTCAAAATGATCCACTCTCCCCCCCTCCACAGTACTGCTTAGCTCAAACCATTTTAGCTCAAACCATTTTGAGACCCTTGACAACTCTCCCAATGCTCTCTCTCCACACCAGCCAGCCACTCCCAACACATCCTTTACATGTTGGCAACCTTCAGTCTCGGAAGACTATGGTATCGCGCTCTGAAAGGTGGTTCTGGCACAGCGTCTAGTGTGGCTGAAAAGGCCAATTTGGGAGTGACAATCCCTTCCACACCGGGAGCAAGTGCAGTCTGTCCCTGGTCTGTCTCCCTGGCTGTGGGCCTTCCTTCTTTGCCTTTGTATCCTTTACATACACCTGCAATAATGGGAGGGGGGTGTTCTTTCTCCTCTCCTCAGAGTTGTGGAGACAACACAGCAATTTTTAAGTGTGCTGTACAATTTGTTTTTCTTCAAAGAGATCCAAGGAAAGGCAAAAAGACCTGGGGAATTGATAGCCCAGTCCTATCCCCCAGTGTCACCAATGGAGTGAACTCTGCATGCTGTGGTGGAAGAGGTGACCAGATGGCCTGGGAGACACAAGTAACATTTTTTTTTTACCTTCCTGTAAACCTTCCTGTTAACTGGCCCACTTCACCCCAGCACTGTCTGTTCTAGTGGCTGTCTGCTGATATTCTTTTGCATCTTTTTAGATTGTGAGCCCTTTTGGGACAGGGAGCCATTTAGTCATTTGATTTTTCTCTGTAAACCACTTTGTGAACATTTAGTTGAAAAGCGGTATATAAATACTGTTATTATTATTTATTATTATTCCTGTAGGCCACCTGGTCTCATTGGACTCATGACCCAGTGATGGCATGGCTTGTATTGGCAACCTTCAGTCTCGAAAGACTTGCAGATGGCATGGCTTATGCCAGCTTTTTGTATTGGCAACCTTCAGTCTTGAAAGACTCTGGTATCGCGCTCTGAAAGGTGGTTCTGGAACAGCGTCTAGTGTGGCTGAAAAGGCCGATTCGGGAGTGACAATCCCTTCCACACCGGGAGCAAGTGCAGTCTGTCCCTGGTCTGTCTCCCTGGCTATGGGCCTTCCTTCTTTGCCTCTTTGCCTCAGTCTGTTGGCCAAGTGCCTCTTCAAACTGGGAAAGGCCATGCTGCACAGCCTGCCTCCAAGCGGGCTGCTCAGAAGCCAGGGTTTCCCACTTGTTGAGGTCCATCCCCAAGGCCTTCAGATCCCTCTTGCAGATGTCCTTGTATCGCAGCTGTGGTCTACCTGTAGGGCGCTTTCCTTGCACGAGTTCTCCATTATGCCAGCTATTTTGTTGTAATAAGACCAAGAAGCTTCAGGGGGCATCCCTCAGAAAAGGGGAGTAGGACATTGGCATTCACCACTGCAGCCAAGATTCTGCAGTGAAGAGGAATGAGTGCTATCTGAGACCTATCTTCTCCAAAAGAAAGCATTGAGTATTGAATGCATTCAACATGGTGACTTAGACCTAAATCCTAACTAACTTCTGCGCATTGATACAGCTATGCCAATGGGGTATGTGCTGCATCTTGCAGTTGGGAGGCCTCCTCAAGGTAAGGGAATATTTGTTCCCTTTCCTCGGAGCTGCATTGCCCTTAGGTCAGTGCTGTAAAGTTGGTTAGGATCGCTCCCTTAATTTCGCAACACGGACTTCAGCCATTCTTGTGGCATACGTGTCCCACCAGCGCACTGTCTCAGAACAACTAAAGGCATAACCTTGTTAGAGGAAAAACTGGCAACACTATTTCTCTATAGGTGGATTCTCTATTTATTGAGGGGGTTCCTTGAACATGATGAAGACTTTGGCACCCTGGAGCATTTCCTACCCCCCTTTTTAAAATACCCATTTCTCCTGGCGCCCAATGACATCCTAATCAGCATGTATTGCATTTGGTAGCAGTTGAAGAGCTTCTGTATATTATTTATGAAGGAGGGTAAAGCTCTCTCACTCTCTTTCATGCGAGGAGATGTATATAAAAATTGAGGAGGGTTTTTTTTTGCAGTGTTTCAGTGCTTGATCCTTCTGATACGATCATTTCTTCCCAACAATTTCAATATGTTATTGCCAGGGGTATTATAAAACAAGGAGACATTTTCTTTAATATTGTATCTCTTTCTCTGCCGAATAAATGAAGTGTGCGCGCTTATGTTTTCCTTTTATTGATTTTTTTTTCTTATTTTGGAACGCGAGCATTAAATTAACTGTAGGGTTGAGGACAAGAGAAGAGGAAAGGGATTAATTATGTGACACCAGGGATGGATTGAGCGCCTGTGACTTGGGCTGTGGACAGTTTTACTCCACTGGCAGTCTTTGAAGAGGGTGCTAAAAACCGCAAAGAGAGTATTCCCTGCTTCCCCCCCACACACACACACAAAATAAATAAACCAAAACTGCAAGCCAGCACAATGACAGTGGCATAGCTAGAGGGGGTGCAGAGCACTAAGTTTTGCAGGGAGCCTCACCGCAGTGTGCAAGCAACCCCTCCCCTTTGGAGTCATTCTGGGCGGGGGAGCAAAAAAGAGAGGTGTATGCCTCCATTTTAATCCCCCCACCCAGAATGGCTCTGAAGGGGAAGGGGAGGGGCCATGTGCACGCTGCAGTGAGGCTCCCTGCAAAACATAGTGCTTTACACCCCCTCTAGCTATGCCTCTGTTGACAATCGCACCCAAAACTGTTTTGGTTGCCAGTTCAAAATGGGGGCTCAGGTGTAAAGTATAATGACAGGCCGGGGAGGGTGGCCTGTTTGATGGCAGGGACGGCAACCTCATCTGCCACCAAATTCTATCCCCCCTCCCAGGTTTCAGAGCTTGACACAGTTCTTTCAGTTCTGCACCAGCTAATGGGTCTACCAGCACCCAACATAGCATAAGGCAATGTTTCTCAAACGGTGGGTCAGGATCCACTAGGTGGGTCGTGAACCAATTTCAGGTGGGTCCCCATTCATTTCACCATTTTATTTTTAATATATCAGACTTGATACTACCAAGGTATGTGACTGCATTTGGGGAAATGTTACACACCTGTACTTTTAACAAGCTACTATGTATATTCTTTTAACAATGATAGTCAGTGGGACTTACTCCTGGGTAAGTGTGAGTAGGACTACAGCCTAGGATTGTAAAAAAAAATTTCCTGCTTGATGATGTCACGTCCAGTCATGACCTCACTTCCGGTGGGTCCTGACAGATTCTCATCCTAAAAAGTGGGTCCTGGTGTAAATGTGTGAGAGCCACTGGCGTAAGGGAACCAAAGTTCCCTTATCCCGGGTGGACGTTCAACTGCTTCGCTGGACCCATAGGATACGGTGATGGCCATTTTGGCACTGCAGGACCACTATGCTGCGGCCCTGATAGGATGGGGTTCTAAAAAGGGTCACTCCCCACATTTTACTGCAGTGAAAAATGGGGGGGGGAGGCTTTGGCTGTTTTCCCTTCCATCTGCACAACAGGGACTGACCTTACAGGGTCGTTGCAAGGAGTGCGAGAGAATAACGTCCATGAAGCACATTTTGAGCATTCGGAAAGTATTACATGTTTGGCTCAGGCCGGCAATAATGACGAGCGAACAGCACCTTCCTGCCTTTTAAACAGGCCACGTTTCACCGTCCCTGCTTCTCCCACTGGATGTCTGCTCGTCTCCTTCTACTCAACCCAAAGTGCCCCTTAGAATTGCTTCTTTCTGGTTTAATGCCATAATGAAGATGATTTCTTTTGCCTCCTCAAACTCCCGTCCCACAGCTAATAGGCTCCAGCAGCCGTAACAACCTGCAACCTTCCAGTACGCCAAGGCTCTACTCCAGAAATGAAACAAAATTGCACTTAAACCAATTTGCCTCTGACCTCAGGCACGGAGCCTTCAGTTCTGGTAAGCTGTTAATGCCATCATGTCAGATGTGTTTGCCGACACACGCGTCCCTCCCTCCACAGCTGCCAACTGTGCGTGGAAACTGGGCAAGGGAGCGGGCTCGGTCCTTTTACTAATTCAGGAGAGTGTTCCATTTGGATTCCATCTGGCTATCTAGCAGCTTCTTTTCTGAGGCTGAACATCAGAATGCTAATTAACCAGTGAGGAGGCTGAGCCATGCGTCATCATGTTTATTTTGCGCCACCATGTGCAGGTGGCAGAATGGGATGGTCACCTTTTAGAGGGGGAATGCTGGTCAACATTACTGGCAGTGGGAGTGGGGGGTGCTCCTCCTTCCAGATGACAGCCATGATTTAAAAAAAAAATTTTTTTTCCCACAATTCATCTCTAAATGATGTCACATCAATGATGCAGTGAGGAAAGATAAATGGCAGCCACAAGTGGTGGAAAGAAAGAAAGAAAGAAAGAAAGAAAGAAAGAAAGAAAGAAAGAAAGAAAGAAAGAAAGAAAGAAAGAAAGATTAGCCGGGGACAAATTCAATATATAGTAGAATATATCTGAGGATTGTGTGTCCATGGTTTCAATTATCTGCAGTTTACCACAGCCTGAAAATAATAAAAGGAAAATTTTAGAAATAAACAAATCATAAATTCCAAATTGTGCACTGTTTTGAGTTACACAGTGAGAACTTCCTACCATGTTGCACTCATGACTCATCTCTTTCTATTCTCTGTAGCGATGCTGGCCCACTTTATTCATGTCCAGCTCGCCTCTACTGTACTCGCTGTTCGCATTCGTTGTCAGGTTATCACACTGTTGTTGGGAAAATAACTTTATATATAGGGTTCACTACTATCTGCAGTTTGGGGCATCTGAGTTAGGTCTTGGAGCATATCACCTATGAATACAGAGGAACTACTATATGTGCAACCTCCTAATTTTAAAAGTAGGCTATCTCAGAATGCCAGATGCAAGGGAGGGCACCAGGATGCAGGTCTCTTGTCTTGGGTGCTCCTTGAGGCATCTGGTGGGCCACTGCGATACAGTAAGCTGGACTAGATGGGCCGTTGACCTGATTCAGTGGGGTTTTTCTTATGTTCTTAGGACAGGGAGTAGGAACAGAGATTTGTCTGCACCCATAGAGGGAACTAGAACTCTTCTCAAGAGGCTGTCTGGCTTAGAGATGCTGGCTAGTAACCCCTTAGGCTTAGAGTGCAAAGTCAGCCTCGAAGGTTGCCCAGTTTGGGAGAAGCAGTGAAACGGTTTCTCAAACCTACTTAGGGGTTGGGATGAAGGGTCTGGAATTATCACTGAGCAATCTATACACAGCCATTTTCAACTGATGTGCCACGGCCCATTGGTTTCTCGCAAAAAGTCTCCAGGTGTGCTGCAGGAGTTTGGAGCACAAGCAGTTCAAAATCCCTGAAAAACTTTTCCATGTTCTGCAGCTTTGTTTATAAGACAATTGTCTGAAATACCAAAGAGTCTGTCCCTCTTCGTCAGCTGGTGGAGGAAAAGGAACAGACAATTCATTAGGATAGACAGTTGCCCTACAAACAGAGTGGCAGAACTCAGATGAGTCTCCCAGAAACCAGGAGTGACACCACAACAGGTAAAGACCATAGAGGTCAGTGTGCCATGAGAAGAAAAATGTTGAAAATTTGCTAATCAATAGCTTTGAGTCAGGGTGGGAATGCCTGGAGGACTAGACCAGGGGTCTCCAAACCCCGGCCCGTGGGCCAGATGCAGCCCACAGCAAGCCTCTTTCCAGCCCATGGCCAACCTCTTGACCCCTGAAAGCCTCTGGCCCACTCAACTGAACATGACCAGAACTGGGCTCTGATTGTGTCTGGAGGGTGTTCTGAGGGCCAGAGAAGTTGAATGAATGTACCCATTCATTCATTTATTCACTCATCTAAGTTCCAGCTCTAATTTATTTATTTAAATTTTATATTTAAATTTTTTTCCCGGCCCTCCACACCATGCCAGATATTTGATGCTGCCTCTGGCCAAAAAGTTTGGAGACCCCTGGACTAGACAGTGGTTTGCTGTGAACCTCCAGGTTCACAGCCTGCACTAATGGGGAAAAAGAGTGTTTACAGATTTTTAATTGGCATTGATTTCAATAAATGTGGCCCATTCATTCATTATAGGGCTACCTTCTCGGTGGCTGAAACTTCTGGAACAGTTGACACCCAAAAGCTGTGGCCGTATATTGAACAATACCCTGCATTGTGTATACTGATTCTCTGGGGTTTCAGATGAATTTCCTATGCTCTGCCTGGAGATGCCAGGGATTGAAAGTGGTACCTTCTGTTTTCCAAGAACATGCTCGATGACTGACCAATGGCTTCCCTACCCAAACAAATCTTGAGCTACAGCTTTTCTATGGTGGGCGGTTTGACTGGAGAGAGGCAAACAGTATTGTATGGATGAGGACGCGAGAGATGGAGGCAACGGTACAGCCTCACCCAAACCGTTCATCCATCAAATCAGCCTCTCGCAATATCTGCAGCTGCGTAGAGTGTGCTGCATCGTCTCTCCACCCCTTCCCCGCTGGTAAATCACCCCCCTGGGCCACACTTAATCATGGGCATTTTCAAGCCACTTTCAAGAGCCCTGTACAGATAATAAGCAAGCGAGCCCTGGCTGGCCTGGCAGGCCTGCTGAGATAACCACACATCTGGAGAGCTGTGAGGAGGGCAGCGAGGCAGAGAGTCTACCTGGAAGCAGCAGAGGAGAGACTGGCCGATCGCAGCGTCTCAGAATCTCTGAACAGCTCAGGCAACCAGCAGGGGGCAAATAGTCTCATTTCAAGACTGTGTTAACAGCTAGTCTGTGTTCAAAATGGGAGGAGGTTGAGAGATGGTTTGCTGTATCATATTCCAGTGCTCTACATATGCAACAAAAAAGGCAGCTCTGGGACGGTCTGTAGGAGAAGCACACACCCATAGGGGCAGCATCAAATTTTCTTTCTTTCTACCTACCTACCTACCCACCCCAGGGTAGGCTGGACTCCAAAATGCTACTAGCAACATGTCCACATGCTTGAGCATGCATAGGAAGATTGGGGGCTTTACCCTCTTTTGATCAGCAAAATGCACACTCACCTGTTGCTCCCCTATCCTCTTACACATTGGCGCTTCTCATCCACAGTTTTTCCATCAGCAGATTTGACTTACCGCGGATGGTCACAGCAGACAAGAAGGGCCCTGTGGATCATTTAAATTTTTAAAAAGCATGTCCTTTTAAAACACAGTTTTAAAAAAAGCTTTTTCTTATCATTGTAGAATTGCAGGCAGGCAGGCTCTGGGGATTAGAATGGTTATTTCCCGGTCATACCAGCATTGCGACCCACTGCCTTGACCACCCCAGAATGCAACGTGGAAGCATTTAATCACTTTTGTGTTGCACCAGGACGCTTTGTAAAAATAAAATGCAAATTTGATTATCCTCGGTTTTTGGCATCTATTGGGGTTCTGTTCCCAGAACTCCAGCGGATGCCGAAAACCTTGGATAATCAAATCCCAGAACCCCCCGCCCCCTGCAGAAGTCAAGTTCTGACTATATTTCATTTAGGTATTCCTACAAAGTATACTCCACTTTTCTCCACTGATATGCACTCAAAACGGCATTCAGAAATAAATCACATTCCTCTGCGGATGAGAAACATTTATATGCTACAAGTCTGACATGAAAAAGATGCATTTCTTTTAGTTCTTCGATATTTGAACATTAATTTCAGAATGACTAGTAAATAGCTGTAATGTTCATGTGTGAATGTGCAATAAAAATGTATTTTTTAAAAATACAGAAGGCAACCTTGGGCAACAACTTGTGTTTTCTGCTTCTTGATTTCTTCTTCTCCTTGTGCTGTTTTCAGTCCAGTGGGGATAGAAGCAAGGAATGCAAGCAAGGTCAGGCAAGGGTTAACTTCCAAGAGCAGCCACCAAAGTTCAGAAGCAGCAAATCTCATTCCTGTCAGGGGATCAAGTTCCAAAAGAAGATGAACCTGGTTGTTTGAGCTGTGACTTCCTAAGGTTTAGTAAAGCTGAATGGATCTTTGGGGGCAGCTGACCAAGTGCCCAAGAATTTGGGCTTCTGTTGTGAACATAAGACCAAAAGAAGATGGGCTAAAGGCCCATCCAGTCCAGCTTCCAGTGACTCACAATGAACCACCAGATGCCTCAGGGAGCACACAAAACAACAAGATACGTACCTGCATCCTATTGCACCTGGCATTCTGAGGTCACCTACTTCTAGAACCAGGAGGTTGCACATACCCATCATGGTTTGTAACCTGTGATAGTCTTTTCTTCCATAAGCATGTAGGCCAGATACCATCACCATGACCTGTGGCAAGGAGTCCCACACTCCTGTGGCACCTGTGGGAAATGCAGCTCAGTCTGCAATGCTTGGTGGTCCAAGAAGGGAAATTCAAGAGCATGGCTGCCCTGAATTGCAACCCCCTTCCCCCTCCTGAACCTCTGCCTTCTGCCTTGGCAGGCCACAGTTCCATCAAGTTTTGCATTGTCTGGGACTGCCTGGCAGATGCTCTTCAGGCAGGGATCTCTGCCAGCCCTCTACTGGACAGGGATTGGCACAGGGATCCTTTGCATACAAAGCAGGTGCTTGACCACAGAGCTACAGCTCCATCCCCAATGGGGCCTTTGGGTGTGCCATGTGCAGTGATAAGCCTGAGCCTCTCGCTGAAATCTCCAAACTATGTGTGCAAGCGCTTCTTCACAGGCCCTGCCAAAGGGGCTCACACACATCACCGATGACAAGTCGGGCAAGTACCAGAGGTGAACTGAGAACCCTCTCATCCGTCCTGCCCCAAACCTTCCTGCCTTATAATCCATCTCCTTCTCTTTTCCGCTGGGTCTGTTTGCTGTGTAATGAAACCTCCATGTCCTGTCATCTAAAATATACTCTGACAATTGCTGCAAAACTTCCCCAGGGGGGACACGACTGTGCAGCCAGCTGCTAAAGAGATTAGTCTGCTGCCACGTGGCAGGCTGCAAGTCTGGCCTCAGTGTTGTCGAGACGGATCCTTTTCAAACGCGTCAGCGATGCTCTTTTGTAGCAAACCTCGATACTGCTTATTCCCCAATCACCAGCAGCTTTTTTCTCTCCACCAGATGGACAGGGAAGCAAGTTGTGTGGGTAGCAAACTTGGGAGCAAGCCTGTGAAAGAGGGAATTTTCCAGAGGTTCCTCTGATCTTGGATTTGCTTTTTCAATTTTAAGCTAGTGATTGTGGTGGGACAGACACTTCTTTTTAACAGATTGTGTGAATATTCACTTTCTAACAATAGTATTTGGGTCCATGGTTGCATCCAGCTACTGCTGCTGTGGCAGTACTGTTTTCCTGCTACCTCTTCCTCTTTATTGAGCCACAGAGGTCAGGGATCTCGATCTTGTCCAATAAATGGGAACCCTCAGAAATCTGAGCGCAGGTAATGGGCACCACCACAAAAAAGCCACTGAGAGGGTGGGACCAGTCGCACAGAATGGAAGCTCCAGAGGGGCAACATATGATTGTGAAAATTGCAGTGTGTGGGGGGGGGATGGGGTGAAACTCTACCTATAATTTATAACTATGGATACCATTTTGTCAAAAATGTAATTACATTATACTGAGAACTCAGGACATTGAGACATCAAAAGCACATATTGACATAAGAACATAAAAGCCCAGCTGGATCAGGCCAAAGGCTCATCTACTCCTGTTTCCTGCATCTCACAGTGGCCCACCAGATGTGTCAAGGAACACAACAACAACAACAACAGTATTTATATACCGCTTTTCAACAAAAAGTTCACAAAGCGGTTTACAGAGAAAATCAAATATCTAATGGCTCCCTGTTCCAAAAGGGCTCACAATCTAAAAAGATGCAACACCAGCAGATAGCCACTAGAAAAGACACTGCTGGGGTAAGGTGGGCCAGTTACTCTCCCCCTGCTAAATAAAAGAGGAGCACCCACTTGAAAAAGTGCCTCTTAACCAGTTAGCAGGGGTTAAGAGGTTAAGCAGGGGTTAACACACAAGACAAGATACCTGCATCCTGGTGCCATTCCTTTGCCAGGCTGTATTAATATCAACAAAATATTTATGTAGGTTGTAATTTTGCACTGTGCTACTTATGCCAAAATCAGGTGGAAGACAATGACGCTTCTCCATCTATAAGTGAACAATTGCCCCCTTTCCTACTTTTTAGCTTGCAGCAACCTAAAGGCATAGGACAGAGTTAGTCGGACAGGAGGGCTCCATCCAACACCACCACAGGCCCATGGGTACCTCTTGGGGAATGTCTAACATAGATGATCCCATCCAAAAAGTTATCAAAAATGGGTGGGTTGAATATTCAACTACATTACCAGTCAGAGTTGGTGATGTGATGGCATCAATGAATCTAACTGAGGGCAACTCAGAGTAATTTATCTTAAATGTAAGCCTTTTCAAGGCATGCCAGAAAATCCCTGAACTGGGGCGCAGTATATTGATATTTCTAACTAATATTCACACAAAAACAGATTGTTTCAGTTCAAACCTGGTGCAACCCCTAGAGAAAAGATAGGAGATCCCAGAATCAGTATTTTGGGGGCACTGGGATACCTGGGAATTTCAAAGAAATAGAGACATAAAGATATCCCCTTGGTTGCCCCTAAATCCAAGAAAAGAATTAAACTCATTTGCAAGTTAAATAAAACAAAACTCTCCTTTACTTGCTCCAAGCCCAAGTCCTTGATCAGAGTTCAGTTTTCAGGAGACACTGAGACCAGAATAATTTTCTCTTTTCTTTCTTTCCCTGCTGCCAAATGCTTTATGAGAACACATAAGAACAAAGCTAAACTAAACAAGCTTTGACTTTGCTTTTTCTCATGGCTAATTATGTTTATTGCAATAATTGCTAGAAAACTGCTTCATGGAGATGCTGTAGAACCACAGACAACAAGGGGAACAAAGGACAGAACAAGTTTCCCCATTTAGACTTGACTCTCAACTTTGAGAAGAGAGAAAGAAAATAGGCAGAGGAAGAGATAATCAGAATTAAAGTGATTTATTTATCTAGCTTTTGTACAGTGCCCAGGAATTTGTAAGTGCTATATAAATAACAATTGGGAACACAAAATTATGTAGGCCAAGTACAGTTGTTTGTAATCTAATCTGCTAATCTTGTTGTGCAGTTTTAAGGAACCCATTAGATTCTGGCCGGTCCCACTGTTTCAAGAGGTTTTCTCAAGGTGGTAAGTCTTTATGTTCGGGCTGCCTGGTAGAACCTGCCCATTTCCCTGAGATTTCTGAGATGGGACCTGAGGATATCACAACATGGAGCCTGGTGATGTAAAAAAAATAGACAGCTCCTGAAAAATGGGGGGGGGGGCAATCAGTAAAGAAGTAAGACCCCTCATCAGAAAAGAAGGAGAGGTGGTCTCAGCATGGCCTGAGATGGAGTTTGCTGCCCTCTTCTCCCTGAGCCATTGTTGACAAATTAGCAATGTACTCTTTGCTGATGAATCGTGATAACTTTATCACATCCCATGTGTGCAGGAGATCTCTGCACATGTGAGCTGAAGCCCATTTATTATTATTATTTATTATTATTATTAACAGTATTTATATACCGCTTTTCAACAAAAAGTTCACAAAGCGGTTTACAGAGAAAATCAAACAAACAACGAATGGCTCCCTGTCCCAAAAGGGCTCACAATCTAAAAAGATGCAAAAGAACACCAGCAGACAGCCACTAGAAAAGACACTGCTGGGGTGAGGAGGGCCAGACTCTCCCCCTGCTAAAAAGAGGAGCACCCACTTGAAAAAGTGCCTCTTACCCAATTAGCAGGGGTAAATCAAACAAGCTTCTGGAACAGGACAGAGCCACACTGGCTTCCTGGTCTGTTGTAGTAGGAAAGTTCTTTTACTGTGTCTAGTGAAAGGACAAACCATCTTTTGTATTTTGGGTCGGTTTTGACAAACAGCCAACTTGATAGCTTGCACGTGGACAGTGATAGGTGATATTTCCTGTTTCTTGGGAAGCTGAGGATGCTTCCTGAATGGCTATTAATGGCCAGAGAACAATTCTTCCATGGCTTTCAGATACTGAGCTGGCTACCCTATGCCCACCTGAGAAAAACTGGAGAAACAGGTCATGTTGGGTAAATAAGAAACGCTGTGCCTGAAGCCATGGGACTCAGTGGTGTCACTAGGGTTTGTGTCACCCAGTGCAGGTGACCAGTGTGTCACCCCTCCCATGATGGACCCCTTCCCATGCAGTGGGTGGGGCCACGCCCCATGTGGTGATGCACCACTGCCCACCCCACTGGTTTTTGGGTCATAACTTTTGATAGAATAGAAGTATTTCAACATGGTTTCTTTCATTGCATTCTGCATGAAATTATACATCAAATGATATATAACATGATGGTATTATTCAAAAAAAAAACACCAAGATTTAAAACTTTTTGGCCAGTAATTATGTCACCCCCTTCGTGCAGTCACCCATTGCAGCCCACACCCCCTAGAAATTTCACTGATGGAACTTGTCCTTGGCTTGACATTGATTCCATCCTTGGAGCTTGACCTACCTTGCCCTTGCCTGTTTGAGCTAAGCCTTTGTCTTCACAGCTAGCAAACAAAGAACAGGCCCTTGTGAAGAACTATCACTCACATACTGCTACGAGCATGTGGCAGAGGTGAATTCTGATGTGGGGACTTCCTAGTTCATGCTCACAATGTTAACTAGTCTTCTTAAAAGCTGAACTGCTAACTCAAACTTTCAGGCAAGCGGAAAGGGAAAATCAGGGGTTACTCCATAGCACCCTCAATCCTTTTGTGCCTGGATGCCCCCTCTGAAGGTCATGCTACAAATGTCAGCTTTCTCTTCTTCTTTTGAAGGCAGTGCTGTCAGAGCTGCAGGAAGAGGCCGAATCAGCCTATCCGATAGTGCAAACAGGCAGCTCGTTCATGCGGCAGAACTTGGCAGTCAGTATGCAACTGGCGACCCATCTCCTGGCACCAGACAAGTGGCCCAACCGAGCAAGTGACAGCTACTAACCAGCCATCTCCCAACTTGGCCCAGATCTGACCTGACGTCTCAACCAATGCGCAGAGTCTAGTTGGGCGCATTACCTAGGTATGATGATGAAGCAGGGCTGGCAGACACAACCAACCGGCATTGTGCCTGTTTTGAGGAAGGCTGAAATGCAAGCAAGCAGCATCCGGCTCAGGCTGAAGTCTTCAGGCCAGCATGAGCCAATTCCACGTGCAAAGGACACAAGCTTGGAAAGAACAAGCCACGTGTGACATAGGTTAGTCATGCCAATTACTGCAGAGCTGGAGGGCTCCCAAAAGTGGCTGCACAAAGGTCAAGCTCAGCAGTAGCACAGGAAAGAATAATTGCTAGAAACCGTCAGAGGTTGCAGGCCTCGAGGCGTTCTTGCTGACTGTGTAGCTCAGCCTCAGAAGTTATCTCAGGACGCAGGCTCTAGATGTGTGGAATGCAACTATGACTGCTGATAAGGATGGGCAGGAATGGAAAAATGTCCTAGTTTTGATTGAAGGTCTTTGGGTAGCAGTTGAAATTCCCCAGGTGCTTTAGCTGTGGAGGAATCTCCACATTTACTGAGAACTTCACTTTAGGTGAAGTTGACTTTAGGTGAAACTTGCTTACGACCAATGAATGTGTAGAACCTCCTCGAAGATGTGTCTAATCTTATAGAATATCTTTTGGCTTATCACAAAAAAAAAAAAAAAAATTCCTTTGGATAATCAAGGTTTCCACTCCCCAGTTCCACTGTCAGTTCCCCAGTTCCACAGTCCCAGTTCTCTATGGAGAACTCGTGCAAAGAAAGCGCCCTACAGGTAGACCACAGCTGCGATACAAGGACATCTGCAAGAGGGATCTGAAGGCCTTAGGGGTGGACCTCAACAAGTGGGAAACCGTGGCCTCTGAGCGGCCCGCTTGGAGGCAGGCTGTGCAGCATGGCCTTTCGCAGTTTGAAGAGACACTTGGCCAACAGTCTGAGGCTAAGAGGCAAAGAAGGAAGGCCCATAGCCAGGGAGACAGACCAGGGACAGACTGCACTTGCTCCCGGTGTGGAAGGGATTGTCACTCCCGGATTGGCCTTTTCAGCCACACTAGACGCTGTGCCAGAACCACCTTTCAGAGCGCGATACCAGAGTCTTTCGAGACTGAAGGTTGCCAATACGCCACTCCCCAGGTGTATGTTCCACAGACATTCCTCAAGAACTCTCAAAGTAGGGCCAGAAAGTGCATTAGTATTGGGGGCAGGACTAGAGATAGCTTCTGCATCCCCCCCCCCCCAGCTCCTTTAGTAAATGCAGGGTGCATTATGTGAGCCTTTACAGCCCAATCCTAACCTGCACTGAAACAGACTGGCCTGCGCTGTATCCAGCACAGGTCTGAAGGTAGAGGGAGTGCAACTTCAGTAAGGGAACTTATGTCCTCTTACCCAAGTAATGCCCAAGTCACCTCAATGGGGCTTCTCGGTTCTGTGCCAGCAAAATTGCTGGTGTAGATCTGAGAAAACCGGTATAATGATGGGCTGCCTGGGAGGGGGCTCTGGCCTGCCTGTCAGAGGCTGGTCCCAATACACTCCCAGGGCGGTCTGCCTACTGGCCTGCCCACCCTCCCCCACCCCAAAACGCCCCCATTCCCTCCCCATTCCAAAATGCCCTACCTAATCCCCTTTGCCAGACTCCCCAGTGCAAAGTCAGCCTTGCCTGGTGGGGATATGTCACAGGGAGGCCTGCGCATTCTCATGCCAGCCCCCCAACTCCTAAGGAGGTGCACACATGCCTCACAGCACGTTTGTGACACTCCCAGGCCAGCACAAGAGACTTGCGCTAGCCCAACAAGTGCTCAGGATTGCCCTCTTATTCTCACTCACAGCAGCACACGGAGAGGAGGACAAAGAAACCAGATGCCTGCCCTCTTCAGCAACCCACCAGCCAGAATCAGTGTTGTGGGCATGCACTGGGGAACTGAGCTGTTGCACCACTCAGCCCCGGAAAGGGTTCGGAGAGACAGATTCAAGAAGGCCTCTTTTGCAGTCTTCTGTTTCATTTTGCTGCCTTCACAGACTATCCAAAGAGAGTCCTCCCCCCCCAACAAACAGCCAGATCTTGGTTTCAGGATTAGGGGGCTGGAAGCACCGAGAATTTGAAGGCAAAAGACTGAAAGTTACAAAACATATTCCTGGGAAGTCAATATGAAGGGTGGCAGCCTGGTGTGTCCTTGACCAAAGGAGACATCAAAGGCATGTGTAGTGATTTAGCCCTTTATGGATGGACATCTCTATGATTAGCAGAGCTAATCAATTAAGAGAGAGAGAGAGAGAGAGAGATTCCCTCCCCTCCTGGTGTCTTTAGCACACCCCACCCCTCGGCTTTGAAGAGCTTCTTTCCAGCTGTGTTGGCTGAGTTATAAAAAGCTTGACATATTGATGGAAAGTAGACTTGAGTGTGGAAGCTGGTGACAAAAACACCCATCCTATGCCAAGATTCTCCTCAGTTTGAACAGTTGCTAACTGGAACTCCTGTACATGAACATGGGAAAGTGGGCAGAACACACCAATCTTGTTTATGGTTGAGATTGTATTTCATATGTTGTTTGCTACCTTGACAGCCATTGGCTATATGTATATAAAGTGGGATTAAAATACTCTAAATAAGAAAGCTCCTGTGTCTGTTCTTGTTGGGCCTTGAAGGGGAGGTCTACAGAAGCCCCCCATCACCTTCTCATGATACCTTAAGGGTGCCTACCAAAGTTTCACCCCCCCCCCCTTTTTTGGCATTGTACCTGCCATGGAAGGATTAGCTTAGCTTAATTTCATGTACACTTAACCAAATCAGACACAGGTTAGCCTCTTCTGCCAGTGCAGAAGAGTTTGGCCACAGGAGACAACTTGCTTTGGGAGTGCTATCTTTCAGTGACTACCCACCTAGTCTCAGGATTCATGATTTCATTGCATTGGAATTGCAACAGATTTTTAATAATTAAACTGTGTCCAGCATCTACTTTTGCCAATACTCAGAACTCTGTTCTGCCTCAACGGTTGTCCAAAATTGTCCTCGAACCATCAGCCTTTGGCACAGTTTCATTTTGCTTTGACAGTTGTTACGCGGCAAAAACTTTCTTCCCCCCTTTCTTGAGTCATCTCCAATTTGATCGTTGGATTTTATTTTATTTTTTTTTGCATCAGATTCTACTCCTTTTCATGGTCCTTTTTCCCCTTCAGGCAACATTGTTGAATTTTTATTCTCTCAGCCTCAAGCAAACATTTGCTTGCTTTCAAAGAGGAAGCCGCCTCAGGTGGTGCTCAGAAGTCCAGGGGGGGAAGCCCAGCTGCATAAACCGCCCTATTCATAATTAGGAGAAGATGAGGAGGAATGTCCAATAACGAGATTCGCTCTACCCCAGTGGTTAGGGGGATGCAGGCCGCACCCACAAAGGGAGGTGACCCAACCACTGGCCAAAATTTTTTAAATCTTGGCATTTTCGAATAATACCACTAAGTTATATCATTTGATGTGTGATTTCATGCAGAATGCAATGAAATAAACCGGGTTGAAATATTCTATTCCATCACAAGTTATAGCCAAAAAACCAGTGGGGCAGGGCAATGGTGTATCACCACGCCCACTGCCTGGGGTGTTGCCCCACCCACGGCATGGGAGGGTGCCCATCTTGGGGGTGACGCATTGGCCTCCCGCACCAGGCAGAGCAAACCCTAATGACTCCACTGCTCTACCCCATTCACCAGTTCAGCATGATGCTGAAAAAAGAAGTTGCGCAATCTACTAGAGTTGGCCCTTCTCATCCAATTTTGAGTCAACACAATTTTGTTGTGTTGAGTCAACACAACTTTGTTGTGTTTGAGTCAACACAATTTTGTTGGGTCCAATTTTGTTTCAACACAGGCCACTTCATTAGCCTGTCAATGGCCATGGGGGTTCTTCTCCATAACTCCCCTGAGATCTGCCTGTAGTGGAGGACGTCCCACCTTTTTTACCTAAAGTGAATATTTACCAGCAACTCTATGTAGAACCCAGGACCCCCTATTTTTCAGAATCCTGGATAGGCACACAGGGGCCCATGCACTTTAAGAAATTCACCCCATATAGATCAGTGGGACTGACTTTTGAGTCAACCTGGATAGCCATGACCAGACTGGGGGGGGGGGGTGGGATTTAGAAGTTAACAGTTCTGGTTTACGTCCATGGGGCACCTCTCATTAAAACCAAGCTTTACTGCGAGTGCCTTCTCATTACAACTGGCAGAAAGCTTTCGCCTCTGGGAACACTGCTATAATGAGGGCAAAGTGTATGACTGGAAAAAAAAAAAACAGCTTCTAATAGCTCATTAGTAAAATTGACTGTTGTTCCCTCAGTTTGACTAAAGATCTAAGGACAGGCCCTGTCCTGCAGTGATGCAGTGTTAGAATCGTGATGAAGTTGTGTCATTCCTGAAGGATTTTCTGCCTACAGGAACTTAGAGCTAAATCACACAAACTGAAGGGTCACGCTGCTTTTGCAGGGCTGTGCCCTTTCAGGCTGCAGGTAGGGGACCCCTACCTGACGGTTTTCTGTGATTATTTTAAAAGCTGCACACATTAGCAAGCTCATGTGTCAGAGAAAAGTACTGGGGTATTGGAAGTGTCCAGGGACGGCAATGACCTGGGCACATTTGGCTGGGACACAGTGGTCCAAGATGCAACGGTCCTGTTTCTAGGAGGGTTACCTCTGTTTGTGATGTGGTGGTGACAAATGTGCACAAAGAGGTGAGTGTGAGTGCAGAAGGAAGCAGCCCACATTCAGACCTGAAGTTTGAGGTAGCACAATCCAACAATGGTTCTAGCAGGTGGGAGAGCAGACCATGGGCTTCATCTCCCCCAAGTACCAGCTGGTAGGGACATGGAGCATCTGGCTGATACCAGGTCACCACTGCTAACAGGATGCTGGGCTAGTCAAACAACATGTGACATCAAGCTTGCCATTAAGAGATGGGCTTAAAACAGGAAGTAATCAGGATTCAGGAAGAAGATCAGGAAGTAAGCAGGAAGATCCCCCTTTTTGCAGAAAAAAAACTACTTGTGGGGGCCTGCTCCAGACTGGAACCTTCCCATGTGTGAGCAGGGGGACATTTCTCTCTTCTTCCCATTCCCATTTCCCTGGCCAAAAAGTAAAAATAAAGCTCTTTAAAGTGGTCATTTGCAGACATGAAACAGACATTTCAGGGGCAAATAACAGCTCCGGAAAGGGTGGTTTGGGGGGCAGGAAAATGACACAGGGGCAAGGGCTAACACTCCTCATGCACCAGAATCCCAATCCATATCCCTCCCCAACTGCATTTTGGCAGAAAAGAGTTTTCTGGAAGTTTCCAGTTCAGCTTTCAGCAATGGGCTTGACATAACCTCCGATTTGGCGCTCTGTCATGTCCAGCAATGTAGTACCTAAATACCAATCAATGAAGTAAATTTTGAAGATTTACTGGTGCAAACAGCCAGAGGTCCCACATGGGTGTCCCACAGAGGTCCCACATGACACCAGCAACTCCCAGAAACTGCAGCAGAGAGCAGGTAAGGTGGAGGACCAGGAAGTTTGGGGGAGGGGAGGGGAGGGGAGCAGGCTGAATCAGGGAAGGTTCAGAGGAGGGAAGGGGAAGATCTCAGCAGCAGCAGCAGCAGGTGGATCCCAGACCCTCTCCCCCTTTCTTGGCTCAACCCTCTCCCCTCCCCAGGCAGGAATCTCCTAAGAGTTCTGCTAGCAAAAGAGCCGGCGTAGGTTCAAGCACTGATGTACCGGGGGAGGGGGATAAAGGTTGCAAATGCGCCAGGTGGCATGGGGAGGGGGCAGCACTGAACCACCATCCACTTCCCCGGGGCAACCCCCACCGTAGCACCCTGTACAGAGACCTTATACAGAGGCCTAAGCATCACTTCTGGTTTTTGCCCAAAGAGGGGTTTAAAGGTCTTCAGAAGGCCTTTGGAGGGCCAGAGAAGGCCAGATGCAATGGTTGGGGGGGCAGCATTCTGCAGTCCTGGCCCTGGGTGACACAGGGCCCAGGATCACAAGTGGGTTCAAGGAGGCCCATTAGTGACCAGGCAGCATACAGAGAGGAAGAACTAAACTTACTTCTCCCAGGGCACCTGGTCATTCCCCCTCTCAAGCATGCACCACATGCTCCGTGAGCGCAGCTGCCTTTTATAAACGGGTTGGGGACAGGGTTGTGCCATTAGATTCTTAGACTGCACAGCTTCTAGGCAGACTTTGGTACACAATTTTTTTCCTAGAAATTAGTCAGTGCCAAGGACCCATTAGGAGATTGGATTTTCTTGCAGCAAAACATCAGCCACATGGATATGAAAATCCAATGATTTTTCACCCTGATCCCTTTCTGGCTTGTGCGATGACATCTGGGAAGTACTTGAGTACAATCATTCCCTAACTTAGTGCAGAGAGTTCCAGTGCATTTGTCCACGTCCTATTAATAAAGGTCTGCTGGAGAACGAGTGTAAAGGGGAGGAGAGGTAGGGAAGGGAGGCGGGAGGAATGCAGAAAGGATTCGACCCAGGTTAAGTCATAATTGTAAGAAATTGTTTTGACATTATGTTAATGCATGTCAGTGCATTATCCCCAATTTAAAGTTAATCACTAAAATTACCCTTGTGGTTCCTGGAAAAAAAAAATCTAAAAGCCTTAATGAAATAAGATTTGTTGAGGTGTGAATAATATAGGCATGGAGGTACACAAGTGAACTGCAAAGCAAAGGGCCCGCTTTAACTCTTTGGTGTTGCAGTCTCAGTAACACAATCCTTCCCTTTGCTCGGATGCAAAAATCTGACCCCAGGACAGATGTTGGTATTAGAGTTGAAAAGAACCTCCCATTTTCTATACGTGAAAATCCTTTATCAGTGTTTCTCAAACAGTGGGTCAGGACCCACTAAGGCTTCAATTCTAACTCACACTTTCCTGAGAGTCCTGTTGGCAACCTTCAGTCTCGAAAGACTATGGTATCACGCTCTGGATGGTTGTTCTGGAACAGCATCTAGTGTGGCTGAAAAGGCCGATTCCTGAGAGTAAGCCCCATTGAACAAAATAGGACTTACTTCTGAGCAGACCCGGTTAGGATTGTGCCCTAAGTGGGTCATGAACCAATTTCAGCCTATTTCATTTCAACGTGCATTTTATTTTTAATATCTTAGACTTGATGCTACCAGGGCATGTGACTGCATCTGGGGAAATGTTACAGGTCTGTACTTTGAACAGGCTACTATATATGTACTTTTAACACTGATAGTCAATGGGGCTTACTCCCGGATAAGTGCAGATAGGATTTGGGATGTTTGGACCATTTTTTTTAACAGATTAGCAACTGCTTGGGAGGGTTAGGAGGGCTCTTCATTTTAAATAAATTTTCAAACTTGTTCTTATTGTAAACTTTTAGTTTACTTACTAACTTAATTGATTAGATTTTGTCATCTGACGGTGTCAAAAATTTGCCTGCTTGACAATGGGACTTCCAGCCATGACATTACTTCCAGGTTAATGGTGTAACTTCCAGTGGGTCATAACAGATTGCTATTCTGAAAAGTGCGTCCGAGCGCAAAACGATTTGAGAACCACTGCTCTGCGTCATTGCTTGGACATAAGGCCCACTGTACTCAATGGGACTCCCCTCCCCCCCTGGGAAATGTTCATAGGATTGCAGATTGACGGCGCAATCCTAACCGCTGGCTCTGTTAGTACAGCAGCAGCTGCGCTGGCCTAGAGTGTCACAACTGTGCCTTAAAAAAAATTACGACTCCTCGGGAACCAGCAGCACCTGTGGGAAGACCCTTGGCCATCGGCTGAAGTAAGAGAAGCGCTGACCAGTGTAAGGGCTGGGAGAGGGTGGAACGGAGGCTGCGGGTGGCGTTTGGGGGCAAGGGAGAGCAGAACTGTGGAAGATCAGGCCATGTGGCCCCGCTGCGCCAGCACTAGTTAGGACTGGGCTGCCTGTTGCATTCTGTGAAAAGTTTTACAGAACTCTTGTATCCTCATAGCCAGAAGAGTCACAGAAGAAAGTACGTTCAAGCATTCAAAGCATGTGTGATAGATAATCTCAGTACACTCCTTTTGACTACCCTGCAGGGTAGATCAGGCTACAATCCTAGCCACTCTTTTCTGAGAGTAAGCTCCATTGACTCTAATGGGACTTACCTCTGAGCAGATATGCATGGGATTGAGCTCTCCGTGTTATTAGCCTTGTATTTTAGAGGTGGAACTGAAATGGAGAATGGCTTTTATTCAGACCACCTGGTTAGGCAAGGTTCTAACTGGGCATTCCCTGATTCTTGGCCCCTGCCATACACCAGCATTACGTAACCATGGTCTGCTCCACAATTCTCCCACCCAAGCATACCTTTTTTTTCCTCTTTCTTCTTCAGGGGGATTGGAATCTTTCTCAGAAGCTGTTGATTTTTCTGTATGCAACACCGCATGATGACATTTGCATATGGCTTTACTGGCTAGGTGTATGCAAACATCTTTGATCACCCTGTGCGCTGTCACCCGGTAATTGCAATCAGACCTGTGCATAAAATACCTACTTGTCAATGCATGGAGAAGCTGGAGGTGGACTGAAAAACTGACCCCGCGTCTTCTTCAAAGTATTGACAAGAGGCAACACAGAGAACATTTCTGAGATGTGACATTACATTACAGAATCTCTCCTCACCTTCCCATTTTAGTCCAAAAGAACTGCTCTGTTGTGTATTATCAAATGACTTTGCCTTTCTGCCATTATTATACTCAGAGTTGCACATGTAATATTGACCCACACAAACACTGACCCAGTGGCATCATTAGAGGAATGTAGTGGGTGCGGACTGCACCGGGAAGGGGGGGTGACACCACTACTGCCAAAATTGTGAAAATCGCAGAACTTTCAAATAATCCCAACATGTTACATATCATTTGATGCATCCTTTACAGCAGAACGCAATGCAACAAACCACAATTGTATCCCAGGGGCGGACAGGCAGGCGTGGAGCAGGAGTCAGGGCCAGAATCTGGCAGTTATGCAGGATCCTAGCCCTGTTTCCGGGTGACCCGGGCAGTCCCGAGCTGATTGGATTTTCTCTACCTCTTTAGGTGGTGCAGATCCAGGTAGACCCATTGAGGCTGCTGCGGCTGTCCCCAAGGTAAGGGGGAAAGTTTCCCCTTTCCTCGGACCGAACCTCAGACAGTCCAAAACTTGCACTGGATACAGCACAGTCCTGCCGGCTTGCCTGTTCCAGTGCAAGTTAGGATTGGGCCGTAATTGTTCTGAGAGCCAATGAGGTGTTATTGTGACGCATTCAGGGAACCGACAAGATGCCAGTATGAGTCAGCTCTCATTTCCATGGATTAATATTATGTATATATTAAAATAAAGTTAATGGGATTGACACCAACCCTAGGGACGCCACAGCTTTTAGGTTGTGTTTATGATATTGTAAACAGCCACCGGGTAGATGGGACTCGTCAGCCTGGGAAGGCAGCTCATCTGAGAGAAGGAAAACTCTGATCCCAAACCTCCACTGCCTTGTGGCTACATCCAGTTATGGAAAAGGCTTCAGGAGTCAACCTCGAGGCAAAATCCGGAGCCGGAGTCCCTGAGGCAGTTCATGGCTGAACACAGTCACGTTCTGGCAACTCCCGTGACGCCGCTGGAATCAACCATATTGCCTTTCCATTGGACCATTTCAGCGACGTGGAGAGGGGGGATTTGCTGCATGGGTCACAGTCTATCCTCCATACCTACTTTACCCAGGCTTCGCGCACTGGAGAGGACACTCTGTTCCAGAACCACCATTCAGAGCGTGACACCATAGTCTTCCGAGACGGAAGGATGCCAGCAAAAAATTGTAATTCATTCTGTATGGTCTGGTGCGGGAGGAGGTCCATCATGGGGGTAACACAATGAGCTCTTCTACTGCGTGGCACAAATCCTACTCATGCCACTGCACTGACCGGGCTCTTCCAATGCTGTTTTAGCGCTGGTGGTGCCTGATGGGCTTCAGACTGTGGCTAGAGCCTAGGACAGAGCGGAATCACACCCGCAGAGTCAGAATAGGGGTGACATTTTCATATGAGAAGTCTGGATCAGAAACATTGAAATTCTTCTAGTAGAATCATCCACACACTTTATGTTGCACTGTCCCAGATGTCATGCACCAAGACAGCAATTT
This sequence comes from Tiliqua scincoides, assembly GCF_035046505.1. NCBI lineage: Eukaryota > Metazoa > Chordata > Lepidosauria > Squamata > Scincidae > Tiliqua > Tiliqua scincoides. Next base: position 2,198,569 of record NC_089828.1, on the reverse strand, counting down.
CTCTCTCCTTTGCTCCATGCTAAAACAGGACATTCTGAGAAAGCTATAATTCAATTCCTTCTAGCAGGTGATGTAGAGCATACAACCCTCTCAGTCGCACAGTTCCTAAATTTGAGTAATTTGAAACGAGCCAAGCTTTCTGTAGCAAGTAATCACTGAGTACATCACATCTTTGGCAATATCTGCAGAGAAACTGATTGTTTTGTTTTTTTAAATAATACATGTTTGTATGTAAAATGTATTGTACATTTGTATCTGTGTGTACACGTAGGTGTGCACATATACATATACTTGTGTACTACTTAGGTTTATATTCTCTCTACGGTTTCCGTACAGAGTCTTCACCTACCAAATGTTTATGCCTAATAAAGGTTGACTTGACTTGACTTGACATTGAAATTCTGTTGAATCCAAATTCTGCAGTAAGGAAAACTAAATCTGTCCCTCCTTAGTTGTCTCCTCTCATGCCCCAACGCATCCCTGTCTGTGACCTTCACTCATCCATCAGCACCACCCTCAGACATCTGCAAGTGTTCTGCAATCTTAGAGGTGCTGGTCCCCTGTGTCAGCTCCTGATTCTTGCCCCGACTCAGGAGTTGGCTGGGCTGGTGTAGACGCCCATGCCGGCTCCCCCGGGCTGAATCTGGACCCTGCGCTGGCTGTCACAGGTAAGGTAGGATAGGGTGATGAGAGGGCATTCCAGGGATGAGGAGGGGGTGTTTAGGGGTGAGGGTGGGTGGGATGGGAAACCAGGAGGAGGATGGGATCATCAGCAGCAGCCCACACTGAATCCTAATCCCCAATCCCAAACCCTGCTGCCTTACACAGAGTGCTAGGATTTGCGCCCGCTAAATAGTTGGCACAGATCCTAGTAGCCCCATAGGGATGGCTAGGATTCGACATAGGGTAAGGGGAAATCTATTCCCTTACTCTGAGCTAGTTTCCAGCTGCTCATCAACCTGCACAATACATCTATGGTGCCACGTCCCCTGTTTCCTTTAAATCCCTCCATAAATGCCACCTTTCCCATTAAGTCTTGGGCCCAATCCCTCAGGTCTCCATTCTATACTGCAAGTAAGTCTATGGAAGCGTACAGGACCAACAACCACATCTTCTTCCCCAGGCTTGTGCCGCATCCATTCTCCTTCCACGCCTCCGTCGTCTCTTTTATATCTCTTTCCAGGCTGTATTTTTAGCTCTGCCAAGTCCCACGAATGGGGATGGCGCTGCAAAATAATAACAGCAAATTATGCAACCCAAATACACCCTGCCAATCAAGCGAATGTGTTTCTCTTACTTGGCATTATTTTGTCTGCAACTTGACAAACTCGTTTCCATAATGCATTCTGCTTAATTTTGTCTTGGGAAGAGGCATGACTGTCCCCAGCCCCCTCCCCACTAGAAACCGTCTTCTGAAACCCATTCGCATTCCATTCCTTCCTGACCAGAATCCCAATCCCAGCCGCCAAGTTGCGCCAGGATCGCCTTTGCCGAGCCTCAGCATCTCAAGAGACTTTATATTTGTTGGGCGGTGAAGGTGTGGCTCGGCCTACATAGCTGGCCAGGTCTTCGGCAGGCTGCCGTTGTGCATGAGGTTTCACAGCTCCTCTGCCTTCTTTTCCAAGTCCCTGCCCTGCCTTTGCAGGAGCCAGTATGGCAGCAACAGGGTGGCCAGAGAGGAGCATAAGCACGGCAGTGGCAAAGCAGTGGAGCCAGAGAAGCCACCACAGCTGAAGGCAGGAAATGGAATGAGGGCAGGCCCTGGACTTCATGGTACCCTTGGCAGCATGCCAAAGGCTACCCTGCCATGACCCGGTGATGTGCCAACCTCTACTCCGCTCACTCTCTGTATGGAAAAGAAAAAGAAGACAAAACAAAAGAGGAAGAGTGGAAAGGAGAAGAATGGTGGGCTAGAGTGTCCTCCAGCACTCTAGCCCACCACTTGCCTCTCCTCTCTTCCTCACTTTCTCTTCTGTCCCCTTCTTTCTTTTCCAGTCTGGGGAGGAGGAGCAGCAGCAGAGGTGGCAGGTGGGTAGATGGAAGTGGGTGCACCAGACAATCAGCTGCTTGAGGCAACTGCTTCTGGCTGCCATCCTATGAACGCTTTCCTGCGAGTAAGCTTCACTAGAGACAAGGGGACTTCTTTCTGAGTAGACAAGCATAGGACTGCGCTCTCATCTGGCTTCATGAATGGGCTGGCCCTGGTGAGTTTGGGGTAAAGCTGTTAGCGGGGGAGGTTGGATGGAGCCGAGAGCCTCCTAGGGGCCTCCTCAGTTACAGTGTGCTTTGAGCACCAAGAGATGGAGGGGGGAGGAACAAATTTGTGAGCATTGGCCCAGGCATGGCATGCGTTGTGCTCCAGGAGGAAGAAAAGTTGGAGGCACTGCCTCAGACATCGGCTGCAGTGGCCATGACACCTGTAGTTAGCTTCTTTCCTCTTCCTTCCCAACCATTTCCTCCTCGGCATTGTATCTATTCAACGCGCAGCTATTATTGTCCACCGTCAATGGCTTTGAATGCATTGGCAGAAAGGTGGATTGCAAACAAGTCGCTGAATGCACGGCGCCCGCTGCCTTTCTGTGGCTTTTCAGAGAATGGCCTTGGGAAGGAAGCAGCTGGAAAGGAGCTGGCTCGAGCTACACTCCCAGCATGGCCCACTGGAGATGTGCAGGCTAATTGCTTTGGAGAAAGGAAGGTAGACCTACTTACTGTCTTGGGTGACAGCAGCCTGGGCACCTGACCAAGATCACTGGGCCGAGCGTCAAGTCTCCTTTGGGGTTGTTGTCACACCGTGTAGGGCATCTGAAAGCACAGCTGTGGAAAAATGTTAAAATGCTTCCTGCCCTTCCTTTTTAAAATGATTTTTCATTATGAACCGAAGCTATACAGGCAGCAGGGGAAATCAGCACTCGCAGTTCACAGACTCAAGAAAAATGGCTCCGGATTCAATATATATCATGCATGGTAATAACAACAGCTGTGTACTAAAAGAAAACAGAGTAATTATTTCTCCTCTACAGAAAAAAAAAAAAAAGTCATTGTGGTGCTTGAAACCAGTTTTTTGGCTCAAATTGTGTCAAAAAATAAACCATTTCAGCCATTCCAGGTGATTGCCATATTTTTTGTTCTGGTGTTGTATTGGCTTCTTATGGATGAGAAGCCAAGAATGTGCTGGACAGCTTGTTGGATCCTGGTCTACATTTGCCCGAGTGCCTTATTGCAGAATGTGTCGATGGTTTTACGGCTACAATTTTCCATTTTGGTGCGCGCAAGTGTGAACATTGCCCTCTTGTGGTTGAAAGGGAACACTTGGATTGTTTGTACAAAACTGTGTCGTCCTCTGGTGTCCAGGAGGTCCAAGATCCCATGCGATAGAGCGAATGGACTATTTACTTGCATTAAGGTTGCAAACCTTAATTTATTTGTAAGAGTAATTAAGACTTTGGATTAATGAAAAAGTGCCTTGATTAATTAGGTAGGAGGGAGGTTTTCCCCATAAAATTGATCATTATTTGTAACGCAAATGCTTGCAAAAATCTGTGGCTGACAGGCTCCATTTCAGAAAGAGGCATACAAGAGGGAATGCCTCTTTTAAGAGAGTATCTGGGGCAATATCTGTGCACAGCTCCCCCCAAAAAGGAAGAAAATGCATTTCTCTTTAGTCATTTTACATACATTTATGCAGATGTAATCAATTAATTACTATAAGTATCTTGATCAATCTGTTACCAAAAGGGCTGTTATGTTTTAAGGGGAATTATTTATTTACCCTTTTGGAAACCTCAGGATCGCAGGCTGGATAACAAAACAGCGTAAAGCAGAGAAAATCCCTTGTTTAGCTTAAAGAGAAGACTGGGAGAAAGATAACGTTCAATCAAAGATTATATTTTTATTACAAAACACACAAAGGTAAACATAATACATTTCTTGGTTCTAGTACTTGAAAAATGTACCTAGCTTTTATGGTGGTTGCATGTGCTATGTATTTGGTGCATCCGAGAAGGAATCAGAAACAGATAGGTTGTAGGGAAGGATTTTAGGGGTCCCTTAATCTGCTAAACCCAGTTTGCTAACTAAAGATGGGGGAAGAAGGGAGGAATAGATGGGGAAGAAGGGAAAGAGTTTCAGAAACGCAGGATAATTACCTGTCCCGGGGAGCAGTAGGGAAGGGGAGAGACCCATGGAGGACCTTTTGCCTTGCAGGGGGCAGCCAGAGAGAGAGCCATGTGGCGGAGCTCTCTCTTAAAAGGGGCTTGGCCGACCTGGAAGCTGGATGTGAATGACCCAGATGTGACCTAGAGCTGTCCTAGATGCACATGCTCATTACACACAGTAGGACACGTGGAGCATGCAAGAACATGGAGACTGGGTATCAGCCATGACTGGGGGAGGGAGGCAGTTTGCATAAGGAGTTTAAGAGTGATAAAGCTACAACAATAGAACAATAGACTTCTTCCTCTGGAGGTGCATGCTTGTTTTGCATAACAGTGATTGGATCAGGAGACATTCCTTGACTGGAGGAGGGGATGTAATCACCATGAGCTTTGCTAAACTTGTGACTTTTACCAGGCTTTTGGAAAAGTGTACTGGGGGAGGGATGTCCAGTATTTTGAGGTTTGACCTGCATGAGTTTTTGTCCATAATATATATACAAAATCACAACTTTGAAGGGAAAAGGAGATTTTTGCGTAACAAATCCCCTATGATTTCTTTAATTGAGTTATAGTCTTTATTTGCATTTTTGGAGGAGGGCTTTTAAAAAAAAATCCTTGCATTTGAGAAATGAAAATGTGCCATTTTTTCGAACGCCTTGATTCAGCAGTTGGATTCCCATTAAGATAATTTCTCACAACACTTGAAAGCATGCCATAAGGGCATTGTAGTTATTGTTAGATAATCCTACTAGTGATCGCTCCCCCCCCCCAAATGCAGATAGGACACTATCCTTTCTACACATTGGTGAGGTGACTGGCCTTGCAAGTGGGGAGAGAGGTTTGCAGCAGGAGAATATTAAATACGCAGGAAGCTGGGTATTGGTCCATTTGACTTGGAAAGGTCTATCCTGACAGACAGCAGTTCTCCAGCGTTTCAGGGTTTAATCCTAGTCAACTTCCCAGCACCAGTGCAGCTGTAATACAGCCCCTAGGTGAGGGAACAAATGTTCCCTTACCTTGTGGAGGCCTCCATAACTACCTTCCCTTCACGAGATGCAGTGCACACCCCATTGGCATGGCTACACCAAGGCTGGAAACTTGGACAGGATTTGACCCTCAGACAGGAATCTTTCTCCACTTTACCTGGAGATTCCAAGGATCGAAACTGGGATCTGTTGCCTGTAAAGCATGTGATCCACCACTGAGCTATGACCTTTCCCTATTCGTCAGGAATGGATCCCATTCCATGGGTTGCCCCTGTCCCCCACGAAGGACCAGTGAAGGCATCAGAGAGTGTGGAGGTCAAGTGAGGGCAACCTAAAATTTGCAGGGTAATATTTCCACACGGGTTGTCAAAAATAATCCAAAAATGTTGACAGGAAACTGTGGGGAACTTTGACTAAGCCCTAATAAAAATAAGAAAAACAGAAATAATGGCACAATTACAAGGGTAACAGGATGATTATTTCTGCATGTGACTGATAAGCCAGTGGGCTGTGTGCTCAGCAGCCCACCTCCCCAGCCTGCACCCCCTTTCCCACCCTGACCTATTGCCATGGAGTAGTGCGAGACTTGGTGGGTGGGAGTTAATGGCTAGTATTCAACTCACACAAGATGCTGTAATTAGACAATCTCTTAGCATAATGTAAGTGTCAAGATGACCTCAGAGGCCATTTTGCTATTGCAGGAACATATTGGATCTGTTTCTCAGCAGCTGTGGAGAAGCTTTTGTTATTTAATGGACCTTTTATAAATTACTGCCGTTATCCAAGAATCCTGTTGCTATTTTTTTTGTGTGTGTGTGAGTGCGTGCCTTCACTTTCAGAGCCTTTTTTGGTCCCCATTTGTTTCAACTTGCCTCCGAGGGTCACTTTGGAAACATGCAAAAACCAATGAGGACAACAGATGGGGACAGTAACTGCCATAAGTTATTATTTAGCACAGAGACTGTTCCATATTTCTTAACTCATCCTTGCTCTTTTTTCCTCCTTAGGCCAAAGGTGGGCAGATTGCAGGCTTGGAGGATTGTCTGTGCTTTTTATTAAAAACCCCAAGGTCCACCAACTGTAGTCAGGTGCAAAATACTGGAGGGAACCAATGCTGGCGGCTACGGAAATATCGCCAATTACTTATTGCAACTCGGTGAGCTATTCACTGGGATATACAGGGTGACCCAAAAGTAGGTGGACAATAGGTGGAATAAATGTTATCATTTACTGTCCACCTACTTGCAAAAGAGAGCGACTTTGCACCTACTTTGCACCTACTTGCAAAGGTGCAAAAGAGAGCGACTAAGATGATTACGGGGCTGGGGCACCTTCCTTATGAGGAAAGGCTACGGCGTTTGGGCCTCTTCAGCCTAGAAAAGAGGCGCCTCAGGGGGGACATGATTGAGACATACAAAATTATGCAGGGGATGGACAGAGTGGATAGGGAGATGCTCTTTACACTCTCACATAATACCAGAACCAGGGGACATCCACTAAAATTGAGTGTTGGGTGGGTGTTAGGACAGACAAAAGAAAATATTTCTTTACTCAGCGCGTGGTCGGTCTGTGGAACTCCTTGCCACAGGATGTGGTGCTGGCGTCTAGCCTAGACGCCTTTAAAAGGGGATTGGACAAGTTTCTGGAGGAAAAATCCATTATGGGGTACAAGCCATGATGTGTATGCGCAACCTCCTGATTTTAGGAATGGGTTAAGTCAGAATGCCAGATGTAGGGGAGAGCACCAGGATGAGGTCTCTTGTTATCTGGTGTGCTCCCTGGGGCATTTGGTGGGCCACTGTGAGATACAGGAAGCTGGACTAGATGGGCCTATGGCCTGGTCCAGTGGGGCTGTTCTTATGTTCTTATGTACTTTTGGGTCACCCTGTATAAGACCAAAGCCACAGTGCTATACTTACTGACATGGGAGTAAGTCCCACTTAATGGCCTTACTTCTGCATAGACATGCATAAGAGTGTGCTGCAAATCTACACCTGAGTTACTCCAGTGAGATTCTAGCACAGTACTCTAAAACTGGTCAACACAGCTGCCTAGAAAGTCATCAAAGAAAACTGATACACCTATTTTACAGATGAGGAACACTGAGGCTGAAAGAGAAGCAATTAGCGCAAATCAGTTGTAGCAAAGAATCATTTTTACATGTCATTTTCTTTACTGTGTTAAATTATTGGTAGTCAGAAATCCTTTGTCAAATTCCTGCAAATCACACAGAGATCTGTCAGTGGATCACAGTCTTCTTTATGCTCTTGGAAGACAAATTTCCTCTTAGAGATCCAAAGGTGCAAGTAGCAATAACATTTTTCTCCAAAAAGTCTTAGAGCCAGTGTGGTAGTGCTACAGTATTTACACTTGCCAGCCTTTTGTTGTGAAGGACTGGCAGTTTCCTGGCTTGATCAGCCAACTGCATCCTGCCTTAGTTTGACCTTGGTTATGTCTCCCCAGCACACCCTATACCTTCCCATCTCCTTCTTGGATGCTGGATCCCATTCCTGCAAAGAATCAACTACTCTTGGGTGCTGGTGGTAGAGAGAGGGTGAGGAGATTAGCAGAGGACCTGGGCAGGAAGCACAGCATGACTTGGGTGGGTGCAAGTCCCCATGAGGCACTTTTGCACCACCACAGAAGTCAGGAGGCTGGCGCAGGGGGTGGGCGGAGGGCAGGTGGCAGACAGGCCTGTGAGCGGACCAGGAGCGGGTGGCGGGGGTGAAGCCAGGATCCGGCACTTGGGGCAGAACCTAACCTCACTCCCAAGCGACCCAGTACAGCACTAGGCTGCTTAGAAATGTGCCACCTCTTTAGGCAACCTCTTTAGGTGGCACAGATCTGAGTAACCCCATTGGGCTGCTGCCACATTCCCTGGTGTAAGGAGAATTGACCTGCCAGCTGGCCTGCCTGTTCCAACACAGATTAGGATTGTGTTGCTTTTGTCCCAAAGCACTGTCGCCCATCAGAAGCTGGGCAACCCACTCCCAATGCTGTGGGGGAAAAACGGTTTTCAATATTGTTTTTCTTTGATACTTTGTGTTTGGAAGCCTGGAAGCAAGCGAGGCAGAAAGGAGCATGGTGGAGAATGGAGCATAATCCTGACATGCCTCTCCCGCTAATCCCTCCCCATCCATTGGATTGTGAATAGATGATGTTGTTACCTAGCAGCAAGGACTAGAAGTGAGCTGATTCATTATGAATGTTTTAGTCAGCACTGGCAACAATCGCCTTGCTTTAGAATGGGAAGGTTTACTTCTGCCCTAATTCAGATAATCCTCCAGGCTATGCTTTGTAATCAGGAGCAGATCTACAGTTTTGGGGCCCAGAAGCTTGAAATGTTGTGGGGTCCCTTCGCAACCAACAACGATGGTCTGCGTAACCACTGTTTTCTTCAATGTGGTTGTTCCACAACAAATCACCACAATTTTTTTTTAATTAACTACTATCTTCTCAGATTTTGATTAAAATTGCAGTGCTGGATTATCTCCCATGTCAAAGGGCCCAATCCTATCCAACTTCCCAGCCCCAGTACAGCTGTGCCAATGGGGTTTGCACTGCATCCTATACTGGGAGGGTAATTTTGGAAGCCTCTGCAAGGTAAGGGAACATTTGTTCTCTTGTCAGGGCATCTGCATGGCAGCTGGAAAGTTGGACAGGATTGGGCCCAAAGTCACTGGTGTGAATAAAAATTTCCTGTGCCCTATCTCTGGGGTTTGGGTCACCTGGTGTGAAAGGCTAGCACGTCATCCCCATGATGGACCTCCTCTCATGCAGTGGGGGGGGGGGGATGGCCTGGGCAGTAGACCTGGGCAATGGCCTGATAAACCATTGTCCAGCCCCACTGGTTTTTTGGCTATAACTTTTGATAGATTTGAGATATTACAATGTGGTTTGTTTCATTGCATTCTGCATGAAATTCTACATCAAATTATGTATAACTTGATGGTATTATTTGAAAATACCAATATTTTAAAAATTTTGGCCAGCAGTGGTGTCAGTCTTCCCTGCCATCACCCAGGTTGGGCCCACACCCCTAGCAAAACCACTGTCTGTGCCTTAAAGTTTTGGGGGTTGATAAAAATTAGGAAATGTTCTATATAAGCATAATGCATTATGGAATGATGGAATAAAATCAGAAGACAAATATAATCTTTTAAACACCCATGAATGTCTACATACATACTACATGAAGCACATTTTACAAAACACTATTTTTCTGTTCCTCCCCCCACCCCCCAAGCAAAAATATTCATATATAGTTTTGTCATGTGAAAGCTTCCTTGAAATCTCATTTTCTGGAGACAATATGCACAAAGAATTCAAGTGCCCCTCATTCATGGTAGACCAAAATTTGTACTTGATCAAGAATAGCCTAAAAACATACTTTCTGCTTTACAGCTCATGATATATACAACAAAAAATCAATTTGAGTCACGTGAATATTACACTATATTAATATATTTTAAAAAAAAAAACACTTCTCATACAGTAGATCAAAATTTTTAAGCAATGTGGACTAGAGTCGCTTCTGGGCCCCTCTGGGATTGGAGGCCCTGAAGTTTAAGCTTCATTAGTTGCATAGTAGATCTGCCCCATTTGTAATCCTAATTGGGAAGAACAGTTCAAGCCAGTTCCCTGATTGAGATGTAGTACCAAGATGTGACTTAATTCAAAGAATGTCAGTGCTGCTAGGGGAGGGACAGCTGCCCCCAGGCTAATTGGGGCATCGTGAAAGGTCACTAGGTACATTTTTCATCGTGAAAGGTCACTACTGGAGTAGGGGAAGCTTGTGGCCGGTCTCCCTCCAGTGTCCCAGTCTGTCAAGGAATCCATTAGAGACAGGCAGGGGGAGGGGGTTCTGTCCCCACTGGTCCCCCTCCCTGCCAGCAGCCTTCAGCAGGATCACTGGCTAGCCAGCTTTCTATCTGCTAGCCAGCCTACTCCAGACTGTCTTCATCACTGACTAGCCTGGGGTTTTATGGAGCTTCTCCACCCCCTTGCTCCCAGTCAGGCTTCATAAACCTGGCCTGACAGCCTCCCAGGCTTTGAGCACTCCTGCAAGCACTCCTAGCACCTCCTGTGAGTACTCGCCACCTGAGCTTCTCTGGAGCTTGCTAACAGTGGCCCTATTCCCCTTGCCACAGGTGTCAGTTGCCCGACTGGGCTTCTCCCTCCATCATGGTAGGACTGACCCAACCGTAATCAAGGAGGAAGGAACAAGGCTCAAAAGAGAGCGACTAAGATGATTACGGGGCTGGGGCACCTTCCTTATGAGGAAAGGCTACAGCGTTTGGGCCTCTTCAGCCTAGAAAAGAGACGCCTGAGGAGGGACATGATTGAGACATACAAAATTATGCAGGGGATGGACAGAGTGGATAGGGAGATGCTCTTTACACTCTCACATAACACCAGAACCAGGGGACATCCACTAAAATTGAGTGTTGGGAGAGTTAGGACAGACAAGAGAAAATATTTCTTTACTCAGCATGTGGTTGGTCTGTGGAACTCCTTTCCACAGGATGTGGTGATGGCGTCTAGCCTAGATGCCTTGAAAAGGGGATTGGACAAGTTTCTGGAGGAAAAATCCATTACGGGTTACAAGCCATGATGTGCATGTGCAACCTCCTGATTTTAGAAATGGGCTATGTCAGAATGCCAGATGCAAGGGAGGGCACCAGGATGCAGGTCTTTTGTTATCTGGTGTGCTCCCTGGGGCATTTGGTGGGCCGCTGTGAGATACAGGAAATTGGACTAGATGGGCCTATGACCTGATCCAGTGGGGCTGTTCTTATGTTCTTATGTTGTCTTTGGGGCCAGCCCCGATCCTGGGCTGGATCCCAGACAAAGATGAAGCAAGCAGTGTCATATATAGATGTTAGGGATGGGTGTTGCAATGTAGTTGCACCAGTTCTATTGCACCAAAAGCTCAGAATTTCAGAAAAACAAGGGAATGTTTTGATAAATTGGTATTTTATTCCCAAATCCCACAACTCAATACCAAATTTCAAACAGGTGCAAATGCATCTCCCTGGTTCACACAAGAAGACAAAGACACTGCAGGCTCTATCTGTACGGTGGATTGATTAAGAGGCTTCAAATCACAGCACTTAATAACCTGACTCCCTTCGCAGAGTTACATTCATTTCAAAGCATTATAATGATTACAAATGACATCTCTGATGTATCTGCTACAGGCTGTCTTGATGAACAATATGTGCCTTGTCTTCACACTTCACGTGACAGAGGTTTGTAAAATTATGAATGGTGTGAAAAGGGAGGAAAGATACATTTTTCTCCCTCTCTCATAATAGGAGAACCAGTGAAATTGATTGATTGATTGATTGGTTGGTTGGTTGGTTGGTTGGTTGGTTGGTTGGTTGGTTGGTTGGTTGGTTGGTTGGTTGGTTGATTGATTGATTGATTGATTGATTGATGGGTAGAAGATTCAGGACAGACCTGAATCTGTCTTTGCCCCGTACATAATTAGCGTACAGAACTCATCACCATAAGATTCATCAATGGCTACTGACCTGGATGGCTTTAAGAAGAATTAGACACATTTGTGGGAATGGGTGTGGCCTCCACGCCCTGCTTGTGAACTTCCCAGGGACATCTGACTGACCTCTGTTGGAAGCATTTGGTGTGATTCAACAGGGCTCTCCTTATGCTCTTCCTATCAGCACTCCAAATTCTAGGGGTTTTTGTCATGCTGCTTAAAGAGAACCACAAGGTCCTCAACTTTCCCATTAAAGAGGCAATGCTCTAGCATTTGCAGAAGACAATCTTCTCCATGGCTGCAGAAAATTATCCAAATCCTTGGAAAGTGCATGGTCAGAGAGAGAGAGAGAGAGAGAGAGAGAGAGAGAGAGAGAGAGAGAGAGAGAGAGAGAGAGAGATCCAATTAATGCAACTAATTAATTTTTCAGTATAGTCCTCATGTCCTTCCATATTATCTGGGCTTCCACCTGTCTGTTACCTTTTTCTCCCTGTTCCTTCTACTTCCTTCATTGTCTTCCCTTCTGTTGAAATTTGAATGGTAAGATGCTCAGGAAAGAGACCTGTCATCTTTACCAATCAGGCCCAGAATCGGGGAAGGGCATTTTCTGCCAAGTCCCTGCCACCCTGCTGCAGTCTCAGGGCATCTTCGACACAAACCTTTTAGTGGTTTCCAGCACTTTGCATTAGGCTCAGGAATGAACCAGGAGCAAATGGAGAGCTAATGATCTTGGAGGGAAGTGCTCCGGGTCGCAAGCTTCTAACAAGACTCTGCCAGGAGCATTTTGCACTGGTCAACTGTACCTTATGAACATACATTGAGGGCAGGCCATGCAAAATGCACTGCATTAGGCCAACCAGATGTGACCAAAAGACGCTGAACTTGTCAGAACTTGCTTGCACAACTTATCTTTCCTTGGCACCAAAATTGCTCTTCTTGCACTTACAATCCTGGTTGATTTTATTGACTGGATGTAGATTGGGCAAGTAATTTTTAGTAAATTTGTACTATCACAGTATGCATCTCCTGCCTGTCTTCCTAGTCCATCATCCTCCGTTAAGTCAATATGTGGTGTGGAATTATGGTGTGCTTTTTGTATTTGGATTTTAACGGCCATGAATTGCTTTGGGAGCCCATTTTTGACTGAAAAACCAGATTAAAATATAATCAATCTGGTCTCAAACAGTCTTGTCTTTTCCAGCTTAAGCCATTTGATGCTTTCCACATGGAATCCTTTGGCTCACCTGATTCACCAAACTATTATTAATCAGACGGATAATAAACAAAGTTGGGTGGGAGGGAATTGAGTGTAGTCAAAAGGCTGGGATACTTTGCAAAGTCCAGGAATAGGTGGGGCAAAGGGCTTTTCAATTTCTTCTCCAATTTGGAAAGTCCTAGCTGAGAGCGGAAAGGCATGAGGGAAAGGGGATGGAGAACTATGGAGAGCTCATTCATCACTCATGGCCTCCCTTCAGGCTCATATTTCATGCTACAATATGTTTATTTTCAACTGTTGTTATGCTGGGTTAACCAAGATTCAGAACATTCCTCATGCAACAAGTGATAAAATAGGTGTTTAACCCTGCAACAACTTTGATGAATTGCCTCATGCTGAGAGTTGTCATTTTGGTTAAAACGTGTGAGCTACCAGCCCCGATTAAAATGTCCCTCATTCAAATCTCATTTCAGCCATGATTTCTTGGCTAGCTAATTGATTGATTGATTGATTGATTTGCAAAGTTTATAGTATAAACTATAAATAGCAAAAAGTGTCATACTAGCAGCAGCCGTTGACGAATCACAATAGTCAGGCACTGTTTCAAGCAAGAAGGATTTTAGGCTGTGCCAAGAGACCAACGGAAGAGGACCCAGTTAAACATCCCTTGGAAAGATATCCCATTGGTGGACCTCCATCCCAGAAAATGGTTGAGGTTACCTGAATGGTAGCGCGATACCATAGTCTTCCGAGACTGAAGGTTGCCAACAACAACAACAATTTGCATCTTGGACAACTGTGTGCTGTTCAAATGTGTCCTGGTCATTGGCTCCCCATGACATTTGTGTCTGTCTGTCTGTCTGTCTGTCTGGTCATTTGCATCCCACTGTAACTGGACAACAAACCAACTAGATTGGGCAACAAGCCCCATGTTATATATGCTAAGACTCTTATCCCAGCCCTAACCCTACCTCTGCATTTTAAAAATTAAAAAAAAAAAATTACATCTACTTTAAATATACATTTATTAGGACACAAATGTCTGGGACACAAAAATAATGCACACAAATGTCCAATACTAGGATGCATTTGACTGGGACATTGTGGCCCAGGATGTAGTGGTCATGTCATTCTTCAGAACTTCTGTTAGTGGCTCTTTCGAGAGGAGGTTGCCCACCAGTGTTCCTGACTCTACACTGCCTCTTCCACTCCATTCTGCTCTTCCTTTTTTTCCTCAAACCCAGGGAGTGTAAGAGAAGGCTTGGCAGCAGAAGTGGCTAGAGGCAGTCAAGGGGGGAGGTGTGTGGCAAATGGTCCTCCTGGTTGGCCACTGGAAAAGGCCAGGGCCAACATGTGCTCCTTCATGGCCTCAGGTGCCAGGACAATTTGAGCCATTACTCTGTACATAACTTGGAATATATATTTCAAAAAGGTCAATGGGGGGATACTTCAGTATCAGTTCTACTTTGGAAACTAGACTAGGTCATTTGGAATGTCCAAATTTGGGGAAGAACTAGAGACATTACTAGGGTTTTTCGTCACCTGATGCGAGAGACTATTGTGTCACTTGGTGCGATCTGCTCTCCCTGCACCCATAGTGATGCGCCTGGGGAGAAATTCAGTGAGGAGGGCTTCCTGTACTTTTCATTCCAAATTATACAGCATTCTGTGACAACCAAGTGCCTTCTTTTCCTTGGATCCCCCAACCTGAGAATTACAACCTTTCTCTGTTGAAAATGCCTCCCTATAAAGCAGGGGTGCCCAAAGTTTTTGGCTGGAGGGCCACATCATCTCTCTGACAATGTGTAGGGGGCTGGGGGGGGAAGAATTAATTTACATTTAAAATTTGGATAAATTAGCATAAGTTTACATAAATGAATATATTAAAGATGAACTTATATGAATGAATGAAGGTCTTGCGATAGCTCAAGGCCTATAAAAGGCCTTGCACAAAGCAAGACTGACCTTTCCTTTGCTGCCTTTGCTGCATCACAGACGTGAACCAGCAAGCAGTGGAGGGAGCCCTCATCCCACAGCTCACGCGAGAGGTCAAACAGTCGCCCTCACGCTGAGAGCAGTTGTGTCAGGCCAGTGTGGGCTCCAACAAATCTCCAGAGGGCCAGAGGCTCATTGGAGACTGGGGGCTCCCTGAGGTCCGCATTGAGAAGCCTCGAGGGCCGTATTTGGCCCCAGGGCTGGGGTTTGGGCACCCCTGCTATAAAGTCTATTTAAAATAAACGAGCTATTTGGGGAAGAAAAAAAAGGGGGAAGAATTAGGTGAAGGGGGTCACATTTCATTTTTCCAGCTCCTTTCCCCCTGAAGCGAATCTGATGAGTCTGTGTTTGAGCAAACATTGTACAAAAGTTCTAGAAGGAAGTGAGCTGTTTGAGGAGAAGTTGGGGGCAAGATCTGGCAAGGCCAGGAAGGGAACTATGTAAATGAAACTGTAATGTAGAGCTTCTCTGCCTGCCTGATCGGTGCTTAGAAGAAGAGAATAGAGAAATATCTTGCAAGGCAAGCACGTTAAGCATGTTCTTTACGCGCATTCCAGTGCACCTATTCCCTGTTACAAACCCGACAGGCAACTGCATTCAGTCAATTCCATACGCTTTCACTGCGAGGAAGCTTGGTCCGCGATGGGTAGTTCACCTGGTGGAAATAATGAAGGGGTTGGGGTATTGTAAGAAAGAAATAATATCCGAAAGGCTTATCCCCAGTCCCTGGTGTAGAACAAACATGCACACAGAATTTATGATGATTACAAATATACACTGGATGAGGTCCCTGTCTCCAGCTCGACAGTCTGTATTTTATAATTAGGTAGTAGCCGCTTGCTGGAGAAAAAGCAGACTCCTTTGTCAGCAAGAGGTGGAACCTCTGTCGAACACCGCTCACGCGTTCAGGTCAAATACACTGGAGGAATTTGGAGGACAGGGAAACAGAGTTTGAACCAGGCAAGCAAAATGGTTTCCATGCATGGCTAGGATGACGCAATCCTTTGCTTAAAGCCAAATCAGTAGATTTGGTGTGTCTCCATTAGAAACAAAAAGAGAAGCTTCAAAAGAAGACAAAAGGCTTTGGAGAATGCTGATAAAACCTTTCAGGGAGGGGCTGAACATCTCTAGGTAGTTCCTGGGTTTCACCCCAAAAGTGAAACTTGTAGCAAAGTTAAGAGACTTCTACAAAGGAGTGTTACTTGCAACTTTACCAGTGATGGTTCACCACATATGTAGGTTCTTTTGTTCTTCTACAACTACTTTCCTTAGGGCACAATCCTAACCGACTTTCCAGCACCGGAGTAAGGACAATGTAGGTCTGTGGTAAGGGAACAGACATTCCCTTACCTTGAGGAGGCCTCCATTGACTGCCACCCAGCTGCAGACTGCAGCACATACCCCATTGGCACAGCTGTGTTAGTGCTGAAACGTTGGTTAGGATTTGTGCCCTAGACAATTAAGGAAGCCTGTCTTGGAGACTGTGGAGTCCTGAAATATTCTGCTTGGGGACCAGGAACTCAAGTGTAAGGTTTCAGAACAGTTCTGAGACTGAAATTGCTGTGCTCATCCTAGTGGAAAACTTGCACCAGGAGATGGGCAGGGGGAACATGAATCTGCTCATTCTCTTGAATCTCCTGGATGTTTTTTTTTTTTATGCTATTAACCATGGTTTCCTCCTGGTCCATCTTGCAGGAATATGATGAATGCACTGCATAAAGATTGATCTGATCATTCCTGGTTCCTCAAGGGACCCAGGAATGATCAGGTCCTCAAGGGAGATCCTGTTCTGCCTATTTGCCTGTGGCCTATGGTGTACTACCGAGCTCCAGCTTTTACTGAATGCTTTTTTAACCTGCATATGAAACCAAAGGGCAGTTAGTAAAGATATTTCTGCTGGTCTCCTTGGTGCTGTTAGATGGACACAATCAACAGCAGCTAGGATCAGTTTGATCTTTGCCCGTTATGGGACGCTTGGTGCCTACTGAATGCATTCAGGTCAAAGAATGTTTAACAGGATTCTGGGAAGCAATGACAGCTGCTTCACATGTTGCATGTTATCAACACACGTAGAATTCTTTCACTGTAAGCCTATAAATGCAAGTGAGGTGTATCCTGCAGGTCCTCTCCTTCAGAAACTGGAAAAGTCTTGCAATGTTTGGTCATTGCTTGGTTCTGCTGTGACATAATGTGTGCAATGGCCTTAAGTGACAGTCACTTCTAATAGGGCAAGGTCCTGTGAAATCCTATTGATTTCAAGATAAGAGATTTAAGCAGATGCTTAATTGTTCCAGTGAAATCAATGGAACTTCAAAGTGCTTAACTTGGGGCTGAATCATCTCTGTCATTTCTCTCCTTGGTTCCAAAGGGATGACCATCAAGATAGGGAGGGGCACCTTGATAGAACCGCTATTTGAAGTTAATATTCATTAGCAAAGCTGCTAGTTCTGGGCAATTGATTCTCAGCTCCAGATGTTCCCATTTTATCTAAATGCTATAGCAAAATGCCTAATTGATTAGTTCCTTGAACACATTTTAAAAAATGCTTCTTTTGTCCTATGGTGAGAAAGTCCAGGACGGCAGAGCTGGAGGGACTTCCACGATAATTTGATTTTATTTCCTTTCTGAAAAAAAAAAAAATGCTTTGCAATCAACACAGGCTTTGGTAAGGCCCTTAATTTGGAGTATATTAGCTTTTTAAAATACTGCACAGGTGTAGTGGAAAACCATGTTATTGTCATCTGCTGCAATTCCTGCATGTCAACCCCCCAAGGTTCACCTAAAGACTCCATGAGAAGCTGGGGTAGTTGGGGGTTCTGTTGTTTTTCAGTTTTTTGGACAGATGCTTTAACTTTGTGGAGTGGAAAGAAAATGCAGGACTAAACTGAGAATGAAACTGAGTGGAACAAGGAAGACTTTGTTTGACTTTTGCACCCGGCTCCACACGAATCCTTAGCAAAGCTTGCATAATATGGTTTAATTCCATAATATGTGATTTCTTCAAAGATTGTGTCTTCATTTTATTTTTATTTCATTTTTCACATTTTTATACCGACCTTCCTCGGAGGAGCTCAGGGTGGTGTACATGGTTCCTTCCCTCCTTTTGTCCCCACAACACAAGGTCAGTGAGGATGGGAGATGGTGATTGGCCCAAGGTCACCCAGGAAGCTTCATAGCTGCATCTGGACCTCCTAAGTCCAACTCCCAAATCATTACACCATCCCAGCTCTCATCCTGGCAAATGCTGAAAAAGAGGCATGAGACTCATGAGAGTTCAGAGCCATAACCCTTTGAGTTGCCCCACTGTGCTCCTGAAGAAAAGTATCCTTCTCAAAATGTGTTGAGCCTTATATATATTTCTTTACAAGAAACCATTTATTAGTTGCATTCTTCGGATGCCCGATCTCATCTGATCTTGGAAGCTAAGCAGGGTCGGCCTGGTTAGTACTTGGATGGGAGACCACCTGGGAATACCGGGTGCTGTAGGCTTCTACCATAGTC
Source organism: Tiliqua scincoides (assembly GCF_035046505.1). Classification (NCBI taxonomy): domain Eukaryota; kingdom Metazoa; phylum Chordata; class Lepidosauria; order Squamata; family Scincidae; genus Tiliqua; species Tiliqua scincoides. The sequence continues at coordinate 2,180,215 of NC_089828.1, read as the reverse complement.
TTTCGAGACTGAAGGTTGCCAACCTTCTCCCTATACTGAACACTATCTCCCGATCTCGTCTGATCTTGGAAGCTAAGCAGGGTCAGGCCTGGTTAGTACTTGGATGGGAGACCGCCTGGGAATACTGGGTGCTGTAGGCTTCTACCATAGTCTTTCGAGACTGAAGGTTGCCAACCTTCTCCCTATACTGAACACTATCTCCCGATCTCGTCTGATCTCGGAAGCTAAGCGGGGTCAGGCCTGGTTAGTACTTGGATGGGAGACCGCCTGGGAATACCGGGTGCTGTAGGCTTATACCATAGTCTTTCAAGACTGAAGGTTGCCAACCATTCGGACTTCATTCCCTCCCTGTTCTTCCACTCCTACTGGGTGCCAGCCTCCATTTTCTCTTTGTTTGGGCAGCTTCATATGTTCCCTAGATCCAGTGGTGTCACTAGGGGGTGTGGGGGCCACACCAGGTGATACTAACGGGGCAGTGACACCACTTAGTAGACAAAAATTTTTAAATCTTGGTATTTCAAATAATACCACCATGTTATATATTGTCTGATGTGTAATTTCATGAGGAATGCAATGAAACAAACTGTGTTGAAATATCTCTATTCTAACAAAAGTTATAGCCAAAAATCCAGCAGGAGTGGAGTAAAGGTACTTCACCACACCCACCGCCTGGGTGGTTGCCCTGCCCACTGCATGGGAGGAGGTCCATCATGGGGGTGACACCAACTGGGTGACACCAACCCTAGTGATGCCACTGCCTAGATCACTAGCACATACACCAGCATCCCCAGTAGCTCAAAGCTGACCCAAACTCATGAGATCTTTTCCCCTGTAGGAGCCTTGACTCTGCATGACAGTGCATGAGACTCTTTCAGTGCGTGACACTGCCATGAGACAAGATCTAGAGCAGCCATTTTCAACCACTGTGCCATGGCACGCTGGTGTGCCGTGAGTGGTCCACAGGTGTGCCACAGAAACTTGGGGGAAGGTCATTTATTAATAGGGCCAATGGGAGATGTGAGCCCCCACTGGCAGCATGGTGTGCCTTGTCAATTGTCAAAAACCTGGTGGTGTGCCTTGACCATTTTAGTGCCTTGTCAGTGTGCCGTGAGATGTAGAAGGTTGAAAATAACTGATCTAGAGTGTACAAAAGCTTCTTCTACCAACACATGCTGTAAGCGTAACTAATTGTTCAGTTTAACAGCAGGCTTCTTATTATAGACACGGATTTCACAGTTTGGCTACATTATTGCAAGCGACTTCTGTAACCCCCCCCCCCCCGCCCACAACCCGAGGGATGTTCCAGGTCTGTTTAACCTAACAGAAGCATATGTGGTTTCTCTTGTCAAATGCTGGAACATACGCTACAAGTTCTCACATCTAGTGCCAAACTCTCTTACTCCTGTGTTTTGGGTGTGCATCAGTTCTCACTGAGATGTTCCAAGGATCTTAGCTTGACAAGTGGAGTCAACATAATAGGTTTAGAAGAGGTAGAAGGTCACCATTAGCTTTGCAGGCACTAATCTAATCAGGTAGATCTCACCGTGATTTTGCTTTCTCTCCAAAAATAAAAAATGTAATTGAGATTATAGTGAAGTTTTGCTGATGGCGACTAGAATCTAAGCATGCTCAATTATAAATTTGACCCTCATACTTTTGGGTCTTCTACTCACTATTTTTCCCCCTGTTTTATGTGGCACTCAATGATTCATCATTTTTATCATGTGAACCCAGTGTTTTCTGTATTCTTCTACAGTCCATAGCCTGTAAATAAACTATTATGATTAATTATTATCATTATTGTTATAAACATTAGCTCAGCTTGACCCTTTTAAGTAGGCAGCCCAGGCTGTTCTTGTTGGTACACTTTTTATGGTTAGTCACTGGTTTATGGGGTCTTTTTAAAGCTGTAATTTGTTTTGTTTGTCCTTTTGTTTTGCTTTGTTTTTGCAGGTGCTGGATTATCATCTTGCTCTGAATGGGGTTGCACTCCCTCTGAAGGAGCAGGTCCGCAGCTTGGGGGTCCACCTGGACTCGCAGCTGCTCCTGGATTCCCAGGTGGCGGCTGTGGCTAGGGGGGCCTTTGCTCAGCTTCGGCTGGTGTGCCAGCTGCGTCCGTACTTGGATCGTGCAGACCTGGCCACGGTGTTCCATGCTACGGTGACATCGAGGTTAGATTATTGTAACGCGCTTTATGTGGGGCTGCCCCTGAAGACGGTTCGGAAACTGCAATTAGTGCAGAATGCGGCGGCCCGTGTGGTCACTGGAGCTAGGCGGTTTGACTCTGTCAGCCCGCTTCTCCGGGGGCTACATTGGCTGCCCATTCGTTTCCGGGCCCAATTCAAGGTGCTGGTTTTGACCTTTAAAGCCCTATACTGCTCTGGGCCAGGTTATCTTAGAGATCGCCTACTCCCATACAATCCGGCTCGTCCTCTCAGGTCATCAGAGAAGGCCTTTTTACACGTGCCGCCGCCTAAGGAGGTACGTGGGGCGGCGGCAAGAAATAGGGCCTTCTCAGTAGTGGCACCAACGTTGTGGAACTCCCTTCCCCTTGACTTGAGAATGGCTCCCTCTCTTGAGTCCTTTCGGCGAGGCCTGAAGACCTTGTTGTTTAACCAAGCCTTCTGACGTTCTGGCCTTTTTAACATCTTTTATATATCTTTTAGTTGCTTTTTTACAGGCCCGATTCCTCTAAGAACTGCTGTTTTATGCTCTGACTATATATGTTTTATGCTCTGTTTTATGCTCTATATATATGCTTTATATTCTGACTCTTCTGACTACTGTTTTTATGGGTTCTGCTAATGTGTTTTTTAATATGTTTTTATCTGTGAAATTATGTTTTAATTTGTTTTATATGTTGTTAGCCGCCCTGGGTCCCTTTTTGGGAGAAGGGCGGGATAAAAATAAAGTTTTATTATTATTATTATTATTTGTTTTTCATAAAAATCTTTCTGCCTTACTTTGAGAATACTGCTTCAAAAGTGCATTAAAAATTATATGAATTGATTAGCTCCATTTACCCCCAACTAAATTGGAATCCTACGGTGTTGGTGCATCCATCCCAGACATGCGACACGCACAGCTTAACTGTGAGTACAGTGTGTGATATCCAGCTCTCTTATTTATTTTAGAGTGCCCTGTCAAGTGCTTTTTGGTCGAGGATCAATGCTAGAGAAGCAGGTAGCCTCATCCAAAAATTTGTCCCTTTCATCCAAAGGGCAATTCTAGAAATACATTAGGCCCACACTGGATTGAAAAGGTCATCTTTATTTCTTTGCATGATTTTCTGCTGTGACTTCCTTGCTTGGAGAAACCACATGGAAATTTCCTGGCGTGCCTTACTGAGAGCGCAATCCCAATGCTCTCTTGTACTGGCACAAATCCTTGTGCTGGGCCAGATGTATTGCAAATGTGCTGTAAGGTACATTTGCACCTCCTCAGGCATTACACCAGACTGCTCAGAGCCAAGTAGCCCCATTGAGGTGCCTGGAGCATTACTCAGGGTAGGGGACATAAGTTCCCTTACTCCAAGTTGCACTCCTTTCACCTCCTAACCTGCACTGGATATAGTGCAGGCCAGTTGGATATGGTGCAGGCTGGCAACCCTCACAACCCTGTGAGGTAGGTGAGGCTGAAAGGTAGTGACTGACCCAAGGACACCCAGGAAGCATCATGGCTGAGTGGGGATTTGAACCTGGGTCTTCCTAAGTCCAACTCCCAAAACCATTACATTACCCTGGCCCTAATGTATGTGCTCTCAAGTACTTGCCTGGCCGTGACCGGAACATTTGCCTTATATGACCTTCCAGTCTCTTCCAGTCAAGTGATGAATTAGCCAGGAAGCACCAGGATCAGTGGTAAGAAAGGAGCGGTTTTCTTGCAGAGAAACAAAGATCTGATCTGAAGTGTCACACCTTGAGGATATGAGCAACCGCTCCATGATCAATCATCAGACCAAATGCTCGCTCTCCCCCCATCGCTTTCTTTGCATTTAATTTAGCAGCATTTTGACAAGAGAACAACATGCTGAGCAGTGTTCAGATCTCCACTTTAAAAAAAAAACAAAAAACTTTGTTTAACACATTTTGACATTATTTACATCAACACAGAGGCTGATCAGATTTCATCTCCTTAGTGTATGTTAAAAAACACACACACAGTAAATGTGTTCAGATTATAACTCAGACATCTATTAAGTGTTCTGAAGTACCCACTCCTCCGCTTCTATGAAGACTAATGCAATCTGGCTGGAGCTACAAGGCATTGTGACATGTCAATGAGAGCCCCCCACCTGCATCTCTCAGGGAGGGGGGCGGGATGCATCATGAGCCTGCCTCCATTTTCCAGATCTTTCAGAGGATGTGATGTTCAGCGAGGCTGTAAGGGAGCCAAATCAGTGGGTGTTGCAGCAGCTTGTCTTTAACAAAACATGGAGTAATATAAGAAGTTACCCGACTAAGTCTGACCAGTGGTCCATCTTCCCCAGCTTTCTAGACACTGACCACCATAAACAGGCCTGTGGAATGGTCTGTCCCTCCTAAACTGGCTCTGGCCAGTATAGGGAAAGGGCAAGTTCAGTGTAGGACCATAGCTCAGGAGTAACACACACATGCAAAGGGCCACAGTTTCATACTGTGGTAGTGTCTCCAGGATGGGCTGGGAAGACCCCTACTGAACGTGGAACCCTGGAGAGCAGCTGCAAGTCAGTGTGGACAGTCCTGACCAGGGCGATGCAGTGCAGGGGTGGTAAGTGAAACAGAACCACTCCACCGTCATCCTGTGTAAAGTGCTTCAGCCTGGCTTATTGTGTATGTGTCTATCTGCTTACTTAGGTGTAAGTGGATGATGCACACCTGCAGTCACCAGTCTAGGCTGCAGTGATTATCCAGACACTGGTGGGGTGGTTCTGCCTCATCTACTGTCCCACACTGCACAGCCTTGATTCTGACCCAACTGGATAGGTAAATGCAACACCCCCCCCCCCCCAGCAGAGTTTACTCCCATCTAAGTGTAAGAATAGAAAGATTAGGATTTATATAGTCAGGCTGGTTTACTCCCAGCCCCAATTAACTCACCACCAGGCTGTTCCTTCCCAACTTTCTTAAAGGCACCCATTCCTTCAATTTGTTCAATCTTCAATTACAGACTTATAAGTCAGCAGTAACTGAACATACCAGGAGTAAGGGACCTCAGATCAGCTTTGACCAGGCACAAGTCTTGGTGAGAGAGCAGTAATACGAGCACGGTTCTATAGGCAGGCCATCAAAATATATAAGCATCCTGATAACATGAACAGAAAAGCCATGCCTGAACTCCTGTGCTCAGCAAAACTAAGATCTTAAGATTCAGTAAGGAACAGATTGAAGAAATGGGTGCCTTTAAGAAAGTTGGGAACGAACAACATGATGATGAGTTAATTGGGGCTGGGAGCAGCCCAGCAGTTAGTGGTTTGAAGAAGCTTAACTATATAAATCCTGATCTTGTTTGTCCTTATGTTTAGATGGGAGTAAACTTTGCTGGAGGTGGGCTAGGGCTTCCTGAGCTTTTAGACAGGATATTTGCTTAGGTTTTAGATTTTTGAAGTAGCAGAGCAGGATACTTTCTTTGGAGTTTTTTGGGGTATCAGTATAGGTTTTCTGTCCCCTTCAGGAAGCCCTACGTAGTTGGGAAGAAATAGTGGGAAACTTTTTAGACACCTAGAAAGGGGCTCAAGAACCCACCAATGAATTTCTCTTCTAGTGACAATTTTGGCCACAGAAGCCTTAGTCTGTACAGTAGGAAACATGGTGGCCAAACAGCCCTCCCTGGGCCAGGAAGTTCCACAGTCTGGGTGCCCAAACAAACAATCTCGTAGATAGGAGGGTGAGGAAAGTAAGAGTGAAAGAGTACCGCACAGTGTACCCCCTCTCCCCCAAGTATCTGTGGGTCTGGCACCCATGGATTTGACTTGCCATGGAGGCTGTGGATACTGGGGGAAAGTCACTTCCAGTTTCTGAGCCACTTCTGCTCATCAAAGTGGCTACGGATTCACATACCTGTGGGGGGTCCTGGCATAGAGCAAACTATATGAGTAAATCCAGTTACCACTACTGAAACTTTGTTAGTTTGGGAGTAAGCCTGTAGAGCTATTGCAAAGATTTCACGGAAGGATAAATTTTTGAGAAGGCCCAAGCTAAAACAAGCTACCCAACACTGCAGCCTCTTTGGAGGCTCTGAAGACAACCCATCATTTTATTGATGTTTCAGAATAGAAGTCAAACATCTCTCGTTGCTTGGGAAAAAGCATCCCTACCTCCCAGTACTGCGACACAACACCAGAAGGCAGGGAAAGCTGCACTGATATCTGAGTGGCAGAGTACATCTTGTCTTCCGGGGTGTTTGAGCTGCTCATATAGGGAAAGCCACCTAGTTGCCTGAGCATTGCAGGGATGGTTTTCTAACTTCAGGCAGTGTGTGGCCGCCTGTAACAAGAAGATAAGCAGGCATTCCTGGCTGCTGCACTCCCTGCCTTCTAGGGATGGATACCAATGGCCACAGCATGAAATGGTGGCTGCCCAAATAGGTATAATTGTTTTATGCACAGCAGCAGAAGGCATGAGGAAGAGAACTGCCATTTCATCCTTGATTGAGGTCATGAGTGATTTGGGGCTCAGTTGTAGTTCTAAGTTGCCAGGTTAGTTGAAGGGACATGCAGTCAGGGGAGGCAGAGCCTCACCTGTCATCCAGGGAAAAGAGCCTCAGCTTCCCCTGTGATTGCACATGCACCCACTTGGGCTGTGTAAAAATAATGCGGAAGTCTGGTTACCCAGAAATTTAGGGTGACATGATGATGTCATCACATCACCTCCTTACTTCCGGGTCCCCGAGCTGTTACCATGGTAATGCATTTCAGTCAAGGGCGGGCCCAGCATTAAAGGAGGAAGGCCAAGAAGTGAAGAGGGTCGTACTGGTGGTAGAACAAAACTGGCCTGAAGTTCAGAGGTGTAATGGTTCTCCCCAGCACCTGGGATAGTGACATCATACATAATACAATGTCATGATGTCATGTGACATCACTGCCCTGCTTCTCCCAGGATGGGGCTTTGCGCTCCTTCTCCTGGCATTGGGGAACATCACAATGTTCTCCCCAAAGGCGGAGCTTCGCACACCTTCTCCTGTCACTGGAGAAACCTAGGAGTCACCTCTATGGTGGGGAGGAGGAGCGGCACAGCCTGAAGCACCCCACCCTCGGGGAGACCATCACAATGTTCTCCCAACATCAAGGCTTTGCGCGCCTTCTTCTGTTATTGGGAATGGCTCAGAGTTTTCAACACACAGAGCTCTTTGTGAACCCACTTGTCCACATCCCTCTTTTAAAGAGGAAAGAACAAACACCATTATTGTTAAAACTTTTCAAAAGGCCCAACATTAACTGTGACCCTGATATGTTGTTTACTTGGCTATATGAACCTGCAGCTCCCCAAGGTAACTGGGTGGAGTCTGGGGGCAGTCATGCACCCCCCCCCCGGCATGGCAGCTAGGGCATGTGCCCTTCAGGCTCTGCCCTAGAGACACCTCTGCTAAGTTTAGCCTTTGTCACCTGCCTATCAGAAAAAAAGAAGAAAACACTGAGGAACCAGGGTCACTTCTGGTAGTTCTGAGCTGGAGTTTCAAAGACGGCAGAGAGGTGGTGCCACTCAGGTGTCCTTGGGGAGGGAGTTCTTGGCCCTCTCCCAGATCCGTTTGTTAAGCGCCAACACCTGCTCTTATCAGCCGGCTGCATTCCTGACTAGCTCAGAAGCTCTTTGCCAAGTCACTTTTTTATTGAAAATATTGAGCAGGCCATTGTTTGGCCCTCTGATAGAAAGCGGTGCTTACAAGGTGCTAATGGAATCTTCAGCCCTGACATCTCACTCCCCGGAGGAAGTGGAAGTCTTGAGTAGTAAAATGACCATGAGCTGCCAAATCTATGGGTACTTCTTTCTTGCTGCACCAAGGGAAGCACAAAATGTAGCAGACTTGACATTTGAACCGCTCTTTGTGAACACACTTGTCCACATTTCTCTTTCCAGGAGGTAAGAACAAATAATTACCATTATCGTTAAAGCTTTTTAAAAGGCCCAACATTAACTGTGACCCTGGTAAACATTTTAATTTGTTTCACTTGGGTCTACGTACTGCCCCACCCTAAAGATCACAATATACATTGGGTCCTTGGTATCCATAGATCAGTTTTAGAATACCAAAATCCACAGATAATGAAATCTACAGAGGGGCAGCAGAGCCCTGTAAAATGTACCTGGAGGTCGTGGGGCCTCCCACCCTCCTCAGAAACCTCCCAGATGTGACTGGAAGCCACTTCTCGTTTGTGCCTCTGAACACCTCCTGAACATGACATGAAGTGGCTTCCTGTTGCACCTGGAGGCCCTCTGAGCAGGGCTGGCCTTAGGGCAATTTGACCGATTTGGTCAAATTGGGCCATGTGCCTGGAGAGACCCCCCACTGGTGTGGCAAGCGGCGTGCCTCCAACCGCAGCCAGCACTTCATTCTATGGCTTGATGCGCCAGCATGAAATCTTTCATGCCAAGGTGTTATGGGGAGGACTGTGGGGGTGGGGGATCCACAAAAATGTTTTGCACTTGGCCCCACAGCTCCTAAGGCTGGCCCTGCCTCTGAGGTCCTCTTTGGCACAAGCTTGGCGCAAGCTTGGCATCTGTGGATACTCAAATCTGCAGATGCCAAGCTCATGAATAAGGAGGGTCCACTCTATGTATTAGACCCTATCCTGCCTCCCCCACCAGCTTGAACAAATGCTTCATGAAGACGGATGTAACATTTGTAGTTGTTGGGCCAATCTGGATGGCAGGAGGTCTGGAGGGTAGAGCCTCCGTTTGCCTGAAGATAATATCCACAAGGTCGCCAGTTCAAAGATAACATCCATAGGTCGACTGTTCGATAACAGTTGCCACCGGCACCGTGCGACCTCGAAGCAGCTGACATGCTGAAGCCGAGCTATTCCATCTGCTCTGAGCGTGGGAGGATGGAGGCCAGAATGTGAAACCAGATCAGAGTGAAACATCTGAATGTTGTGGTTCTTGAAAGATAGAACCTTCTTTCAATTGTAAAAATCCCTACGGGGATTTAAATAGCCTGCCTATGTAAACCGCCTTGAATGAAGTCTGAGGAGAAATCTGACAACCAAGAAAGGCGGTATATAAATACCTGTATTATTATTATTATTATTATTATTATTATTATTATTATTATTATTATTATTACTATACAATATTATTATTATACAATATTATCTCCAGCATCGAGCTCTGAAATAGCCAAATAGCTAAATAAATTTTAATGCATGTAATCAGCACAAACCAGCTATGGTTGACAATGATTGGCTAACATCCATTCTGTCACCAAGTTACCTCCCTTTGACCCATCTGTGGATCGGTTCTGCAACAGTTTTTACAACTGCAGTCTGCGGCAACAAAAACACCACTTTTTCTCACAACACTTCAAAGGCCAACAACTGTAATGCTACAGAAGTTTTCATTGACTGCAGCCCACTTAGATGCATGAAGAAGTAATGTCAATGAGTCGATGTGTGAACACGGAGAGAATTGGGGCAGGGAGTTATTTACTGAGTGCAGCTGAAAGATCATACAGCACAAGAGTCAACCATGTGCAGGACAAATGAATATGTGATCCAGGTCTCAATCCTTCATGCTGGAGTTTCCCCTTAACATTTTTTTATATAGAAAATTTCAAGTCTCTTACAGAACATTCCAGAAGTCTTTCTTTCTTTCTTTCTTTCTTTCTTTCTTTCTTTCTTTCTGTGGTAAATTTGATGAACACATTAACACATAACAATGCATATGGAACCTTCATTTTTTTAAAAATGGGACAAGGGAATGCATGATTGACAGGTGTTCAGTTTGCTCACATGCATGTCTATCATACAAATTGCAAGGATCAGAAGAAACCTGGTTTACCGCCCAGATGAAGAGCCCATGGAAATGTCGTCTTTCAGCATTACATCTGTCTTCACCCTTCAAACACATCTGGAAGTTGCCATTTCTCTCTCTCTCTCTCTCCCCCCCCCCCCAAACTGTGCTGATTTCTGACTCAGGGCACTCCATCTTTCAACATCAATCAGAAAAGTTGTCATGCATTTATGTTTTCTATGTCTAACTTCCAAGTCATTGAACTTAATAATCAAAAGCAAAAAAAAAAAGTTGCTTGAAAATGTTCACTGGCTTTCTTATTTGCAGGCCTGAACCGTTTGGCAAATATCTTCTCCAATGACTCATTGATGGAATGAAGAGCAGGGAATCAATTAAAAGGATTTGACTTCCCAGTCAGTATCTCAAATGCCTCTATTAGCACTTCATAGAACACAATGGGATGACTCACCAGCAAAGGCTTGCAAGCCCCAGAGTGACATTTACTCAGGAGGTACGCTCAAGTTCAAATAGCTGCAGGATGGGATGGGACAGATTTCCATTACAGAGAACCAGTTGGGTTGGGCATTTGGGTCAATTTGCCCTCAGATGAAAGACACTAGATGGCCTTGATAGATGGCCATCTCACAAATGCTCAGGTGAGATGGGCAAGAGTTTCCTGCAGGCTTGGAGAGGCAGTTGAGATGTTCTGTCAATGTGAAGAGTTAATGCCCTAGGAGCTGCTGTTCCATGGGTTAATTCCACAATTATGTTTGTTTGTTTGTTCTCTACATTTATATGCCACTTCTCTGCTATGCCATGCAAGGCAGTGTATAATTTAAAATGTGAAATAAAAAACCACAAACTTTAGAGGTTCATGGTATGGGCTCTCCTGACCTGAACTTTCTTCCTTCTTTCCTTCTTCTCAGAGACCAAGGGTACAACCAGTTACACATGCACTTTCCTTATTCAGAAATAGTTACCCAACCCAGTAGTAACAGTCAGTAGTAACACTTTTAGGTCAAAGGCCTGTATCGTTAACCCCGTCAACTTGATTTCAGGAGTTTCTTAAGCACTAAAAATTTAAAAGAAGCATCAGAGTTCCATTGAGTGACTGGTAGCAAATGCCACCCCACATGCCCCAATGGGTGTGTTGTTCCAGGGCATTGTGGGATAAACTGGCCACAACTAGTGGGGGCTGTTTCTTTGTGCATGGGCAGCCAATTTACCCCCCCCCCCATCCCCAGTGCCCTAGAGCAATGCAGCATCTGGGACCTTGCCAGACAAAATATCTGCAGCTTGAGGCAGTATTACATAGGAGCTCTGCCACTCCTTTTAAACCATAAACCAGTTTTCCAAAGAGGGAGGGGAATGACCTGTCTCTCTGTTGCACTACAAGGACATCACCCCCCACTTTGAAAATGAAGGGGTGAATGAAAATGGCTGTCATCTGTTCAGTAATAAATGGGGGCCATTGCAAGGCATGGACAAACAAACCCGGCCTCTACAACACAAATCAAATAGAATTATGACTCCCACCCCCACATCTGACACACCCTTGTTTTGGCACCTTAGTTAATGATGTTTCTGTGGCATCTCAAGGTTCCTGCGCTGGTACTGCAGGCAGCTACTCATGTGTAAATGCTGAGGATTGGGACAGCTGTGTATTTTAATGGAAACTTCCCAAAACAGGCAACAACCAGGCTGTGCTTGACCTTTTCATGCAATGCAGTAGCAAAAATTTCAATTTTCTTTCTCCACAAGGAAGCAGGCTGTGCGCACTGTACGGAGGCTAATAGCCACTTCCTTTCACGTGAGAGGCATTTAGAACATGGGATGCCCTTTGTGTTCCAAAGGAATAAGGGCAATCAATGCATAGGGATTCTTTTTCACATGTGACATTTGCTCCTTCCTATTTTTCTCCCACCTGGCACCAATCAGATAGTATCTATTTTGCAGAATCTTTGAATCACAACAGTGGAGGGCAGGAGAAGGATATGATGGCTCATCTCAAATCCTGAGCCAGGGTGGATAGATGCAAGGGTAAGGGCTCTTGCCCAGGTTCAGTGTCACAAATCGTACTGATGTCGACAGTGAATTGCTAATGAAGCACCCCAGGGCAGTGCTCTGACGTTGCAATTTGAGAACCAGACTACGCATAATGCTCACCTCTATGATTCCTTCCCTCCCTGGGATATTAAATGTGGCAATAAAAACTTTTGGTACCATGGGAAATGTTTCTTTGGGGGGTGAAATAGCAGGGGTGGGCAAGTCAGGCGCAGCTTGACTCAAGTCGCGTCTCAAGTCTCCACCGCCCCTGACTCGACTCGAAAACAAGTCATTGCGGGGGGTATTTTCTGAGTCACCCAGAGTGTTTGCACAGCTCAAAAAGACTTGAGTTTTGAGTCGTTTTTCTTTAAAAAGCATCCCAACTCAGCAATGTGGGAAGGCATGGGATGGGGGCAGCACAAGTGACCGAGAAAAAGCCCGCTGCCGCTCCGTGGAAGAAAATGGGGCTGCTGCTGGGCTCTTCAGCCTTCCCTTTAAACACTCCCTGCTTTCCCTGCCTCCTACAGCTCCTCCTTCTGCTTGCAAAACCCACTTGTTCCTATGGGGAGAAAACAGCTGCTCCTGCCCCTCTCCCAGAGACACATCCTCTGTCCAATGGATGCTCCAGGGGTCCAGAGGAGACGCCTTCCTGTCTGGGTTCTGTAAGTTTTTTTTTTTAAGTGCAAACAAAAAAGTTAACTCTTTCGCTCCACCCCCCGGCCCATTTCTGAACATAGCGCACCCTGTTGCTTCTGCTCACGTGCACCAAAAATGACTTCTAGATCTTTGTGAGAGGTTTTTGTGGGTGAGACGGAGGGGGCACAACCCATGTCCATTGGCGGGTGACTCAAGTCACCCGAGCGAATGGCGACTCAAGAGTCGGGCCCCTGACTAGAGTGTTTTGCCGAGTTTTCCACGCGCGTGACTCAAGTCTCCACGAGTTAGCGGAAAACACTGATTTTTGCAACTTGTACTCGAGTCATCTGACTCAAGTTCCCATCCCTGTTAAATAGCCTCTTTGGGGGCCTAATTTTGAAAGAAATAGAGAGCCAACATCGATTGATGACGCCCCTACCTCTTCACCGTGGCCCCAGTCTCACCCTCAATGACACACTGATGCATTTAACATAATGTGTAACTGTAGACAGTGCTCAGTGATGGGAAGAAGAGGGAGCGAGACATTTCTTAAAGATAAAAATTGCCCTCGACCCACTTTTCCATGGGGAAAACACCTGGGGGAGTTCTGAATTTTGAGTAGAGTTTTTGACATATTAGAGCTACATTTTTCTACCACTCATAAATTGATGCCGGGTTGTCAACTCCCCACTTTGTTGATAAACATCCCCTTGCGGCTGTAATGAGAGCAGTCATAGCTCGAGGTCATCTGTCACAAGGGTGTCTCTAATGTATCCAAACAGCACTGTTTCGGGATTATGTGCTACAGAATATCCCACCATGTCTTGAATTTTCTTGCAGAGTCTTCTTCTTGCAAACTACTTCAGTTACTGGACATTCCCAGAATGTGCAATGAATACATGTCGCTGTGGAATTACATTTCCAACAGTGGGAGATTATAGATATATTCGGGGGGGGGGAGGGGGGTGATTAAAATGCCATCTGAACTGTAACTTACAATACACTTGCTTTGTTTAAGTGGAGATATTTATAAGATTTTTAAAGAGTTATTCCACAACCATTCCTATTTTTCTTCCAGAACATCAGCCTGTAGATCTCCATTCCATTTCTTTATGAATCCAGAGGACTTATAAATCCAGGGGTGGTTTCTCCAGCCATCCAAGAATGGCTGAGACGCACCTCAGACAGCAGACTGGAGAAGGGGCGCCCACCATCATCTGCCCTTGTGCCTCTACCACTTGCTGTACTGGAAAAGAAAGGAGACAGACCCGAAGAGAAAGTGTGGAAGAGAATGGTGGGCTAGATCATTTGTCTGGGGACCCACCGCTGATCCCCCCTCCACTCCTAGAACCCAATCCACCCACTCCTGCCCCCATTGTCACCCACTTTCTGCCCTGCCCCTGCCCCATTTCCCATCCTCTTGCATCTTCACAACAACCCTATGAGATAACAACCTGAGCAGGGCCAGCTTTAGGAGCTGCAGGGTAAGACTCTGTGCAGGATTATATCAAGAACTTTTGATAAGGCAGGACCATGATTGGATTGGATGCAAGCCCTTCCTTGCACAGGCTTGGAAAGGTTGTTGTGCCCCTTCAAATGAGGCTTTGTGACCCCACTGGGGTCATGACCCACAGGTTGAAGAACACTAGGCTAGAGCATTGAACCACTTCTCTCCCTGTCCTCCCAAAAATACAAGTGCTTCTGAGAAAACCTGACGTGGTCTCAAAATGGGGAAAAGTCTTCTTTGGGCTGTACTTCTACCATGCCCAAACTCGGTGTGAGGTATGGAGGAGGTTCTCAGAGGAGGTGCAGGAACCTTCAGGTCGAGCCAATCGAGCAGCCCACCATATTGCTTTTGAGCCAATGTCTTTGGGGTGTGCACTTGTTTGCTTGTTGGTCAACCTGGTGTGTGTAAAACTTAAGCAGGCCTGTTCCATCTTCACCGTAGGACATGTTTGGGCTGCCTCCTAAGCAAGGAGAGTTCCAAGCAGAGGGTGGCCTGCTGCGGAGTTTTTTTGCCGTGTTCTGAAAATGCCTTTGAACAGGGTCCAGTTGGGATAATAATGCTCTCAGTATATTCATCTCTTGTAGCATAAATCTTAGATTGCTGCACAGTGTGGCTCATAAAACAAACATGTGGCTGACGGCAGCAGGCAAGCGAGATAGCGAACCTTCACCGCTTGCAAGTCACATATCCCCCCCCCCCACTCTATGGGTAATTATGTTTTAAAGAAAAGATTGAAAAGACTGGGTTTTGGGGAAAGACAAAGACAAGAAATCCATTCTGAACAGTCTCTACAATATAACAACACTTCACATTCATACAGTGTTTTCTGAATATGCAAAGCACTCAGAGCTGTTCTGATAAAAGGTCTGGAGGGTGAGCAAGTGGGGAGATTTTACAGCAGGGAAACTGAGGCAGAGCAGAAGTGACTTGCCAAGGGCTCCCTAGCAAGCTCATAGCAGAGTCGAGTTTTGAAATAGAGAGGTCCTGCTGGCAGATCGGCGTTTTGGTTGCTATGCTCTCTAATTCCTACAAGACCCCATTGTTTTTCTGCCCTCATCTCGTTTCAGCACAACAAGATATAATTGTGGGCCAATCTTCTTGTGATTTTAAGCATGCAGTTGGCCATTGCATACTGGGGAGGGGGGATTTTTAATAAGTAGCAACTTCAGGGGTCCAGATCGGAATCAGAACCTTGGTGGAAGCAGAGGCCTTTTCACCCACCACAATTCTGACCTTGATTCTGATCAGGCCTCCTTCCCTTGCAGCTGCTATTTAGCAAAACAAAAAGATCTCAAGGGTTGATCACGTGCTTAAAGGCACTGCTAGGTTTAACCCTCAGAGAACTTTGAAAATATTTCTTGTCAACTTGGAGGAACACAAGTGCCAAGATGATACTTGAAAGCCCATCATCGCATGGACAGGGCCAATGAAGGTGGCCTTTGCCATTCAATCATTACATGGCTGAGGAGGAAGGAGGAGGGATGACGATGATTGGTAAGGCTGGCTTTAGCCTGATTGGACCGAGCTGTAAGCCTCCATGCAAAAGCTGGCGTGGTGAGTGGAGCTCTCGCAGGGCTTTCCCACCACCTCTGCTTCCAATTGGCCCCAAATTGGACCACGCCAGAATTATCTACCACCCACCTCTGCTTCCGACTGGCCCCAAATCAGGTCACTCTGGAAGCGGTAGGCGGTGACACAATGACATCAACATGTCATGGCCAATCTACTTCTGGGTGCTGCGTTGGCACCCGGAGTCACGCCTAGCCTGCCGCTCATTGCGGTAAGTGGGGGCTGTGCATTGGGGGCCCTGCAAAACAAATGTGTGCCTGTGGAATTGGGCCTCACACCTCCTAAGGCTGACCCTTAGGGCAATAAGTGAGAGGGGTTGTAGTTCAGCACTCACTTCCAGAAGGCTCCAGGTTCAATTTCGGGCAGCATCTCTAGGTAGGGTAGATACAAATTCCCCCTGTAAACTTTGGAGAGCTGCTAACAGCCAGTGTCAACAATCCTGAGCCGAAGGGACCAAATATCCAACTGAGTAGAAAGCATGTTGCTAAGGCAGTGGCGTCACTGGGGTTTGCATCACCCTGTACGGGAGGCGGGCATGTCGCTCCATGCTGGACCTCCTCCCATGCAGTGGTCGGGGCAACGCCCCAGGTGGTGGACATGATGATGTACCATTGTCCCACTCCTGTTGGTTTTTTGGCTATAACATTTGATAGAATAGAGAGATTTCAACACGTTTTCTCCATGGCATTCAGCATGAAATTACGCATTGATTGATATATGACATGATGGTATTATTCAAAAATATCAAGATTTTAAAAACTTGAGCCAGTAGTGATGTCACCCCCCATGCATGTCACCTGGTATGGCCTACACCCCCCTAGAGATGCCACTGTCCTAAGGGGATATTCAGAATTGGCCTCACCCGTGCAAGGACAGTCCAGTAATTGCTAAAATCCGCTTCCAACAAGCAAACTGTGTCAACTTCTACAGGGTGTCTCAGGAGTTAAAGAGAGAACTAGCAAGTGCCTGAACCAGGAGACGTATTCCTTCCTCTGCCCTGCTGCATATCTCTTTGCTGTGCTGCTGTTCCCAGTTTTGTTGGATGGCTTCTTGCAATCTCACTTCTTTTTTCAAACAGTAAACTTGTTCCTGATGTAATTACCATGATAAAGCTCCCTAGCATGACGGATCCTCCTTAACTGTGCCGTCGCTGCTAACTTCAGGCAAGGGGATATTTCATCGGATGCCTTCGCAGGAGGCACCAGTAAACAATGTCACGGAAGCTGAATAGGGCTATCTTCTTCCCTCCTACCCCTCTCTCCTGGATTCCCTTGCACGAGTCGACTGCACGCTTGCTCATTGGTTCAGTGCGTTCAGAATATGGATCCATCTGGGTTTCCCAAATTTGCTGCTCTGGGGCATAGTATTGAAACAGTGGTTCTCAAAACATTTATGCACTGGGACCCACTTTTTAGAATGCCAATCTGTTGGGATCCACGAGAAGTGATGTCATGGCCAGAACTGACATCATCAAGCAGGAAATGTTTCAACACTCTCTCATATGACAAAATCAAATCTAGAAAATTAAAAGTTTACGTTAAGTATAAGTTTAAAAATGTATTTAAAATAAAGAAGAACCCTCCCAATCAGTTGCTGATTTGTTTAAAAAAGATTCCCCAAGCATCCCAAATCCTATGCACACTTACCCAGGAGTAAGCCCCATTGACTATCATTGTTAAAAGCAAATACATAGTAGCCTGTTCAAATTACAGCTCTATAACATTTCTCCAAATGCAGTCATGTGCCATGGGAGTGAGTGAGTGAGTGAGTGAGTGAGTGAGTGAGTGAGTGAGTGAGTGAGTGAGTGGTATCTAGTCCAATATGTTCAAATCTAATATGTTAAAGTCTAATACAGCCATTTTCAACAACTGTGTGCCACGAATGGTCCCCAGGTGTGCCATGGGAGTTTGGTGGAGGGTCATTTATTAATAGGACTATTGGGAATATGAGCCCCCCACCAACGGAAAGGTGTGCCTTGTCAATTGTCCAAAAACTGATGGTGTGCCTTGACAATTTTTATACTTTGTCAGTGTGCCATGTGACGAAAAAGGTTGAAAATCACTGGTCTAATATGTTAAAAATAAAATACCCATTGAAATAAATGGGGTCCCACCTGAAATTGGCTTGTGACCCACTTAGTGGGTCCAGACCCACAGTTTGAGAAAACACTGGCTAGAAAATGAATGGTTTCTGTAGCAAATCCATTTTCCATAGAAAATGGATGGTTAACAATGGTCCTCACCTTGAGAAAGTAACTGCTAAGGGTTGGCTCAGACAATATGCAAACCTGGATTAATTCTCAATGATGTAGTGGGGAGTGAGAGCAAGAAATAAAGGAAGAAAATAACCTTTCTAAGACTAGAGATGTGCAGCACCTCCTCTCATGAGCAAGTCTGCCAAGTAGACACTCATTTAGCTTCCCTGGGAAATTCTCAAAAGTTTCTCCTTGGTAGGATTCTTAAATTTTGCTCCAAATATCACATTTTCAAAAATTTGGTGGCATCCCAAGGAAAGACTCACAAAATTTCTCAGCTTAGGACAGGGGTGGCAAACTCACTTCATATATTGGGCTGAATAGCATTCATGGCTCCTGCTGAGGGCCAGAAATGACCTCATTAAGCAGGAAGTGACATCAGTAAGCAGATGATGGCCAGAAATAAGGACTTGGTTCTCACATAGAAACTCATTAGCTGCAAATGACAGAAGAGAAAATGTGCAGATTTGTTCATATTTTCAAGATATGGGAGAGCCCAACTATCAAGCTGGGAGAGCCCAATTATAATGTGTGTGTGTGGGGGGGGGGGTGGATAAATTGCTTGTGGGGACTAAATCCATCCCACTGGCCTTATGTTTGACACCCCTGGCTTAGGATGTGAGGCTTTGTGTCTGGCTCACTGAATTTTTTTGACATTTGCCATTCACTTGTTGACTCTTTGATCAATCTGTTCATGCCGACATTTAGAAGAGAGAAAATTCCTGTAGTGGATTAGAGTTTTATAATATATGGTTTTGTATGCTGCTTAGGGAGCAATCCTAACCCGTTATATCAGTGCTTTCCAGCACTGGCATAGCGGTGCCAATGGGACATGTGCTGCATCCTGCAGTTGGGTGTCACTCATGGAGGCCTCCTCAAAGTAAGGGAATATTTGTTTCCTTACCTAGAGCTGCATTGCCCTTATGTCAGTGCTGGAAAGCACAGGCATAAGGGGTTAGGATTGGGCCATCAGTCTACAGTACTGCTTGCAAGGAAGTGAGGCTACAATCCTATCCACACTTACCTGGGAGTAAGCCCCATTGACTATAACAGGGCTTAAGTCTCAGTAGACATGCCTAGGATTGGGC
Source organism: Tiliqua scincoides (assembly GCF_035046505.1). NCBI lineage: Eukaryota > Metazoa > Chordata > Lepidosauria > Squamata > Scincidae > Tiliqua > Tiliqua scincoides. Next base: position 2,161,189 of record NC_089828.1, on the reverse strand, counting down.
TCTGAGTCTCCACTCATCACAGATACGAACAGATATTCTCCCCTCCCACCACCACCAAGGTTCTTACAGTCTGTGAAACACGAGTAGTAATTTCCCAGATGATTATACTTCTTCAAGGGTTTTGCCATTTTTAATCTCAAGCTGAGTCTTCTTGGCAGTGCACAGGCAGGTCCAGGGAGGAGGGAAATAATGAATGCATTGAACAAAAACACTTCTGCATAATGATACAAGCTTTTGCACAGAGCTCGTCTTGCATTAGGGAAAAGGCTCATGTTTCTATGAACGTTCAACAGCTCTCGACTTTGCTCCTGTTCTGATGACCACATCAGCCTGTAGTGCCCCTCTGGGCAAAGAGGCATCCCTGGCATGCTAAAGAATTTCAGCATTTGGCATCCAGGCAATCTCAAGTCTGTGCCAAGAAAAGCCAAGCTCTGGGACTGCAAATTGAGGACATCTGCATCATTTTCTATTATGTTCCATAGTTTCTTCAACACTTGGAGGAGTCACACCCAATGTCAGAGGGAAGGGCTGTGTGGCTCAGTGGTAGAGCACATGTTATGTATGCAGAAGGTCCCAGGCTCAGTCTCTGGCATCTCCAGGTAGGACCTATCTGAAGCCCTGAACAGAAGCTGATAGTCTACATTGACAATATTGACCTAGAAGTGGCAAGAGCAATACTACTAGCGAGTAGCAAGTACTAGCAATATTCAGTATATGGACATTTCCTATGAGCCCAGCAGACATCATGCACCCAAAGAGACATCTTTCTGTGCCCACTTGGAGTACTGCTTCCCAGGTGAGGGGCGCAGCCTAAACAAGAGGTCAGGTTCCCACGGGGGAGAGTTCAGTGGACCACGGGCAGGTGGCAAAGTCCAAGACATGTAGGCCAACAATTCAGTTCACCATAGGAAACTGATACTGTCAGATTACTGATCTACCTAGCATAGTACTGTCCACACTGGCTGGCAATGTATCATCAGGGTTTCAGGTGGGGGGTCTTTCCCTGCCCTATGTGGCAATTGAACCTGAAACTACCTGCAGGAAAAGCATGTGCTCTATCCCTGAGCATGTGCTATTCTCAGAGGGGAAGAGCTACCTGACCCAGTGGTGTCACTGGAGAGGTGAAGTCCACACCGGATGACAGGCATGGCCGGGGGAAGGATGACACCACTACTGGCTTTGTATTTTCAAATAATACCATCATGTTATATATAAATCAATGATATATAAATCATTGCCTTTCATGCAGAAGGCAATGAAATACACCTCGCTGAAATATAAGTTAGTTAGCAACCTTCAGTCTCGTGTATGTGCAACATCCCGATTTTAGAAATGGGCTATGTCAGAATGCCAGATGCAAGGGAGGGCACCAGGATGCAGGTCTCTTGTTATCTGGTGTGCTCCCTGGGGCATTTGGTGGGCCGCTGTGAGATACAGGAAGCTGGACTAGATGGGCCTATGGCCTGATCCAGTGGGGCTGTTCTTATGTTCGTAGTGTTGAGACATCCCCACCATGTGCACAGATGTAAATACCACCCAAGAGGCTTGATGCACCTTTGTATTCTAGTTGGCAACCTTCAGTCTCGAAAGACTATGGTATCGCGCTCTGAAAGGTGGTTCTGGAACAGCATCTAGTGTGGCTGAAAAGGCCAATTCAGGAGTGACAATCCCTTCCACACTGGGAGCAAGTGCAGTCTGTCCCTGGTCTGTCTCCCTGGCTATGGGCCTTCCTTCCTTGCCTCTTTGCCTCAGACTGTTGGCCAAGTGTCTCTTCAAACTGGGAAAGGCCATGCTGCACAGCCTGCCTCCAAGCAGGCCGCTCAGAAGCCAGGGTTTCCCACCTGTTGAGGTCCACTCCTAAGGCCTTCAGATCCCTCTTGCAGATGTCCTTGTATCGCAGCTGTGGTCTACCTGTGGGGCGCTTTCCCTGCACGAGTTCTCCATAGAGGAGATCCATTGAAATATACTCCATCAAAAATTATAGCCAAGAAACCAGCAGGGGTGGGGCAATGGTACATCACCATACCCACTGCCCAGGGCATTGCCCCACCCACTGTCTGGGAGGAGGTCCATCATAGGAGTGACATACTGGCCTCTTGCACTGGGTGCCATGAACCCTAGTGACGCCACTGAGCTGACCAAGTCTTCTCCAGAGAGTCAAGGTGCTCAGACCTTTGAAGTTAGGACTTTATAGTGCCTGCTGGATAGATATTGGCCCTTGTGGGGGGGGGGTCAGTCGAGGGCTCTGCCTGCGAGCACCCTTGCAAAAACCATTGGTGGGCGACGCAATCTTTGAAAAGGACTTTCTTCTTTCCATTCAGGAGAGAATGTCTCTTCTAAGGCCCATCTTCAACAAACTGTGCTTTTCCCCCAGCTTTTCTTTTATTCATACGCCCATTTATGTTGACTTAATTATCCGTCATTAAAACATGCACAAACTCACCACGGATGGCTTTAATCAGGTGAGTGTCCGAATCAGGCTCCGTAACTGCCCCGCAAATCCCGCTGATGTTTTGTCGAAGCGGAAATGTTCAGACTGCTTTTAAGTGAGATCGGAAGCTGTCTCTTAAAAAAAAAAATGGGAGTCTGGTTGAAAACCGTTTGGTTGTACCGCTCTGGGGATGGAAGATCTTCTGAAGGAACTGAAGGAAAGTAATTGGGCACCATGTCCAAAGCAGAAGCCATTCTATAAATCCCAAAGCCATGAATAGGAAATTTAACAAGAGCTGCTTCACTTAATCTTATCTTTCCCAGACAGTAACTGTGTTCCTGATGTAATTATAGTGATAAAACAATGTGACAAAAGTGCTAGCTTCTATCACAGTATCACTGTTGTTGACTTAGATGACAGGGTAATCATTTTCTAAGAGACCTTTTATTTTTCTTTCCTCTTCCAAGCCAGTGCGTGTGTTTAAACTCGGGGCACATCTTCTTGATAAATTGCATTGTCCACATTCTAGAAGTCCTTAAATTTTATCTGCTTTATGCATGAGCTGCTCTTTGGATAGAAATTTACATTTTTGGCTATGTAGAAGAGCATGTGGGGGGGGGGGAACCTCTCGAGCCCATTTTAGAAATTTGCTGCCGTACTACCAGATTCGATCAATAAGTTTGGGATGTATACAGCAGCCGGTGAAAGCGGAACTTCACGCGATTCATGGAGTCGCTAAAGCAGCAGCAAAGATAGGAGCCTTGCAACTGAAAATTCTCTCCCTTCGGAGATGATTGTTGAGTTCTGGGGCCATCTTTTCAACATTCCACTTTCCCCCCATTTTTTAACAGGACATCAGAGTTGTGTGTCATCCAGGCTTGATTACAAAGTGGAATTGAGGCATTAGAATTCTCCATTGCTCAATTTTTAAAAGTTTTCAATTTCTGTACAGGGAGCTACAATGGCATTTATTTCTGCATTTTTCAGTTCCTTTAGAGTCCAGTGTTTCTCAAACTGTGGGTCACGAGCCAATTTCAGGTTGGTCCCCATTCATTTCAATATTTTATTTTTAATCTGTTAGACTTGATGCTACCATGGTATTGTGATTGCATTTGGGGAAATGTTACAGACATGTACTTTTAACAAGTTACTATGTATATTCTTTTAACAATGATTGTCAATGGGACTTACTCCTAGGTAAGAGTGGGTCGGATTGCAGCCTAGGATTTTTAAAAATGTTCCTGCTTGATGACGTCACTTCCGGTAGGTCCTGCCAGATTCTCATTCTGAAAAGTGGGTCCCAGTGCTAAATATGTAAGAACCACTGCTTTAGACCATCTGTGTATTAGATGATGTGCATGAGCACTAGAGTTTATACCAGGCTGTGCTGAGCTCTTGGGCAAAAAAAAAAAAAAAAAAAAAAAAAAAAAAAAAAAAAAGAGAGAGAGAGAAAAGGCTTTCTTCCTTTTTCCTCCTCCCAACCTGGCCTTCTTGCACCTTCCTTTTTTTTTTTTTTTGCCACCTAGTGCCTAGTGGATGGACAAAAGGGCACGCCTCCCTTTCAGCTTTTCTCAGACCTGGTCCCAGAGTTCCCATAGATATTGCAGGTGACTGGGGGAGTAAACACTATTGGCCACTGGAGTGGAGGCAGGAGGAGGAGCTAGCACCTGTTAAAGGAGGCAGGTAGGGCAGAGGATCTTTAAGTGTCCTGGTACAGCTGGGTAAGAAGCAACCAGGGGTCATCTGGATGGGCTTTTAGGAGCCCATGGGCCTTGGTCAGTGCCCAACCTATGACACTACCCTATAATAAACATACTGATGAAGCTGCACAAAGAAGCATTGCATCATACCTAGAGGTGTTTGAAATGGTGTTAATTACCTTACTCAGAAGTAAGTCCATTTCGTTCAGTAAGTCCTAGGCTGTAAACCTATCTTACTCACTGGAAACAAACACCTCATACCAAAATAGGCCTGAAGCCATTCATATTTGGGAGAAAAGGCCACATGTTCATTAACCTGGACATCACCTGCTGAAGAGTCAAATCAATAATGATAACAAGATCCACCAATTCCACGCAATGCAGCCTCTAAGTTGTGTTCTTTCAAGTAGCAGTTCTTAGCTATTGACCCCTGGCAAGTGCTAAGAAGGTCATAAACAGTATTTGTGGGGAACATCCCCAAGCTAAAGAACCTTTGAGGGACGCAAGGCTTGAGGGTGCTTAATTCAGGCTCCTCCCATCTTCCTGATGCCATTAAACTTCTGGAGATTGATGGGGGATGCTCCCTTCCTTCCTGGAGTGCCACCAAGCATTTTCCAATGTCATATTAATATCTCTGCCCCACCCCCACATGCACTGTCCCTGCAGGTTGTATGGGCTCGGTGAAAAGTCTCCCAACCAAAGGCAAAGAAAGGGAAGCAAACCTAATTCCTACTTGCCCTCAGTAAGGTAGCCAACTAAATCCAGACTGCCATTCATTTGAATGAGGTGTTAAGTCTTGGATCAGCCCAAGTGGTCTGGTCCTTTCTCAAACACACTTCCTGGGCTCACCTCGTCGCCAGTCTCGTGCCTCCTCTGAAGAGATTGGGGAAATAAGCTTATTTTTTAGCATGAGGGGAAAAAATGGCATCTCTAATCTTGGCTGTCAGACGCTTATCGAACTGGTCTAGCTTTTGCAAAGAGATGCTTCCCTTCAGCATTGATGGCTTTGCAAAGTGTCTCGGCTATCAAGATCTGAAGAGGAATATGGTGATGGGGGCTTCATTCTGATGAGAGTCAAATTGGCATTATTGATAAGATACCAAATCACATGTCAGCCTCAGTTTCCTTTTATCCCAATCTGATGATGCAGGTTTCTGTCTCCCTGGCTGCAGGGAGGGGACTTGCCTATCCCTAGGTTGACTCATTGGAGGTGAAGGAGGCCAGAGGCATCACTAGGGTTTGTGTCACTCAGTGCAAGAGTTCACTGCATCACCCCCATGGTGGACCTCGATCTCATACCAAACCTTAAATTGCAATATCATACACACAGCCTATGTCAGAATATCAGTGTCAGAATGCCAGATGCAAGGGAGGGCACCAGGATGCAGATAAGGTTTTATTTGTTATGGGATGATTGGTGTAGGATCCCTGTTTTGTCCCAATGTGAGCAGGTTGCAAGAAAAACAGCAAATACAGCAGAGTACTTTCAGCAGATGTATTTGAGCAAGGGATATCACGAGCAGAGTAGTCAGTAAACAGTCCAAGAGTCAGCATGAAGAGCAGTCAGTCCAAGTATAACAAATCCAAATCAGTTTCCAACAATATACAGTCAAAGGTTCAGTCCATAAGTCAGTAATAACATATACATACAGTATCCAGCCTCCTCAGTCACTGGCAGCAGTTCCTCAGTTATCTCCAACAACTCCCCCACTGCTGCCCTGGAAGTGCCAGCAGACTAACCTTATGTAGTCAGCTTAGCCAATCAGTGCTGGCTTGGTCACACCCAGGGTGTGTCAGTCCCAGGTGCCTGCTGATTCTGCTGCCTCAGCAATCTGCACCTGCTCCCTGAACCAAATTGTAAGCTGTGGTTCTGCTTCCCTCAGAACACAAAGCTAACACTCTTGTTATCTGGTGTGCTCCCTGGGGCATTTGGTGGGCCGCTGTGAGATACAGGAAGCTGGACTAGATGGGCCTATGACCTGATCCAGTGGGGCTGTTCTTATGTTCTTAACTACAATTCCCAGGAGGCTTTGCAGGTCTCTTGTTATCTGGTGTGCTCCCTGGGGCATTTGGTGGGCCGCTGTGAGATACAGGAAACTGGACTGGATGGGCTTATGGCCTGATCCAGTGGGGCTGTTCTTATGTCCTTATGTTCTAAATGCAGTGGCATCACTATGGGGGCTAATGTAACCCCCATTAACTTTATTTATTTATTTATTTATTTATTTACTTACTTACTTACTTACTTGCTTACTTACTTACTTACTTCTTTATTTAAATATAGAACAGTACAGGTCACCGAACAAATCAATAACCAACAAAAAACCAGTAGCCAACTTGATGACACTCACACAACTGAACAGGAGTTCTAGTATTAGCTCTGATGCATGGAAATGAGAGCTGACTCATACTAACACCTTATTGGTTCCCTGCTGTGTCATGATAACACCTCATTGGCTCTTGGAACAATCAGTCTCATTGGTCAGTTTTGAGTTATGGAAATTTACTTTTTGTTACATAAGGCAGTTGTGTTTTCTTTGGTTAATTGGCCATAATATTTGACAGAGTGAATTCAACATGGTTTTGTTTAATTACGTTCTGCTTTAAGCTACCTTTCTAATGATATGTAACACGATGGTATGATACTTAAATACAAATTTTCCCAAAGGTTTCCAAAATTTTGGCCACTAGTGATGTCACCCCCCCACCCCAAGGGTGTCACCTACTGCAGTTCACAGCCTCCTAGCGAAGCCACTGATGGAGGTGGTTTGACTTGGGAGAGCTCAACATGCAGTTATGTTATGGAGTTCCAGTCCTTCCCAGTTTCTCAGCCTATTCAGGTGCCCTGCCTCATTTTGCTGCTGGCGGTGCAAACCAAATAGCGTTGCATACAGCACCTCACCTCCGGTGAGTCAGCATTGCCTTCAGAAGAACAAGCAAGAAAGTAAAGTCTGTAACTTTGACTTCTTCTCTTGTCAGTCTAATTAATCATGGCTGAAGTCCTTTGCGCACATACCTGAGAGCAAATCTGATTGAATGAAAAGGCATTAGAAGAGGTCTTGACTCCCAGAGGACAGCGGCCTCCAGGCAGCTGCCAAAAGGTGATGCCTAAGAGACCTCTGGCCGTCACCTGCAGCTGCGTTTGGAAACAGTGCTCTGGAGCTTGGGGAATAATGGTGGAGGTTCTCTTTAAAAATGATCTGGGCAGGGATAGACTATGAGATGTTGAGGAAGAAAGAAGCTATGGGGCAAGATGCAGGTACAGTTGTGTTTTCAAATGTGAACCAATTTGATGTCTTGGTTGAACAGTGGGATACAAATGCATCCATGGAATTCAGGGGGCCATGCTTTTGAATGGGGCACACACTTGCTCGCGGTGTGGAAGGGATTGTCACTCCCAAATTGGCCTTTTCAGCCACACTAGAACCACCTTTCAGCCAGAACCACCTTTCAGAGCACGATACCATAGTCTTTCGAGACTGAAGGTTGCCAATACAATGCTTTTGAGCAAACTTGCCTCGGCAGGCCAGCTCAAGAGCTCCTGGCACCTGACTGGTATGCCTCACCTTGCCCATTGGTGTACCCACTGCCTCTTCCAGTGCTCCTCTTCATCCTGTTCTGTGGCATCAAGAGCCAGATGTGTGTGTGGGGGGGGGGAGCTGACTCTACTGGGAGACACCACTGGAGGGAGTGACATCAAAGATGCCACGGTGGGTGGGTGGCCAGCTTGGGAGCACTGCAGCAAGCAATGAGCCAGCCAGTCTAGAGTGCCCCCCCCAAATGACCAGTTGGCCTGGGGGCACTGCAGTGAGCAGCTCATCCAGGAGCTCATCAGGAGGAGAAGGCACCAGGGCCCTTCTGTAGCGGTGACACCGGAAAATATATCAAATGAGCACACTGCATTTTGGGGGAGGCAACATTGTCCCACATGCCGTATTCCTGAAAGAGAACTAGCAATATATTCCACATTAACAGCCCAATCCTAAACAACTTGTTTTTGATTGAATTAACTTTCAAATAAGCATGCTTACGATGGCAGACTTATTTTAATTCCATTCATCAATGAGTCCAGCAATGGGTTGGGGGAGTTTGTGTAGAGGGGTTGCCTCCCTTGACCTCCCTGTGATGTCACCTGTTCATATTATTTATTATTTACTTATTTAAAGGTTTTATACCCTGCCTTTCCTCTGCTGGAGCAGATATATGATGGCTGGATCCCTAACTCTAGCCAGTGGCATATCTAAGGCATCTGGCACTTGGGGGCACAAAAGTTTTAACACTCCCATACAAATCCCCCCATAACACCCCTCCCCCAAATTTACCCACTCTTTAAGGGGTACCATGGCTTGAAGGAATGCCTGACCTCTGAAAGACACTTTTGGCTTTCACTAAAAATATGAAGTGCCTTTTGGAGGTCTCTGAGACACTCCCTTAAGGTGTGGTACCTGGGGCAATGTAACCCCCCCTGTCCTCCCCTTAGTTAAGCCACTGATTCTAGATCCATTTGGGATTTTGATCTCTCCTAGAAGTCCTCCATACCCTTGCTTAGTGAACCAGCCATGTCCAAGTCAGTAGTTGCAGCCGCTTACTATTAGATATGAAACCAGCCTTTAAAAAAAAAAATGGAATCTCATTCCCCTGCTAATCTCTCTGACACAAGTATGGCTTTTGGTTGTGAGCTGCTGCCTCATGTTATGCATGCAGAAAGCATTTCGATACAAGGGCAAGAGAGGCTGCTGCTTCCCTGACTGCCAGTCTGCTTGAACCCAGATCAGATACTCGGATAGTGTCTTTCATCTTACCATGTGCTGCTGACTTTAGAGGCCTCTCTCAGCCCGTGAAATATTTATAAGTTACCTGTTTTCTCATGGAGGATGTCACTGCTTCCTCAATGGGGTGTTATATTTGTTGACTGAGAAAGAGGAGGCAATCTTGAGGGAGGAAGATCTATTCCCCAGCAGTCCCCATTAAATAGGGACAATCCTATTTTCTGGTCTCTCTCTCTCTCTCTCTGCCTTGGGGGGATGCCTTGTTAACTGGCTGCTCCCACCTCCTCACACAGATGACTGTGCTGGGGGGAGGCAACAGCCTGAATCATCCCCTCCCTTGAGCTCTAGCACTGTGATAGCCGGTTCCACGAGACAGTGGACCAAGCACACCCTCCACCCCAGGTAGGATCACACAGAAGGTAGGAGGGAGGTTGGGGTGGATGAAATGGGGCAGCAATATTGCTGGTGCAGGTCCAAGTAGACCCACCAGCCCAGCAGGGGCTTACCTCAAGGCGAAGGAACAAAAGTTCTCTTGCGCCAAGGAGGCCTCCAGAGGCTGAACCCCGCTCCCCCCCCCCGTGGGATGCTGCAGACGCCTTGATGCTGTCAGTGGATAGCTGCACAGGGAGGATTGTCTGTTGGTGGATGAAGCAGGCAGCTCCCCAAAGGGGTCTCCTTTCTCAGGCCCCAAAGCCCAAAAGGGGTATTTCCTTGATATCACTCATATACCACAACAGTGCCTTTAGAAGCTCAGCGATGCTCTTCTCAGGGAAGCAACTGGTGCCCTCACTGACCTGCCATTGTCACTGGAGATTATGCTAGTCAAAGCACCTCCCGCTAGCATGTCAGCCCAGCCAATGATCAGTACAAAGAAGGCAAAAACCCAGTCACTAAATGAGCCAGTCATAGGGGCTGTCAAAAATTCCTGTTCAACTCCAAGGCAAAAAGCTAACCTGGACTCAACTCCCTCAACCAGTCTTACCCCCTTGGACTCAAACCCACCCACCCCATCCAATGCCCAATAAGCATCAATGGGATGGGGAGGCATTTCTACAAGTTCAGTTTCTGAGTGGGGATGGATGTGTTTTGTCTCCTGAAGAGTCATGCATGTAAATCTTCTATGTGCATGAACATTAAGGCACCAAGCACTCTACAGATGCAGTCCGAGGCACTGTTTTATTATTAATATTTTGATATATTTTAGTGTTACCAAGTGTGCTTTTAAGATGCATGAAACATGCGCACATGGGAGAAATCTATGGTATGTGCAGAGATCAAGCACGGTGGCCAACGGCACAACTTAGTGGAATGACCTGAAAAGAGGGGTTGAGATGCTCTGAAAAGCCCAAACTGTGCACATTTACCTGGGAGTAACTCCCACTGAGTAGAGTGAAATGTATGCCTGAGTAGATATGCATAGGATTGCAGTCTTGGCCACTTTTTTAAGGCCCATGGGACCTGAAGCTTCCTCCCATCAGCCCAATTTAAAATGCCATGAGACACATTCAGTGTGTAAAGAAGGGAGAGGAAGGCTTGCCCTTCAGTATGAGAACAGCGGAAATACAGCCATATCCCTACTTTCATCTGTGAAGCTGAGGATGGATGGATTTCTCTGTATCCATTTCATTCAGACTTCACAGGTGCTTTTTCCATCACCAAAACCACTATGCATTTAAGTAGATATTTCTTCAAGTATCTTTGTGTATCGGCCACACAAGCAGCTGTTGCGATCATAGGTTGCAAACTGTACATTTAAATAATTCAATCTATATTTTTTCACATATGAAAAGACGCTGGGCAGCTACCCAGCACTGCCAGTCCCAGCCTCACAGCCTTTGTGGAGAAAAGGAGTGGACAACAAAATAGACTTTGTAGATGTCCCTGAAAACACCAGCACGACCTAACAAAATCCGGGTTCACAACAGATTCCTCAATGAAATTTTGTATTTATCATTAAAATAAATAAGATTATACTCAAGGATTCTTCCATTCAAATTTTCTTAAGGTCAAAGCTGGCTCATCCATGAGGCTGCATCACGTGGCAGGCTGGTGAAGAATGCCCACATCAGCTCCCTGGTTTAGAAAATGAGAGGAACAGAGCAGAAGTAGGAGGGAGACAACAGTAGCTGAACAGACCAATCCTATGGCTTGGAAATGCTGGTGTACTGGTGCAAGGGTGGTCCTGCTGTCCCAGAAGCCCCTCCACTGGCGGTTGCTGAGTGGCCATTGGTGCAGAGAAGTTGGAAAGGGGTGGGGGGCAGGGTGAGATGGGTCAGGAAGCAGGGCAGGATGGGGGCAGGATGAAGCAGCCACCAAATCCTGAACCACCCCCAATGGTGCCTCAGAGCTGGTATAGCTCTAAGGAGTCCCCTGGGGACTGTGCAGCAGCAGTGGCAACCTTGGATGACATCACGCCAGGGCCATGACTGCAGAATGCCCACCCAAGCTGGTACCGCCCCCCCAAGCTGGCACTGGCCCCCCTGAGGCTGGCACCCCTCTCCACTTAACTGGGCACTCTGGAGCCTTGTGCAGCGTCCTGGAGTACTCAGAAAGCCTTCTGAGCTGCCAAGGGCCCTTAAACAGTACTTCTGGAAAACCTGAAGTATTGCTTAAAGGGCCCACTGGAGGCTGTCTGAGTACTCCAGAATACTGCACGATGCCTCACCGCCCGGCACCATGTGGCCCCCCTGGTTCTATCACCAGGGGCACCACAGTGCGGCAGCCAATGGTGCCCTTCTCCCCCTCGCAAACAGCCTCTTCACCAGGATGGTGCACTAGATGTAGCAGACATTGCACGGTGACCCTGAATCCATTGGCAATCAGTGTCTTTGATGTCCATGACTTCCCTTTTCTTTTCAAGCAACAGAAGGAGCAGGTGCCAGGAAATCTTGGACCAGCACTGCTCAAGGCAGCATGCATGAGGTTCCCCTGAGGTTCGCCATCCAGACCTAGAGCTGCTTAGCTTCGGCGTTTGGCCTTAGATCACACCTGCAGAATGAACCTTCCTGCTCTGACGCGGCCCTCAGCGTATGTTTCCACTCTGCAGCGCTGATGTGTGAACAGAGGGCCAACCTTGCCTTGGTGGTGTTCCAGCACCTCAATCCCTGGACTCTTCCTAGCTGTTCAAAAGGGAGGGGGGAGAGAGAGAGAAAGTCACAGGTCGATTTCAAAGCCAGCCTTTCATCAACATGCATCTCGCGCTCGCCAGCCTCCTTTGATCCTGCACAGTACTGAGAACTGCACAGATTGATGGTGTTACAGCAAGAGGTTAGGGTGGAAAAAAGCATCCCTCGCCAGTTAGCGGCTGCAGACAATAGGTTGTACCTGCCCGTAGCAGGTGGGTTGCTGAGAATTCAAAAGGTATTTGTGTTTGTCGAGGCCGCAGTTTGGTTGTTAAGTAAAGACCCACGAGGCCCCCGAACACAATAGAGCAGGGAGGACGGCAAACCACAGTTTTGTTCCCCAGCACTTAGCCAGTTGGGAACTCCTGGTGTCATCTGATTCAAGGACCAGCGAGGCAGATCATTAGTGTACTTTGAACATTAATTACAGCAGATTATTTGTATGGCAATGGGGTGCTGTTCTGGGGAGCCTTTTCTTTTCCCCACAGCTCCATTCCTTTGTGAGATCTGTGGCTTTCATCTCCTCGACATTTCCGAGGCGTGCTAAAATATTGATTCTCGCTCTTATTATGCTGCAACTTGAACTACTGCAGTCCTTTTGAGGATGTCTTCCCCAAATCTTTTCTCCTCCCTTTCTTTCCTTAACCCCCTCTTGTTTACGCTGAGTGCTCCCCTTCCCCATTTCATGTTTGTCCATGTTGTTGTGTTCGCTTCTCTCCTTCATGCCTTTCCTGTCACTGAACCCCCCCCCACCTCCCATTTTGGGTTCACATTCAGTGGTGTCACTAGGGGGTGCAGGGGGTGTGGACCACACCAGATGACACACTCAGGATGGAGGGAGGTGACACCACTACTGGCCAAAATTGTGAAAATCTTAGCATTTTTGAATAATACCATCGTGATATATATAATTTAGTACATACCTTAATACAGAATGCAATGAAACCAACCACATTGAAATACCTCCAGTCTATCAAACGTTATGGTCAAAGAACCAGAAAAGAAAAACACAACTGCCTTATGTTACAAAGAGGGGATTTCTTTAACTCAAAACTAACCAATGAGACTGACTGTTCCAAGAGCCAGTGAGATGTTATTATGAAACAGCAGGGAATCGATAAGGCGTTAGTATGAGTCAGCTCTCATTTCCATGTATCAGAGCTAATACTAGAACTCTGATTCAGTTGTGTGAGTGTCATCAAGGTGGCCACTGGTTTTTTGTTGGTTACTGTTATGTTGAGTGATCTGTACTGTTAAAGCGAATGGGGGGGGTGACACCAACCCTATTGGTGCCACTGCATTTTGGCTGTGTATACGATATTGTGATGTATTCTGTAAGGTCTGGCATGGGAGGAGATCCATCATGGGGAAGACGCAATGATCTCTCATTCCTGGTAATGCAAACCCTAGTGATGCCCCTGTTCACGTTTTTTTCTGGATCCTATGTGAAGTGCTGCCTGCCTTGGGTGGCATTAATAACAGCCCAGTCCTTCTCCCCCAATAGGTGCAGCCACACCAAAGGTGGAATGCTGTATCCATCCAGAGGGGGTGGTGGTGGTGGCGGCAGATTGGGAGGCTTTGGAGGCGGAAGGGGTTAAAGCCCCTAACCCTATAAACCTCCTACCCTGCAATGGGTCTCCACAGTGCTGTGCTAGTGATTTCACATGTGCAAGTCCGAGAAGAGAAAGGGAGGCTGCAGAAAAGGAGGACAGAATCTGGTGTGTGCCATCATCATCACCACCTGATTCACCTCTCCCCCAGCCCCCCTCCCGTGATGCCCCCTCCTTGCCCAGTTTTGCCCCTCCCAGCCCCCATACTCCTGTTCCCTCCCTGCCTCCTTTTTCTCAGAGGGCATCTGGAGATCCACTGGCGTGGACAGGAAGGCTCTGGCTTTCCCACCAGCATCCGATCAGCATACTACTTTGCCCTGGCCCTCGAAGGTCACGTGAGATCCCTCCCTTGCTCCACCTCTGTGAGCCTCTGCTTTCCTGACTGGCTGCTTGAACTGCCCCCTTCTTGCCACTAACCCTACGCTCTTGGTTGTAGCCAGCAACCACAGTACAACCTGCTTCTCACCCTTTCCCCCTTTCCACAAGCATCTCTGCTCTCACTAATATTAGTTGGAGCTCTCACTGAGAATTCCTCTTTATCAGCTTCCCACATCTGGTCTCCTTGATCAAAAACATCACAGTCTAGAAGTTCTGCCGACATTGTTCTTATCAACCTCCTGCAGTTTGTCCTGTACGCCTGAGCCCTACGTGGATTCTGGGGCATTAGAGTCTTGTGCTCGAATCCTAACCCCCTCCCCTGCTGGCATCACTAGAATTGCACTGGCAGAAGCTGCTTTATGGAGGGTGTAAAGCAGCTTTCACCAACAAGTGCAGTGGTCCTGCTGGTGAGGAAGCTGCAATGGCTTCCTGCCTGCTGTTGGGCCCACAGATACCTGATACAGCAGGTAAGCCTATGCAGGGTGTTGGAGGGAGGCAGGGTTGACTGGGGCAGGGAAGGACAGAATGGGGGAGGGGTGGGCAGAACGGGGCAGTGACGGGGGCATGGAAGAGGGTGGATTAGACCTGAGAGGGGGTGGAGGCAGTAGCAGCAACAGCAACAGCACGGGCTGAATCCCAACCCCCTTCTCAGGTCTGATCTGTCCTCACAGGGTAGCATGTGCTTGCACCAGCAATTGAGCCTGTGCAGGTTCGAGTTGCCCCATAGCAACGGATGGGGCTTTCCCTGGGGCAAGGGGACAAATCTCCCATTACCTCAAGGAGACCTCCAGCAGGTTACAGTCCCCCATTGGATGCAACAGAAGCCACGTTGCTGGGTATTTAGGTAGGACTGAGCAGTCAAATACTGCCCTCCCAGGATGCCAGCTTGGTTACCTGAGCTCCAGCTGATCCCTAACTCACTCTCCTGGCTCCTGCCTCTTATCACAACTAACCCACCACGATCTCGTTTGGAGATCCTGGCCACCCTCTTGGCTCGCATCTCTCCTGCTTGCTCTGTAGCCTGCTCTTTCCAGTGTGGTATCTCTGCCCTAATTTTCTTTGCACACACTTTGATCTCCCTCCTCTTAGTTTCCAAGGGACACTAATTTCTTCATCAATTTCAATTATTGGGACTTTGTCTCGCTTTACATGCTCCTCCCATCTTATTCTCTACTAATCCTCTCAGCACACTGTGTATTTGTTTCAGTTACATCCAGGGACTGCCTTCTTTTTTTCCCCTCCGGTATCAAGCTATGAGATGGGCCTAGTAGTGGTGTCACAGCCCCCCATGGGCATCACCCGCTGTGGCCCACACACCCCCATAGCAACGCCACTGGTGTGCATGTGTGTGTGTGAAGAGAGAGAGAGAGAGAAGTAGTGTTGATATGCCAAAAAATTTTTAAAAAATTATATTAAATAAAACAATGATTTAAGGGTAATATTCCAAGGTTCCTCTTGCGAACCAGCTAGGCTGTTGCACCTCTCCAAGCTGCAGGGTGCGAGGAGGGTATGTGTGAAGCAAGAGGATGGTTACACATTACAATGCAGAGCATAAAAGCCCAAAGTCTCCTTTAGTGTGAGCTGTAATCCTATTAGAAGGATTAGCCTGTGGTCCTAGGCTATCTGATTGTGGTAAAAACTCATTTAGGTCAACAGTTAGGAAATTTACACACAAAACGGGTGGGGAGCAAAAGAATAAGCCATTTGCTGCATTTCACAGGGGCAGACAGTCTCCTTTCAGACTCCCTGTGATTGTGGCCCTGCTCTTCAGTACTTTTGCATTCAAGCAACTGAGCTCTCATGTAAATGACTTGCTACCCCCCCCCCCAACCCTCCTAGAGCTGCAGATGTTGGAGAGACAGAGCTGGAGCACAACAAAACCTTATTTCCGGAACTTGGAAGGATTAGAATTTTAAATGGTATCAAAACACATGGCTTTGACTCCTGGAGGATGGGGGAGGACGGCTGTAGCACTGCAAGATGCAGAGGCAAACTTGTAATGAAAGCAGCCCAATCTGCTGTTCAGTCTGTTGATGATCAGCAGTTTTATAATTTAATTTGAGGCCTCTTTATTTAGGAAGTATTCAAGCCGGTCTGAAGAAGTAAGAAGGATTCAGGTGGCTGTTTTCCTGGGTGATCTGGGCTTTCCTGGGTGAGCCGGGTCCATCTTGAGATGGAGAGCAGTTCAAAATACAGCTTGGGCATCCCTTATCCAAAGTGCTTGGAACCAGAAGCATTTTGGATGATATATTTTGGGAATGGGGCCCAAGTCTAGACGTGGAATTCATTTATGTTTGATATACACCTTATACACATAGCCTGAAGGTAATTTTATACCGTGTTTCTAATAAGGAGAACATAAGAACAGCCCCACTGGATCAGGCCATAAACCCATCTAGTCCAACTTCCTGTACCTCACAGCGGCCCACCAAATGCCCCAGGGAGCACACCAGATAACAAGAGACCTGCATCCTGGTGCCCTCCCTTGCACTGGCATTCTGACAGAGCCCATTTCTAAATCAGGAGGTTGTGCATACACATCATGGCTTGTAACCCGTAATGGATTTTTCCTCCAGAAACTTGTCCAATCCCCTTTTAAAGGCATCCAGGCCAGATGCCATCACCACATCCTGCAGCAAGGAGTTCCACAGACCAACCACATGCTGAGTAAAGAAATATTTTCTTTTGTCTGTCCTAACTCTCCCAACCCTCAATTTTAGTGGATGTCCCCTGGTTCTGGTGTTATGTGAGTGTAAAGAGCATCTCTCTATCCACTTTATCCTTCCCATGCATAATTTTGTATGTCTCAGTCATGTCCCCCCTCAGGCGCCTCTTTTCTAGGCTGAAGAGGCCCAAACGCCGTAGCCTTTCCTCATAAGGAAGGTGCCCCAGCCCCGTAATCATCTTAGTTGCTCTCTTTTCCATTTCCACTATGTCCTCTTTTCCATTTCCACTATGTCCTTTTTGAGATGCGGCGACCAGAACTGGACACAATACTCCAGGTGTGGCCTTACAAAAGATTGTACAACGGCATTAGCCGTTTTGTTCTCAATACCCTTCCTAATGATCCCAAGCATAGAATTGGCCTTCTTTACCGCTGCCGCACACTGGGTCAACACTTTCATTGACCTGTCCACCACCACCCCAAGATCTCTCTCCTAATCTGTCACACACAGCTCAGAACCCATTAGTCGATATGTGAAGCATATCTTGTGCATTTTGTGCTACCTGTCACATGAGGCCAGAGGTGGAATTTCATGACAATGCTTAAAAAATGTTTTGGTTTTCATAATGCAGGTGGGACTTCAGTATCCATTGCAGTTTGGTTCTGGGATTCCCCACAGATACCAAAATCCATGTTAAATAAAAGCAGTTAGAACAAAACCCAAGTCAGGTAGTCAATTAGGACTGCTATTTTGCACCTTGCTGCAAGAAAAGTGACTCTCTTCCTTCTCCCTTGCTCATGGCCGGTGATTAATCACTTCCACATTCCATTGTTCAGCAAGCCAGGGTCAGGGAAGGGGGTCACTTTTCTCAGAGAGAGCTGCAAAATAGCAGTTCTAATAGTCTGACTCCATAGAAAAGTGGTTTTTAGAATAAGGATTATAAAGGGACATTCCCACCCCACTTCTCCAGGGGTTGGCAGGGTCCTTCTTATCTGTGGTGGCCATCGGTGTTGAGTCTAATTCGTGGATTTAAAAAAAAAATCAGTGTATAAAAAAGGTTGGATACTTTGGATTTCAGAATTCTGGATAAGGCATGCCCAACTTGTAGTAACCTAGGACTGGATATAGTCCCATCAGTGTCACATGCCCAGAGGTACTCTAAAAAGGGTAAGGATGTTCAGACTGTTGACCAAGAAATGGTGGCATCACTTAGAGATGCTTGTTGGAAGTCTGACTTGATAAAGCCAGGAATGACAGATGAGCTTCCCCAGGGGACGGCTGGCCCACCAAGTCTGATCTAGGGCAATGGTCATCAAACTGCCCCCCAACAAATGCGGGACGAGTGATTTGGAGCTGTGATATAGCTACAGGGAGGCAGTGTGGTAGGTACTGCAGCCACCACAACCATGTAAGTGGCCCCTCCCATTCGCCATTGGAGCCATTCTGGGCAGGTAAATACAGTGTGCAGGCAAACCCAAACTGAACAGCCCTAGAGCCTCATTCCTAGCTGAAGGCCTGAAGCACTCCTGTTAGGGGCTGGGGATGCACTGCTACCTTCTGCTGCAGGTCTTTATCGGTATCCTTCAATCTGCTGATAGGGCTAGGAGTAGATGCTTGTCTTTGCCAGATATCAGCCCTTTCCGTTTTACCTTGTGGAGCACTGGTGACCTCCAGTGACTGGTTTATGTTGTGTATTTTTGTGTTGTGCGTACAGGCATGTGCATCTGCAGTCCTCCTTGAAGAGTCCAAAGGATTCAGCAGATCTAAAGTCCTTGTTTCCACCCACTCACCCCTCTTCCTTCTCTTGTTCTGTCTGAACTAGCAGCAGGCAACATGTCAAAGGGGGGCTTGACAGCTGTAATTCACACGCAAATCTTTGAGACCAAGACATCTAGGCAGCCTGATTTTAGAAGAAGAAACAATCGCGCACTAAAAGATTGTGGTACCAAGAAACAAATTGTTTCTTGTTATGAGATAGCAGTGAGGACCAGGGTGAAACTGCTAGTGGAAATATCCTTATCTTTTCCCATTCAGAGAACTTGTTTCAGGTTCTTCTGACACACACTCAGATCAGCCCAGACCTTTCCCAGGGGCAAACTGATGGTTCTTTAATGCAGGGGTGGGGGGGACAAGACTCCCCTTCTGTCTTATAAGAGTGATGGGATGGCTTGTATTACTGCTGCTGATGCAGAGTGATGTATTTGCTGCTGACTGGAATACAGAGACTCATAAATGTAAAATATTAGTATTTTTTAGTACTTCTTAAATATCTCTAGTAACTTCCGATGTTTAAAAAAGTGCCACAAGAGAGATGCTTCCGTGATGTGAGAAAAATGACTATCTTTAGTATTTTGTTTCTCAGTTCAGATCCCAAATTATGGCCTGCTGTACTGCCACAGCAAAGAGACAGCTAGACCTGATGTGTGGGTCCCTACAATTTTTTCTTTCTCCAAAAGCAGCCTTGACAAAAAGAGTAATGGATATCAAGACAACAATCTTGACAGTAAGGGCAGTTCAGCAGTGGAACAGATTGCTGAGGACAGGGGTTGGCTCTCCCTCAGTGGAGATTTTCAAGCAGAGGCTCAGCAAGGAGATGCTGAGATGCTGCTGGAGATGCTCTAGAACTTCCTGCTACAGGCAGGGGGTTGGACTAGATGTGGGTTTCCTGCTACAGGCTGGGGGCTGGACCCCTTTTGGGTCCATTCCATGATTCTATGACAGAATTTGGATCAGGGCTTTGAAGAGACAGCAGCGATTTAAGTCAGGGAGATCTTGGGGAGATCCAGGTTAGGTACAACCTACTTAGATATTATCTTCGGGTTTCAAGAATTGCCTTTTTCTTCTACTAGGTTAACAGAAAACAGAACTATGTCAAAAAGGAACCAGAAGTTTTGTTTTAAAATTTTATTTTTAAGTAATTTTATCTGTAGGTTTAAGATGGCTACAGAAACTACTTTTACCTTGAGTGAGAATTATACCCCTAAAGCAGAGGTTCCCATGTGACCCATCCTTGAGGAGTTGTGAAACCAGCAAGGGAACTGCGAAATCCTTGCGAAAACCCTGCCACCCTATATGATGTATAGGATTGTAGTCCTTATCTGTGGCCATTGGCCCAGTAAGTCAAGGGAACATAAGAACTTAAGAACAGCCCCACTGGATCAGGCCATAGGTCCATCTAGTCCAGCTTCCTGTATCTCACAGCGGCCCACCAAATGCCCCAGGGAGCACACCAGATAACAAGAGACCTGCAAGGCTTCCTGGGAATTGTAGTTAAGAACATAAGAACAGCCCCACTGGATCAGGCCAGAGGCCCATCTAGTCCAGCTTCCTGTACCTCACAGCGGCCCACCAAGTGCCCCAGGGAGCACACCAGATAACAAGAGACTTGCAAGGCTTCCTGGGATTGTAGTTAAGAACATAAGAACAGCCCCGCTGGATCAGGCCATAGGTCCATCTAGTCCAGCTTCCTGTATCTCACAGCGGCCCACCAAATTCCTCAAGGGAGCCACCAGTTGAAAAGTTTGGGAGCCACTGCCCTAAGAGGCAGTGGCATCACTAGGATTCATGTCACCCGGTGCAGGAGGCCTGTACATCACCCCATGCAGTGGGCGGGGCATTGCCCCAGGTCGTGGGCATTATGATGTACCATCACCCCGCCCCCACTGTTTTTTGGCTGTACCTTTTGTTAGAACACAGATATTTCAATGTGGTTTGTTTCATTGCATTCTGCATGAAATTATGCATTGATTGATATATAACATGTTGGTATTATTCCTCCAAATTCTGATTTTAGTGATTTTGAAAACTTGTAGAATCTCTCTCACACACACACCCCTGTGCCAACTTACTAACAACTTATTGCAGCAGTTCTCAAACTTTTAGCACTGGGGCCCACTTTTTAGAATGACAATCTGTCCAGGACCCATTGGGAGTGATGTCATGGCCAGAAGTGACATCATTATGCAAATTAAAATAAATTATTATAAATAATTAAATTAAAATAAAAGAAATAATTCAATAAGGGGGAGCCAGTCCTGTTCCACTAAGTGAATCTACTCTGAAGTAAGTCCTATTGTGGTCAATGGGGCTTACTCTCAGGAAAGTGTGGGTAGGATTGCAGCCTGTGAGCCCAATCCTATGCATGTCTACTCTGAAGTAAGTCCCATAGTGGTCAATGGGGCTTACTCTCAGGAAAGTGTGGGTAGAATTGCAGCCTGTGAGCTCAAGCCTATGCATGTCTACTCAGAAGTAAGTCCCATAGTGGTCAATGGAGCTTACTCTGTAGTCTGCCTGCAATAACACCCCTCAAAAAAGAATCAGTGAGATTTCCAGCCCTCCCAGTGCCCAGTTTAAAGTTCTTCCATTTCAAGCACATCAAGATAAAGACCCTCCTGGCTTCACAAGTGCAAAATAGAAAACATTCCCCTTACCAGTTCAAGCATCTTTATTGTCCTTCTTAGTGGGGGGGGGGGAGGCTGCCTTCTGGAGCATTTGTTGCACTCCAGCTCCATCGGATAGGGACCATTCTGGTGTCCTCACATTCCCCTTTGCCTGGCCTGACCACCAGCCAAGGCACGTCTGCCTACTCATGAGTAAACATGACTGTGAGGCTGCTTCGCTTTCCATAGGGCTGAATACACTCGCAGCTGGGAGGGAGGAACCTCCTTCTCAGGTGTTTTTGGAGGCAACATTCATTGGATCAGGACCATTGTGACATTGTTTGGAGTCCTCTCAGCCTGTCCTTTTTGGACAAAGGCAAGTTAGCCTACTCGCGAGTAAACGCAGCCACGTGACCGTTTTGGGCTCAATAGACTGGGATGGGACCTCCTTCTTGGGTGTTTTTTTGGGGCTGCATTCATTGGATCAGGACCATTTAGGTGTTGTTGGATTCCTCTCAGTCTGCCCTTTCTGACAGACTATGGCAAGTACGCCTACTCATGAGTAAATGCGCAATATGGCTCATTTTCACTAGGGCTCCTTGCAGTTTTTCTTTCCGGTTTTTTGGCCATAACTTTTGAAGGAAAGCAGATATTTCAATTCTGTTTTTCTGCTTTGCATTCCACTGGAATTTCTGCATCCAACGGTGTGTGGCATGATGGGGTAGCTCCTAAAGCCACGATTTTAGCGCGTCACCCCCCCGGCGCCTCACACGGTGCAGCCCGCACCCCCCACATGCCCCTAGCAACACCACTGGGCAGTGGGTTTAACCCTTTTCTCCAAGCCAAATCTTCAGCTTAAAAATGACTGTCTGGTACATTTGGCACCCTGAAAGCCTATGGTGATATTGGACCACTGGTCCCCCCCCCATACACACTCTGCCTCCCCAAATTTTCACACAGCCCAAATGCTTTCACCCCCTCCTACATCAGACTTTTTATCTTCGAAGCGGTGGTGACAAGGCATTGTTTACAACAAACATTAATGACATCACTTGTATTTATGGAATCTACTGGCTTTCCCCCCCTCTTTTGTAGCTCTTGATTTATTCTTTGTGAGTTTTGGGAGAAAGAGAGGAGGAGGAGGGTTATTTCTGAAAGCCTGGCAGCCTCGCACCTGATGCGTGCATTGTTAAAAAGAACACACTCCACCCCCAGCAAAGAACCAGAGAAGATTATAACCTTTAGATGGTACTTGGAGAAACATGCAATCATCCAGTTGGGGAAAGCCGGCAGTCAATGACAGCCCTTCGTTTTGTCAGCTTGTCAATCAATCAACAGACAGGTTGGGGATCAAAAGCTTGCCAGGTACAAACTTTAGGGAACCCAGTTGGAGGGTGCAGCAGGGGGACTTCAAAGGGGCCATTTGAAGGGCTGAAACCGATGGCACCCTCCCCGAGGCAATTAGCCTTCGTGAATTCTACCCTTGAGAGATATATGGGATTATTAGACTGGAAATTGATTCTCAGTGTTACATGTTGCTGCCACCATCAAGAACAACAATTCCTCTTTTCCTCCCTATATCTTCTTCGGCTCTCCTGAAGTAATTTCTGTAAACAGAAAAATATGATATAGCCAGTATCTTTTTTTCTGACAGTAGCCAGCAAAATGCCTATGGAAAGCTCACAGGCAGGGCATGAAAGTGATGGCATTTCCGTGATTGTTTGTCCCGTGTGGTTTTCATATTGAATTTATTCCCCCTTCCCCTACAGTGCATTTAAAGAAAGGAAGGCATAATACCTCTGCATATTCTGGCCATATTAATCTATCCTGGCTACAGAGTTTCAGCACTGATTAACCTTTCCTCAATCTTTTTAGTACCGGGACCCACTTTTTAGAATGACAATCTGACAGGACCTACCGGTAGTGATGTCATTAACCTGAAAGTGATGTCATAGCTGGAATTAACATCAACAAGCAGGAAAATTTTAACACCCCCAATATGATGAAATAAAATCAATGAATTAAGTGAATTTAAAGTTTACAATAAGTACAATTTTAAAAAAAATTGATTTAAAATAAAGAACACTCCTGATCTCCCAAGTGATTGCTAATCTGGTTTTTATTTAAACAAAAAAAAAAGTCCTGAAACATCCCAAAGGCTGCAATCCTCCCCACTCTTACCCAGGAGTGCGCCCTCTGACCATCATTGTTAAAAGCATATATATAGTAGCCTGTTAAAAGTACAGATCTGTAACATTTCCCCAAATGCAGTCACATACCATGGTTACATCAAAATATACATTGAAATGAATGAGTACGCACCTGAAATTGGCTCGCGGCCCATGTAGTTGGTCCCAACCCAAATTTTGAGAAATGCTGTCTATGGGTTTGTCAAACCCTTCTAAAAAGCTAGCAGCGCTACTGCATCTTGTGACAGGGAGTTCCACAGATGCCTTGGGTGAAGAAAAATTGTCTTTTGCTTGTCCCAAACTACTGCTAGTCAATTTCACTGAGTGGCTCCCAGGTTTTCACATTCAGACAGGTAAAAAACAAATCTTTCCATCCCTTCTCTCCACACCCATCACAAATATATAAACCTGTAACATCCCCGACTCCTTGAACAGATCCTGTTCAAAATGCACACATGGAAAGGACAGGGTTGAGATTGCACCTGCTGACCCACCAAGCCGCCGGAAGAGGGACAGAAAATTTGTTACAACAGACAATTGCCTTACAGACAGAGTTGTAGAAGCCGTAGAGTTTTTCTGCGATTTTTCAACCATTGTGCTCCAAATTCTGTCAAGACACGTGCAGGCCTTTCGTGGCACATCAGCGTACCATGGCACACTGGTTGAACATTGCTGATGTAGGTTGTCGTAGATCCTGCAGACCCGAACCTGATCTCCTTTCTCTCCATGCAACTGTCACCCCAGTTTGACAGTGGGCACTGGTTTACTGCTGCTGTCTCACTTTTCCCCCCAAACACAAACCTTTTAGCTTTCCGTTGTAGGCAAGAAGCACCAACCCCTCAATCATTTTGTTTAGCCATTTTCTGTCCCTCTCGCAGCACTGTGACATCTTTTTGGAGACGGGACTCTAAGAAGAGGTAGGACTTAACGAGTCCTTTTCTCGTCTGAGCTCATTTCATCATCCCAAACTGTGGGTGACTTTTGCCCAGTGCTGGAGATGCAGATTTATGCGAGGATGCCAAAAGAACATATTGATTTCTCCATGGGTCCCCGGCTTATTTGCTCCCTTCTCATGCATAATATTTATATTTACAGTATATTTTTCTCCTTTCGCCGGAAATATAAACTGCTGAATTTTATATTGGTGAAATACTGTCTGTGCCTTGGAAAAGCAAGACAGAGGCAAACAACTGTGTGTGTGTGGGGGGGGATCTAATCCAGTAAGGTTGCTGTTTTGCTTAGCGAAGGTTTTAAAACTCAGGCCCTTGATGGACTTTAAAAACTCTGGAACTACAGAGCAAAAAAAAAAAAAATGTTAAAGCAACAGAAACCCCAAGGAGTCCATTAGTAAGGATGGAGAAGATCAGAAATACATGGCTGTTGAACAGACACGGAGAGACAGTGTAGTATAGCAGCTGATGAGTCCGACGGGGAGCCTACTCTATCCCAAAACTCTCTGGGTGACCTTGGGTTGGTCTCTGCCCCAAATTCTGCAGCTTAATATTGTTAGTGACATTGAGTTGTTGTCAGTTGTGTTATTTGTCAGTTTGATTATTGATTCTTTAATTGTGCCTACTGTTTAATTTGCTCTTGAATTGTTCCTGGTTAATTGTTTACGGAATTATTGGTGCCTGGTTGATTTACTCCGTTCATCTATTTCCCTTGCTTTTATGATTTGCTGTTCTCGGCTGCTTTGCGTGCCATTGAGAGAGAAATGTGGGATACTAATTAAACTTAGACTGACCCCAGTTGTCTTCCACTGCTGAAGCCTACTTCACAGGTTGTCATGAGGGTCAATGGGAAAAGGGGAAAGAGCCAGGATGCAGCTCTAAGTTTCTTAGAGAAAGGGCTGGCTACAGATGCAGTTCATGATAATAGATGCTAGCAATTTAGCAAAACTAGGTTTTGCAATAACATTGTTCCATTTGAGAGGAGAAATTATATTGAAAAGTATTCTAATTACTTGATTAGATGTGGTCTGCATAATTTGTGAATGTACAAAGTTGAGTTCTACTGTCCTCCCATGGATAATTTCCTTTAACGAAGCCATCAAGAACCCAATAACAAGGAAGCTCTCTGCTTCCTGTTGATTTTCCCTTGGACAGAAGATCTCACACTTTCCCCCACAACTGCCCACCTGTTCTGCTATGCTGGGTGCCATGACCCACCTCCTTCTCCAGCGCCAGGCCTTAGGTGGCCTCCACAGGCCCCTGGAAGCAACGGAAAGTCACTTTCACAAACCTGATAGTAAACTGGAAGTGACATCTGGAGGCCTGCAGAGGCCCAGTGCAGCCTCCAATTGCACCCAGAGGGTTCCAATTTTGAGTAAACTGGATGCAAGGGTGGGCGGGAGGGCCTGATCTAGGACCCACTGGACATTGGGTTGTAACCTACCAAGTGGGTCACGACCCACAGTTTGAAGAACCCTGCCGTAGGCAGCTTGGGGCATCGGTCAAGCGTGTATTGGTTTTCAGTTTTCATTCCCTTCCCTGGCAATTGTAATACTTTCATGGAAGTGATGTCATGGCTGGAAATGACATCATCAATTTAGGGCGCAATCCTATCCCCTTATGTCAGTGCTTTCCAGCACTGGCATAGCGGTGCCAATAGGACATGTGCTGCATCCTGCAGTTGGGTGGCACTCACAGAGGCCTCCTCAAAGTAAGGGAATGTTTGTTCCCTTACCTCGGAGCTGCATTGCCCTTATGTCAGTGCTGGAAAGCACTGACAAAAGGGGTTAGGATTGCGCCCTAAGGCTTCTAACATAAGCCACAATCAGCCAAAGGTCCCATTGCACAGCGCATTCGTGCTGTTATTTTACACAGTTCAAAATTCAAACATTCCAGCTCGGAAATCAAAGCAGAACTCAGACTTGGAACCTCCTCCAACCACATAGCCCTCCCTCCTTTCCAGCATCCCATCTTCCTACCTATTCAGGGCAAAAGCGCCAGGCCTCTCTCCCACCAGGAACCTGCCCTGGCCCAGCAGCTCTGCACCCTGTATTTTCAGCCCTGTATTTTCAAAGGCGACTGAGTTAGTTGCTATGGGACCCACCTGAAATTGGCTCACAACCCACCTAGTGGGTCCTGATCCACGGTTTGAGAAACACTGACCTACAGAATCTCCCCGTCCATCCTTTTATTTTTCTTCACATCATCCACAATCCCAGCCTGTTTTTTTCCACAACTGTTCCAAGATGGAGGACTCTACTCTCTCCAAAACTACACTGGGTTCCCATTTACTGCTATCAGATGAACCGTAAAAGACCGTCGCTCATCCATCACTGCTCCTCAGCAGTTTAAATGCCTACCCAGCATGTCTCCTTCCGAGATAACCAGCTCCATGCCTTTTACAGAGGTTTCCTTATGTAAGAGCCAAGAAAACAACCAGCCAACAACTCATAAACGATTGAGAGCCCACATAAAAAAGGCTCGATCAAAATAAATAAGGCAGAGTGGAATTGCTAAGGGGAGACAATTATAGGCTGCTGCTGATTTCAAAACCGAGGACTGACTTAAATTAACAAAATGCCACTCAAGGGCAGGGGGTGTTGTAAGGTTAACCTCCCTTTGCTAAAGAGATCTCCCCTTCCTGCGAAGGGTGAGTTTTTCAGTTGCTTTAATGATGATGCCTCAGGCCTCAGCAGAACAAAGTCTTCATTTAGGCACGAGCTACATTAAGACTTAGGTGCTTGATGTCTCTCCGATCATCATTCCGCTAAACCTGTTCAGCACACAGAGTGTCTTGTCTTGGCATCCTTACAAACACTTGAAGCTGCCTTGAGCTGCGCCAGGCCATGGACCAGTGCTAATGTTCTAGCAAGCCAAGGTCTCAGGAGGTGAGCCAAGGTCTTTCCCCAGGCCTGAATTCCCGAGCCTGAACCACAAATCTTCTGGGCTCTTTCACTCGACAATGGCTCACCTTTCAGATACTACCTGCTAGCGTAGCAAATATTGGGTGACCTGAACCAGCACAGTTTACTACTGTTTCAGGTTGAAGATGCATCTAATCCTGTGTCTTGTTTCCCACAATGCTTAGCTGGTTTTTAGAGGTGCCCTGCCCACCGATGTTCCAAACAGTGGCATTGCTAGGGGGTGTGGGCCACATCAGGTGATGAAAACATTGCTGTCACTGATGCAGGCAACACTTTTCTCTTTAACAGGTAGCTCACATTACTGGCAGCAACTGACCATGCAGTATGGAAACCCAGGTACTCATTCACCTTGCTCCCTAGACAGTCACAAGGTCTGCGTACTTGATTGGTTGTGTAAAGTCATATGATCTTAATTTAGGAATGCAGTCCTTAAAAAAGTAGCAGGAAAAAAAGTATTCAAGGAATATCAGAATAAAATTATTCTGGGGAAGAAAGTAGATTGCGTGTTTGAGTACTGTTCAGTGAGTACTGTTCTCCTGCCTTTAAAATATATATATTTTTATGGATTCAGTAAATTGCAAACACTTTGCTCCACATATCTTCTGGATCAGTGCCACTGTTCCTTTGCCTTGTGAGGAGGAGTTCAGAGTTCAGAGCTGCTTTTCACTTCTTACTCCAGATGGTGCTTTGATATCATCTGACATCTTCTCAAGGACATCATCTCATCTTCTCAAGGACATCATCTCTTCTGACACTGAGGACAGCATGCACATTCTTCAGGTGATACGGAGCAAAGTACATTCATGAGTAAATCAAAGCCGTCCCGCCTCAAGATCCTGCTATTTCAGTAGAACACCTTTAACCATCCTAGGTCAGCCTTGCCTAGTCTAGCTCGCCTGTACTCCATTTGTAAGAGCGGTTTAGCACTGGAAAAGTCCTTTTCATGCAATTGTGGGCATTCCCTTATGGGAGGTTTTCAAACAGAGGCTGGATGACTACTTGTCAAGAATGCAGTGACGATTACCTGCACTGAGGGGGTTGGACCTCCAAGGTACTTCCCAGGTACCTCCCAGCTGTAGGTACTCCAGGTACCTCAGTGACCTCCAAGGTACCTCCTAACCCTAATACTCTACAATTCTATGTCTACTACTCATTGCCGATCACTGACAATTGAGCTAGTCCTATCCATCTCCACTTTTAACTCAAGCAGTGACTTCCCTTCATTCTGCAACCGTGCCTCCATGGGAACATGCTGCAACATCTGTTGGCCATGTAGACTGATGAGATCTTCTTTAAGGAATTCATCACTGGATTGATTTCACCACTGGGTTGACGAGTTTCATATGTGAGTGGGCCACCACAGATAGTACATCCTTTCTCACATGTCGTTTATGGAAGTGGCAAATTCACACATTCAACTGCATCTCAAATGCACAATAACGTAGCATGGAGAAGTTGAGTGTGTGTGTGTGTGTGTGTGTGTGTGAGAGAGAGAGAGAGAGAGAGAGCCTTTGGATGAGATAATAAACAATTGATTTATATGCATGTATGAACCAGCCACAAGTAATCATCTAGGATGAGAAACAGGATTTCTGTGCTATGTAATGCAGATGTGGAGATCTAGAACCACGTAAAAGACATTGACCAGTATTGCTTCCCCTCTGGTTACAAGGTGTACAGAAACATCTTAAAGAGCCTCCATCCCTTCTCCCTGTAGCTCAAGGTCCAGTTAACAAAGATTGCCAAATCTCTGACATTCGTATTTACGTTTGTTCAAAATTAATGCAAGCTTGCACTTGAGATCCCCAAACTCATTTAATTGCCTAAGCTTTATTATCTGGGGAACAGTTATGGATGAAGAGCAAGGGATTGCAACATTCACTAGCAGAAGGGGGGGGGAATCCTGCAATTCATTAAAAGGAGCACATCATCAAAATAAGCCTCCTATTTGAAATGCATTTCCCAATGCTTTTCCCCACTTGACATTCTTTCATCCGACTGCCTTCTCCAAAAGAACCATTGGCCTACGATTGCGTCAACAGACCATTAAGCATTAATTGCTGTACTTAGACTCCCGGGATTGCGCGGGCGTTGTTCGGAATGGCTGAGTGTTAAGTGCAAGGGAAACTTAGCAAACGCACCTCTCTGGATGGCAGCACGAGCATGATGCAAAACTGATCCCAAGCAACAGCTACTGTTAGTTGAAGGTGGAGATATGATGTGTTTTGGCAGGACTAGTCAGTTACAGTTCTCCGAAGCTGTAACCTGCAGCAGTCGAAAAGTATTGGATGGAGAAGAGATGCAGTTTAGCTCAGAGCCATCCATTAATGTTCCCAGCCTGGAAAACAAGTTCTGCATCTCAGGCTGAAGGTCTTTGAGAGCAAGTGAAGAGATGACTTGAAGTAACTTCGGAAAAGATCAGATTCTCCTGTTAGCATCTTAATGTGAAGGACCGCTTGTTACAATTGTATTCATACCCTTCCCTTCTTCCCAGAAAATCAGTGAGGATATGGTTCTGTCCCTCATTCCTCCCACCCCAACAACCTTATGGACAGTGGCATCATTAGGGGTGTGCAGGGGGTGTGGGCCTCACTGGGCGACGCACACAGGGGGGGTGACACCACTACTGGCCAAAATTTTTGAAATCTTGGTATTTTCAAATAATGCCATCATGTTATATATCATTTGATGTGTAATTTCATGCAGAATGCAATGAAAGAAACTGCGTTGAAATATCTTTATTCTATCAAAAGTTATAGTCAAAAAATCATCAGGGTGGAGCAAGGGTGCATCACCATGCCTACCACTCAGGGTGTTGCCCCGCCCACTGCATGGGAGGAAGTCCATCCTGGGGTGACATGCTGGCTTCCCACACTGGGTGATGCCAACACTAGCGGCACCATTGCTTATGGAGGTAGGTTTAGAGGTTGCCATGGCTATGAGAGAGTGACCGGCTCAAGTCACCCAGCTTGCTTCACAGCTAAGCAAGGATTTGACGTGGTTCTCCCTAGCCCAGCACTCTGATCCAGCAATTTTCTGCCACTGAGCCACGGCACATTGGTGTGCCACAAATGGTGTGCAAGTGTGCCACGGGAGTTTAGGGAAGAGTCATATATTAGTAAGGCCATTGGGGGATGTGAACCCCCAGTCAGCAGCACAGTGTGCCTTGTCAACTGCCAAAAAGCCGATGGCGTTCCTTGACAATTTTAGCACCTTGGCAGTGTGCCATGAGATGAGAAAGGCTGAAAATTGCTACTGTAAATCATTACAGAATTTAGCCCAACGTATCTGGATCTTTTCGATAAGATCAAGGCAGGAGGTCTGGTCCAGAGGGTAGAGCCTCCGTCTGCCTGAAGATAACATCCGCAGGTCGCCAGTTCGAGGCCACCGGCACCGTGAATGGTGAGACCTTGAAGCAGCTGACAAGCCGAGCCGAGTTATTCCACCTGCTCTTTGGTGTGAGCGAAGAAGCGTCTTGGCTGCCCTCCATGTGAGAGATGAAGGAGCTGCTTGTCAGCTTGCATGGGAGGAAGCTGGAGGCCAGAATGTGATACCAGATCAGAAAGATCCATCTGAAATGTTGTGGTTCTTGAAAGACAGAGCCTTTCTTCAATTGTAAAAATCCCTACGGGGATTTAGAACAGCCTGCCCATGTAAACCGCCTTGAATAAAGTCTGAGGAGAAATCTGATGACCAAGAAAGGTGGTATATAAATACCTGTATCATCATCATCATCATCAAGGGACCATCTAGTCCAGCAGCAGCCAACTATGTAAATATAGAAAGTGCACAAAATGGTGGCAAACCTACTCTAATTTTTTTGCTCCCCAGAATCTGGAATTTGAAGGTATACTTCCTCTGAACCTGGAAGTTCCATTTAGAGGTTTTGGAGATTTTCCCATCAAGACTGTATCTAACAATCAATGAGCTACTTCTTAGATACGAATAGCCACTGAGAGACCTCTTCACGTTTATAAATTCATCAAACTTTTTTTCCCCAAGTCCTCCAAGCTAGTGACCAGCAACACATCCTTTGTCGGTGAATTCTATAAGTTAGGTACACGCAGTTTAAAGTACTTCCTTTTGTGTGTCATAAGTCTGTTGCCCAACAACATTCACTGGCTGGCTCAAATTCCAGGAGAATTTGAGAAGGAGGTTAAATGCTCTCCACGCCGTATATAACTCTAGAAATGTC
The DNA here is from genome assembly GCF_035046505.1 of Tiliqua scincoides. NCBI lineage: Eukaryota > Metazoa > Chordata > Lepidosauria > Squamata > Scincidae > Tiliqua > Tiliqua scincoides. The sequence goes on along the minus strand of NC_089828.1, from coordinate 2,129,876 downwards.
AGTCATGACCTCCCTAACCCTAGAGATCCTCACACCCTAAGAACCTGTATGACACATTGCAGGCACACTGCATCAGTCCTGGGCCTCCTCAAGAAATGTTGGTGATCTAGGTAGAAATCCAAATAGCACCTCCATCCAATTAATTAGAATAGGGCTACTTGAATCTGCGCCACCTAAAGAGGTGGTGCAAATCTGAGCAGCCTGGGAATACCCCAGACTGCCCGGGAATCGGGTAGGATCTGATATAAGTGCCAAATCCTGGCCCCGCCTCCCACTCCCCACCACCCGCCCTCCCCCTGCCCCCAAAATGCTTCCCTCCACTTCCTACCTGCTCTCCCCCTGCTTCCCAACTCCTGGGCTGGCTGAACTCAGCCAATGCAACTCACTCATCCCCAGGTCCCATGTCTGTGCAGGCACTTTTGTGACAATGTTGGGCTAGTGCAAGGGACTTGTGTCAGCCCAAGGGTACCCCTGGATTGCGCCCTTAGATTCCCACGAGTGTTGTGTGTTGACAACCTTCAGTCTCGAAAGACTCTGGTATCGCGCTCTGAAAGGTGGTTCTGGCACAGCGTCTAGTGTGGCTGAAAAGGCCAATCCGGGAGTGACAATCCCTTCCACACCGGGAGCAAGTGCAGTCTGTCCCTGGCCTGTCTCCCTGGCTATGGGCCTTCCTTCTTTGCCTCTTAGCCTCAGACTGTCGGCCAAGTGTCTCTTCAAACTGGGAAAGGCCATGCTGCACAGCCTGCCTCTGAGTGTTGTATTTATGATTATATTTTCTCCTTTTTTCTGGGCTCTCCTGGAATCACAGATTGACAAGGAACATCTCCGTTTGGGATATAACCAAATATATTTGACTCTTGCCAAAAGCTGCGTTGTAGCTCGTGGTTCTGACCCCTCCTGTAGAATGGATTTTATAAGATGTGAAGATGTGCAGATTTTATGCATTCAGAACATTTGTGAAAAGCAAAACAAAACAAAAACATGTATTTCAATGCACACTTTGTGAGATGTAGCACCAGGAAATTCATGAAAAGGCTTGGGGGGGGGATGTGTATATTTTGGTGATTGGGGGGGAAATTAATCCAGGAATTTTTAATCAGAAGAGAGTGGAATGAAAATCAAAGGAAACTGCAAAGATTTTGGATTGGAAATGGAGAGATTCAACCACCTCTCAGTTCTGCTCATAGCTAGTGCCTGCCTCCTCTTTCTACTGGGCAATGGCAGCAAGTGGGAAACCAGTTCCTCTCCAGCTACTACTGCCTGCAGGCTTTGCTCCCGAGAAGTTCTGCAGCCAACTGCTTTCCTTCCAGTGCAAGAACATGCCAAATCCAATGAAAGCACATTGGCAAAGGCATATCAACAGCCCCTCCCCGCATGCCGGAGACGCATGAACATCTCTCCCGGAATCTTTCTGTTCTTGTGAATTAGGCTGTCTGTTTTCTCCGTACAGGCAGGAAGTCGGCAGATTCGCAGCTCCGCAGATGCCGAATGGCAGTTGCTAATTAAAATGAGGCCACTGTTCCTTTCTGTTTATAAATACCTCATTGAAAAACCCCAGTAAGTGAGCAAAGAGGCAATGTCACCTCCAATCGCTTGGCAACATATCCCTCCTGCCTTGCGCGTTGGCTTGTTTCATGGTAATCAAGATAACAAATACATGGTCAGCGACCATGTACGCCACTGACCTGTGCCAAGTCTGGGTCATAAGCAGCGGAGCAAGCAAAGAACATGAGTTAGGGGCTGTACCCCAGTGGTGGTGCCTTGGTGTTCAGAAGATCCTGGGTTCCATCATTGACATTTCCAGGTAGAACTGGAGGGGGGGGGAAACAACCCTTGCCTGAAACTCCAGAGAGCTGCTGCCAATCAGCCCACCTGGACAAGGGCCTGAATGGAAAGCAACTTCCTAAATAGAACATGGTTCCTAAACAGAACTTCCTAGGAGCACATGAGGGCCATTGGTGCAGTACGAGGCCTGGTTCTGAAAGCACTCCCATGGGTTATTCGTTCCCATTATTCTGCCATCAGATCGGCAAAGGTGTCCACCTCAGTCCACCGACCCTCCTCCACTGTTTTGGCTTCCACTGCTCCTTCTCCTCCCATTCCCTGGGCTGGAAAAAGGAAGAGGAAGGTTGGAGCAAACATGTAGAACAGAAGAGATTGAGGGGCTAGAGTAGTGGGATGGAAAAGAGGAGGAGAGTGGTGGACTCAAACATCCTGACACTCTAGCTCAGTACTCTCTTCTGCTCTGTGCTTTCTCTTCGGCTCTGCCCCCTCTTGTCCTTTTTCAACCCGGGGGGTGCCAAGAGCAGAGGCAGGACTTAACCAGACAAGAAGGGGCAGCACCTGACATACTGCCTCTGCCTCCTGGAGATCTTGGGCTGACCACAGATATCATTAAATGCTGGGGCCCAGGGATAGAACAGGGGAATGTCACTGCCTTTGTGCCCTACTTGCAAACTTTCCAGAATTCTGGACCAGATTAACTTTTGCCTCACCCAGCAATGCAATCTGTACTTTTTGTGTTTTTTTTTTTTTTTTTGGTGCTTGCTAAGATCTACTTATAAGTCCTTTCTTCTTTTAACTTCTGAAAAACCCTCAGACTGGTTTCATCTCTTCTTTTCTGTGACACGCTTGCTTCTTTAATTTAACCTATTGTTCTTTTTCCATTTTGGACATCAGATTTAGAAAGTTAAAAAAAAAAAAAAAAAGACCTGTGTTTTAGTAGAATTTAGGCCATTTGTCTTGTGAAAATCCCAGCCTGCAGTTGGACAAATCATCACTTAGGGCAGATGCATACAGAACCAGAGAACCCTCAGCTCCAGATTGACAAATTCTGGCACCCATATGGATGAACAGAGAACCTTCCAATGTTCTGAACAGCTTGAAGAGGACCAGGTGTAAATGCTTCAACTCCAAAGAGCTTCACAAAGAAGCACCCGGGAAGCCCAATCCTATCTCCCCAAGTGGTGGTACAGCAGTGCCAGTGCAGCTATCATTGAATCCCAGCGGGGATTGATGGCCTCTGAATGCCACCAAACCTGCCCTTCTTCCCAGGCCCACCTCCTCCCCTGCAGAATTGTACCATCAAACATTCTGGCCCAAGTTTGCCTCTAATACAGTCTCCAGGACAGGGACTTGTTTTCATAATAGTTTGATTGAGCCTCATCTTTTACCCATTGACCTTTTTACTAGTTTTCCTCCATCTCCTCCTGCGGGGGCACTTCAGTGCTAAAGTGGCATCCTTGGCTGAGCAAACTTGGCAGTGTGTCAAGCAGACTTATTGGGGATATATTTACACTTGTCGCATCTAGTACTCTCCAGGCAATTGAGATTACTTCCTGCCTCCATTTAAAAAAAAGAAAAATATTTCATTCATGGGATCTATTTGGTTATTATCATGAATAATCGTCTCACAGTGCTTAGTGTGAAAGCACCAAGACCTATCGGTTATTATATAGTGACTATCAACATGTGCAGCAACTGTTGCCCTGCACATGCCCAATCTCGGCTGATCTCAGAAGCTAAGCAGGGTCAGGCTTGGTTAGTACTTGGATGGGAGACAGCCTGGGAATACCCGGTGCTTTAGGCTTATACCATAGTCTTTTGAGACTGAAGGTTGCCAACCATCAACATGTACACCTCAAAGAGTGTGCTTGACGTCTTCAGTGTAATCTAGCTTGCCACTGTGAGCTTGGTATTGTCACACATGCAAATAGGGGTAAGGAGGACAGGGAAAGAGCTGTGATTTCCTAACAATCAGTGTCACAGTGGCCCTTATTGCTGATATCCCCGGTGGCGGCACTTGCTTGGAGAACTCTAACAGGTTCCCAAAATATTCCCATCCCTCTCTGCTCCCTGAAAATTCTTCTCCCACCTATGCTGATGAAATGGTTCAGTAGGACTCTTCGCTCACAACAGGAGAGGAAACTGAACGCTTTCCACATGCGCTGCCTCCGACGCATTCTCGGTATCACCTGGCAGGACAAAGTTCCAAACAACACAGTCCTGGAACGTGCAGGAATCCCTAGCATGTATGCGCTGCTGAAACAGAGATGCCTGCATTGGCTCAGTCAGGTCGTGAGAATGGATGATGGCCGGATCCCAAAGGATCTCCTCTATGGAGAACTCATGCAAGGAAAGCTCCCTACAGGTAGACCACAGCTGCGATACAAGGACATCTGCAAGAGGGATCTGAAGGCCTTAGGAGTGGACCTCAACAAGTGGGAAATCCTGGCCTCTGAGCGGCCCACTTGGAGGCAGGCTGTGCAGCATGGCCTTTCCCAGTTTGAAGAGACACTTGGCCAACAGTCTGAGGCTAAGAGGCAAAGAAGGAAGGCCCATAGCCAGGGAGACAGACCAGGGACAGACTGCACTTGCTCCCGGTGTGGAAGGGATTGTCACTCCCAAATCGGCCTTTTCAGCCACAATAGACGGTGTTCCAGAACCACCTTTCAGAGCGCGATACCAGAGTCTTTCAAGACTGAAGGTTGCCAACAACAGGTTCAGTAGACCTGTACTCATTGAGTCCACAAGTGGCAGACTGTGTGTTCAACATCTTCTCCACCTCCAGACATTTTTTTTTTTTTTCTACACTAGACTGTACCACTTCAGACTGCAGGTAAAACAGTGCACTTAATGAATAGTCCCCCACCCATCAAAAGAAACAACTCCTTCCTGAACATGCACCAAAAACCAAGATATCAGAGTAAAGCGATCCAGGTCGATTTCTCTTTCATATGCTACTTTCTTTTATATAAAGGATTTTTCCAAAATGGGACAGTGTTCAAACATGCAGTTCTGCCATCCTGCAGTAGCTCAAACCAGGGAACAGTTGTACTGAGTGACAAGCTGTTTGTCTACACAGTGCTGGAGGAGGCAGGCTCTGGTAGTGTGAGAAGGCTTTCCAAGGTGCCAGACAGAGGTCCTTCTAGGCTTGAAGTCAATAAACAAATATTGTCCTTTTCCATGGGTTTCAAAATTCATTTGTTCTGTCAAGTCTTTGTCTTTTGACATTGAAACAGGTCAGGGCTGGTAAACTGGCAGGGGGGGGAGGATTTTGTGGGTGGGGAGGGGCAGGAGGAGTTTCTCAGTGAATTGGGGAGGGCAGGAGGTGGGGAGCAGACTAGAGAGGGTGGATCTTGATAGTAAAGCACATGCCAGATCCTATCATCATTGTTTCTGCCTGCACTGCCTCCTTGCCCTACTCAGACTTACACCAGCTATAAGCTGGCGTTGATTGGAAGAAACACATAGGCCATCAGGGGGCCTATCCAAAGGTAACGAAAGGAGGCTTCCTGACAGCCACCACCACCACAACTGGATGCACTGCACATCTCCAAGGGGTTGCTGCATCACTGCCAATGACCAGGGAAAGGGTTGTGCCTCCTGCTCAGTGCAGACAGCTGAGACACTATCTCTGACAGCTGGCCACCCACCCAACCTTTGCTTGCAAATCTCCAACCAGAGAGAGTCCAGATCTGCACAAAATAGGCTGTTCCAGTGCCAAGCAGCACTTGCGGTTAGGAAACTCTTCCTCAGGTCTAGGCTCCATCTACTGCACTGTAGCACCAGTGCATTATAGCAAGCATATCCAATATAAATGGGACAAGGAGCCCAGGGGAGGGCACAGCTGCACTGATGTAGCTACCTTGCCAAAGTGCAACCAGACTGGATCTGATAGGGACCCTTTACCCAGCATGCAGTTAGTCTGTGGAACTCCTTGCCACAAGATGTGGTGATGGCGCCTGGTCTAGATGCCTCTAAAAGGGGATTGGACAGATTTCTGGAGGAAAAGTCCATCATGATGGATATGAGCAACCTCCTGGTTTTAGATGTAGGCTACCTCAGAATGTCAGGTGCAAGGGCCTGGCAACAGTATGCAGGTTGCTGGTTGCCTTGTTGAGACATCTAGTGGGCCACTGTGAGATACAGGAAGCTAGACTAGATGGGCCTGTGGCCTGATCCAGTGGGGCTGTTCTTATGTTCTTAACTATAATTCTCAGGAAGACTTGCAGGTCTCTTGTTGCCTTGTGTGCTCCCTGGGGCATTTGGTGGGCCGCTGTGAGATACAGGAAGCTGGACTAGATGGGCCTGTGGCCTGCTCCAGTGGGGCTGTTCTTATGTTCTTATAACCTTGATGGGAGACCTCCCAAGAAATGCACAGGCCACACCCTGCAATCTCAAGAAGGAAAGTGCACTGTAAGCGTAATGAAGCAATATAAAACTAAACGATGACATCATATGTGAGAGCAAAGCTGTGCATGCACATTTCCAATGGTGCCTGATAACATACTCATTCCCACAAGGGACATTGCTGGATTGGATGACTGATGTGTTCCTTAAAAAGTTCTCCATTTTGCTGAATTGGTTTTTTCCACTTATCTAGTTTCATTTTGTTTGATTTTAGGTCTTCTTTTTTTTCCTTTTTTTTGTTTTAAGCTGAAATGAAGCAGAGCAAAAACAATTGAATGGGAGTAAATGAAATGAATCGAAAGTAACGATATGAAAGAAGTAATGAAATGAGTTTAGGTGAGCCGAACGGTAACCATCAAAGGGAAGTTCTCAAAGGAGCATGAATGGTTGCAAACAGGAAGAAGAAAGATTTTCATCGTCGCTAATTTTCTTTTCCCACTGAAAAGGCCCGGCTTGTTTCATGTCTACACAAAGGCCCAATGCACATTACGTGGACTCTGGAGTTGCACTCCTCCGCAATTTTAAAAAACACAAATCACCAGGTGATTTGGACCAGGTGTGAGTGGAAGGAAAAGCTTAACCCTTTTCCCTCAGGTCATTTTCATGCTCCAAATCACCTTCCTGAAGCTGCTTTTGCACCCAAAACATGAGGGTGCAGAAAGTTCCTGTCTCTCTCCCTCTGTCCCTCTAGATCAGTGTTGCCCAGACCCCAGCCCTAGGGGCAGTTGCAGCCCTCGAGGACTCCCAATTCGGCCCTCAGGGAGCCCCCAGTTTCCAATGAGCCTCTGGCCCTCTGGAGATTGCTGGAGCCTGCGCTGGCCTGATGCAACTGCTCTCAGCGTGACGGCCAACTGACCAACCTCTCGCATCAGCTGTGGGACGATGGCTCCCTCCACTGCTTGCTGTATCACATCTGTGATGCAGCAGCAGCAGCAAAGGAAAGGAAAGGCTGGCCTTGCTTTGTGCAAGGCCTTTTATAGGCCTTGAGCTATTGCAAGACAGTCATTTATTCATATTAGTTCCAGCTCTAATGTATTCATTTATGTAAATTTATTCAAATTTGAAATGTACATTAACTCTTTTTTTCTCCAGCTCCTGCCAGTGTCAGAGAAATGATATGGCCCTCCTGCCAAAAAGTTTGGACACCCCTGCTCTAGATCAGTGGTCTTCAAACATTTTCATGCCATGCCTCTCCTCCCAAATAAATAAATAAATAATGAGATTGTAGACCCAGCACTGATCCTGCCCCTCTCCCAGAACCCAATTCACCCAATTCACCTCCCCTCTTGTGTATTCGCAACAACCCTGTGAGGTAGCAACTTGAGCAGGGCCAGCCTTAAGGGCTGCAGGGCAAGAGAGTGAGAAGAGGCTGTGCGGGATTATATCAAGAGCTCCGTTTTGACAAGGCAGGGCCGTTATTGGATTGGATCCAAGCCCTCACTTGCACAGGCTTGGAAAAGCTGGCAACCCCATTAGGGTCACAGATTGAAGAATACCACTCTAGATGAAAGAATACTCTGTGATTCTGAGCTGGGCAATGGCTGAAAGGAAAGGGTTAAGCATAGATGCTTATAGAAGCACAGATGCTTATCGAAACCAGGTTCACTGGATCCCGTCCCAAAATTCCTAGTTTCATATGTTCTGATATGGTTTCAGGGTCAGAACTTAGCTGGGTAGAATCCAGGTCTGGTCAAGAACTTATGGGGCCTCTTTCCTCAATTCAAAGCACATAGGCTGGGAGTTTGCCACTCACTGTTGTTTGCCAGTCACCAGACTTTGGGGGCAGGCTGCAGCCTTTTTCTCTCCTGCGGCTCCATGAGAGGGAGACCCTGATGTCTCTATCGCAATGCTGCCACTTGGTTCTGTAAAGTTCAGGGAAGGCGCCACATAGCTGGCTGATATTTTCAGCCAGAGCTCTTGGGGCTCACATGTCACATTCTCCAGCTGCCAATGACAACGTAGGCCTCTATGTTTGCCGGAGGAGATGAGAAGCCACAATCTAGTGAGACGTTCCACTGTGCGTGATGCTAGCAGTTTCACACATCCAAGCTGGAGAATATACGATGCTTGCTGGCAACACTTAGCAACCCCTTTAGGGTTGTTGACTTGCAAGAACAATGGCTCAGTGCTGCTAACGACTGAGGGTCAAAGGAGAGGTGACATCAGAGCTTGTGTTCGGAACTCCTGCTGTGGGCTGGGGCCGCCACATTAGGGGGACTGTTTTTAACTCTCACTTCTTGTACTATGGCCATGATCCAAATCACATACAGCCAAGACGCTATTAGCTACAAAGGGAGACACCGAAGTTGTGTAAGTTTTTCCTCTCTGCAGCTAATAGCAGCTTTCAGGAGGGATGTGATTTATTTGGAACAAGCGCACGAGGGGGGAAAGGGTTAAATGGAAGGCTTTAAAAGGAGATCAGACAAATTCATGGAAGACAGTTGGTGACAGTCCCAATAACTGCAGGATGCTTCCAGGGGCAAAAGCTCTGAGCCTCTAAAAACCAGTTGTAATGGTGAGACTGGGGTGTTGCCATCGACTTCTGCTTGCATCTACCCAAAGGAAGCTACTGGGTCACTGTGAGGGACAGGGTGCCAGAGTAGGTGGGTTTTTCCATCTGATCCAGCAGGACTCTTCTCATGCTCTTGTGTAATGCCTCATCCTTTCATGCTAACCCCATGACCTGTATAAGCCCCCAGCTGCTTTTGGAGAAGGAAAAGACTCCTGGGAGTGCCAAACACAGATTTTTCACATCGCGTCTGGTTTCATTGTTCAAGACTGAAAGTGGGCAGTGGGGAGGTGGCAGGGAAGGGACAAGGAGGAAAGGGGGAAGGGGTGTTTCTGGGCAGGGGACAGTGGCCTGAACGGCAGTTCAGGCCTAGGAGGGAGCGGGGACAGTGGCAGATGCTGCCACCACATCTTATCCCCCCTCCCGCACCTGAAAGCCTAGGCCTGTCATGGGATACAGTGGTGGCCGTTTCTACTAAGATGATCCATGCTGTGACACACCCATACCATCCTATTTTAAAAAAGGCATGCATCGTTTTCTTCATCTGCATGTCTATCGGAAGTAAGTCTAATTCAGTGCAATGGGAATTACCGTATTTCTCGCTCCATAAGACGCACCTAGTTTTAAGAGGAAGAAAACTTACTTTTAAAGTAAGCCTGCCCTCCCCCTGTGGTGCCTGTGCAAATGAGGACCTTGCCCCTGGTGCGGACCTTGCCCCCAGTATTCGCTCCATAAGACGCACACACTTCCCCCCCCCCCACTTTTTGGGGGGGAAAAAGTGCGTCTTATGGAGCGAAAAATATGGTACTTCCAGGTGAAAGGGTATAGGATTGTAGCTTTATCATTAGTAATTTTAGCATTGGAACCCACCTTAAAAATAAAGTTTCGCTTTACCACCTATTCAACCCTTTGTGGCTATCATAGTGATTGGACAGCAATCAAGCCCCCAAGTAGCAGGTGATTTAACCCTTGTTGCACATAGCCTAATCGACCCCGTCAGTTTCATGAACCACCAAAAATTGGGTTGTGACACACTGGTGGGCCAGGGACCACTTTAATCAATTATTTGATCCAAACCCAACTAATTATGAACCAAGGACCCAATCCTATCCAACTTTCCAACCCCAGTGTAGCCACAATGCAGCCCCATAGTAAGAGAACACGTTTCCATACCTTGAGAAGGCCTCAGTGACTGCCCCTCCACCATAGGACGCAGTGCACACCCCACTGGCACAATTGCACCAGCACTGGAAAATTGAATAGGATTGGGCTCTAAGGCTGCAATCCTAAATGCAGTTACTGGGGTGTAAGCCCCCATTAGATACAGTGGGACTTACTTTAGAATAAACTTGTAATGGTCTTCAATGCAAGATTTATTTAAGGGATGGTCCATATAATTACAAGAATCCCATTTGGGTCTCTTTACGATTGGCATCCACGGTTATATCCCACCTTTCCTCCACGGAGCTCAGAGTGTTGTTCGTGGCCATGGTTCTGGGTTGGGTGAAGAGACAGTTATTGGCCCCAGGTCACCCAGTGAATTTATGGCAGGTTTTAAACCTCCCCACAATCCAAAACCTGAACCAAGATAATAATAATAAACTTTATTTATATCCCGCCCTTCTCCCTAAAAGGGACCCAGCAATGGGCCTAGCAATGGGAACAGAAATCAAGCCATCACCTCTCGCCGAGCTCAACTGTCCCCAGCAGCCAGCACAACGACCAAATCAAAAGCATGTTCTTTAGGTGCCCTCTGTGATTATACATCGTGCCTTCCTGCCAGCTTCGTACCTGCAACACAATGTATTCTCCATCTGCCCAAATATCTATTTTTCTCCCTTCATCTATATTGCATTAAAACCTTGAGGTCTATCGCTAGGGAGAGCGGAGGGAAGGGGGGAAATACAATTTTCTCATTGCACGAAGCATTTCATTCCCAGTCGCTGTATTAAATTTATTCCTATTTGAAGTGGTTTCTGCTGGTATAAATCATTTAAGTTTCCCTGTTTGTTGTTGTGGTTGCTGTGGCAACTGTTTGGTTAATTGAATTCCAAAGCGTCTCCCTCGATTTCCAAGCAATGATAAAGGGCATGGATGTTCTTTCACGGCAAGGGTCGGAATAGAAAGCGTGTGCATGTGGGGGGAGCAGCACAGTGTCCGCCTCCCAGATGCCCTCTTAAAAATAATGAGTGATATCAGGCAAGCCATGGGATCTTTCCATGCTCTGGCCCCTTCATCCCTCTCCTCTCTTTCTGACCCTTCTCCATCGTCCTTCTCCAACAACCTGTGGCTACATCCTTTTCCTTTTGCTTCTCTTTGCTGCTGGAACCCTTTACCTCCTGACTCTTAGCTGGCTTTGGGGGCGTCCCTGTTGAAATGCTCATTAAACGTGTACCACGTTAGAATCTGTGTTTCACATTCCCCTGACTCTTCTCCTTTCTCCTGTGTGTCCACTATCTTCCATCACAAACTTCTGAGCAAGGTCTGCCTCATTTAGCTGGCCCATTGATTTTCCCTTGGTTGTTTAAATGTACACTTGTTGTTGTTGCTGCTGCTGCTGCTGTTGCTTTATTGCACATTTTATTTTTAGGGAATGTTTATCCCAGCTTTCCGTTTGGCATGCTCAGGGTGTAGATAACACATAGAATCAAAATACAATTAAACAAAAAAATCAACCACAGAACAGCAGAATATTCCTTCATCCCCAGGACTTCTAATTGGTATGCTGGGCCTCACGACCCTGCTTTTCTTTGGAAGATTTAAAATGACTTACAACCAGTGTTGGCAACCTTCAGTCTCGAAAGACTATGGTATTGCGCTCTGAAAGGTGGTTCTGGAATAGCGTCTAGTGTGGCTGAAAAGGCCGATTCGGGAGTGACAATCCCTTCCACACTGGGAGCAAGTGCAGTCTGTCCCTGGTCTGCCTCCCTGGCTATGGGCCTTCCTTCTTTGCCTCTTTGCCTCAGACTGTTGGCCAAGTGACTCTTCAAACTGGGAAAGGCCATGCTGCACAGCCTGCCTCCAAGCGGGCTGCTCAGAGGCCAGGGAGGCCAGTCATTTAAAATGACTTACAACCATTGGTACATAAACAATGCGCCAAGGGCATCAAAGTGAACTCACATGGGTGCCATGGGATGTCGCTGGTTGCCTCAAAACATAGGAACATACAACCCCGCTGGATCAGGACATAGGCCCATCTAGTCCAGCTTCCTGTATCTCACAGTGGCCCACCAAATGCCCCAAGGAGCACACCAGATAACAAGATGCCCTCCCTTGCATCTGA